>NC_141877.1:341601709-342226709 GCF_056163025.1 Triticum urartu
TTGGGCGGGTGCCACTATATTTTGCTACATTTTGCTTCGTGCTTACAACTCCCATTTTTGCTACATTTGCTTCTTTGAGTTGTAACACTTAGCCTTGATGGCCGTCTGCTACCTGCTTGTCACTCCGTTATGCGAAGATAAATTCCGCATGTGCGACGATAAATTCCGCACTCATCACTTACTGCAGACGTCCATTTTCCATTATGCATGTCATTATCTTCATATATTTTCACATGCATAGTGGATTGTCATCATAAGTTGAAGTGGATCTCCACAAGTACAACCTGCCATGTGCATTTGCATTCAAAAGGCAAATTACTTATATGCACATCTTCAGGGGGAGCCCTTGCAACTTATGAAAACAAATTCCTTTACTATTTCACAAATTATGTTCCCCGTTGAAAACTTCAACTAGTTTGTCATCAATCACCAAAAAGGGGGAGATTGTAAGTGCATCTAGTGCCACCCCTAGTTGGTTTTGGAGTATTGACGACAAACCTAGTTGAGGGACTAACGTGTTTGTGAGAATTGCAGGAAAACACAGGTAGAAGTCCCTCATTGATTCGGTTTTATTACCAGAGATGACCCCTAAAAATGTACGAAGACATTGAAGACAATGGTGGTTTATGAAGATATTCATATTGAAGACAATGACATGAGAAGACTCCCTATGAAGCTTATGGAACTCGAAGACTTAGATCCTTCGTAGTTTTATTTCATTTATGTAGTGTCATAGGAATCGCCGTACTGTTAAGTGGGGTCCAAAAGAACCAGTCAGAATGACTGTAGTGATGCCTAATTCAAATCCTATGTCTTCGAGCGAAGACTTTGAGAGAAAATCTTGTCCAGAGCCAGACAAGTCAGCTTTACTTGTAGCCCAAGTAAAGTTGCCGTGTGAGTTCAAAATTCGACCGTTGGTACACGTGTCAGTTCCTTAGTGACCCAGGGTCATTTTGGACAGATCAGGTCGGGTTGCCAAGTGGCTATAAATAGTCCACCCCCACAACCATAAACGGTTGGCTGCTCAGATTTCAGTGCACGGCTTTTGTCGTTTGAGAGAAACCCACCTCGAAGCCTTTGAAAGAAAAATTCCCAGTGAGGAGAAAAGCCCTAACCACCCAGAGCCAGAGTAAATTGGGCATCACTTAAGTCTTCGTGTCTGTGTGATTGAAGACTTATTACACTTGAGGACTGTGCATCCTCCAGACGGTTAGGCGTCGCGTTCTGAGCATCCAAGAGAAATTGTGGATTGCCAGTGAACGAAGTCTGTGAAGGTTTGGGAGTCTACCTTGAAGACTTACCTGAGTGATTGGGCGAGGTCTGTGTGACCTTAGCTCAAGGAGAAAACGGTGAGGACTGGGTGTCTTGGACTAAGTGTCCTTGACTGGGTGTCCGGGACTGTGTGTCCTTTGGTTTAAATACCTAGCCGCTCCAACCAGACGTACAGTTGTCACAGCAACTGGAACTGGTCCAACAAATCATTGTCTTCAATGTGTCACTGGTTTCATCTTCATTCCCTTTCACTTACAGTTATTCATTGTGAAGCCATTGCATGCTTGCTTTATCTTTTGTCTTCACAACATGAATGTATGATCTGTTCGGCTTCATAACTTCTTCCTACCTGATCCTTATTACACTGAAGCTGTTTGTCATTGCGCTTTCACTCTATTGAATATATGACCATGGCTGGCATAGTGTAATCTAACTTCCGCTGCATAGTAATAGGCATGATCTTCACTGTTTGTCTTCACAACTCTCACGTTTTGAAGACTTTCATAAAAATCGCCTATTCACCCCCCCTCTAGTCGATATAACGCACTTTCAGGGTTGCTCTCAAACGACAAATGCCGTGTTCTAACTCTGAGCAGCCAACCAATTTATGGTGTAGGGGGTGGGCTATTTATAGCCACTAGGCAACCCGACCTGATTTGTCTGAAATGACCCTGGGTCACTAAGGAACTGGCACGTGTTCCAACGGTCAAATTTCAAACACACGCGACAACTTTACTTGGGCTACAAGTAAAGCTGACTTATCCAGCTCTGGATAAGTTTTGCTCTCATTGTCTTCGCTCGAAGACATAGGATTGTGGTTAAGCATCACTTCAGTCACTCTGACTTTGTTCACTGGGACCCCACTTAACAGTATGGTGGTTCCTATGACTCAACAAAGAAGAAAAGGAAACAACGAAACAACTAAGTCTTCGCGCTCCATAGTCTTCACGCGATGTCTTCTCTTGTCATAGTCTTCAATGTGAATATCTTCACATACCACCTTTGTCTTCAATGTCTTCTGTAAGTGCATCTAGTGCCACCCCTAGTTGGTTTTGGAGTATTGACGACAAACCTAGTTGAGGGACTAATGTGTTTGTGAGAATTGCAGGATAACACAGGTAGAAGTCCCTCATTGATTCGGTTTTACTACCAGAGATGACCCCTAAAAATGTATGAAGACATTGAAGTCAAAGGTGGTATATGAAGATATTCACATTGAAGACTATGACAAAAGAAGACACGATATGAAGCCTATGGAGCTCGAAGACTTAGATCTTTCGTAGTTCTTTTTCTTTTGTGCTGAGTCATAGGAACCACCGTACTGTTAAGTGGGGTCCAGGAGAACCAGTCAGAATGACTGAAGTGATGCCTAAACCAAAAACCTATGTCTTCGAGTGAAGACAATGAGAGCGAATCTTGTCTAGAGCCGGACAAGTCAGCTTTGCTTGTAGCCCAAGTAAAGTTGCCATGAGAGTTTGAAATCTGATCGTTGAGACACGTGTCAGTTCCTTAGTGACCCAGGGTCATTTCAGACAAATCAGGTCGGGTTGCCAAGTGGCTATAAATAGCCCACCCCCTACAACCATAAATGGTTGGCTGCTCAGATTTCAGTGCACGGCTTTTGTCGTTTGAGAGCAACCCACCTCGAAGCCTTTGAGAGAAAATTCCTAGCGAGGAGAAATCCCTAACCACCCAGAGCCAGAATAAATTGGGCATCACTTAAGTCTTCTTGTCTGAGTGATCTGAAGACTTATTACACTTGAGGACTGTGCATCCTCCAGATGGTTAGGCGTCACGTTCTGAGCATCCAAGAGACATTGTGGATTGCCAGTGAACGAAGTTTGTGAAGGTTTGGGAGTCTACCTTGAAGACATACCAGAGTGATTGGGCGAGGACTATGTGACCTTAGCTCAAGGAGAATACGGTGAGGACTTGGTGTCCTGAGCTGCGTGTTCAGGACTGGGTGTCCGGGACTGTGTGTCCTAAGGTTTAAATACCTAGACGCTCCAACCAGACGTACAGTTGTCACAGCAACTGGAACTGGTCCAACACATCATTGTCTTCAACGAGTCACTGGTTTCATCTTCACTTCCTTTTACTTACTGTTACTCATCGTGAAGCCATTGCATGCTTGCTATACCTTTTGTCTTCACAACGTAACTCTATGATTTGTTTGGCTTCATAACTTCTTCCTACCTGATCCTCATTACACTACAGCTACTTGTCATTGTGCTTTCACTCTATTGAATACTTGACCATGGCTTGCCTAGTGTAATCTAACTTCCGCTGCATAGTGATAGGCTTATCTCTACTGTTTGTCTTCATAACTTCCACGTTTTGAAGACTTTCATAAAAATCGCCTATTCACCCCCCTCTAGTCGATATAACGCACTTTCAATTGGTATCAGAGCAAGGTGCTCCCTTGTTCTGTGTGATTCGGTTTAACCACCTGGAGTTTTAGCTATGTTGACTGCAGGGATAATCAAAGTCTCCGCTGCGTGCCCCGTCTTTGATGGAACTGAATATCCCTATTGGAAGAATAAGATGCGTATGCATCTTGAAGCCATTGACGTCGACCTATGGTATGTCGTCGAGAACGGCGTTCCCAAGGCTGGAGAAGGTGTCACTGCTGCTGATGTCAAGAAATTCGTTCAACTGGACTCTACTGCCAAGAACATCATCTGTGGTCATCTGACCAAAGGACAGTATGGCCGTGTGAGTGCTTTGAAGACATCCAAGCTGGTCTGGGACTGGCTCTCCAAGGTCAATGAAGGCATCTCAACCCAGAGAGATCAAAGAATCAGTGTCCTTCGCAATCTCTTCAACTGCTTCAAGCGAAATGACAACGAGAATGTCCAGCACACATTTGATAGACTCACTGACATCACAAATGAGCTTCAAGCCCTCAGCGCCACTGAGATTACCAAACACGAAGTCGTCAAAACGCTGCTGAGATCACTTGATAGTTCGTTTGACATCCTAGCCCTGATGATTCAAGAACGTCCTGATTTCAAGACACTCGATCCATCTAACATACTTGAGAGGCTCAACACACATGAGTTTCAGCTTTCTGAGAAAAGAGATATCTATGGTCCAAACTATGGGCGAACTCGTGCCTTGAAGGCAAAAGCTGTTTCCTCATCTGAAGAAGAATCTGACAGCAGTTCTGATGATCCTGAAGACATTGGAAGGGAACTTGCAATGCTTGTGAAGAAGTTCCAAAAGTTCACCAAGAAGAAAGGCTTCAGAAAGTCTTCACGATCAAGCTCAAGGAATGATGAAGCTTCTTCTCATGACTACAAGAAGAAAACATGCCACAAGTGCAAGAAAATTGGACACTTCATCTCTGAGTGTCCACAGTGGGACAATGAGAACAGAAGGAAGAAGAAGAGCAAGGAATATGACTCTGACAACAAGAAGAAGAAGAAATACTCAAAGTCTTCTTCCAAGTCTTCCTCAAAGTCTTCATCACACAAGAAGAGCTCATCTGGCAAGGCACGTGCGTTTGTTGGCAAGGAAATGGATTCTGAGGAGGAATCCGCTTCTGAGGAGGCAGAGGTGGAGTCTGAGGAGGAGTCTGATTCTGGCATTGCAAGTCTGGCTACAGCATACGTCGCCAAGTCCATCTTCAACACTAAAGACAATAACTTCATCACCGACACCGACGCAAATGACAAGAACGACTCCACTCCTACCTACTGCTTCATGGCACGCGGTGCCAAGGTAAACACACGCACCACTCGCTATGAATCCAGTGACGATGACTCTGAATGTGATTCAAAACCTAGCTACAAAACACTTGCTAAAATTGCAACTGAACAACAGAAAGCCATGGAACATATTCAAAAACTGTTAGACAGAAGCGATGATCTGTTGGGTGCTGAAATGACTCGATCTGAATCCTTAATTGAAGACATAAAAAACCTTCACGTTAAGTATCAGGAACTTGAAGATCGTCATGATACTCTCTCAAAAACTCATGAAAAGCTTTCCTATGACTATCTTCAAAGGAAGCAAGAACTTGAGAAATTGAGAGCGGCTCATGAAGATCTTCAAAAGGAAAATGAGTCACTTCGCGCCGAACAGATCAGTTCCGCTCAGGAAGGATTTGAAGCACCATGTCTTAAATGCATTGAGCATAATAATGCTAATTCTGTTGCTGAATGTTCCACTGCTACTACTGTTCCAATATCTTCAACTGTTGATGTGGCAACTAACCCCTCTGCTGAGGATACCACTGCTATTGCTGATGAGAATGCTAGGTTGAAGACATTGCTTGAAACAGGGATGTACAAAAGCCTTAAAGGGCATCAAACATTATGTGATGTCCTTAAGAAGCAGATTCTGAACCGAAACCCTAGGAAAGAGGGTGTTGGGTTTGTGAGGAAAATCAATGCAGATGGCTCTTACTGGAAACCTGAGCAGTACCCCAAAACCAAGTGGGTTGCTGCAAAGGAACCTTCAGCAGATCCATCCAATTTATCTGGCTTCACTTGTGCTAACCCCATTATCATTGATGAATCCTTTGATGCAAACTATATACTGTTTAAGAATCAGAATGGTGAAGTGTTTGCCAGGTACATTGGTACTAACTGCAGGAATGGACCGCCTATGAAGAAGATCTGGGTTCCGAAAAAGTGTCTGGAAAATCTTCCTGTGAATGTCTTCATGACACCTCACGTGAAGAAGACAAACCTCAGACCAAAGTCTTCATACGGTCCAAAGGCTTCATACAAACAGAGGACTCACCTGAGTCACACTAACGCAAATGTTTTGCAGGGAAACCATACTCAGGCATATGAATATGAGAGCGGTTCATC
Source organism: Triticum urartu (assembly GCF_056163025.1). Lineage (NCBI taxonomy): Eukaryota > Viridiplantae > Streptophyta > Magnoliopsida > Poales > Poaceae > Triticum > Triticum urartu. The sequence goes on from NC_141877.1 coordinate 341,607,802, forward strand.
AAACCTTCATGTTCATATGACCAAAAACTATTCTGCTTATTCTTATGAGTATTATTGTCCACCTGCAAGACTGTTTGCTAAGGCTTCAAAGCCAAAATTCTCAGATGTTGCACTTAGAATTATTGCTTCTAAGCCACCCTTGAAGATGTGGGTGGTTAAGAAGGCTTAACTCTCTTTTGCAGGGAAAGTCTCCAGCAGAAAACCAAAATCGTCTGACGCTATTGCTGGGGACCTTAAAAATCTTGTAGGGCACAAGATTAAATGCCCGAATGGCATCATTATGTACTTCGTTCCTGAATCGCATGCTACTCTCCCTATTAGTCCTAATCTGGATCTAAGCTTTCATAACCCACTGGTTCATCAAATGTTTTTGCTTCACAATTCTGTTCGTGAAGCCTATCCCCCTAACTGCACTATAGGGTACGACACCAGCGTCTTCAAAGTCTTCAGAATGGATTATTGACAGTGGATGTACAAATCACATGACTGGCAAAAGAAGCCTTCTTATGGACTCAACCTTACGTCCATCCGACAAGAGCCACATCACATTTGCTGACACTGGTAAAAGTAAGGTATTGGGTCTAGGTAGAGTTGCAATCTCAAGGGATCAACACATGGATAAAGTCATGCTTGTTGAATCCCTTGGCTTCAACTTAATGTTTGTCTCAATGCTTTGCGATTTGAACATGATCGTAATGTTTGGAAAGTATCGTTGCCTTGTACTAATGGAATCTGACAAGTCTCTAGTGTTTGAAGGGTATCAAAAAGATGATCTGTACGTGGTAGATTTCTCAGCAGGACCACAGCTTGCAGTATGTCTTCTAGCAAAGGCTTCAGAATGTTGGCTATGGCATCGGAGGCTTGGACATGCTGGCATGAGGAACCTCCACACTCTTGCGAAGAAGAAACATGTCATAGGCATCGAGGGCGTCAAGTTCAAGAAAGATCACTTATGCGGTGCCTGTGAAGCAGGGAAGATGACGAGGGCAAAACATCCCTCGAAGACAATCATGACCACTACTCGACCCTTCGAACTTCTTCACATGGATCTTTTTGGTCCCACTCACTACTCAACTTTTACCACTACTGCTTGCCTCTATGGCTTTGTCATTGTTGATGATTACTCTAGATATACTTGGGTGCACATAATCCTTTACAAGACTGAAGTGCAGGATGTCTTCAGACGCTTCGCCACTCGAGCTATGAACAATTACGGCGCCAAGATAAAGCACATCAGAAGTGACAATGGCACTGAATTCAAGAATACTGGCCTTGGTACATATCTTGATACCTTGGGCATCACACATGAATTCTCAGCTCCGTACACGCCACAGCAGAATGGCGTCGTCGAACGCAAGAACAGAACACTTATTGAGATGGCCAGAACGATGCTAGATGAATACAAGACTCCAAGAAAATTCTGGACTGAAGCCATTGACACTGCATGCCATACAATCAATCGTGTTTATCTTCACAAGCTTCTGAACAAGACATCTTATGAGCTCCTTACTGGCAAAAAGCCAAATGTCAGTTACTTCAGAGTATTTGGCGCAAGGTGCTGGATCAAGGACCCATATCACACCTCAAAATTTGCACCAAAAGCACATGAGGGTTTTATGCTTGGATATGGAAAGGATTCGCACTCCTACAGAGTCTTCAATCTCTTTCATTACAAAGTGGTTGTAACAGTGGATGTGCGGTTCGATGAGACCAATGGGTCACAGAGAGAGCAACTGCCAAATGTGCTAGATGAAGTTCCAGCTAGTGAATCAATCAAGCTTATGGGAGCTGGAGAGATTATACCTTCTGAAGCTCATCCTGAAGAAGAACTTATCATCTCAGCACCTGATCCACATGAAGACAATGCTCAGCCTGAAGACATTCCTCCCAAAGACAACACAGATCAGCAAGAGCAAAGTCTTCACCCTATACATCCTCGTGTTGCCAATGAAGTGCAGATTGATAGAATAATTGACAGCATCAATGCACCAGGTCCACTCACTCGTTCAAGGGCAACTCAACTGGCAAATTTCTGTGAGCACTTCGCATTCGTCTCAATATCGGAACCCAAGAAAGTTGAAGAAGCCTTCATGGAACCTGAATGGATTTAAGCTATGCAAGAAGAGCTTCAACAGTTTGAGCTGAATAATGTATGGGAACTGGTTAAGCGTCCTGATCCACGGAAGCACAACATAATAGGCACCAAATGGATATACCGCAACAAGCAAGATGAGCATGGTCAAGTTGTCAGAAACAAAGCTCGTCTCGTTGCTCAAGGATATACTCAAGTGGAAGGCATTGACTTCGATGAAACGTTTGCTCCTGTGGCTAGGCTTGAAGCCATACGCATACTGCTGGCCTATGCAAATCATCATAACATACTTCTATATCAAATGGATGTGAAGAGTGCCTTTCTCAATGGCAAGATTGAAGAAGAAGTGTATGTTGCACAACCGCCTGGCTTTGAAAATCCAAAACATCCTGACATGGTATACAAGCTCAACAAGGCGCTGTATGGCCTCAAACAAGCCCCTAGGGCCTGGTATGATACACTCAAATACTTCCTGAAGAGCAAAGGCTTCATACCTGGTTCCCTAGATCCCACTCTTTTCACGAAGACATATGATGGTGAACTGTTTGTGTGCCAAATATATGTGGATGACATTATCTTCGGCTGCACAAATCAGAAGTATAGTGAAGAGTTTGGATATATGATGCAAGAGCAATATCAGATGTCCATGATGGGGGAGCTGAAGTTCTTCCTTGGTCTTCAAATACGACAACAACGCAATGGCATTTTCATATCTCAAGAGAAGTATCTCAAAGATTGCCTGAAGAAGTTCGGTATGCAAGACTGCAAGGGCTTCACAACACCAATGCCAGCCAAACATCATCTGGGTCCTGACGACAATGGTAAAGAGTTCGATCAAAAGGTATACCGCTCCATGATTGGTTCTTTACTTTATCTATGTGCATCTAGGCCAGATATTATGCTTAGTGTTTGCATGTGTACTCGATTTCAAGCGGCACCAAAGGAGTCGCATCACTTAGCTGTGAAGCGAATTCTTCGATATTTGGCTCACACCCCAACTCTAGGGTTATGGTATCCAAAGGGCTCAGAGTTTGATTTGGTTGGATTCTCGGATGCTGATTATGCTGGTGACAAAGTTGATCGCAAGTCTACATCAGGCACATGTCACTTTCTGGGACGATCACTTATATGTTGGTCTTCAAAGAAGCAGAACCGTGTATCTCTCTCCACTGTTGAATCTGAATACATTGCTGCTGGATCTTGCTGCGCTCAGCTTCTGTGGATGAAGCAAACACTCAAGGACTATGGCATTCATCTGAAGCAAGTGCCACTGTACTGCGACAACGAAAGCGCCATCAAGATTGCCAACAACCCAATTCAGCACTCGAAGACAAAGCACATTGAAATTCGTCATCACTTTCTCAGAGATCATGTTGTGAAGGAAGACATTGATATCATACACGTCAACACTGAAGAGCAATTGGCAGATATCTTCACCAAGCCCTTGGATGAGAAGAGGTTTTGCAAGTTACGGTGTGAGCTAAATATCTTGGAATCCTCAAATGTCCTGTGATCAGGCACACATTCTAACCCTTATGCATATTGATGACTTAGATGTGCAACACACGAAGTAAAGTATATCTTCAATCAATGAAGACATACATTCTAAGTGTGAATACATTAATGTGGAATTTGACTTCGGAGCGCCACGATAATTGTGCGCCGTGTCTGGGTCTAATACTTCCTATACGGTGGGTAACGCCACCACTAAACGTTCTATTTTGAAGTGTTTCACTCATGGCGTTACCTTGCAATGTCTTCACATTTGGTTTGGCTTCGAACTCAACATGTCTTCATGATTATCTTCACTATGTTGATTATATATATATATACTAGTGTTCTGTCCTCTACAACATTCATTTATAGCTATGTCTTCTTGTTTGAATCTTTTGAACTAAGTGAACGTGATCGGACCCCAAACTTCTCTATGCTTTCGATCTCAAACTCTATCTCTCCAAGTCATATGCATTCTATTGAAACTGTCGAATGTCTTCTCCGCGTCCTTGTCAGCAGAAGACACAGAGACAACATTTAAGTCCGTTTTCAATGCTCATTTATCCACATGAAATCCGGAGAAGTAGGAACGACCACCCATCAATCCAGGCGTGCGTGGGACGTGGAACTGCCCCCAAAATACCGCATGATGGCCACGTTCCTCAGATGCGATCGCCAGGGGCACCTAAGTAATAGCGCAGTGCCGCCCCTGCGACTATAAATTCACACTTACCGCGGTCATTATCTCCTTCTTCCACCCTCGCACGAACCCTAGCGCCACCGCTAGCTCTCGACGACGCCGGCGACGAAGCACTTCGCTACCGCAACCTCTCCGACGCCGTCTTCACGCCAATCGCGGACATCGTCCTCTCCGCCGTCGCCGTAGGTGTCTTCCGTCGCCAAGTTAGGGCACGGAGGATTGAACTGCTCGGCATCATCTCCCACTCCGTCTAGCAGTTCCAAGTGTGGTAAATAAAACTGCCTTTTTACAGCACCATAGATCCTCTTGTTCTGTCACTTTCTACCACAAGAAGTTTCTGTTCACACAAGCTAGATCTCTCTGAAACTGCATCTCATAACATGCCTAGTATATTCACTTGTGCTTCACAAAGTAGTTAGATTCCTCACTTGTACTGATCTGTGGATTCGTACAAATCTGGAACCAACTTCTTATCTATGAGTGAATGTCTTCGCATGATGAGGTCAATGTCTTCTAAACTGATTAATCTTCAAAACCTTCTGAGAATGCATATGACCTCTTCCCCTTCCCTCGCACCTTAATGCTGTCACAGGTACATGTCCGTGGGAGAATCATTCGGTTCTCATAGTCTGCATTCATTTGCAGAATTCCTACAGCATCACATAAATTCTCCTGAAGCCAGTTCCTGTTGGCCCAGCAAAAGAAAGCCTTTGAAGCCTTTCAAGTTAAAGTTTATGGCTTCAGAAGCAGCAACAAGGAAGGGGGGCAGACAGCGACGTGGAGGAACTTCCAAAGATCTGCCTGAAGACCTGGCAGATATGTATAAAACAGATCCTGAAGAGAATTATGGGCAGCGCAAGACCCGAATCCAATGGATTCGACGCTACTGGGCAGAACAATGGTTCAAATACCGCTTCACAACCCAAGAGTATGCTGAGAAAAGTGCCATCAAAAGACCGTGGGGAGACATCTTATACAAGAACCTTGTACCCAGGTCCAGAGATGAAGCTATTGCTCAAAGCTTCTATCCATGCATGGTTCGTGGGCCACAGCCTGATGATGCACATCCGTCGTCACTACTCTGGTGTCGTGACGACAATCTGTTCAAGCGCAACTTCCAGTTTGCCCAACAATCAGCGAAGCAGAACAAGAAGAAATTTGGGTTAGACTTCAACCCTGGTCCCTCCGCACCAAGGGCAGATGGCACTCGCGACGCAGAACCCAATATCATCGGTCCGTATGCCAACCTTGAGGGCCTCATCACCCGCATCTTAGTCCAAGGGACTGTCGTGAATGACCCTCCAACTGACTCTGAGTCTGATAAAGCTCCTGCTGTACCGAAGCCAAAGCAGTCGAAGAAGCCAAAAGCTTCAAAGCTGGCCCCTTCACCAAAAATCTCAAGGGCGAAGCCATTGGCAACTGCACCTCCTGAAGACAGTGTGCAGTCTGAAGACGTATCCCGCGTCTCCAAGCCCCAGAAGGCCAAGATGCCTCAGCCACACACCGGCAAAGAGCTCACAGCTGCTGACATTCTGCGCAACGAAGCCATTGATCTGTCAAGTGATGAAGATCTTGGAGATGACGCTCTCGAGCAGCTCATCAAGAGCAAAGAAGAAGCTGAAATCTTCAACAATTTGCCTCTCTTTGATGTCGCCTTCATCCACAACTTCATTGACGAATGGTTTGCCACACCAAACATCAGCTTCGAAGATCTGCAGCTGCCCGTTGGCCTCAGCGTCGCCTTCCAAGGCGCTATTGCTTCAGAACTTGCAATTGCCCAGCGCATTGTTGAACTGAAGCAGAAAATTGATCATGAAAAGGCTCAGTTCAAGAAGCATATGGCCAAGCTCAGCGTGCAAGAAGTGAAGAGCTTCAAGGTCATGATGCACGAACTAAAGGAAAACTTTCTGAAGAAGCGTGCAGAAGCTCAAGGTTCGCGGGAGCGAATGAAGTCTCTGGTAGACAGATGTGTGCAGGCCTACAATGAGGCCGAGAAGCGCAAGGCACTTGGGCGTCCCGGCATCGACCCCAGGATGGCCGCGAAGAAGAAGAAGAAGCCTGCTATGGCTGAACCAGAGGCACCAAGGCAAGAAGCAGTTCCAAATGTCTTCCCAACTGCAACGACTGGCTCGAAGCCAAAGAGCCGGTCAACCGCTTCAGAGCTCAAGAAGACGCGAACTGCAGAGGCTGAAGCTAGGAAGCGGAAACATACTGAAGCCTCTCCTTCTGCCCCCACTCAGAAGAAGCGAAAGATCAAGAAAGCTTGGGCTGCTCCCACAGAGCCCTTGATGGTTGAACCCCTTTCTGTCATCCATCCTGACGCAGAACGACAACTGACAGTTCATGAGCCTGCTTCCACAGAGGCTCCTGAAGCTGAAGACATACCAGCAGCCGACCCCATCGCTGCTGAAGACATTGGTCATCAGGACAATGTACAAGATGATGCAGCCCTTCCTCAGTATGAACATAGCGAACTCATCAGCATTGGTCGTCCTCCGACGCCAATTGCACAAGATACGTCATGGGCGGATCGCCCTCAAGAGGAAGAAGACTTTGAGGCCCAGCCCACTCCAACCCCACAGGCGTCGTCTGCGTTCCGCAGGCTTCACAAAGGTCCAAGGCCTCAAGTCTATGCTGAAGACATTCCGGCTGCATCAGCCGAAGAAAATGAAGAAGTACCACAAGATCCTACGCCCCCGCTACACCATGAAGCAGTTCTCCAGGAGAACGTGCCTAAGTCTGACCCTCCAGCTAGTTGAGTGGAGGCTGAAAATATTGAGGCTGCCACAACCAACACTGAAGCCAATGTGGATCCCTCCCCACCAAAAGCTTCAGAAGACAGCGACGCTACTGATCCAGACACTTCTGTTCCTGAGTCTGCTGCAGGTCCTCAATTTGATTACCATGTTGAGCACAGGCCTCATGTCCAGAAGCCAGTCCCACAGCTGCCGAGGTTCCCAGGTCCTGCATCAGCACCTGGATCCTTTAACATCAACAGCTTCAAGGCAGATAATGCGTTCTTCAACAGCTCCAAGAACCCCTATTCAAGGGAAAGGATTTCATCAGATAGGTTCTGGAGCTATCCTCAGTGCAGCTACTATTCATGCATCCTATACAACCAAGGTCGCATCTTCCCACACAAGCGCCTTGATGTTGAAGCCATTGCTGGTCTGCCCTGTTTAGAGGAAGCATTGGATTGCTTCAAGCAAGTGGGTCTGCTGCAGTTTGTAACTGATGAAGAGCACTGGAATGAAGAGCTTCTGCTGCAATTCTATGCCACCCTCCACATCAAAGGATACAACAAAGATCCGAAGACTTGGGCCCTGGAGTGGATGACCGGCAATGTCCATCACGAAGCCAATGCATTTGATATCATTGAGCTCACCGGCCTGCCCACTCCTGGCGAATTCTTCGAGGAAGGCCGTCCACTACACACTGAAGCTCTTGAGAGCATATTCCAGAGGCCTGAACCGAATATGAGTCAGATGCTCTCAATGATGAAGCCATTGCCCCACGATGCTCCTTATCCAACAGAGTTCTTCATTGAAGACTTTGAGTACCTGCCCAGAACCATCTACCACATTATCCGGCAGACTCTCTGGCCTATCAAAGGGCACTCTCCAAATGCCAAGATCGAGGGTGCAATGAAGACTCTGATATTTTGTATCCTTCATGGCAAATGCTTCAACGCACAGGACTTCTTCATACGCCAACTTGCTGCATCAGGCTCAGATTTACTTGGTTTGAAGTTCTATGCTCCTTGGGTAATGAGACTGATCAAGCTTCACTCTGCGATCTCATATCAGCCCTCAGCCCGCAACCATCGGATCTTCTTGCCAGATGTGGATACCTCTGCTGAAGCTATATATCCTGAGCCTGCCAAGCAACCTTTGAGTTTTCAAAATGTAGAACACCAGAGCTTCACTCAGAACGATGAAGGTGTTGAAGCCATCTCCAGGGTGTATCCTTTGGCTGGCACTACACGTGCGCCACACCCTGCTTCAACTGAAGCCACTGACAGTTCAACTGCTTCAAGACCCAAGAAGCGCGCTCGTGTTCTCAATGACCGAGAGCTTCTTGTGGCCCTTCATCAAAAGCAGGATAGGCATCATGACTGGTTGAAGAGACAGATGAAGAGCCTCTTGGTGGATGTCAATCGCATCCGAAATCTTGCCACCAAGAACGCTTTCGTTGCCCATGAAACCTGTCGCCGCACATGGAAAGGGCTATCAATGATATGTACTGAAGCTGAACTTGAAGAGGATGGCTTCACTGAGCGATTCAAGTTTGACACCACACCTCCTAGAAGGGCTGTGATGCGAAGCACACCATCACTTGAAGACTCTGAGTTTTCTTCATCTGCTGCCACAGTCACTGCCAGAATCATTGATGAAGAAGACGATGCTACCTCACCGCCACCTGCTTCAGCACCTCCAAGCTCTTTTGCACCGCCAAACACCTCCAACGACCCTGCTGCTCCTAGAAACGAGTAGACACTCTATGTCTTCAAACCTTTTTGGTCCTTGCTGACAAAAGGGGGAGAAGCATATGGGTTGATAGTCTTCAAGCGGGTCCATATGGGCGGGTGCTTTATGTTTTGTTATATTTTGCTTCATGCTTACAACTCTTGTTTTACATTTGGTTCTTATGAGTTGTAGCACTTAAACCAGATGGTCGTCTGCTACTTGTTTGCCACCCTGTTTTGCGAAGATAAATTCCGCATGTGCGACGATAAATTCCGCACTTATCTCATTCTGCAGACGTCCATTTTCCATTATGCATGTCATTATCTTCATATATCTTCACATGCATAGTGGATTGTCATCATAAGCTGAAGTGGATCTCCACAAGTACAACCTGCCATGTGCATTTGCATTCCAAAAGCAAATTAACTTGTATGCACATCTTCAGGGGGAGCCCTTGCAACTTATGAAGACAATTCCTTATCCTTTACAATTTCACAGTCTATATTCCCCGTTGAAAACTTCAACTAGTTTGTCATCAATCACCAAAAAGGGGGAGATTGTAAGTGCATCTAGTGCCACCCCTAGTTGGTTTTGGAGTATTGATGACAAACCTAGTTGAGGGACTAATGTGTTTGTGAGAATTGCAGGATAACACAGGTAGAAGTCCCTCATTGATTTGGTTTTACTACCAGAGATGACCCCTAAAAATGTATGAAGACATTGAAGTCAAAGGTGGTATATGAAGATATTCACATTGAAGACTATGACAAAAGAAGACACGATATGAAGCCTATGGAGCTCGAAGACTTAGATCTTTCGTAGTTCTTTTTCTTTTGTGCTGAGTCATACGAACCACTGTACTATTAAGTGGGGTCCAGGAGAACCAGTCAGAATGACTAAAGTGATGCCGAAACCAAAAACCTATGTCTTCGAGTGAAGACAATGAGAGCGAATCTTGTCCAGAGCCGGACAAGTTAGCTTTGCTTGTAGCCCAAGTAAAGTTGCCATGAGAGTTTGAAATCTGATCGTTGAGACACGTGTCAGTTCCTTAGTGACCCAGGGTCATTTCGGACAAATCAGGTCGGGTTGCCAAGTGGCTATAAATAGCCCACCCCCTACAACCATAAATGGTTGGCTGCTCAGATTTCAGTGCACGGCTTTTGTCGTTTGAGAGCAACCCACCTCGAAGCCTTTGAGAGAAAATTCCTAGCGAGGAGAAAGCCCTAACCACCCAGAGCTAGAGTAAATTGGGCATCACTTAAGTCTTCTTGTCTGAGTGATCTAAAGACTTATTACACTTGAGGACTGTGCATCCTCCAGACGGTTAGGCGTCACGTTCTGAGCATCCAAGAGACATTGTGGATTGCCAGTGAACGAAGTCTGTGAAGGTTTGGGAGTCTACCTTGAAGACTTACCAGAGTGATTGGGCGAGGACTATGTGACCTTAGCTCAAGGAGAATACGGTGAGGACTTGGTGTCCTGAGCTGCGTGTTCAGGACTGGGTGTCCGGGACTGTGTGTCCTAAGGTTTAAATACCTAACCGCTCCAACCAGACATATAGTTGTCACAGCAACTGGAACTGGTCCAACACATCATTGTCTTCAACGAGTCACCGGTTTCATCTTCACTTCCTTTTACTTACTGTTACTCATTGTGAAGCCATTGCATGCTTGCTATACCTTTTGTCTTCACAATGTAGCTGTATGATTTGTTTGGCTTCATAACTTGTTCCTACCTGATCCTTATTACACTGCAGCTACTTGTCATTGTGCTTTCACTCTATTGAATACTTGACCATGGCTTGCCTAGTGTAATCTAACTTCCGCTGCATAGTGATAGGCTTATCTCTACTGTTTGTCTTCATAACTTCCATGTTTTGAAGACTTTCATAAAAATCGCCTATTCACCCCCCCTCTAGTCGATATAACGCACTTTCATCTTCATACATTTTTAGGGGTCATCTCCGGTAGGTAAACCGAATCAATGAGGGATTACTACCTGTGTTGTCCTGCAATTCTCACAAACACATTAGTCCCTCAACCAGGTTTGTCGTCAATACTCCAAAACCAACTAGGGGTGGCACTAGATGCACTTACAATCTCCCCCTTTTTGGTGATTGATGACAAATTGGTTGAAGTTTTCAACGGGGATAAAAGTATGTGAAATTGTAAAGGATTTAGGTATTGTCTTTGTAAGTAGCAGAAAGGATCCCCCTGAAGATGTGCATATAAGTATTTTTCTTTTAAATGCAAATGCACATGGCAGGTTGTACTTGCGGAGCTCCTCTTCTACTTATGAAGACAATTCATCATGCATGAAAGGATATAACGAAGATAATGACATGCATAATAAAAAATGGACGTCTGCAAAGTGACTTTGTGCGGAATTTATTGTCGCACATGCGGAATTTATCATCGCATCACATAGTTGACGAAAAGGTAGCAGACGACCATCAAGTTTAAGTGTTACAACTCAAAACGAACCAAATGTATCAAAAGCAAGAGTTGTAAGCACTTGACAAATGTAGCAAAAGTATAGCAACCACCCATATGGACCCGCTTGAAGACTATCAACTCGTATGCTTCTCCCCCTTTTTTCAGTAATGACCAAAAAGGTTTGAAGACATAGAGCTTCTACTCATTCCCATGAGGAGTAGGCGAAGCAGCAGGGTCGTTGTTGAGGTTCGGTGGTGCAGAAGAACTTGGTGTAGTGTCGACACGCGCTGAAGTTGGAGGTGGTGAGGTAGCATCATCTTGATCATCTATGACTCTGGCATTCACTGTTGTAGCCGAGGAGGAGGAGTCAGAGTCTTCGAGTGAGGGAGTCCGACGCAAGTGAGCATTCCTTGGAGGAGTTGAGTCAAACTTGAATCTCTCTGTGAAGCCGTCGTCTTGAAGATCAACTTCAGCACTGAGCAGTGTCAAGCTCTTCCATGACCTCCGACAGGTTTCATGTGTAACAAAGGGATTCTTGGTGGCAAGATTTCGAATGCGATTGACATCCACCAAGAGGCTTTGCATCTGGCGCTTAAGCCAGTCATGATGCTTATCCTGTTTCTGATGTAGAGCGATGAGAAGCTCTCGGTCATTGAGAACACGAGATCGCTTCCGAGGCCTTTGGGCGATGGTACTTGTAGTGGCTTCAGTTTGGGTGCAAGGGGCACGTGTATTGCTAGCCAAGGGATAAACACGAGAAACGGCCTGAACTCCTTCAATGGGCTGGGTGAAGTTTTGATGATCGACATTGTGAAGATAAATTGGCTCCTTTGTAGGCTCTGGGTAAATGGCTTCGACAGACAGATCAACCTCTGGCAAGAATATAAGATGATTGCGCGCAGACGGCTGATAGTTGATAGCAGAGTGAAGCTTGATGAGGCGCATTACCCATGGAGCATAGAACTTCAGACCAAAGATATCGGAGCCAGATGCAGCCAATTGTCTGATGAAGAAGTCTTGAGCATTGAAGTTGATGCCATTGATGATATAGAAAACCAATGTCTTCATTGCTCCTTCAAGCTTCGCTGCAGGAGAATGTCCTTTGACCGGCCAGAGAGTTCGCCTGATAATATGATAAATAGTGTGTGGTAGATACTCTAGGTCTTCAACAAAGAACTCCTTAGGACAGTCAGCGTCTTGTGGCAGTGGCTTCATCATGCTCAGCATTTGGCTCATGTTTGGCTCTGGCTTTTGGAAGATGCTTTCCAATGCATTTTGGTGTAGCTGACAACCTGGTTCATAATGTTCGCCAGGAGTGGGCAGGGCAGTAAGCTCAATGATGTCTTGGGCTTTAGCTTCATGGTGTACATCGCCTGTCATCCACTCAAGGATCCAAGTCTTCGGATCCCTGTTGTAGCCGCGAATGTGAAGGGTAGCATAAAATTGTAGCAGAAGCTCTTCATTCCAATGTTCTTTGGCAGTCACAAACTGTAGAAGGCCAACATCTCTGAAGCAGTCAAGGGCTTCTTCTAGGCAAGGCAGGCCAGCCATGGCTTCGCTGTCTAGATGCATATGAGGGAAAATGCGCCCCTGATTGTATAAGATGCAGGAATAGTAATTGCGCTGCTGATAACTCCAGAATCGATCTGATGAGATTCTTGGCCTTGTGTAGGGGTTCTTGGCACTGTCAAAGAATGTGTTGTGTGCCTTGAAGCCATTCAAATTAAATGATCCTGGTGAAGTTGCAGTACCTGGAAACCTTGGCAGCCTTGGCTTTGGCTTCTGGACCTGAGGCCTATGCTCCACATGATATTCAAATTGCAGACCAGCAGCAGGTGGAGGAACCAGAATGGGCCAGAGGACGGTGGTAAGTTGGCCTTGATAGAATGCTTGCTCAAGGGTGTGTGGCCGTGGAGGCGGTACATGAGCAGTGGCATTGACTTCTGGCTGCAGATTTGCGTCAAGAGCAGCATTGGCTTCAGGTGCAATCACTTCTGGCACCACATTAGCTTCAGGCGCCACATTAGCTTCGGCCATGACAATGTCATTGGCTTCAGTGTTGGTGTTAGTGGCCGCCTCAGAGTTTTCAACCTCCACTCCAGTAGCTGGAGGGTCGGACACGTTCTCCCCGAGAACAACTTCAGGGTTGGACGGGGGTGTAGCAACACGTTCTTCATCTCTTGGTTCTTCTTGTTCATTGGCTGATGCAGGTGGAATATCTTCAGCCGCTTTGGCTTCAGACTCGGGGATGTTCGCAGTAGGAGAGGCTTCAGGAAAGACTTGGCGTGAAACGGATTGGCGCTCTTCTCCTTCTGGAACACTTGACAGATTGACCTGTGGCCGTGGTCCTTTGCGAAGCCTGCGGAACACTGGCGACGCTTGTGAAGATGGAGTTGGTTGGGCCACAAAGTCATTGTCTTCAAGCACCGAAGTGGTGACTTGAGGTGGGGGAGTACTTGGTGATTCTTCTTGACGGGGGGGGGGGGGGGGGTCTTGTGGGTGATCAGCCCATGAGTCATCCTGAGCAATTAGCGTCAATGGACGATCAATGCTGATGAGTTCGATGTTCATGAGAACAGGCGATGATACCACATTGAGTTCGATCTGAGGAAGGACTTCATCATCTTCAACATTGTCTTGATGACCAATGTCTTCAGCTGCGGTGGGGTCAACAGCTGGAATGTCTTCAACTTCTGGAGCCTCTGTGGAAGGATGCTCATGAACTATCAACTGGCACTCACGGTGTTCAGACGCGGGACGAGCAACTGAGATTGGCTCGACGACAAGGGGCTCTGTGGGAGCAGCCCGATCTTTCTTCTTGGTTTTTCTCTTCTTGGTCGGTGAAGCATCGTCGGTGGTGGCCTTGGTGTTGTGCTTTCGGGCTTCGGCTTCAGCTGCCCTTGTTTTCTTGAGCTCCGAAGCCACTGTGGGGACCTTAGCTTCCAGCATGTCATACTGGCCGGAAAGACAATGCGAGGTTCTTCCTGTCGTGATGCTTCTGGTTGGGCCACAACAGGCTTTTTCTTCTTCTTGACAGCCATTCTGGGGTCGATGCCAGGTCGCCTTAGAGCCTTGCGCTTTTCAGCTTCATTGTATACTTGAACACATTTGGCAGCCAGGTGTTTCATGCGCTCTCGAGAACCTTTAGCTTCTTCACATTTCTTGTGGAACGCCTCCTTGAGCTCATGCAGCATGACCTTCAAGTTTTGGACGTCTTCCATGTTGAGCTTGGCCATGTGCTTCTTGAACTGAGCCTTTTCATAATCAATCTTGTGCTTCATCTCAACAATTCTCTGTGCAAGAGCCAGCTCAGGAGCAATGGCTCCATGGAAGAAGATGCTGAGGCCAATTGGGAGTTAAAGATCATCAAAACTGAAGTCTGGGCTGCCAAACCACTCATCAATGAACTTGTACAGGATCGCCACATCAAAGAGGGGAAGATCATTGAAGATTTCAGCCTCTTGCTTGCTCTTTATAAGCAGCTCAAGAGCATCATCGCCAAGATCGTCGTCACTAGAAAGATCAATGGCTTCATTCTCATTCCTCAGAACGGCAGCAGATGTCAATGCTTGACCAGTTGGTTGCATGGGCTTCTTCATCTTGTCAGACTTGGAGAAGCGAGAGAGATCTTCAGACTGCACACTGGCTTCAGGAGGTGCAGTGGCCAGAGGCTTCGCCCGCGAGACCTTTGGTGCGGAGGAGGGCTTTGGAGCCATTGGTTTCTTTTGCTTCACAGGCTTCGGTGGTGTAGGCGCTTCGTCAGAATCATCGTCATCTACAGAGTGATCCACGGTTGCCCCTTGAACCTAAATGTGAGTGATGAGACCTTCAAGGTTGTAGAAGGTCCCAACAATATTGGGTTCAGCATCGCGTGTGCGGTCGGCACGTGGAGCGGAGGGACCAGGGTTGAAGTCTAAACCAAGTGACTTCTTGTTCTCTTTGGCAGAAGTTTTGGCAAACTGGAAGTTGCACTTAAAGAGATTGTCTTCACGACACCACAACAGAGAGGATGGGTCGGCATTAGCAAGCTGAGGTCCACGGATCATGCAGGGGTAGAAGCCTTGAGCAATACCTTCGGACTTCGACTTGGGCTGAAGACCTTTGTATATAATATCTCCCCAGGGGCCCTTGATGGCATTCTTTTCAGCATATTCGTCAGTGACAAATCTGTACTTGAACCATTCCTCTACCCAATGTCTTCGAATCCATTGGATTCAGTTCTTGCGTTCTCCATAGGTCTCTTCTAGATCTGACTTGTATAAATCATAAAGATCCGGTGGCAGGTCCTTAGCAGTGTTTTCACGGCGCTGTCTGCCGCCCTTCCTGACTGATTTTTCTGTCGCCATGAAGTTCAGACTGAATGGCTTCAGAACGTGCAAAGGCTTCCTTCTAGTGGTCAGAGAGGAATTAGCTTCGGGAGAATTGATGTGATGCTGTAAGAACTTTGCAAATGAATGTAGACTATGAGAACCAAGGGATTCTCCCACGAACATGTACCCGTGACAGCATTAGAGATGCGAGGGAATGGGAAGAGGTCTTATGCATTCTTAGAAGATTTTGAAGATAAATCAGTTTAGAAGACATTGACCTCATAGTAAGAAAGACATTCACTCATATGTTGAGAGTTGGTTCCAGATTTGTACGAATCCATGAATAAGTACAAGTGAGGAATCTAACTACTTTGTGAAGTATAAGTGAACATACTAGGCATGTTATGAGATGCAGAAAAGGATAGATTCAATTTGTTGGGACAGAAACCACTTGTGGTTGAAAAAGATGAATCTATCGGATCAAAAAGGACCGTAAAAAGAGTTTTTATATACCACTCGAGGAACTGCTAGACAGAGTAGTAGATGAGGCCGAGCAGTTCGATCTTCTGTGCCCTAACTTGGCGACGGAGGACACCTACGGCGATGGCAGAGAAGACGATGTCCGCGGCCGGCGTGAGGACGACGTCGGTGAGGTCGCGGCAGCGAAGCGCTTCGTCGTCGGCGTCGTCGAGAGCTAGCGGTGGCGCTAGGGTTTGTGTGAGAAGGAGAAGTGGAAGAAGAGATAATGACTGGGGTGTGGCGTGTATTTATAAGGACAGGGATGGCGCAACGTTATTACACAGGTGCCCCTGGCGGTTCACATCCGAAGGACACGTGGCGAACATGCAACACATTGGAGGTTGTTCCATGTTCCCACGCACGCCTAGATTGTCAGGTGGTCGTTCCCGCTTCTCCGGGTTCCAGGCAAAAAGGACTGAGCATTTAAAAAAAGATTTAATGTTTCTCTCTGTATCTTCTGCCGACAAGGATGCAGAGAAGACATTCTACAGTTTCAATAGAATGCATATGATTTGGATAGATAGATTTGAGACGGGAGCATAGAAAGGTTAGGGCCCAATCACATTCACTTAGTTCAAAAGATTCAAACGAGAAGACATAGCCATAAGTGAATGCTGTAGAGGACAGAACGCTAATATATGAATATATCCGAAGAAGACCAAATCAATATGTAAGTGCATCTAGTGCCACCCCTAGTTGGTTTTGGAGTATTGAAAACAAACCTAGTTGAGGGACTAATGTGTTTGTTAGAATTGCAGGATAACACAGGTAGAAGTCCCTCATTGATTCGGTTTTCCTACCAGAGATGACCCCTAAAAATATATGAAGACATTGAAGTCAAAGGTGGTATGTGAAGATATTCACATTGAAGACTATGACAAGAGAAGACATCGCATGAAGCATATGGAGCTCGAAGACTTAGATCTTCTGTAGTTCTTTTTCTTCTTTGTTGAGTCATAGGAACCACCGTACTGTTAAGTGGGGTCCAAGAGAACCAGTCGGAATGACTGAAGTGATGCTTAACCAAAACCTATGTCTTCGAGTGAAGACTATGAGAGCGAATCTCGTCCAGAGTCGGACAAGTCAGCTTTGCTTGTAGCCCAAGTAAAGTTGCCGTGTGTGTTTGAAATCTGACCGTTGGAACACGTGTTAGTTCCTTAGTGACCCAGGGTCATTTCGGACAAATCAGGTCGGGTTGCCTAGTGGCTATAAATAGCCCACCCCCTACAACCATAAACGGTTGGCTACTCAGAGTTAGAGTATGGCTTTTGTCGTTTGAGAGCAACCCACCTCGAAGCCTTTGAGAGAGAATTCCTTGCGAGGATAAAGCCCTAACCACCCAGAGCCAAAGAGTGTTAGGCATCACTTAAGTCTTCCTGTCTGTGTGATCTGAAGACTTATTACACTTGAGGACTGTGAATCCTCCAGCCGGTTAGGCGTCGCGTTCTGAGCATCCAAGAGTCATTGTGGATCGCCGGTGAACGAAGTCTGTGAAGGTTTGGGAGTCTACCTTGAAGACTTACCAGAGTGATTGGTCGAGGTCTGTGTGACCTTAGCTCAAGGGGAATACGGTGAGGACTGGGTGTCCTGAGCTGCGTGTTCAGGACTGGGTGTCCGGGACTGTGTGTCCTCAGGTTTAAATACCTAGCCGCCCTAACCAGACGTACAGTTGTCACAGAAACTGGAACTGGTCTAACAAATCATTGTCTTCAACGAGTCACTGGTTTCATCCTTCCCTTCCCTTTACTTACTGATGGTCCTTGTGAAGTCATTGTATGATTGCATTATCTTTTGTCTTCACTGAGTGACTGCTTGTTCTGATTGGCTTCATAATATCTTCCTACCTGATCCATACTACCTAGCTGCTATAGGTCATTGTGCTTTCACTTCATTAAATACTTGACTATGGTTTGCCTAGTGTAGTCTACCTTCCGCTGCATGGTAATAGGTTTATTGCTATCGTTTGTCTTCGAAACTTCTATGTTTTGAAGACTTTCATAAAAATCGCCTATTCACCCCCTCTAGTCGATATAACGCACTTCCAATTGGTATCAGAGCAAGGTACTCCCTTGTTCTGTGTGATTCGGTTTAACCACCTGGAGTTTTAGCTATGTCGACTGCAGGGATAATTGTCGTGGTTCTAACTCTGACAGTGATGTAGGGGGGTGTGTATGGAGAGGCTAGATCTCAGCTATTGGGAAGTTGTAAACACACGAGGATTACGAGTTCAGGCCCTTCTCGGAGGAAGTAACATCCCTACGTCTCGGTGCCCGGAGGCGGTCGATTGGATTATGTGTGTATGAATAACAGGGGTGCGAACCCTTCATACTGAGGAGGGGGGTGGCTTATATAGAGTTCGCCGGTCCTCTCCTGCCCTCAGTAATGCAGGGTTTAAGGTACATTTAAGGTTGGGCGTTACTGGTAACGCCCCTGATAAAGTGCCATAATGACCATAAAGACTACTTAATAGCCGATCGTTTGCCTGCGGAGTGACTTTAAGCCTCCTGGCAGTCGAGTGGTTGGCTTCATGGTCGAGTGATAGCTTCTTGGTCGAGTGTCTTGAACCCGTCGAGTGGGATACCTTCAAGTCGATTGAAAGGTGACTTCTTCTAGGGATGTCCTTGGGTAGGGCTCTTTTGGACAGGTCCGTGCCCCTACCCTAGATACATAGCTTCATCATTATCCCCCGAATGGATCGAGGTTAGAGTGGGGAAAGAGTTGTGGATCTTTCCGACTGGTTCTTCGGGCTACATGAGTGCCTTGTTTTGGGTCAATCGTCACGGATGACGTCATCAACCTCTTTCAGTCGCCTTGATCCATTCCAGGCCTTTCGTCGAGTGAATTTCTTTACTTGTGACATACCGAGTGTCGGCGCAAGCGGGGTCTTCTATTTTGAGAAGTTGTTCTGCAGCCCGCGGATGTCGCGGGATTCGGATTTCGGGAAGCGCGCGGGACGGGAGCGGCCGCAGTAATCGGAAGCGATAAAGCGGAAGCTCCTCGATTGCCGCGCCACCTTTTCGCCATGTACTGCACGCGCGTCTGCTGCGGGATTTGACTGGATAGCCTGGGCCTACCAGTCAGCCACTCGGGAGCGGCCTCTTATAAGTCACCGGCTCGGGGTTTCCAAACAGTGTGCTTTCTTATTCCTCTCTCCCTTCGCAAGTTCCTTCGCCACCTCCGCTCTCACCTTAGCGCCGCAGGCCCGTGCAAGTCGGCGACGATGGCGAAGGACAAGACATCCGCTCTGGAGGGCACGAAGAAGGCGGCGACGCAGGGAAAGGGGAAGAGGTCTGCTCGGGGCGGATCCTCCTCAAGGTCTGCTCTGCCCCGAGGCTGGATCCAGGGCGATTGGATGCCGTCGGTGATCCGGCAAGAAGATCTCGATGACATGGTCGAGGGGGGAGTCATTCCCCATGAAGCTGCGCGTCTCCCGGGGAGAGAGATCGAACCTCAACCCCGCGACGGTGAGTGCGTGCTCCTAGCCACCCATGTCGACCGCGGGTTTTCTCTGCCGCCCCACCCTTTTTTCCGGAGCTTCCTGAACTTCTTCGGAGCGCAGCTCCACCACTTCACTCTCAACTCCATCGTATACCTTGCTTCTTTCATCTCCATGTGTGAGGGTTTCTTGGGTTGCCGCCCCCATTGGGGACTCTTCAAGCACATCTTTACCTGCCGTTCCCAATCGGTCAAGAAGGCCAAGTCGAGTGACGAAAGGACGCAGGTGATCCAGCTGTGCGGGGGCCTGGCGATCCAGACGAGGGGAAAGAGTTGTTTTCCATCTATCACTTTCCCGGAGTCGGTCCGCGGTTGGCAGGCAACCTGGTTCTACTGTCAAGACCAGGCGACCCCAGGACAGTCGACTGGTCTTCCCCCTTTCTCTCTCGACCGAGCTGAAAAACCTGCTTCTCTGAAAGTGACACCGGAGGAAAAGGCCCAAGTCTAAGTGCTGGCTGGTCGAGTGGTTGAGCTTGTCCGTGAGGGCGTGACTGGTATGGACTTGCTGGAGGTCTTCCTCCGGAGGCGCATCCAACCGCTCCAGGCTCGTGACCACCCGATGTGGCTGTACTCGGGTCTCGACGACACCACTCGGGTCCACCCGGAGGAGGTCACTGACGAGATGCTGGAGGGGTGGTTGTCGAGCATCACGGGGAACAAAGACAACCCCCGAGGAGCCAGGAGGGTTGTTCCATTCGACAACTCATATGAAGTGGATCAGGTCTGACTTTATGCTCCTGACTGAGATCTTGTTTTCTTCATTGGTCTTCTTTGAGTAGGTCGATTGACCTTCGTCTTGTTTGTTGTTTTCCAGGCGACTACCGAGATGTACTCGACGCCCAATGGGGCACAGGGGCCAACTGAGGAAGGGGAGGCGAGCGGAGGTGAGAGTGGAGATGACCAAGGCGAGTGGGAGTCCGACGGTGAAGGAGAGGGAGACGACAACGTCGACTCCAGCGAAGGGGAGGAGGAGGAGGTTGAACCCCCCCCGCCCGGAGGGGCGATCCAAGCTCACACACGATCCAGCGTGGGAACGTGGCAAGGCGACTGCTCCCGTTGGGCAGTCGTCGAAACGCCCTCGGGCCTCTTCTCCTACGCCGACTGGGAAGGCTCCCAAGCACCCACGCGCGACGCCGTCCAAGCCGCCCAAGGCTCTGCCCAAGATGAAGATGGCTGTCCCTACCATTTCTGGGTAATAACAAAACTTGCTTTCCTTTGTCGACCGTGGACAGACCCTTGGTCGATTCATTGAGCCAACTGACTGACTTTCGAGATTTGCAGCGCTGCTACTTCTGAGATCTCCGCCAAGGACGACGACCAAGAGATGGAGAATGCTGTTACCTCCAACCCTGGTACGATTACTAACGTTCCGCTTTGAGTCGACTAAACATTTATTGCAACTCTGGTCGATTGAATGTTTTCCTTGTAGCTCCTCCTCATGTTATCGACCTCCCGGATGACGACGACAACGAACCGCTGAGAGTGAGGAGGAACAAGAGGGCGTCGGCTGACAAGACCCCCCAATCCGCTCCGGCGTCTGAGGCCGTAGCTCGGGATGGTGGCGACACCACTCGGGCTTCTGTGACTTTCGCCATTCCTCTGATGAGTGTGCGGCCCTCGACGTCGACTGCGGATCCGTCTTCGCTTTTTGCCGCATACCCCGTCCCTGAGGACCAAGCGGCTGCTGCAAAAGAGGCTATACGCCAGGCGGGGATCATGATGGAGCAAGTGAAGGTGGCTCGGGAGGCCTGCCAAGCAGCTTACGATGCAAGTTCGGCTCTTCAGAGTAACGTCCAGGTCAGTCGACTCAACACTTGGTCTGTTCACGATATGCTGTTTGAAGAACCTCTTTTCCGAAGATCTTTGTATTTGTACACCCACTGGGTGTGTTTTACAGTGGGGGCACGCTGAGTGCACCCACTGGGTGTAGTCCCCGAGACTACGGTGGACTGCTGGCAGTCGACTGTAGTCTTTATATTGTGTTGCTGTAGCTGTATTTCTTCACTCGGTCTGGTCAGGCCATGTCGAATGGGACCGTATCCGGTCGACTGCGGGCAGTCGACTTTTTTTTTACAGTGGGGGCACGCTGAGTGCACCCACTGGGTGTAGTCCCCGAGACTACTGTCAAATGTTCTTGATTCGGCTGTAGTCTTAGGAACGTCATCATTGTCTCTTAGTTGCTCGGAAGCAACTTGTCTTGGACGTCTGTCGACTGATTTTTCTTTTTACAGAAATCCTGCGAACTTGTAGCTCGCTACACTGAGCTGGAGAATCAGCAGATCCAGCTCAACCTTAACTTGAAGCTTGCTCAGGAGAATTTGAAGAAGGCGCAGGAAGAAGCAAAAGGTATGGCTGGTGAGGTTCTCCATTCTTGACGAGTGGCTTTTCTTTCTTGTCCATTCTTGATGTTGATTTCACTCGACGCACCGCAGATAAACTGGAGGAAGCTCTGAAGAAGAAGGATCAAGATCTTGCAGAGGCACAGAAGGAGGTCTTGAACAAAGCGAGGCTTGCTGAAGAGAAACTGGCTTCGGTCGGAGCTCTTGAGCAGGAGAACTCCAGGCTGGAAGCTGCTCTCGAGGTAGCCAATCGAGAAGTCAGCCGACTGAAGAACGACAACGTGGCTCTTCATGACAAGGCGAGTGAGCTGGTGGGGAAGAGGAACGATCTGGAGGCTTATCTCGGTGGACTCGCCAAGAAGCTGTTTGTCATGCTTGAAGGTAATTACTCCGACCTGACTGTCTTGCAGTTACCAAGCCTGTGTAGGGCCACTGTCTTACTCTTACATCCTGTTGCAGAATTCTGTCAGAACTTTGAAGAGGAGACCAGTCGAGTGGAGTCAGGCTTGGACCCTGCTAACTCTCTTGTGAAGGACGAGGCTGCAGTGAACGTGCTCCGTCTGGAGTCTTGTATTGCCAGCGTGGTTGACTATCTGGCTCGGCTGAAAGTTGCAATGTCGTGGATCGACACATCGCTCTGGCCTGGGACGACACTTCAGAACGACCTCGAGTCTCTGATGGCTCGACTGAATGAAGTCCCGGGTCGAGTGGCGGAATGGAAGAAATCTACCGCTAGATGTGGTGCTGATGTCACTCTGTCTCTGGTCCGCATCCATTGCATGGAGGCGCGAGAGGAAAAGTTGGCCGCCATCCAAGTTGCCAATACCAGGAAGCACAGCTTTCAAGACTTCATGGAGACTTTCATCGCCACTGCCACTCGTATTGCAGACGGGATCGACTTGGACGAGTTCGTCGCCCCTTCCAGTCCTCCTCCTGAGGAATGAAAAACTTTTATGCTTCACTTTTTAAATTTGCCTCGGAATGCCGAGTGGATTTGTAACCGTTAAACTCTGCCGAGCCGAGGGCTCGAGTACTTTGATCTGAGGTCTGGGACCTTTAGGCTTTATCTGAACTTGATTTCCCGTTGAATATCTTCATGGTTTGATCCGTCGAGTGGTACTCGATGTTCACTCGGAATAACTTTGTATTTGTGGCGTAACTCCTTGCGGATTGGGTTGTGTCCTGTACTTAGGCGAGCGCTGGGCTGCAGCTAAGCCCCCGAGTGGGAGGTTTGCTCTCACTCGGTAGGATTTTTGAACACTTAGGCGAGCACTAGGCTGCAGCTAAGCCCCCGAGTGGGAGGTTTGCTCGCCACTCGGTAGGATTTTTAAACACTTAGGCGAGCACTGGGCTGCAGCTAAGCTCCCGAGTGGGAGGATTTCTCTCCACTCGGTAGGATTTTTTCAAACTTAGGCGAGTGCCTGATTGCAGCTAAGTCTCTAGGTGGGAGAACTTAGGCGAGTACTGGACTGCAGCTAAGCCCCCGAGTGGGAGGATTGCTCTCCACTCGGTAGGATTTTTTCAAACTTAGGCGAGTGCCTGACTGCAGCTAAGTCTCTAAGTGGGAGAACTTAGGCGAGTACTGGACTGCAGCTAAGCCCCCGAGTGGGAGGATTGCTCTCCACTCGGTAGGATTTTTTCAAACTTAGGCGAGCACTGGGCTGCAGCTAAGCCCCTGAGTGGGAGGTTTGCTCGCCACTCGGTAGGATTTTTAAACACTTAGGCGAGCACTGGGCTGCAGCTAAGCTCCCGAGTGGGAGGATTGCTCTCCACTCGGTAGGATTTTTTCAAACTTAGGCGAGCACTGGGCTGCAGCTAAGCCCCTGAGTGGGAGGTTTGCTCGCCACTCGGTAGGATTTTTAAACACTTAGGCGAGCACTGGGCTGCAGCTAAGCTCCCGAGTGGGAGGATTGCTCTCCACTCGGTAGGATTTTTTCAAACTTAGGCGAGTGCCTGACTGCAACTAAGTCTCTAGGTGGGAGAACTTAGGCGAGTACTGGACTGCAGCTAAGCCCCCGAGTGGGAGGATTGCTCTCCACTCGGTAGGATTTTTTCAAACTTAGGCGAGTGCCTGACTGCAGCTAAGTCTCTAGGCGGGAGAACTTAGTCGAGTACTGGACTGCAGCTAAGCCCCCGAGTGGGAGGTTTGATCTCCACTCGGTAGGATTTTTTCAAACTTAGGCGAGTGCCTGACTGCAGCTAAGTCTCTAAGTGGGAGAACTTAGGCGAGTACTGGACTGCAGCTAAGCCCCCGAGTGGGAGTCCGGCTCGCCACTCGGTAGGATTTTTAAACACTTAGGCGAGCACTGGGCTGCAGCTAAGCCCCCGAGTGGGAGTCTGGCTCTCCACTCGGTAGGATTTTTGAACACTTAGGCAAGCACTGGGCTACAGCTAAGCCCCCGAGTGGGAGTCTGGCTGTCCACTCGGTAGGATTTTTCAAACTTAGGCGGAACGGATTCACAGCTAAGTCACCCACTGGGGGATTTCGTATGCAAACAAAAGTGACAGCAATTATTGGAACACTCTTGTCTTTGGTAAAAATAAACTTCAGAAATTTTTTCTTATTACACCTCGTCCAAGGGAGAACTCAAGTGTAAAAGGGGCGGAGCAGTTCCGCATTCCAAGCTCGTGGCTCGTTGATCTGGTGATCAACATTGTAGAGGTGATATGCTCCATTGTGGAGGACTCTGGTGACGATGAAGGGGCCTTCCCAAGTAGGAGCAAGTTTGTGTGGTTTTTGCTGATCCACTCGGAGGACCAAATCTCCTTCTTGGAAGGCTCGGCTCTTCACATTTCTGGCATGGAATCGACGCAATTCTTGCTGATAGATGGTCGATCTGATCATAGCCATTTCCCTCTCCTCTTCTAGGAGGTCGACTGCGTCTTGCCGGGCTTGCTCTGCTTCGTCTTCGTTATAAAGCTCGACTCTGGGGGCATTGTGAAGTAGATCGCTCGGCAGGACGGCTTCGGCTCCGTAAACCAGAAAGAATGGCGTTCTTCCAGTCGACCGGTTCGGGGTGGTCCTCAGTCCCCACAAAACTGACGGAAGCTCGTCGACCCAAGCGCCTGCTGCGTGCTTGAGATCACGCATCAGTCGAGGCTTCAGTCCTTTGAGAATTAGACCATTTGCTCTTTCAGCTTGTCCATTCGACTGGGGATGCGCGACCGACGCGTAGTCGACTCGTGTGCCTTGAGAGGTGCAAAAAGCTCTGAACTTGTCTGAATCAAAGTTTGACCCATTGTCAGTGATGATGCTATGCGGGACCTGTATCTGAATATCAACTCTCTGACGAAACTGATAGCAGTGCTAGCATCAAGATTTTTGATAGGCTTGGCTTCAATCCATTTGGTAAACTTGTCGACTGCCACAAGCACATGTGTGAATCCGCTCCTGCCTGTTCTCAGTGGACCAACCATGTCTAGTCCCCAAACAGCGAAGGGCCAGACGAGTGGAATGGTCCTCAGAGCTGATGCTGGCTTGTGCGACATGTTGGAGTAGAACTGGCAGCCTTCACACTTGTCGACTATCTCTTTCGCCATTTCGTTTGCCCTGGGCCAGAAAAAACCCGCTCGGTATGCTTTGGCCACAATGGTCCGAGAGGACGCATGGTGACCACAGGTCCCCGAGTGGATATCATCAAGGATCATCTGACCTTCTTCTGGCGTTATGCACTTCTGACCGATTCCAGTTGCGCTTTCTCTATACAACTGTCCTTTTATGACTGTGAAAGCTTTAGATCGACGGACGATCTGTCGAGCCTCTTCTTCGTCCTCTGGAAGTTCTTTCCTCAAGATATACGCGATGTATGGTATCGTCCAGTCGGGAGTGATAGCCAAGACCTCCATGACTAGGTCGATCACAGCAAGAATTTCGACTTCAGTCGGATCTGTGGCACTTTTCGGTTGCGGGGCTTCTTCTGTAAAAGGATCCTCCTGGACCGACGGCGAGCGGATGTGCTCCAAAAACACATTGTTGGGAATGGCTTCTCTCTTGGAGCCTATCTTTGCCAGATCATCAGCTGCTTGATTTTTCAGTCGGGGGATGTGATGAAGCTCTAACCCCTCGAATTTCTTTTCTAACTTTCTTACTGCGTTGCAGTAGCCAGTCATAGCTGGGCTTCTGACGTCCCACTCCTTCATCACCTGGTTGACCACCAAATCTGAGTCGCCATAGACCATGAGGCACCGGACGCCGAGTGAAATGGCCATGCGCAACCCATACAAGAGTGCTTCATATTCTGCTTCATTATTGGAGGAATCGAAGTGAATTTGGAGAACGTATCTGAGCTTATCTCCTCGGGGGGAGATCAATACTACCCCAGCACCGGAACCATTCATCATCTTAGATCCATCGAAGAACATGGTCCAGTGCTCCGAGTGAACTTGAGTCGGAAGTTGCTGTTCAATCCACTCGGCGATGAAAACTGCAATTGCTTGAGACTTGATAGCCTTCTTTGCTTCAAACTTGATATCTAAGGGAAGGAGTTCAATCGCCCACTTCGCCACTTGACCAGTTGCATCTCTGTTGTGCAAAATCTCTGACAGCGGAGCGTCGCTGACGACTGTAATGGAATGGTCAGAGAAGTAGTGTGCAACCGTCTTCGTGGTCATGTAAATCCCATATACAAGCTTCTGGTAATGGGGATATCTTTGCTTCGAAGGAGTCAAAACTTCAGACACGTAATATACTGGGCGCTGAACTCTGAAGGCCTTTCCTTCTTCTTCCCGCTCGACCGTAAGTACTGTACTGACAACTTGTCCCGTGGCCGCAATGTAAAGCAGCAGAGGCTCTTTACTGATTGGGGCAGCAAGCACCGGCTGGGTGGAGAGCAGAGCTTTGAGCTCTGCGAACGCTGCATCAGCTTCTGGAGTCCACTCGAACTTGTTAGACTTCTTCATCAGTTGGTAAAGAGGCAATGCCTTTTCACCGAGACGAGAAATGAATCGACTTAGAGCGGCCAAGCAACCTGTAAGCTTCTGGACATCGTGTACACGCACAGGGCGCTTCATCCGGAGTATGGTGCCAACTTTCTCAGGATTGGCGTCGATTCCTCGCTCGGAAACGAGGAAACCGAGTAACTTTCCACCTGGAACTCTGAATGTGCACTTTGATGGATTGAGCTTGATATCATATCTCCTGAGGTTAGCAAAGGTTTCGGCAAGGTCAGTCAGTAGGTCGGAACCTTTCCGTGACTTAACCACAATATCATCCATGTATGCTTCTACGTTCTGACTGATCTGAGTGAGCAAACACTTCTGAATCATCCTCATGAACGTGGCTCCAGCATTCTTGAGGCCGAAGGGCATGGTGATGTAACAGAAGCACCTGAATGGGGTGATGAAAGCCATTTTGATCTCGTCGGGTCCATACAGACGGATCTGATGGTACCCTGAATAAGCATCTAGGAAAGACAAACGCTCACACCCCGCGGTCGATTCGACTACCTGGTCAATGCGGGGGAGAGGGAAATGATCTTTCGGGCAGGCCCGATTGATATGTTTAAAGTCAATGCACATGCGAAGTGACTTGTCCTTCTTGGGGACCATGACAACATTGGCAAGCCACTCGGAGTGGTAAATCTCTCGGATGAACTCCGCTGCTAAGAGCCGAGCCACCTCCTCGCCAATAGCTTTCCTCTTCTGGACGGCGGACCGTCGAAGATGTTCTTTCACATGCTTGAACTTCGGGTCGACTCGTAGACGGTGCTCAGCCAGCCCCCATGGGAACTCCAGGCATGTCAGAAGGCTTCCATGCGAAGATGTCCCAGTTCTCACGGAGGAACTGGATGAGCGCTTCTTCCTATTTGGAGTCGAGCGTCGTAGAGATGTGAGTCGGGGCAGCATCAGGGTCGGTCGGGTGAATGTGGGCTGGCTTTGTTTCACCAGACGACTGAAAAGCAGATTCTGAAGCAGGCTTCTTGGCTCGTAGCAATTCACTCGGATCAGCAGTCTTCTGGTACTCTTGCAGCTCAACAACTGCCATCTGAGCATCAGCAATCTTTGAGCCTTTTTGAAAACACTCTTCTGCCTTCTTCCGATTGCCTGTAACAGTGATCACACCTTTGGGACCAGGCATCTTCAATTTGAGATACACATAACATGGTCGAGCCATGAAGTGTGCGTAAGCTGGCCTGCCCAAAATGGCATGATAAGCACTTTGGAAGTCCACAACCTCGAATGTCAACTTTTCCTTGCGGTAATTCTTTGAATCACCGAAAACCACAAAAAGAGCGATCTGGCCGAGTGATTTGGCTTTCTTCCCAGGAATGACTCCGTGGAAGCTCATGTTACTGGTACTGAGCCTAGACATCGGAATGCCCATTCCTTTCAATGTTTCAGCATACAATATGTTCAGGCCACTGCCACCATCCATCAGGACTTTGGTCAGTCGAGTGCCTTCGACAACTGGGTCGACCACCAAAGCTTGCCTCCCAGGGGTGGCAATGTGCGTAGGGTGATCAGACTGGTCGAATGTGATGGCAGTCTGAGACCACTTGAGATAACTGGGTGTTGCCGGAGCAACCATATTCACCTCACGGTTAATGACTTTCAGTCGACTTTTGCTTTCGACATCAGCAAAAATCATCAGGGTGGAATTGATTTGGGGGTATCCATCGTCACTATCTTCCTTGTCCTCAACTCTGTCCGACTCTTTTTCCTTATCTTTGGACTGTTTGCCCTGAAACTGCTGGATCAGGAGCCGGCACTGTCGAGTGGTATGCTTTGGGTAAATAAAATTACCCTCTTCATCTTTCTTGGTGTGGATGTGACATGGCAGATCCAAAACATCATTTCCATCTTGATCCTTGACTTTCTTGGGCTTCCAGGGGCCTTTGGGTTTTCCCTTGAAATTTCCCTGGGTTACGGCCAGGGCCTCCCCAAGGGCGGCTGGCTCGGCCTTCCGCTTCTGGTTCCGACTGGAGTTTCCTCCGTCTCTTGGGCGACTGCCTTGTGCTTGCCACTCCGGAGTCGATCTTCGTCTTCACCATTAGCGTATTTGGTGGCAATCTCCATCATCCGGTTCAGAGACATCTCTCCAGTTCGACCGAACTTCAAATTCAATTCTCTGTATTTAACGCCTTCTTTAAAGGCACAAACTGCTTGATGGTTAGGCACATTCTCAACTGTGTGATGCAACATGATCCACCTCTGGATGTAATCCCTCAGAGTTTCATTCGGTTTCTGTACGCAAGAACGCAATTCTGTAAGGCCTGCGGGTCGCTTGCATGTTCCCTCAAAGGTTGTGACAAACACTCGGGAGAGGTCCTCCCAAGTGTAGATGCTGCTGGGTGCCAACTGATTTAGCCACGCTCTGGCTGAGCCCTCTAATATGAGAGGAAAATGCTTCATGGCCACCTCATCATTGCCACCGCCAATCTGTACAGCCACTCGGTAATCTTCGAGCCAAGTGTCGGGCTTAGACTCACTGGTGAACTTGCTAACTCCAGTCGCCAACCTGAAGTTGGGAGGAATCACTGCGGCTCTGATGGCTCGACTGAAACACTCTGGCCCCGAAATATGTACTCTGCTGCTAGCAGGCGCATCTCTGTTGTGGCCTCCCCGATAAGCTCCGTTCCTGTCAACCAAACCTTGAACGAGGATAGATCTCGCGTCAAAGCCTGGGTCCCTGGGGTCGACTGGAGTCCTCTGCCCAACACTATGAGGGCGCCTGTCATCTCGATGTCGAGGCGCATATGACCCACTCCTCGGGGGAGGGGTTGGCACTCGACGTCGATCATCACGATCGGATCGGTGATCATACTGCTCATTCCTTCTGTACTGATCATGCTGGTCACCACGTCCCTCACGCCTCGGGGGCGATCTCGGGCTGTGAGCCGACTGGACTGTATCTGTTGCAACGGATCGACTGTGGATCCTATTCCGCGACTGAGAAACAGCGGAATTCTGGTTTCCCGCCGCCCGGAGCAACACTCTGATCTGCAACAAGCCCCTGCCAGCCTCCGACTGGGAGGGCTGAATCGATTCTGCTATACGGGCCGCGGCGGCCAAATTCTGAATTGGGGTTCGGTATACCTGCGTCGGCGGGAAGAGCTGACGTCGACTAGACTCGGGAGCCCGCTGACGCGCTTGCTCGTCGAGTGCTCGCTGGAGATTCTCCAGTTGAGTGCGCTCGGCCAAGTTAGCCAAGCGCGCGTCCTCCAAGGCCCGGGCCTCGGGGGTCTCTCCGACGATAGGAGTGTGGAGCGCGTCCATGTTCCGGCGGTGAAGCTCCTCTCGCTGTAATGACGTGAGAGGTCCAGGGAGATACTCATCGTGGGGATGCGACGGGTCGCCCCCACCCGCGCCTCCATCAGCGCGAGGGAAACCGGGAGGACTGTGCATTCCATCGACCGCCAGAACCTCAGCCGCTGGGTCGCTACTGTCGCACTCGGATGCGGTCTCCGCGGAGCCAGTCGGCAGGTCGAACAGGCCGCAGAGGGATTCGTCGGGCTCGATTGCCGCGACTTGTGGGGCGGCCGACTGGCGAGCCACGGCATG
The DNA here is from genome assembly GCF_056163025.1 of Triticum urartu. Taxonomy (NCBI): domain Eukaryota; kingdom Viridiplantae; phylum Streptophyta; class Magnoliopsida; order Poales; family Poaceae; genus Triticum; species Triticum urartu. The sequence continues at coordinate 341,638,151 of NC_141877.1, forward strand.
CCTCACCCACCTCTGAAGTCTCAACCGACCGGAGCGCTTGCGCCGGTGGGAGACAGAGCGGGGAGACGACACGGGGGCCGACCAATACTGGGTCGACGGCTGCCGCAGGAGGACGCCACGAACGCATGCGCGGAAGTGCGTAGCACCGCGGACGGGGAGCGCGTCGATGTCGAGTGGTGCCTCCTGAAGCCAGGCGGAGTCGTCGGCGATGAACGTGAGCGCGCCAAGGCGGATCTCGCGGCCCTCCACCAAAACTCCGCACGAAACCATGATCAAAGGGATCGGAAAAATCGCAACTTCTCCAATCAGGCGCTAAGATTCCTGCCCCACGGTGGGCGCCAACTGTCGTGGTTCTAACTCTGACAGTGATGTAGGGGGTGTGTATGGAGAGGCTAGATCTCAGCTATTGGGAAGTTGTAAACACACGAGGATTACGAGTTCAGGCCCTTCTCGGAGGAAGTAACAGCCCTACGTCTCGGTGCCCGGAGGCGGTCGATTGGATTATGTGTGTATGAATAACAGGGGTGCGAACCCTTCATACTGAGGAGGGGGGTGGCTTATATAGAGTTCGCCGGTCCTCTCCTGCCCTCAGTAATGCAGGGTTTAAGGTACATTTAAGGTTGGGCGTTACTGGTAACGCCCCTGATAAAGTGCCATAATGACCATAAAGACTACTTAATAGCCGATCGTTTGCCCGCGGAGTGACTTTAAGCCTCCTGGCAGTCGAGTGGTTGGCTTCATGGTCGAGTGATAGCTTCTTGGTCGAGTGTCTTGAACCCGTCGAGTGGGATACCTTCAAGTTGATTGAAAGGTGACTTCTTCTAGGGATGTCCTTGGGTAGGGCTCTTTTGGACAGGTCCGTGCCCCTACCCTAGGTACATAGCTTCATCAATAATTAAAGTCTCCGCTGCGTGCCCCGTCTTCGATGGAACTGAATATCCCTACTAGAAGAACAAGATGCGCATGCATCTCAAAGCCATTGATGTCGACCTCTGGTATGTCGTCAAGAATGGCGTTCCCAAGGCTGGTGAAGGTGTCACCGCTGCTGATGTCAAGAAGTTCGTTCAACTGGATTCCACTGCCAAGAACATCATCTGTGGTCATCTGAGCAAAGGGCAGTATGGCCGTGTGAGTGCTCTAGAAACATCAAAGCTAGTCTGGGACTGGCTCTCCAAGGTCAACGAAGGCGTCTCAACCCAGAGAGATCAAAGAATCAGTGTCGTTCACAACCTCTTCAACCGCTTCAAGAGAAATGACAATGAGAATGTCCAGCTCACGTTTGATCGACTCACTGACATCACAAATGAGCTTCAAGCCCTCGGCGCTACTGAGATCACCAAGCATGAAGTCGTCAAGACACTCCTGAGATCACTTGACAGTTCGTTTGACACCCTAGCCCCGATGATTCAAGAACGTCCTGATTTCAAGACACTCGATCCGTCTGACATACTTGAGAGGCTCAAGACACATGAGTTTCAGCTTTCTGAGAAAAGAAATATCTACGGTCCCAACTATGGGCGAACTCGTGCCTTGAAGGCAAAAGCTGTCTCCTCATCTGAAGAAGAATCTGACAGCAGTTCTGATGATCCTGAAGACATTGGAAAGGAGCTTGCTATGCTTGTGAAGAAGTTACAAAAATTCACCAAGAAGAAAGGCTTCAGAAAGTCTTCACGATCAAGCTCAAGGAATGATGAAGCTTCTGCTCATGACTACAAGAAGAAAACATGCCACAAGTGCAAGAAACCTGGCCACTACATCTCTGAGTGTCCGCAGTGGGACATTGAGAACAAGAAGAAAAAGAAGAGCAAGGAGTATGATTCTGATGACAACAAGAAGAAGAAATACTCAAAGTCTTATTCCAAGTCCTCCTCAAAGTCTTCATCACACAAGAAGAGCTCATCTGGCAAGGCACGTGCATTTGTTGGCAAGGAAATGGATTCATAGGAGGAGTCCGCTTCTGAGGAGGCAGAGGTGGAGTCTGAGGAGGAGTCCGATTCTGGCGTTGCGAGTCTGGCTAGAACATACGTTGCCAAGTCCATCTTCAACACTGAAGACAATGACTCCATCACCGACACCGATGCAAATGACAAGGACTACTCCGCTCCTACCTACTGCTTCATGGCACGCGGTGCCAAGGTAAACACACGCACTACTCACTATCAAACATCTAGTGACGATGACTCTGATTGTGGTTCCAAACCCAGCTACAAAACACTCGCTAAAATTGCAACTGAACAACAGAAAACCATGGAACACATTCAAAAACTGTTAGACAAAAGCGATGATCTGTTAGACGCTGAAATGACTCGATCTCAGTCCTTAATTGAAGACATAAAAAATCTTCACGTTAAGTATGAGGAACTTGAAAGTCGTCATGAAACGCTCTCAACAGCTCATGAAAGGCTTTCCTATGATTACCTTCAAAGGAAGCAAGATCTTGAGAAATTGAGAGCGGCTCATGAAGATCTTCAAAAAGAAAACGAGTCGCTTCGCGCTGAACAGATCAGTTCAGCTCAGGAAGGATTTGAACCACCATGTCTTAAATGCATTGAGCGTGATAATGCTACTTTTGTTGCTGAATGTTCTACTGCTGCTACTGTTGCAATATCTTCAACTGTTGATGTGGGAACTAACCCCTCTGCTGAGGATACCACTGCTATTGCTGATGAGAATGCTAGGTTGAAGACATTGCTTGAAACAGGGATGTGCAAAAGTCTCAAAGGGCATCAAACACTATGTGATGTCCTCAAAGGGCAGATCCTGAACCGAAACCCTAGGAAAGAGGGTGTTGGGTTCGTAAGGAAAATGAATGCTGATGGCTCTTACTAGAAACCTGAGCAGTACCCCAAAACCACATGGGTTGCTGCAAAGGAACCTTCAGCAGATCCATCCACTCTATCTGGCTTCACTTGTGCTAACCCCATTGTCATTGATGAATCCTTTGATGCAAACTATAAACTGTTTAAGAATCAGAATGGTGAAGTGTTTGCCAGGTATATTGGTACTAACTACAGGAATGGACCGCCTATGAAGAAGATCTGGGTGCCCAAAAAGTGTTTGGAGAATCTTCCTGTGAATGTCATCATGACACCACAGGTGAAGAAGACAAACCCCAGACCACAGGCTTCATACGGTCCAAAGGCTTCATACAGACAGAGGACTCACCGGAGTCAAACTAACACAAATGTTTTGCAGGGAAGCCATACTCAGGCCTATGAATATGAGCGCGGTTCATCAAACCGCCATGTTCATAAGACCAAGAACTATTCTGCTTATTCTTATGAATACTATTGTCCTCCTGCAAGACTTTTCGCTAGGGCTGCAAAGCCAAAGTTCTCAGATGCTGCACTTAGACTCATTGCTTCGAAGCCACCCTTGAAGATGTGGGTGGCTAAGAAAGCTTAACTCTTTTCTGCAGGGAAAGGTCTCCAGTTGAAAACCAAAATCATCTAACGCTATTGCTGGGGACCTTAAACATCTTGTTGGGCGCAAGATCAAATGCCCAAATGGTCTTATTATGTACTTTGTTCCCGAGTCGCTTGCTACCTGCCCTATCAGTCCTAATCTCGATCTAAGCTTTAATAATCCACTGGTTCGTCAAATGTTTTTGCTTCACAATTCTCTTCGTGAAGCCTATCCCCCTAACTGCACTATAGGGTATGACACCAGCAGCTTTAGAATGGATTATTGATAGTGCATGTACCAATCACCCAACTGGAAAGCGAAGCCTTCTCATGGACTCAACTTTACGTCCATCTGACAAAAGTCACATCACATTTGCTGACACTGGTAAAAGCAAGGTATTGGGTCTAGGTAGAGTTGCAATCTCAAAGAATCAACACATGGATAACGTCATGCTTGTTGAATCCCTTGGCTTCAACTTAATGTCTGTCTCAATGCTTTGCGATTTAAACATGATTGTGATGTTTGGAAAATATCGTTGCCTTGTTCTAATGGAATCTTACAAGTCTCTAGTGTTTGAAGGGTGTCGGAAAGATGATTTGTACGCGGTAGATTTCTCAGCAGGACCATAGCTTGCCGTATGTCTTCTAGCAAAAGCTTCAGAATGCTGGCTCTCGCATCGGAGGCTAGGGCATGCTGGCATGAGGAATCTCCACACCCTTGCAAAGAAGAAGCATGTCATAGGCATCGAGGGCGTCAAGTTCAAGAAAGATCACTTATGCGGTGCCTGTGAAGCAGGAAAGATGATGAGGGCCAAGCATCCCTCGAAGACGATCATGACAACGACTCGACCCTTCGAACTGCTCCACATGGATCTTTTCGGTCCCACTCATTACTCAACTCTTACTACTACTGCTTGTCTCTATGTCTTTGTCATTGTTGATGATTATTCTAGATATACTTGGGTGCATATAATCCTCTACAAGACTGAAGTGCAGGATGTCTTCAGATGCTTCGCCAATCGAGCAATGAACAACTATGGCACCAAGATAAAGCACATCAGAAGTGACAATGGCACTGAATTCAAGAAAACTGGCCTTGATACATATCTTGATAATTTGGGCATCACACATGAATTCTCAGCTCCGTACACGCCACAGCAGAATGGCATCATCGAACGCAAGAACAGACACTCATTGAGATGGCCCGAACGATGCTTGATGAATACAAGACTCCAAGAAAATTCTGCATGCCATACAATCAACCGTGTTTATCTCCACAAGCTTCTGAACAAGACATCTTATGAGCTCCTTACTGGCAAGAAGCCAAATGTTAGTTACTTCTGAGTATTTGGCGCCAGGTGCTAGATCAAGGATCCACATCACACCTCAAAATTTGCACCAAAAGCACATGAGGGTTTTATGCTTGGATATGGAAAGGATTCGCACTCCTATAGAGTCTTCAATCTCTTTCATTATAAAGTGGTTGAAACAGTGGATGTGCGGTTCGATGAAACTAACGGCTCACAAAGAGAGCACCTGCCAAATGTGCTAGATGAAGTTCCATCCAGTGAATCAATCAAACTTATGGGAACTAGAGAAATCATACCCTCTGAAGCTCAACCCGAAGAGGAACTTATCATCTCCGCACCTGATCAACCTGAAGACAATGCTCAGCCTGAAGACAATCCCTCTAACAATGACAATGATCAGCAAGAGCAAAATCTTCGCCCTGTACATCCACGTGTTGCCAATGAAGTGCAGATTGAGAGAATAATTGATAGCATCAATGCACCCGGTCCGCTCACTCGTTCAAGGGCAACACAGCTAGCAAATTTCTATGGGCACTTCGCATTCATCTCAATAACAGAACCCAAGAAAGTTGAAGAAGCCTTCATGGAATCTGAATGGATTCAAGCTATGCAAGAAGAGCTTCAACAGTTTGAGCTGAATAATGTATGGGAACTGGTTAAGCGTCCTGACCCTCGGAAGCACAATATCATAGGCACCTAATGGATATATCGCAACAAGCAAGATGAGCATGGTCAAGTTGTCAGAAACAAAGCTCGTCTCGTTGCTCAAGGATATACTCAAGTTGAAGGGATTGACTTCGATGAAACATTTGCTCCTGTGGCTCGACTTGAAGCCATACGCATACTGCTGGCCTATGCAAATCATCATAACATACTTCTATATCAAATGGATGTGAAGAGTGCCTTTCTCAATGGCAAGATTGAAGAAGAAGTGTATGTTGCACAACCGCCTGGCTTTGAAGATCCAAAACATCCTGACATGGTATACAAGCTCAACAAGGCACTGTATGGCCTCAAACAAGCCCCTCGGGCTTGGTATGACACACTCAAATACTTCCTGAAGAGCAAAGGCTTCACACCTGATTCCCTCGACCCCACTCTCTTCATGAAGACATATGATGGTGAACTGTTTGTGTGCCAAATATATGTGGATGACATTATCTTCGGCTGCACCAATCAGAAATACAGTGAAGAGTTTGGATATATGATGCAAGAGCAATATCAGATGTCCATGATGGGAGAGCTGAAGTTCTTCCTTGGTCTTCAAATACGACAGCAACGCAACGACATCTTTATATCTCAAGAGAAGTATCTCAAAGATTGCCTGAAGAAGTTCGGTATGTAAGACTGCAAAGGCTTCACGAAGCCAATGCCAGCCAAACATCATCTGGGTCCCGATGACAATGGTAAAGAGTTTGATCAAAAGGTATACCGCTCCATGATTGGTTCTTTACTTTATTTATGTGCATCTAGGCCAGATATTATGCTTAGTGTTTGCATGTGTGCTCGATTCCAAGCGGCACCAAAGGAATCGCATCACTTAGCTATGAAGCGAATTCTTTGATATTTGGCTTACACCCCAACTCCAGGATTATGGTATCCTAAGGGCTCAGAGTTTTATCTGGTTGGATTCTCGGATGCTGATTATGCTGGTGACAAGGTGGATCGCAAGTCTACATCAGGCACATGTCATTTTCTGGGACGATCACTTGTATGTTGGTCTTCAAAGAAGCAGAACTGTGTATCTCTCTCCACTGCTGAATCTGAATACATTGCTGCTGGATCTTGCTGCGCTCAGCTTCTATGGATGAAACAAACACTCAAAGACTATGGCATTCATCTGAAGCAAGTGCCACTCTACTGCGACAACGAAAGCGCCATCAAGATTGCCAACAACCCAGTTCAGCACTCGAAGACAAAGCACATTGAGATTCGTCATCACTTTCTCAGAGATCATGTTGTGAAGGAATATATTGATATCATACACGTCAACACTGAAGAGCAATTGGCAGATATCTTCACCAAGCCCTTGGATGAGAAGAGATTTTGCAAGTTACGGTGTGAGCTAAATATCTTGGAATCCTCAAATGTCCTGTGATCAGGCACACATCCTAACACTTATGCATATTGATGACTTAGATGTGCAACACACGAAGTAAAGTATATCTTCAATCAATGAAGACATGCATTTTAAGTGTGAATACATTAATGAGGAATTTGACTTTGGAGCGCCACGATAATTGTGCGTCGTGTCTGGGTCTAATACTTCCTATACGGTGGGTAACGCCACCACCAAATGTTCTGTTTGAAGTGTTTCACTCATGGCGTTACATTTGCTATGTCTTCGCATTTGGTTTGGCTTCAATCTCAACATGTCTTCATGATTATCTTCACTATGTTGATTATATATAGGGTCTTTTACATCTGTATCCCTAACTCGAACCCACTACTCACATTTGCCCCTAATTCACAAGCCTGCTCAAAAATACCCCTCCACCGTCATGTTCCCTTATAGAATTGCCCTTCCGTGCCGTTTCCGTCCAGTCAAGACTGTTTGACTGGTAAGCGGCCGTTTCTTTGACATTTTTTCCCCTCCATCCTTACACCTGGGCCCAGGTCACCAGTTCACTCTCTCTCCCTCTCATTCTCTCGCCCGAGCCGCACGCTCTCTCTTTCTCCCCCAAATCGCCTCCCGCCGTAACCCTAACCCTAGCTCGCTTGATCCAACTCGCAAGGCTCGATCTCCTGATGGCAGCCATGGTGGAGCTTCAGATTTGACTCTGCGTGACACTCTACTACGGCGGCGACGGCGGATGGATGGGGATAGCAGTTGCGGCGGCAGCGGCAGCGGCGAACGAGGGAGCACACCGCAGCCACAGAAGCATGCTTCAGCGGGGTAAGTTTCTCTTCTAATCTGGCGGAGTCTCATGCCATTTGTAGTTCGATTTGGGATTTGTTGACCTAGTTCATAGTGCTCATGGCGTTGGGATCTGTCTCTGTTTTCCATGGTCATCGTAGGATCGACCCCGATAGAGCAGTTGGGATGGAATGTAGAATGGAAACCACACTTCTAGCTAGAGCTGGCACAAAAGCAACCAATACAGGATTCTCTTTTCCTTTTGTTGCTGACAATCAATGGACTTTTAATTAGTTTAGATCTACCATATGTGCTCAATATCCATGGGGTCTATATGATGCAGTGGAATTCAGGTACTGGGACATTGACAAAACAGTTTGGGTCCCTGTCCAGTGTGATGATGAGCTTGGTATCTGTTTGCAATACATGATTATTTCCCTGCTAAACTAGAAGTCAGTGTCATACAAAGGAAGAGAGGAGAGCCAGAGAGCAGAGGAACAAGATCTCAGTCTAGGTCTAGAGATAAAGGTAGGACCAGCCAATCAAGGGGCAGGAAAAAAATGCTCATAGTAGAGGCAGCAGCAGTTCCATGCAGGCACCAGGAACACCTACTGTAGAAGTTCCTAAGAATGCAGGTCCCTCTCAGAGTAGAGATTCAGTTGACCCCTATACTGAAGAGGGACTACCAGATGATTGGCCAAGTGATGATGAGGATGAAAAGTTGTTTCCACAGTTTGTAACAAGGAAGAAGGGAAAGGAGAAAGATGATGAGGGGGAAGATTATGTTCCACCCCCTGAAGGCATGTTTGCTGTGGCAGGTGAAGATGAGAAGGAGGAGGACAGGGACATGGGATACTCTGAAACATCTGATGAGGAAAGACCAGATGTGCAATACAATAGAGATGATCCTTCTTTGGCACAGGGAACAATATTTTCCAGTGCTTTAGACTGTAGAAATGCTCTTGCAACCTTCTAAATAAAGACTGAAAGTGAATTTGTGATAGACAAGAGTGACAGTACTAGGTTGACAGTGCATTGTGCTTATAAGAGGTGTCAATGGAGGATCCATGCCTCCTTAATGAGACATAGCACACTGTTTCAGGTATCTAATATATAGCAACTAACATTGCATTGTGCTTATAGTTAGCAGCATTGATACTGTATTTTGTTTTCTTGTTGTAGTACATAGGTTCTAACATGTGTCTGAACTTTCATGAATGCAGGTTAAGGTGAACAAAACTGCTCATACATGTCCCAGTGTGAACAGGAGAAAAAGATTGAAGTCAGCTAAGAGTAGATGGGTTGCTGATGCTGTGAAGACCTGGGTTTTAGAGGATTCAGAAGTGGGACCAACAGAATTGCAGAAAAATTTGAATAAGAAGTATGGCCTGGCAGTTCCATATATGAGAGTATTCTATGGGAAGAAAATGGCACTTGACAATATCTATGGTAAGTGGGTTGACTCTTTCCAGTTACTGTATACCTTCAAGGCAGAAGTGGAGAAAGCATCTCCTCGTAGTGTAGTTACCATTGATAAACACACTGTGCAATACAAACTAAATGGGAAGAGTAGACAGAAAGAGTGCTTTAGAAGAGTATTTGTTTCTTTCAAAGCATGTTGGCAAGGTTTTTTGAATGGATGTAGGCCTTATCTTGCAGTAGATGCCACAACATTAAATGGCAGATTTAGAGGGCAACTAGTTAGTGCATGTGCTGTGGATGCTTGCAATTGGATCTTCCCAGTTGCATATGGAGTTCTAGAGGGTGAAAACATAGACAGTTGGACTTGGTTTTTTCAGAACTTAAGAGAGCTTATAGGACACCCACCAGGTCTTGTTATCCACACTGATGCATGCAAAGGCCTGGATACTGCAGTGGAAATGTGTTCCCAGGTGTGGAGCATAGAGAATGCATGAGGCATTTGGCTGCAAATTTCACAAAAAAGTTTAGAGGAAAATTCTTTGATGAAAATTTATGGCCCTGTTCATTGACATACAGCATAAAGAAACACAACTACCATCTTAGGCAGTTGCACAGTAAGTCTGGTGTGAAGGAGTACTTAGAGGAGCATCATACCAAGCTATGGGCAAGGTCACTGTTCAATGAAGTATGTAAAGTAGAGTATGTTAATAACAATCTAGCTGAGTCCTTTAATTCAAAGATTAAAAAATGGAAGGGTGTACACATTGTGGACTTGCTAGACAAAATAAGACAGTTTATAATGGAGAAGTTTGATCTCAGACAGCAGATTGCAGCTGCTACATTCATTGGCCACATCATAATCCCCAAAGTCATGAAAATGCTTCATGCAAAATCTAAGGACCTTGATATGGAGATAGTGAAGAGAAGCACATATGAGGCAGAGAACACAACAGTTGACAAGGAAAAGAGAGAGTGGAGATATCCAGTAAATTTGGCCACTGGGACTTGCAGTTGTAGAAAGTGGCAGTTAACTGGACAGCCTTGCATACATGCTTTGTATTTTATTACTTCAATGAGAGGCCCAGTAAGTGAGATTGATCAGTATGTACATGAGTACTTTTCTGTTGCTAGATTCAATGCTACTTATGCTGAAAATTTGCCTGCAATGGAGGGCAAACAACAGTGGGATGTGGTGGACCCTGGGTTTAAATTGTCTGCTCCATTGCAAAACAGGGCCCCTGGTAGACCTAGGAAGACAAGAATTAGGGCAAAATCTAAGGGAAAAGGACTTGGAGGAAGGAGAAAGAAATGTGGCAGGTGTGGAAGGCTTGGCCATTGTGCCACTCACTGCAAGGAATCCATTGACCCAGCTTTTGGGGAAGAAGAGCACTGGGGGGCTGAAAATGCAACAGATGATCATTTAGATGCTGAAACAGATGCTGAAAATGCTACTGAGGTTGAAACAGATGCTGAAAATGCTACAGAGGTTGAACCTGATGCTGAAAATGCTATAGAGGTTGAACCTGATGCTCCAATTGCTACAGATGCACCAACAGTGTCATCTACTGTAAGGTGCAACTGCTATAGATGTTCTCATTTCAATTTTTGCTTCATTTGATGTTCTCATTTCCTTTTTTGCTGCATTTAATGTTCTCATTTCAATTGTAGCCCAAGGAAGAACTACAAAAGGGCAGCTGATAGAGGGATGTCACCAGCTAAGAAAAGGCTCAAGTTTGCACCAGATCCTACAGTAGGATCTGTAACTGGAAGCAACCAGCTAAGCAAAGAAGTGAGCAAAACTGTCACCACAAGGAGGAGTTCAAGGCTCTTAACTAACCCTGCTTGCAACACTAGGAGCAAGAAGATGAAAGACCTGTGACTGGAATCATTTAGGGCACTGCTGTTTTTGTTGTTCAACAACTATTTGTGAACTTGTTAGCTGCTACCTTAAGTGTGTGATGCTGAAATTATGAACTTATGTAATGGTGAACTTGTGAGCTACTATCTTGAATGTGCAATGCTCCTTTTGTGACCTGCTAGTTTGGAAAATTATGTGAGCTGCTATCTTGTGAGATGCTACTTTCAAATATTTTTGTGAGCTCCTATTTTGTCACAACAGATCATTTGTTCAAATATTTCAATCTATGCTATTTCAGTCATCGATCAAAGCAAGATTCTTGAGTCATTTCCAAATAGCAACATCACAACATTCCCAAATCATAGCATTGTCCTGTGAGAATACATACCCACACCAAGTTCCATCACAACATACACTACAAAGAGAAATCCATTTAGTATGGATTATTAGACCACCCAGAAACAAATGTGGCCACAATGCTAATACCAAGAACTATGATAAATCCCCATGCTTGCATAAGCTCGTTCCTCCTTTTCATCTTCAGCTTCAGTTTCTTGTTCTTCTCGGTTAGATACATCACCCTCCTCTCTAAATCATGAGATTTTAGCCAGCTCTTCTCCAATCCTGCATGAAGCTCCTCAAATGCACGAGCAACACGTTCGGTCGGTGGCGGGTCAATCCATACAACCCACTCACATTCATCAGGAAGCTGCAAAATCAATGATCGAATTAGAAAGAGGGGAAAGAGCAGAATCGAATCAAGCTTAAAATCCAAACACTTACATCAAGAGGGCAGCCGAGAAACCTTCTGCCGGAGCTTGCTCCTCCCCAGGCGACACGACGAGCAGGAATAAGCCCGTGGCCAGGGCACCGCTGCATCGAGCGAACCTCAAGGCCACAGAATGTCAGATCGGGGATGTAAAACTCCGATTGAAACTGAACTATGCCGACACCATCAACCTAACAACAGCAAAAAAACCAAATTGATGAACCCTAATTTTGCAATATGCCCATATCTCCCCCAAATCGACACTGAAACTTACATTGGCGGCCACCGACGAGCTCGTAGAAGACATCCCCGCCGTGCCCGCCGTGGACATCGCTAACCACGCCGTGCTTGACCTTCCCCTCTCTCTCCGACCGCGGAAACGTCCGATCCAGTACGTGCTCAAAAATGCCCCTGTCGTCGCGAGGAAGAAGAAAGAGGGGAGAGAGAGTGAACCGGTTAGTTGGGCCCAGATGTACGGCAGGAGGGGCAAAAATGTCAAAGAAACGGCACGTTAGCGGTCAAACAGCCTTGACTGGACGGAAACGGCTCGGAGGGGCATTTCTATAAGGGCACATCACGGCGGAGGGGCATTTTTGAGCAGGCTTTGGAATTAGGGGTATATCTAATTAGGTGGTTCGAGTTAGGGACAGAAATGCAAATGGCCCTTATATATATACTAGTGTTCTGTCCTCTACAGCATTCACTTATAGCTATGTCTTCTTGTTGAATCTTTTGAACTAAGTGAATGTGATCGGACCCTAACCTCTCTATGCTTTCTATCTCAAACTCTATCTCTCCAAATCATATGCATTCTCGTGAAACTGTCGAATGTCTTCTCTGCGTCCTTGTCAGCAGAAGATATAGAGACAAACATTAAGTCCGCTTTCAATGCTAATTCCTTCACCTGAAACCCGGAGAAGTGGGAACGACCACCCGACAATCCAGGCGTGCGTGGGACATGGAACAACCTCCGAAATGCTGCATGATAGCCACGTGTTCCTCAGATGTGAATCGCCAGGGGCACCTGTGTAATAACACTGAGCCGCCCCTGTCCCTATAAATACACGCCTCACCACAGCCATTATCTCTTCTTTCACGCTCGCACAAACCCTAGCGCCACCGCTAGCCCTCGACGACGCCGGCGACGAAGCGCTTAGCTGCCGCAACCTCTCCGACGCCGACCGCGGACATCATCTTCTCCGCCGTCGCCGTAGGTGTCCTCCGTCGCCAAGTTAGGGCACGGACGATCGAACTGCTCGGCCTCCTCTTCCACTCCGTCTAGCAGTTCTACGTGTGGTAAATAAAACTTCCTTTTTACGGCCCCTTTGATCCTATAGATTCGTCACTTTCTACCACAAGAAGTTTCTGTTCACACAAGTTGGATCTAGTTCATACTGCATCTCATAATATGCCTAGTATATTCACTTATGCTTCACAAAGTAGTTAGATTCCTCACTTGTACTGATCCGTGGATTCGTACAAATCTGGAACCAACTCCTTATCTATGAGTGAATGTCTTCGCACGATGAGGTCAATGTCTTCTAAACTGATTTATCTTCAAAATCTTCTGAGAATGCATATGACCTCTTCCCCTTCCCTCGCACCTTAATGCTGTCACATGTACATGTCCGTGGGAGAATCCCTTGGTTCTCATAGTCTGCATTCATTTGCAGAATTCTTACAGCATCACATAAATTCTCCTGAAGCCAGTTCCTGTTTGTCCAGCAAGCGAAAGCCTTTGAAGCCTTTGAACATGTTGAAGCCATTCAGTTTGAAGTTCATGGCTGCAGAGAAATCAGTAAGGAAGGGTGGCAGACAACGTCGTGGGGGAACATCAAGAGATTTGCCTGATGACCTCTCAGAGCTTTACAAGACAGATCCTAAAGAGGATTACAATCAGCGCAAGACCCGAATCCAATGGATTCGAAGATATTGGGCAGAACAATGGTTCAAATACTGGTTTGTGACCCAGGAATATGCTGAGAAAAATGCCATCAAGCGACCGTGGGGAGATATCCTATACAAGAATCTTCAACCCAGGTCCAGAGAAGAAGCCATTGAACAAGGCTTCTATCCCTGCATGGTCCGTGAGCCACAGCCTGCAGATGCACACCCATCGTCACTACTATGGTGTCGTGACGACAATCTATTCAAGCGCAACTTCTAGTTTGCCAAGAACTCAGCGAAGCAGAACAAGAAGTCTTTGGGATTAGACTTCAACCCTGGTTGCTCCCCGTGCCGATGGAACTCGCGAAGCTGAACCCAATCTTCTTGGGCCCTTCTACAACTTGGAAGGTCTTATCACTCATATTGTGGTTCAAGGGAGAGCCGTGAATGAGCCTGCAGATGACGCTGAATCAGATGAAGCGCCTGCAGCGCCGAAGCCAAAGAAGTTGAAGCAGCCTAAAGCTTCAAAGCCTGCCTCTGCACCAAAAATCTCACGGGAGAAGCCACTGGCTACTGCACCTCCTGAAGACAGTGTGCAGTCTGAAGATTTGTCACGCATCTCCAAGCCCCAGAAAGTCAAGATGCCTCTGCCACACACCGGCCAAGAACTGACAGCTGCTGCTATTCTGCGCAACGATGCCATCGATCTGTCCAGTGATGAAGATCTTGCAGATGACGCTCTTGAGCAACTGATCAAGAGCAAAAAAGAAGCATAAATCTTCAATGATCTGCCTCTCTTTGACGTGGCAATCATCCACAACTTCATTGATGAGTGGTTTGACACGCCCAACCTCAGCTTCGAAGATCTGCAACTTCCAATTGGCCTCAGTGTCGCCTTCCATGGCGCCATTGCTTCAGAGTTAGCTATGGCCCAGCACATTGTTGAACTGAAGCAGAAGATTGACTTTGAGAAAACTCAGTTCAAGAAGCATATGGCCACGCTCAGCGTGCAAGAGGTGAAGAACTTCAAGATTATGCTGCACGAGCTCAAAGAAGCCTTTCTCAAGAAACGTGCAGAAGCTCAGGGTTCTCGTGAGCGCATGAAGAGCCTGGCTGACAAGTGTGTGCAAGGCTACAACGAGGCTGAGAAGCGCAAGGCCCTTGGGCGTCCGGGCATTGATCCCGGGATGGCTGCTAAGAAGAAGAAGAAGCCCACTGTGGCCGAACCCAACGCACCAAGGCAAGAAGCAAATCCCATTGTCTTCCCAACCAGCATGACTGGCTCAAGGCCAAAAGCCAGATCTACCGCTTCAGAGCTGAAGAAGACGAGGACTGCTGAGGCTGAAGCCAGAAAGAGGAAACATCCTGAAGCCTCTGCTGCTGCTCCCTCCAAGAAGAAGCGGAAGACCAAGAAGGAACGGGCTGCTCCCACAGATCCCTTAATTGTTGAACCCATCTCCATGGTTCGCCCTGTCACTGAACATCAAGAGCGCCAACTGACTGTCCATGAGCCTGCTTTCACAGAGGCTCATGAAGCTGAAGACTTTCCAGCAGCTGATCCCATCGCTGCTGAAGACATTGGTCACCATGACCATGTTGAAGATGATGCAGTTCTTCCTCAGATCAAGCACCAACAGGTATCATCGTCTGTGCTTACGCACAGTGAACTCATCAGCATTGGTCGTGCTCTGACGCCAATTGCTTAGGATGCATCATGGGCTGATCACCCACAAGCACAAGAGGAAGATGACTTTGAGGCCCAGCCAACTCCAACTCCACAGGCATCGCCAGCGTTACGCAGGCTTCGCAAAGGACCAAGGCCTCCAGTCTCCGAGTCTGAAGCTAAAGCTGCTGAAGACATTCCGGCTGCATCAGCCGATGACACCCAAGAAGAAGAACATGTCCCCACTCCCCTAACTACTGACGAAGCTGTTCTCGCGGAGAACGTGTCTGTGCCCGACCCTCCAGCTCGTCAAGTAGAGGTAGAAAATCTTGAGGCTGCCACCACCAACACCAATGAAGCCACTGATGTAGTCATGGCAGAAGCAAATGTGGAGCCTCCACCAACCCAAGAACCAGAAGTCAGTGAAGCAAATGATGCTACTGCTCCTGTTCCTGCGCCTGCCGCTGGTCCTCAGTTTGACTATCATGTTGAGCATAGGCCTCAGGTACAGAAGCCAATTCCAAGGTTGCCCAGGTTTCCAGGTCCTGCATCAGCACCTGGATCCATCAATGTCAACGGCATCAAAGCAGACAACACTTTCTTCAATAGCTCCAAGAACCCCTACTCAAGGGAAAGAATATCTTCTGATCGGTTCTGGAGCTATCCACAGCGAAGCTATTACTCCTGCATTCTGTACAATCAAGGTCGCATCTTCCCACATAAGCATCTTGACACCGAAGCAATAGCTGGTCTGCCATGTCTGGAAGAAGCTCTGGATTGCTTCAAAGAGGTTGGATTGTTGCCGTTTGTCACCGACCAAGAGCACTGGAATGAAGAGTTGCTGCTCCAATTCTATGCCACACTTCACATCCGTGGGTACAACAGAGATCCGAAGACTTGGGTCCTGGAGTGGATGACAGGAAATGTTCATCACGAAGCCAAAGCCTTTGATATCATTGAGCTCACTAGTCTGCCCACTCCTGGCGATCTCTATGAACCTGGCTGTCAGCTTCACAGTGAAGCTATGGAGAACATCTTTCAGAAGCCTGAACCGAACATGAGTCAGATGCTCAGTATGATGAAGCCCTTGCCATAAGATGCTGCATATCCTAAGGAGTTCTTTGTTGAAGACCTTGAGTATCTGCCAAGGACTATCTATCACATCATAAGGCGAACTCTCTGGCCCATCAAAGGACATTCTCCACATGCCAAGCTGGAAGGTGCAATGAAGACTTTGGTCTTCTATATTCTTCATGGCAAATGCTTCAATGCACAAGACTTATTCATCCGCCAACTTGCTGCATCAGGCTCTGATCTTTTTGGCTTGAAGTTCTACGCTCCATGGACAATGCGGCTGATTAAACTCCACTCCGCTATCTCATATCAGCCATCTGCTCGCAATCATCGGATCTTTCTGCCTGATGTGGATATGTCCGTTGAAGCCATTTATCCTGAGCCTGCCAAGGAGCCTCTTAGTCTTCAGAATGCGGAGCATCAAAGTTTCTCTCAGAACATTGAAGGAGTTGAAGCAGTCACCCGTGTTTATCCTCTGGCTGGAACTACACGTGCACCTCATCGTGCCCTTACTGAAGAAACCGAAAGAACTATTGCCCAACGACCCAAGAAGCGATCTCGTGTTCTCAATGACCGAGAGCTTCTGGTGGCTCTTCATTAGAAACAGGATAGGCATCATGACTGGCTGAAGCGCCAAATGCAAAGCCTCTTGGTGGATGTCAACCGCATTCGCAATCTTGCCACCAAGAATGCCTTTGTTGCCCATGAAACCTCTCAACGCACATGGAAAGGGCTGACGCTTATGTGCTCTGAAGATGATCTTCAAGAGGATGGCTTCTCTGAACGCTTCAAGTTTGACTCCACACCTCCCCGACGGGCAGTGCTGCGATGAACTGTGAATGCCCAAGTGATCGAGGATGAAGACGATGCTACTTCACCGCCCCCTCCTTTAGCACGCTTCGACACTGCTCCAAGTTCTTCTGCACCGCCAAACACCACCGACGACCCTGCTGCTTCACCTACTCCTCATGGGAACGAGTAGATGCTCTATGTCTTCAAACCTTTTTGGTCCTTACTAACAAAAGGGGGAGAAGCATATGAGTTTGATAGTCTTCAAGCGGGTCCATATGGGAGGTTGCTTTATATTTTGCCTAGTGTTTACAACTCTCGTTTTGATACATTTGGTTCTTTGAGTCGTAACACTTAAACTCGATGGTCGTCTGCTACTTATTTGCTACTTTGTGATCCGATGATAAATTCCGCATGTGCGACGATAAATTCCGCACTTAGATCATTTTTCAGACGTCCATTTTCCATTATGCATGTCATTATCTTCACATACCTTCACATGCATAATGAATTGTCATCATAAGTTGAAGAGGATCTCCACAAGTACAACCTGCCATGTGCAGTCGCATTCCAAAAGCAAATTACTCATATGCACATCTTCAGGGGGAGCCCTTGCAACTTATGAAGACAATTCCTTATCCTTTACAATTTCACATATTATATTCCCCGTTGAAAACTTCAACTAGTTTGTCATCAATCACCAAAAAGGGGGAGATTGTAAGTGCATCTAGTGCCACCCCTAGTTGGTTTTGGAGTATTGACGACAAACCTAGTTGAGGGACTAATGTGTTTGTGAGAATTGCAGGATAACACAGGTAGAAGTCCCTCATTGATTCGGTTTTCCTACCAGAGATGACCCCTAAAAATATATGAAGACATTGAAGTCAAAGGTGGTATGTGAAGATATTCACATTGAAGACTATGACAATAGAAGACATCGCATGAAGCATATGGAGCTCGAAGACTTAGATCTTCCGTAGTTCTTTTTCTTCTTTGTTGAGTCATAGGAACCATCGTACTGTTAAGTGGGGTCCAAGAGAACCAGTCAGAATGACTGAAGTGATGCTTAACCAAAACCTATGTCTTCGAGTGAAGACTATGAGAGCGAATCTCGTCCAGAGTCGGACAAGTCAGCTTTGCTTGTAGCCCAAGTAAAGTTGCCGTGTGTGTTTGAAATCTGATCATTGGAACACGTGTCAGTTCCTTAGTGACACAGGGTCATTTCGGACAAATCAGGTCGGGTTGCCTAGTGGCTATAAATAGCCCACCCCCTATAACCATAAACGGTTGGCTGCTCAGAATTAGAGTACGGCTTTTGTCGTTTGAGATCAACCCACCTCGAAGCCTTTGAGAGAGAATTCCTTGCGAGGATAAAGCCCTAACCACCCAGAGCCAAAGAGTGTTAGGCATCACTTAAGTCTTCCTGTCTGTGTGATCTGAAGACTTATTACACTTGAGGACTGTGAATACTCCAGCCGGTTAGGCGTCGCGTTCTGAGCATCCAAGAGTCATTGTGGATCGCCGGTGAACGAAGTCTGTGAAGGTTTGGGAGTCTACCTTGAAGACTTACCAGAGTGATTGGGCGAGGTCTGTGTGACCTTAGCTCAAGGGGAATACGGTGAGGACTGGGTGTCCTGAGCTGCGTGTTCAGGACTGGGTGTCCGGGATTGTGTGTCCTCAGGTTTAAATACCTAGCCGCCCTAACCAGACGTACAGTTGTCACCGCAACTGGAACTGGTCTAACAAATCATTGTCTTCAACGAGTCACTGGTTTCATCCTTCCCTTCCCTTTACTTACTGATGGTCCTTGTGAAGTCATTGTATGATTGCATTATCTTTTGTCTTCACTGAGTGATTGCTTGTTCTGATTGGCTTCATAATGTCTTCCTACCTGATCCATACTACCTAGCTGCTATAGGTCATTGTGCTTTCACTTCATTAAATACTTGACTATGGTTTGCCTAGTGTAGTCTACCTTCCGCTGCATGGTAATAGGTTTATTGCTATCGTTTGTCTTCGAAACTTCTATGTTTTGAAGACTTTCATAAAAATCGCCTATTCACCCCCCTCTAGTCGATATAACGCACTTTCACAATATAATGAAGATAAACATGAAGTCTTGTTGAAATTTGAAGATAAAACAAATGCGAAGACATAGCAAATGTAACACCAACAGAAAACGCTCCAAACCAAAGTTTGGTGGTGGCGTTACCCACCGTATAGGAAGTATTAGACCCAGACACGGCGCACAATTATCATGGTGCTCCGAAGTCAAATTCCGTGTTAATGTATTCACACTTCGAGTGTAAGTCTTCATTGATTGAAGATATACGTTACTTCGTGTGTTATACATCTAAGTCATCAACATGCATAAGTGTTAGGATGTGTGCCTGATCATAGGACATTTGAGGATTCCAAGATATTTAGCTCACACCGCAACTTGCAAAACCTTTTCTCATCCAAGGGCTTTGTGAAGATATCTGCCAGTTGCTCTTCATTGTTGACGTGAATGATATCAATACCTTCCTTCATGACATGATCTCTGAGAAAGTGATGACGGATTTGAATGTGCTTTGTCTTCGAGTGCTGAACTGGGTTGTTGGCAATCTTGATGGCGCTTTCATTGTCGCAGTAGAGCGGCACTTGCTTCAGATGAATGCCATAGTATTTGAGTGTTTGCTTCATCCATAGAAGCTGAGCACAGCAAGATCCAGCAGCAATGTATTCAGATTCAGCAGTGGAGAGAGATACATAGTTCCGCTTCTTTGAAGACCAACACACAAGTGATCGTCCCAGAAAGTGACATGTGCTTGATGTAGACTTGCGATCCACCTTGTCACTAGCATAATCAGCATCCAAGAATCCAACTTGATCAAACTCTGAGCCCTTTGGATACCATAATCCTAGTGTTGGGGTGTAAGCCAAATATCAAAGAATTCGCTTCACAGCTAAGTGATGCGATTCCTTTGGTGCCGCTTGGAATCGGGCACACATGCAAACACTAAGCATGATATCTGGCCTAGATGCACATAAATAAAGCAAAGAACCAATCATGGAGCGGTATACCTTTTGATCGAACTCTTTACCATTGGCATCAGGACCAAGATGACTCTTGGTTGGCATTGGCGTCGTGTAACCTTTGAAGTCTTGCATTCCAAACTTCTTCAGGCAATCTTTGAGGTATTTCTCTTGAGATATGAAGATGTCGTTGCGTTGCTGCCGTATTTGAAGACCAAGGAAGAACTTCAACTCACCCATCATGGACATCTGATATTGCTCTTGCATCATGTGTCCAAACTCATCACTGTATTTTTTATTAGTGTAGCTGAAGATAATGTCATCCATATATATTTGGCACACAACTGAAAGTGCTAGTTATCGACTAGAGGGGGGGGTGAATAGGCGATTTTTATGAAAATCTTCAAAACATGGGAGTTTCGAAGACAAACGATAGAAATGAACCTATAACCATGCAGCGGAAGGTAGACCACACTAGACAAGCCATAGTCAAGTATTCAATGAAGTGAGAGCACGAAGACTAATAGCAGCTAGGAAGTATGGATCAGGATGGAAGATAGTATGAAACCAATCTGAACAAACATTCACACAGTGAAGACAAATGAACAATGCAAACATGCAATGACTTCACAAGGACCAACTGTAAATAAAGAGATGGGAAGGATAGAACCAGTGGCTTATTGAAGACAATGATTTGTTGGACCAGTTCCAGTTGCTGTGACAACTGTACGTCTGGTTAGGGAGGCTGAGATCTAACTCAGAAGACCGTGTCTTCACCTTATTCCCCTTGAGCTAAGGACACCCAGTCCTCGCCCAATCACTCTGGTAAGTCTTCAAGGTAGACTTCCAAACCTTCACAGACTTCGTTCACCGGCGATCCACAATGACTCTTGGATGCTCAGAACGCGACGCCTAACCGGCTGGAGGATTCAAAGTCCTCATGTGTAAATGGCTTCGACAGACAGATCAACCTCTAGCAAGAATATAGGGTGATTGTGCGTAGACGGCTGATAGTTGATAGCAGAGTGAAGCTTGATGAGGCGCATTACCCATGGAGCATAGAACTTCAGACCAAAGATATCGGAGCCAGATGCAGCCAATTGCCCAATGAAGAAGTTTTGAGCATTGAAGCTGATGCCATTGAAGATATAGAAAACCAATGTCTTCATTGCTCCTTCAAGCTTCGCTGTAGGAGAATGTCCTTTGACCGGCCAGAGAGTTCGCCTGATAATATGGTAAATAACGCGGGGCAGATACTCTAGGTCTTCAACAAAGAACTCCTTGGGATAGTCAGCGTCTTGTGGCAGTGGCTTCATCATGCTCAGCATTTGGCTCTGGCTTCTGGAAGATGCTTTCCAACGCATTCTGGTGTAGCTGACAACCTGGTTCATAGTTGTAACACCCCGGATATGATTTACCCAATATGTAATCCAACTCTTGCCGTTTCCGGCCTTAAGTTATTTTATTTTCTCGGGTTCGGGTTTTGGCTCCGTGTGTTGTTATCGTTGTCATGCATCTCATATCATGTCATCATGTGCATTGCATTTGCATACGTGTTCTTCTCATGCATCCGAGCATTTTTCCCGTTGTTCATTTTGCATTCCGGCGCTCCGTTCTCCTCCAGTGGTCATTTCTACCTTTCTTTCGTGTGTGGGATTAAACATTTTCGGATTGGACCGAGACTTGCCAAGCGGCCTTGGTTTACTACCGGTAGACCGCCTGTCAAGTTTCGTACCATTTGGACTTCGTTTGATGCCGCAATGGTTAACCGAGGGACCGAAAAGGCCTCGTGTGTGTTGCAGCCCAACACCCCTCCAATTTGGCCCAAAACCCACCAAAACCCTCTCCATCATCTAGAGCGTTCGATCATGATTGCGTGGCCGAAAACCACACCTCATTTGGACACTCCTAGCTCCCTCTATACCTATATATACACCACCCTCCCGAAATTCGCGGTTCCCCTCGTCCCTAACCCTAGATCCAGCTCCTCCGCGCGGCCGGACACGTCCGCCGCCGCCCGCTGCCAACCGGGGCGCGCCACGTGGCAGCGGGCGCCCCACATCACCGCCGATCCCGCGCGGGCCCGCGGAGCCCGTATCCGGCCCTCGCGGCCCACTCGCCACCCGCCGCCGCCCGGTGCCTTTCCTCCTCCGCGCCGGCGCCTCAGATCTGCTCCGGCTGCCGCGCGCCAAGACCGGATCGCCGCACCGCCGCCCTGCGCTCGCCGGTCGCTGCCCCGTGCCGAGCTCGCCCCGCCGCCGCTCTTCGCCGCCCTGCCGGATCCGGCACGATCCGGCCGGAGAGGCGCCCCTGTGCCCGGATCCAGTCGGCCCCGCCCTCATCGTCCTTCTCCGACCTCGCTGGAGCAAGATCCTTCTCACCGGAGTCCTCGGTTCGCGCGCCGACGACGAACCCTAGATCCGGAGGGTATAATTTTTCCTAAGTCTGCAGTTCAAATGCCCTTGTTGATCGTGCCGTAACTTTGCATCCGTAGCTCCGTTTTGGGCATATAGCATATCAAAATGTTCGTCTCAGAGAGCACATCATTTCATCTCATTGCATCATTTTCATTTGAGTTCATATTGATGCCCAAAACACTATTGGAAGAATGCTATTTGAGATAATTGTCAGATCTGCTGCTCCAATTACATATTTGTCATTTTTGCCATGATTATCGTGTGCATGATATGCCCCTGAGCTCTTCATGTGTTTTGTTATATGTTTTGCCATCTATCCAGAGGTGTAACCCATGTATTTTTGTGATGTGTGTGGTGACTAGCACAAGCTTGCAAAGTGGAGCATTCGTTAATGCTGATTTCAGGGACTTAGCATTTCCACTAAGTTCTTGACCTGTTTATCTCATTATGCCATATGTTCATGTTGTTTCCTAGTGATCCGTGCCTCTTTTGAGGATGACCAGTAAGGATGTTTTGTTAATCTTGTAATGCTCTATCCATCCATGTCTTTGTTTGCAATTATGGAGCACCCTAGATTGAGTTAATCGAGATCTACTTTTGCTATTTCGTGAATCTGGGCAGATTGTCTACTTGTTAGCGATTTTGCCGAGGATGTTGTAGTTGATCCATGCATGCTATGTTATTGTTCTTGCCATGTCTAGCTTGTATTTTGTGTATTATTGATGGGTGTATGCTTATATTGTCATGACTTGCTCTGTAGTGAGTGCATCGAGCTCTTAAACATGCCTACTTGATATCTGTTTCAACATCCTCCAGTTTTCACTAAGTCTGAGAACTGATTATGTTTTTGCCATGTTCACATGCTTGCAATTGTATTTTCTGATCCCTTTTGGATCAAGGTCACTGAGGGACTTTTGTTAAGCTCTTTGAGTAGCTCCATGCCATGCTTTACTTTGCCATGTTCAGGTCCTGTAGCATATAGTTTTCATGCTCCAAAGTGTGCTATCTGATCTGAAGTTCCAGACAAGTGTTAATTTCACTAAGTCTGAAATCTGGTTACCAAATGCATTTTGCCATGCTTGTTTGAACCTGTTAATGGATGAATTGGCCGTATATCAGTGTTCATTTTTTGTTAAGAATATTGTATGGATCCCTGTCATGTATTTTGTTTTCATGTTTGGGTGCTGTAGCATGTTCATCTTGTTGCATCTAGATGGCTACTTGCTGTAAATCGCAGACCGGTGTCATATTTGAATTGCTTGCCATTTCCAAACCGTAACTCCGATTCCGGCGATCTTTATATCATTTTCAAGCGATTTCATCTCACCTTTCCAGTGGAACACTTGCATTTCCAAGTTGAGTCCAGGTTCATTCATCCCTTGTCAAATCTTGCATATGCATCACATAGTGCATCCCGCATAGCATACCATCTTTGCATCATATTGTTTGAGCTTTGCACGTGGTTGATTGTGTCCTTGTTGCTTGTTTGTCTTGTTTGGGTAGAGCCGGGAGACGATTTCTCTAATGAGGAGCCCGTTGAGTTTGCTTTCGAGGATCTAGTTAACTCTGACAACTTTGCAGGCAAGATGATCATACCCTCGAAATCACTACTATCTTTGCTATGCTAGATGCTCGCTCTTTTGCTATGCCTATGCTACGATGCCTACCACTTGCTTATCATGCCTCCCAAATTGCCATGTCAAACCTCTAACCCACCATGTCCTAGCAAACTGTTGATTGGCTATGTTACCGCTTTGCTCAGCCCCTCTTATAGCGTTGCTAGTTGCAGGTGAAGATTGGAGACCGTTCCTTGTTGGAACATTATTTACTTGTTGGGATATCATTATATTATCTTGTTATCTTAATGCATCTATACACTTGGTAAAGGGTGGAAGGCTTGGCCTCTCGCCTAGTGTTTTGTTCCACTCTTGCCGCCCTAGTTTCCGTCATATCGGTGTTATGTTCCCGGATTTTGCGTTCCTTACGTGGTTGGGTTATAATGGGAACCCCTTGATAGTTCGCCTTGATTAAAGCTTTTCCAGCAATGCCCAACCTTGGTTTTACCATTTGCCTCCTAGCCTCTTTTCCCTTGGGTTTCCGGAGCCCGAGGGTCATCTTATTTTAGCCCCCCGGGCCAGTGCTCCTCTGAGTGTTGGTCCAACCGAGCGATGTCCGGGGCTACCAGGGGCAACTCTGGGCTGGCCTACCCGACATCTGGCTCATCTGAGTGTGCCCTGAGAACGAGATATGTGCAGCTCCTATCGGGATTTGTCGGCACATTCGGGCGGTGTTGCTGGATTTGTTTTAACTTGTCGAAGTGTCTTGTAGAACCGGGATACCGAGTCTGATCAGAATGTCTCGGGAGAAGGTCTATTCCTTCGTTGACCGTGAGAGCTTGTCGTGGGCTAAGTTGGGACTGCCCTGCAGGGATTTGAACTTTCGAAAGCCGTGCCCGCGGTTATGGGCAGATGGGAATTTGTTAATGTCCGGTTGTAGATAACTTAAACCTTAACTTAATTAAAATGAATCAACTGTGTGAGTTACCGTGATGGTCTCTTCTCGACGGAGTCCGGGAAGTGAACACGTTATTGGAGTAATACTTGCCGTAGGATGCCCTCTAGTTACTCGCTCGCGCTTTGCCTCCTCTTCTCGCTCTCTTTTGCGAACAGGATAGCCACCATATATGCTAGTCGCTTGCTGCAGCTCCACATATTTTTCTTGCCTTACCTATTAAGCTTAAATAGTCTTGATCGCGAGGGTGCGAGATTGCTGCGTCCCTGTGGCTCACAGGTTACTTCCAAACCAGATGCAGGGCCTGATGATTCCGTTCCAGATGACGCGCTTGAGCTCAAGTGGGAGTTCGACGAGGACTCACGCCGATACTACGTGTTTTTCCCTGATGATCAGTAGTGGTGCCCAGTTGGGGCGATCGGGACCGTGTCGCATGTTGGGTTATCTTTTATTTTGGCGCCGTAGTCGGGCCATGAGTGTTTGAATGTTGTAATGCTATTTATGTACTTTGATTGACGTGGCGAGGGTAAGCCAACTATGTATCTCCCCTTTTTATTATCTATATTACATGGGATGTTGTGATGATTGCCTAACTTGCGACATTGCTTTCAATGTGGTTATACCTCTAAGTCGTGCCTCGACACGTGGGAGCTATAGCCGCATCGAGGGCGTTACAAGTTGGTAATCAGAGCCTTCCCCGACCTTAGGAGCCCCATTGCTTGATCGTTTTAGCAGTCGAGTTGTGTCTAGAAAAATATTTTGAGTCATTTAGGAATTATATATCGGAGAGTTTAGGAATTCTTTTTACTTCCTAGTCTCCTCATCGCTCTGGTAAGGCATCCTGACGTAGAGTTTTGTCTTTTCTCTTCTCAAATTTCACTAAAAAAAATTTAGGATCACGCGGGTATCTTGGAATCGTTCCGATGGTTTTGTGACGAGAACATTGTTCTTGGTGCCTCCTGTCTTTAGGGGTTGTGGCAGTGTCCCGGGGAGTTGAGCTCCGAGGTGTTGTCGTCACAATTTTATTGTTGGAATTCTGGAATACCTGAGTTTAGTACGCCGACATCGAAAATCTCCTTTATGCAGTTCGTTGGTGAGATAACCTCGACGCCACCCACTACTGGGGCGGGAGTTCAGGAGTATCGCCATAACTTGTATAACGGATGCTTTTCGAAGGTTGAGGTAGATGGTTTCCGAAGTTTTTCTCGGTTATGTGTTGAAGGATGGATACAGTTGGATGTAGGATTTGCTAGATTTGGGTGAGGTATTATGCTTCCCCTGTATCCCCAACACCTGATTGCATAACCGGAAAGGTTCGAGAGTTTCATAGGTGGGAATTCTTGTAGCTCTAGTTCTTCTTCCACGGATATTTGGTTTGAGATTGGGATTTCTTACTGAGTATTCGTTCTTGATCTGTACCTTGTTGATTTATTTCTCTACCTAAATTCTAAGTGGCTTCTCAATTTATGGATATGTGACCATTTCAAGAGGAATGCATTCGTTCTTATGTTAGGATGTGAAGACTATATGTTGCAATTTTCATTCCGTTGGATTCAGCTTCAATATTTGTCTGTCAATGTGCTAATGGTTGTCGCCCTCTTCAGGATGGCTCCCACTAAGAGCACCAATCATAATCAGAATCAGGATCCGCCACCACCTCCACCTCCTCCGGAGGCATGGCAAGCTTTGATGGCCGCAACCAATGCAAACACGCAGTTGATCATGCAAATTCTTCAAGAGCGCAATCAAGCGAACCAAGGCAACCAAGGCAACAATCAGAATCACTTTGCTACACTCAACCAGTTCCTTGCTAACAGGCCAAAGACTTTCAGCAATTGTGTTGAGGCAACTGATGCTGACGATTGGCTCGTGGATCTGTGCAAGCATTTCGAGTGCAGTAACGTCAGGCCTGAGGACTTTCTCAAGTTCGCATCCTTCCAACTCAAAGACCAAGCTGCAGAATGGTTCCAGCAGTACAAGGATTCCAGAGGAGGACGTGTGATTACTTGGGATGAATTCCGTCAAGATTTCAAAGCTCATCATATTCCTCAGAGCGTGGTTGAAAGCAAGCGTGAGGAATTCCGTAACCTGAAGCAAGGCTCTTTGTCTGTCTATGACTGCAACAAGTTGTTCCAGAAGCTCGCCCGCTTTGCTAAGCAGGACGTCCCTGACGAGAAGAGCATGATATACCAGTTCAGGGGTGGTCTCAGAGAAGAAATCCAGCTAGCTCTTGTTCTCTTTGAGCCCTTGAGGTACGATGAGTTCTACAACATGGCATTGAAGCAAGAGGCTGCTCAACTGAGGTGTGATGCTTCCAAGAAGCGAGTCAGAGACACTACTCCTTCTTCCTCTACTCAAGTGGCCAAGCAGCAGAAGTATTGGCTTCCTCCTCCTCCGTTTCATCAGCCGTATCAGAAGAGCAAAGGTGGCAGTGGATCTTCCCACCCACCCAACCCTGGCTATCAGAACAAGACTTCGTCTCAAGCTCCAAGATCAAGTGCTCCGTATCACCGTCCACTTTCAGAGGTCACGTGCAACAAGTGCCAACAGAAGGGTCATTATGCCAACAAGTGCTTCAATCAAAGGCGTCTTCCTCCTCCTCCTCCTGTGAGATCGGCAAGTACAGCTATGGTCAAGCATAACACCAAGTCCGCCAAGGTCAACTTGATTAACACAGCTCAGGCAGAGGACTCGTCAGATGTCATCATGGGTAACCTTCCTGTTAATGATATTCCAGCTAAAGTTCTTTTTGACACAGGTGCATCGCGTTGTTTCATCTCGAGACCATTTGTTTCTAAGCATGAGTTGCCTTTACAAGATTTGCCTAGACAGTTATCTGTTGTTTCTCCGGGTAAAATCATGAATGCAAGCGCTATCGCCCCGGATGTTACTATCACGTTGGGCGACTACAAGTTCCTTTCTTCTCCGGTGGTTCTTGGTAACTTGGATATTGATCTTATTCTCGGAATGGATTGGCTTTCTAAGCACAAGGCACATCTTGATTGTGTAGCCAGGCAGATTCAATTGACTCATTCGTCTGAGGATGTAATTGTCTTTGCCGCTCGTGATGATACCATCCGTCTGTTTTCTCTCAACGAGAAGGATGAACTGGATGCTATCTCGCAAATTCCAGTCGTTTGCGAATATCAAGACGTCTTTCCAGAAGAGCTTCCAGGAATGCCTCCGCACCGGCCAGTTGAATTCGTCATCGATCTTGAGCCTGGCACGGAACCAGTGTGCAAGCATCCTTACAAGCTCGGACCTGAAGAGTTGAAGGAGCTGAAGAAGCAACTCGATATTCAAGAGCGTATGGGTCTCATCCGACCTAGTTCTTCTCCGTGGGGTTGTGGTGTTCTTTTTGTGAAGAAGAAGGATGGAACGGACCGACTTTGTGTTGACTACCGTCCATTGAACAAGAAGACCATCAAGAAAAAATACCCACTTCCTAACATCAACGAGCTGTTCGAACAACTCAAAGGTGCCCAAGTATTCTCCAAGCTTGATCTCCGTATGGGTTATCATCAGATTCGAATCTGTGAGCAAGATATTCCCAAGACGGCTTTCAGGACAAGCTATGGTTCATATGAATACATTGTCATGTCTTTTGGCCTCGTCAACGCTCCTCCGACGTTCTCTCGCATGATGAACTTCATCTTCAACGCCTACACCAATGACTTCGTTTTGTTTTATCTCGACGACATTCTGGTCTTTTCGAAGAACAAGGAAAATCATGCCAAGCACTTGCGTTTGGTACTCGATTAGCTGAGGGAACACTAGTTCTACGCCAAGTTCTCCAAGTGCGAATTTTGGCTCGATGAGGTTCTTTATCTTGGTCATATCATCTCTGCCAAGGGCATTGCGGTGAATACTGAGAAGGTGTCTGCAATTGTGAATTGGGAACCTCCTCAGAACGTGAAGCAACTCCGTAGCTTTCTCGGTCTCGCAAGCTACTGTCGAAGATTCGTTGATAACTTTTCTAAGATCGCGAAGCCTCTCTCAAATCTTCTCCAGAAGCACGTCAAGTACGTTTGGTCTCCGGAGTGTGACATCGCTTTCAACACTTTGAAATAGAAATTGATCACCGCTCCAGTTCTGACTCCTCCTGATGAATCCAAGACATACAAGGTCTTTTGTGATGCCTCTCTCCAAGGTCTCGGTGCAGTGTTGATGCAAGAGAAGAAAGTTGTGGCTTATACCTCTCGCCAGTTGAAGCCCAATGAGAAGAACTACCCCACTCATGACCTCGAGTTGGCGGCAGTTGTGCATGCTCTTTTGACTTGGAGATATCTCTTATTGGGAAGAAAAGTGGACATTTTCACGGATCACAAGAGTCTCAAGTACATCTTTACTCAGCCTAATCTCAACCTCAGGCAAACTAGATGGGTCGAAATGATTCAAGAGTATAATCCGAGTATCGAGTATACTCGAGGCAAGGCCAATGTGATTGCTGACACATTGAGTAGGAAGGCTTATTGCAACAGTCTGATTCTCAAGCCTTATCAACCCGAGCTTTGTGACGCTTTCCGCAAACTTAATCTGTAAATTGTTCCTCAAGGTTTCCACGCCAACCTTCAAGCCTCTCCTACCTTGGAATACCAGATTCGCCAAACTCAACTTCTTGATGCTATGGTGAAAAAGGTGAAGATTGGGATTGCCAAGAGTCAACCCAAGTACAAGTGCTACCTCCTTGACGACAAGGATACTCTCTTCTTCGAGGATCGTATTGTTGTGCCCAAAGGTGATCTTCGTAAGGTGATCATGAACGAGGCTCACAATTCTCTCCTCTCCATCCACCCTGGGAGCACGAAGATGTATCAGGACCTCAAGCAGGCTTATTGGTGGATTCGAATGAAGCGCGAGATTGCTCAGTTCGTGAATGAATGTGATGTCTGCAGAAGAGTGAAGACAAAACACCAAAGGCCAGCTGGTCTCCTCCAACCTCTTGCCATTCCAGAATGGAAGTTTGACCACATTGAGATGGACTTCGTGACTGGGTTTCCAAAGTCCAAGCGTGGCAATGATGCTATATTCGTTGTCATCGATAAACTCACTAAAGTGGCTCACTTTCTGCCTATCAAAGAGTCAATCACTGCAGCTCAATTGGCAGAACTCTATACCCCTCGAATTGTCTCTCTGCACGGTATTCCACAAGTGATCTCTTCAGACCGTGGCAGCATCTTTACCTCCAAGTTTTGGGATTCTTTTCAGAAGGCCATGGGCACCAACATCCGCTTCAGCACAGCTTTCCATCCTCAAACTAGCGGTCAAGTCGAGTGTGTCAACCAGATTCTTGATGATATGCTCAGGGCTTGTGTGATCTCCTTCAGCATGAAGTGGGAGGATTGTCTTCCATATGCTCAATTCTCCTACAACAACAGTTTTCAAGCAAGTTCGGGCAAGGCCCCATTTGAAATTCTGTATGGCAGGAAGTGTCGTACCCCTCTCAACTGGTCTGAAACCGGTGAACGTCAGCTTTTGGGTAATGACTTAATCACAGAGGGAGAGGAAATGTGCAAAGTCATTCGAGATAACCTCAAAGCAGCCCAATCCCGCCAGAAGAGCTACTATGATAGTAAGCACCGTGATTTGGCTTTTGAGATCGGAGATCATTTTTACCTCCGTGTCTCTCCAATGAAAGGTACTCGTCGCTTCGGTATCAAAGGGAAGCTTGCCCCTAGATACGTGGGACCTTTCAAGATCGTCAGCAAGAGAGACGATCTCGCCTATCAACTCGACCTTCCTTCAAACTTTGCAAATGTTCATGACGTGTTCCATGTCTCTCAGCTTCGAAAGTGCTTCAAGACTCCTGACCGCACCGTCAACTTCGAGGACATTGAGCTCCAAGAAGATCTCTCTTATCATGAGCACCCCGTTGCTATCTTGAAGAGACTGAACGCAAGACTCGCAACAAGTCAATCAAATTCCTCAAAGTCAAGTGGTCACACCATTCCGACCGTGAAGCTACCTGGGAACGCGAGGATCACCTCCGTTCTGAGTACCCGGCGTTCTTTCAGTCCTAGATCTCGGGACGAGATCCTTTCGTAGTGGTGGAGTGTTGTAACACCCCGGATATGATTTACCCAATATGTAATCCAAGTCTTGCCGTTTCCGGCCTTAAGTTATTTTATTTTATCAGGTTTGGGTTTTGTCTCCGTGTGTTGTTATCATTGTCATGCATCTCATATGATGTCATCATGTGCATTGCATTTGCATACGTGTTCTTCTCATGCATCCGAGCATTTTCCCCGTTGTCCGTTTTGCATTCCGGCGCTCCGTTCTCCTCCGGTGATCATTTCTACCTTTCTTTCATGTGTGGGGATTAAACATTTCCGGATTGGACCGAGACTTTCCAAGCGGCCTTGGTTTACTACCGGTAGACCGCCTGTCAAGTTTTGTACCATTTGGACTTCGTTTGATGCTCCAACGGTTAACCGAGGGACCGAAAAGGCCTCGTGTGTGTTGCAGCCCAACACCCCTCCAATTTGGCCCAAAACCCACCAAAACCCTCTCCATCATCTAGAGCGTTCGATCACGATCGCGTGACCGAAAACCGCACCTCATTTGGACACTCCTAGCTCCCTCTATGCCTATATATACACCACCCTCCCGAAATTCACGGTTCCCCTCGTCCCTAACCCTAGATCCAGCTCCTCCGCGTGGCCGGACACGTCAGCCGGCCGCCGGACACGTCCGCCGCTGCCCGCAGCCAACCGGGCGCGCCATGTGGCAGTGGGCGCCCCACATCGCCGCCGATCCCGCGCGGGCCCGCCGAGCCCGTATCCGGCCCCCGCGGCCCACTCGCCACCCGCTGCCGCCCGATGCCTTTCCTCCTCCGTGCCGGCGCCTCAGATCTGCTCCGGCCACCGCGCGCCAAGACCCGATCGCCGCGCCGCCGCCCTGCGCTCGCTGGTCGCCGCCCCGTGCCGAGCTCGCCCCGCCGCCGCTCTTCGCTGCCCTGCCGGATCCGACGCGATCCGGCCGGAGAGGCGCCCCTGTGCCCGGATCCAGTCGGCCCCGCCCTCATCGTCCTTCTCCGACCTCGCCGGAGCAAGATCCTTCTCGCCGGAGTCCTCGGTTCGCGCGCCGACGACGAACCCTAGATCCGGAGGGTATAATTTTTCCTAAGTCTGCAGTTCAAATGCCCTTGTTCATCGTGCCGTAACTTTGCATCCGTAGCTCCGTTTTGGGCATATAGCATATCAAAATGTTCGCCTCAGAGAGCACATCATTTCATATCATTGCATCATTTTCATTTGAGTTCATATTGATGCCCAAAACACTGATGGAAGAATGCTATTTGAGATAATTGTCAGATCTGCTGCTCCAATTAGATATTTGTCATTTTTGCCATGATTATTGTGTGCATGATATGCCCCTGAGCTCTTCATGAGTTTTGTTATATGTTTTCCATCTATGCAGAGGTGCAACCCATGTATTTTTGTGATGTGTGTGGTGACGAGCACAAGCTTGCAAAGTGGAGCATTCGTTAATGCTGATTTCAGGGACTTAGCATTTCCACCAAGTCCTTGACCTGTTTATCTCATTATGCCATATGTTCATGTTGTTTCCTAGTGATCCGTGCCTCTTTTGAGGATGATCAATAAGGATGTTTTGTTAATCTTGTAGTGCTCTATCCATCCATGTCTTTGTTTGCAATTATGGAGCACCCTAGCTTGAGTCAATCGATCTCTACTTTTTCTATTTCGTGAATCTGGGAAGATTGTCTACTTGTTAGAGATTTTGCCGAGGATGTTGTAGTTGATCCGTGCATGCTATGTTATTGTTCTTGCCATGTCTAGCTTGTATTTTGTGTATTCTTGATGGGTGTATGCTTAGATTGTCATGACTTGCTCTGTAGTGAGTGCATCGAGCTCTTAAACATGCCTACTTGATATCTGTTTCAGCATGCTCCAGTTTTCACTAAGTCTGAGAACTGATTATGTTTTTGCCATGTTCACATGCTTGTAATTGTATTTTCTGATCCCTTTTGGCTCAAGGTCACTAAGGGACTTTTGTTAAGCTCTTTGAGTAGCTCCATGCCATGCTTTACGTTGCCATGTTTAGGTCCTGTAGCATATAGTTTTCATGCTCCAAAGTGTGCTATCTGATCCGAAATTCCAGACAAGTGTTAATTTCACTAAGTCTGAAATCTAGTTACCAAATGCATTTTTGCCATGCTTGTTTGAACCTGTTAATGGATGAATTGGCCGTAGCTCAGTGTTCATTTTTTGTTAAGCATCTTGTATGGATCCCTGTCATGTATTTTGTTGTCATGTTTGGGTGCTGTAGCATGTTCATCTTGTTGCATCTAGATGGCTATTTGCTGTAAGTCGCAAACCGGTGTCATATTTGAATTGCTTGCCATTTCCAAACCGTAACTCCGATTCCGGTGATCTTTATATCATTTTCAAGCGATTTCATCTCACCTTTCCAGTGGCACACTTGGATTTCCAAGTTGAGGCCAGGTTCATTCATCCCTTGTCAAATCTTGCATATGCATCACATAGTGCATCCCGCATAGCATACCATCTTTGCATCATATTGTTTGAGCTTTGCACGTGGTTGATTGTGTCCTTGTTGCTTGTTTGTCTTGTTTGGGTAGAGCCGGGAGACGATTTCGCTAACGAGGAGCCCGTTGAGTTTGCTTTTGAGGATCTAGTCAACTCTGACAATTTTGCAGGCAAGATGATCATACCCTCTAAATCACTACTATCTTTGCTATGCTAGATGCTCGCTCTTTTGCTATGCCTATGCTACGATGCCTACCACTTTCTTATCATGCCTCCCAAATTGCCATGTCAAACCTCTAACCCACCATGTCCTAGCAAACTGTTGATTGGCTATGTTACCGCTTTGCTCAGCCCCTCTTATAGCGTGGGAGTTCGACGAGGACTCACGCCGATACTACGTGTCTTTCCCTGATGATCAGTAGTGGTGCCCAGTTGGGGCGATCGGGACCGTGTCGCATGTTGGGTTATCTTTTATTTTGGCGCCGTAGTCGCGCCATGAGTGTTTGAATGTTGTAATGCTATTTATGTACTTTGATTGACGTGGCAAGTGTAAGCCAACTATGTATCTCCCCTTTTTATTATCTATATTACATGGGATGTTGTGATGATTGCCTAACTTGCGACATTGCTTTCAATGTGGTTATGCCTCTAAGTCGTGCCTCGACACGTGGGAGCTATAGCCGCATCGAGGGCGTTATAATAGTGTTCACCAGGAGTGGCCAGGGCAGTAAGCTCAATGATGTCTTGGGCTTTAGCTTCATGGTGTACATCACCTGCCATCCACTCGAGGATCCAAGTCTTCGGATCCCTGTTGTAGCCGCGAATGTGAAGGGTAGCATAAAATTGTAGCAGAAGCTCTTCATTCCAATGTTCTTTGGCAGTAACAAACTGTAGAAGGCCAAAATCTCTGAAGCAGTCAAGGGCTTCTTCTAGGCAAGGCAGGCCAGCCATGGCTTCGCTGTCTAGACGCATATGAGGGAAAATGCGCCCCTGATTGTATAAGATGCAGGAATAGTAATTGCGCTGCTGATAACTCCAGAATCGATCTGATGAGATTCTTGGCCTTGTGTAGGGGTTCTTGGCACTGTCAAAGAATGTGTTGTGTGCCTTGAAGCCATTCAGATTAAATGATCCTGGTGAAGTTGCAGTACCTGGAAACCTTGGCAGCCTTGGCTTTGGCTTCTGGACCTGAGGCCTATGCTGCACATGATATTCAAATTGCAGACCAGCAGCAGGTGGAGGAACCAGAATGGGCCAGCGGACGGTGGTAAGTTGGCCTTGATAGAATGCTTGCTCAAGGGTGTGCGGCCGTGGAGGCGGTACATGAGCAGTGGCATTGACTTCTGGCTGCAGATTTGCGTCAAGAGCAGCATTGGCTTCAGGTGCAATCACTTCTGGCACCACATTAGCTTCAGGCGCCACATTAGCTTCAGCCATGACAACGTCATTGGCGTCAGTGTTGGTGTTAGTGGCCGCCTCAGAGTTTTCAACCTCCACTCCAGTAGCTGGAGGGTCGGACACGTTCTCCTCGAGAACAACTTCAGGGTTGGACGGGGGTGTAGCAACACGTTCTATTTCTCTTTGTTCTTCTTGTTCATCGGCTGATGCAGCCGGAATATCTTCAGCCACTTTGGCTTCAGACTCGAGGATGTTCGCAGTAGGAGAGGCTTCAGGAAAGACTTGGCGTGAAACGGATTGGCGCTCTTTTCCTTCTGGAACACTTGACAAAGTGACCTATGGTCTTAGTCCTTTGCGAAGCCTGCGGAGTGCGGGCGATGCCTTTGGAGAGGGAGTTGGCTGGGCCGCAAAGTCATCGTCTTCAAGCACCGAAGTGGTGACTTGAGGTGGGGGGGGGTACATGGGGATTCTTCTTGACGGGGGGAGTCTTGTGGGTGATCAGCCCATGAGTCATCCTGAGCAATTGGCGTTAATGGACGACCAATGCTGATGAGTTCGCTGTTCGTGAGAACAGGCGATGATACCACTTTGTGTTCGATCTGAGGAAGGACTTCATCATCTTCAACATTGTCCTGATGACCAATGTCTTCAGCTGCGGTGGGGTCAACAGCTGGAATGTCTTCAACTTCTGGAGCCTCTGTGGAAGCAGACTCATGAAGTATCAACTGCCGCTCACGATGTTTAGACGCAGGACAAGCCACTGAGATTGGCTCGACAACAAGGGGCTCTGTGGGAGCAGCCCGGTCTTTCTTCTTTGTCTTTCTCTCCTTGGTTGGTGGAGCATCAACAGTGCTGGCCTTGGTCTTGCGCTTTTGGGCTTCGGCTTCAGCTGCCCTAGTTTTCTTGAGTTCCGAAGCCACTGTGGGGACCTTAGGCTTCGAGCCTGTCATACTGGCCGGGAAGACAATGCGAGGTTCTTCCTGCCTTGATGCTTCTAGTTGGGCCACAACAGGCTTCTTCTTCTTCTTGGCAGCCATTCTGGGGTCGATGCCTGGTCGCCCCAAAGCCTTGCGCTTTTCAGCTTCATTGTAGCCTTGAACACATTTGGCAGCGAGATTCTTCATGCGCTCACGAGAACCTTTTGCTTCTTCACGTTTCTTGTAGAATGCCTCCTTGAGCTCATGCAGCATGACCTTGAAGTTTTGGATGTCTTCCATGTTGAGCTTGGCCATGTGCTTCTTGAACTATGCCTTTTCATAATCAATCCTGTGCTTCAGCTCAACAATTTTCTGTGCAAGAGCCAGCTCAGGAGCAATGGCTCCATGGAAAGAGACGCTGAGGCCAATTGGGAGCTGAAGATCATAAAAACTGAGGTCTGGACTGTCAAATCACTCATCAATGAACTTGTACAGGATCTCCTCGTCAAAGAGGGGAAGATCATTGAAGATTTCCGCCTCTTACTTCCTCTTTATGAGCAGCTCAAGAGCATCATCGCCAAGATCGTCGTCGCTAGACGGATGAATGGCTTCGTTCTCGTTCCACAGAACGGCAGCAGGGGTCAATGCTTGACCAATTGGTTGCATGGGCTTCTTCATCTTGTCAGACTTGGAAATGCGAGAGAGATCTTCAGACTGCACACTGGCTTCGGGAGGTGCAGTGGCCAGAGGCTTCGCCCGCGAGACCTTTGGTGCGGAGGAGGGCTTTGAAGCCTTTGGTTTCTTTTGCTTCATAGGCTTTGGTGGTGCAGGCGCTTCGTCATATTCAGCGTCATCTGCAGAGTGATCCACGGCTGCCCCTTGAACCTGAATGTGAGTGATGAGGCCATCAAGGTTGTAGAAGGGCCCAACAATATTGGGTTCAGCATCACGTGTGCCATCGGCACGAGGAGCAGAGGGACCGGGGTTGAAGTCTAACCCTAGTGACTTCTTGTTCTCTTTGGCAGAAGTTTTGGCAAACTGGAAGTTGCGCTTAAAGAGATTGTCTTCACGACACCATAACAGAGAGGATGGGTCGACATTAGCAGGCTGAGGTCCACAAATCATGCAGGGGTAGAAGCCTTGAGCAATAGCTTTGGACTTCGACTTGGGCTGAAGATCTTTGTATATAATGTCTCCCCAGGGGCCCTTGATGGCATTCTTTTCAGCATATTTGTCAGTGACAAATCTGTACTTGAACCATTCCTCTGCCCAATGTCTTTGAATCCATTGGATTCGGTTCTTGCGTTCTCCATAGGTCTCTTCTAGATCTGACTGGTATAAGTCATAGAGATCCGGTGGCAGGTCCTTAGCAGTGTTTTCACGGCGCTGTCCGCCGCCCTTCCTGACTGATTTTTTTGTTGCCATGAAGTTCAGACTGAAAGGCTTCAGAATATGCAAAGGCTTACTTCTGCTGGTCAGACAAGAATTAGCTTCGGGAGAATTGATGGGATGTTGTAAGAACTCTGCAAATGAATGCAGACTATGAGAACCAAGGGATTCTCCCACGGACATGTACCTGTGATAGCATTAGAGATGCGAGGGAAGGGGAAGAGGTCATATGCATTCTCAGAAGATTTTGAAGATAAATCATTTTAGAAGACATTGACCTCATAGTGTGAAGACATTTACTCATATGTAGAGAGTTGGTTCCAGATTTGTATGAATCCATGAATAGGTACAAGTGAGGAATCTAACTACCTTGTGAAGCATAAGTGAACATACTAGGCATGTTATGAGATGCAGAACAGGATAGATCCAACTTTGTAGGGACAGAAACCACTTGTGGTTGAAAAGGATGAATCTATCGGATCAAAAAGGACCGTAAAAGGAGTTTTTATTTACCACTCGAGGAACTGCTAGACGGAGTAGGAGATGAGGCCGAGCAGTTCGATCTTCCTTGCCCTAACTTGGCGACGGAGGACACCTACAGCGACGGCGAAGAACACGATGTCTGCGGCTGGCATGAGGACAGCGTCGGTGAGGTCACGGCAGCTAAGCGCTTCGTCGCCGGCGTCGTCGAGGGCTAGCGGTGGCGCTAGGGTTTGTGCTAGATAGAGAAGTGGAAGAAGAGATAATGACTAGGGTGCGGCGTGTATTTATAAGGACAGGGACGGTGTAGCGTTATTACGTCGGTGCCCCTGGCAGTTCACATCTGAAGGAAACATGGCGATCATGCAACATATTGGAGGTTGTTCCATGTTCCCACGCATGCCTGGATTGCCGGGTGGTCGTTCCCGCTTCTCCGGGTTTCAGGCAAAAAGGATTGAGCATTTAAAACAGATTTAATGTTTGTCTCTGTATCTTCTGCTGACAAGGACGTAGCGAAGACATTCGACAGTTTCAATAGAATGCATATGATTTGGATAGATAGATTTGAGACGGGAGCATAGAAAGGTTAGCGTCCGATCACATTCACTTAGTTCAAAAGATTCAAACGAGAAGACATAGCTATAAGTGAATGTTGTAGAGGACAGAGCGTAAATATATGAATATATCCGAATAAGACCAAATCAAAATAGTGAAGATAAACATGAAGTCATGTTTATATTGAAGATAAACCAAATGCGAAGACTTTGCAAATGTAACGCCAACAGAAAAACACTCCAAACAAAAGTTTGGTGGTGGCATTACCCACCATATAGGAAGTATTAGACCCAGACACGGCGCACAATTATCGTGGCGCTCCGAAGTCAAATTCCGCGTTAATGTATTCACACTTAGAGTGTAAGTCTTCATTAGTTGAAGATATACGTTACTTTGTGTGTTGCACATCTAAGTCATCAACATGCATAAGTGTTAGGATGTGTGCATGATCACAGGACATTTGAGGATTCCAAGATATTTAGCTCACACCGCAACTTGCAAAACCTTTTCTCATCCAATGGCTTTGTCAAGATATCTTCCAGTTGCTCTTCAGTGTTGACGTGAATGATGTCAATATCTTCCTTCATGACATGATCTCTGAGAAAGTGATGACGGATCTGAATGTGCTTTTGTCTTCGAGTGCTGAACTGGGTTGTTGGCAATCTTGATCGCGCTTTCATTATCGCAGTAGAGTGGCACTTGCTTTAGTTGAATGCCATAGTCTTTGAGTGTTTGCTTCATCCATAGAAGCTGAGCGCAGCAAGATCCAGCAGCAATGTATTCAGATTCAGCAGTGGAGAGAGATACACAGTTCTGCTTCTTTGAATACCAACACACAAGTGATCGTCCCAGAAAGTGACATGTGCCTGATGTAGACTTGCGATCCACCTTGTCACCAGCATATCCAGCATCCGAGAATCCAACTGGATCAAACTATGAGCCCTTTGGATACCATAATCCTAGTGTTGGGGTGTAAGACAAATATCGAAGAATTCGCTTCACAGCTAAGTGATGCGATTCCTTTGGTGCCGCTTGGAATCGGGCACACACATACAAACACTAAGCATGATATCTGGCCTAGATGCACATAAATAAAACAAAGAACCAATCATGGAGCGGTATACCTTTTGATCGAACACTTTACCATTGGCGTCAGGACCCAGATGACTTTTGGTTGGCATTGGCGTCGTATAACCTTTGTAGTCTTGCATTCCAAACTTCTTCAGGCAATCTTTGAGGTATTTCTCTTGAGATATGAAGATGTCATTGCGTTGCTGCCATATTTGAAGACCAAGGAAGAACTTCAGCTCACCCATCATGGACATCTGATATTGCTCTTGCATCATGTGTCCAAACTCAGCACTGTATTTCTGATTAGTGCAGCCGAAGATAATGTCATCCACATATATTTGGCACACAAACAGTTCACCATCATATGTCTTCGTGAAGAGTGTGGGATCCAGGGAACCAGGTTTGAAGCCTTTGCTCTTCAGGAAGTCTTTGAGTGTGTCATACCAAGCACGAGGGGCTTGTTTCAGGCCATATAGTGCCTTGTTGAGCTTGTAAACCATGTCAGGATGTTTTGGATCTTCAAAACCAGGCGGTTGTGCAACATACACTTCTTCTTCAATCTTGCCATTGAGAAAGGCACTCTTCACATCCATTTTATACAGAAGGATGTTATGATGATTTGCATAGGCTCGCAGTATGTGTATAGCTTCAAGCCTAGCCACAGGAGCAAATGTTTCATCGAAGTCAATTCCTTCAACTTGAGTGTATCCTTGAGCAATGAGAAGAGCCTTGTTTCTGACAACTTGACCATGCTCATCTTGCTTGTTGCGATATATCCATTTAGTGCCTATGATATTGTGTTTACGAGGATCAGGACGCTTGACCAGTTCCCATACATTATTCAGCTCGAACTGTTGAAACTCTTCTTGCATAGCTTGAATCCATTCAGGTTCCATGAAGGCTTCATCAACTTTCTTGGGTTCAGATATTGAGATGAATGCAAAGTGCCCACAGAAATTTGCTAGTTGTGTTGCCCTTGAACGAGTGAGTGGACCAGGTGCATTGATGCTATCAATTATCTTCTCAGTCTGTACTTCATTTGCAACACGAGGATGAACTGGACGAAGATTTTGCTCTTGCTGATCATTGTCATCGTTTGAAGAATTGTCTTCAGGCTAAGCATTGTCTTCAGGTTGATTAGGTGCAGAAATGATAAGTTCCTCTTCAGGATGTACTTCCGACGGTATGATTTCTCCAGTTCCCTTAAGCTTGATGGATTCACTGGGTGGAATTTCATCTAGCACATTTGGCAGGTGCCCTCTTTGCGAGCCGTTAGTCTCATCGAACTGCATATCCACAGTTTCAACCACTTTATAGTGAAATAGGTTGAAGACTTTGTAGGAGTGCGAATCCTTTCCGTATCCAAGCATAAAACCTTCATGTGCTTTCGGTGCAAATTTTGAAGTGTGATGTGGATCCTTGATCCAGCACCTAGCACCAAATACTCCGAAGTAACTGACATTTGGCTTCTTACCAATGAGGAGTTCATATGATGTTTTGTTCAGAAGCTTGTGAAGATAAACACGGTTGATGACATGGCA
Source organism: Triticum urartu (assembly GCF_056163025.1). NCBI lineage: Eukaryota > Viridiplantae > Streptophyta > Magnoliopsida > Poales > Poaceae > Triticum > Triticum urartu. Next base: position 341,678,991 of record NC_141877.1, read on the forward strand.
TGCAGTATCAATAGCTTCAGGCCAGAACTTTCTTGGTGTCTTGTATTCATCGAGCATCGTCCGAGCCATCTCAATGAGTTTTTTGTTCTTGCGTTCCACGATGCCATTCTGTTGCGGCGTGTACGGAGCTGAGAACTCATGAGTGATGCCCAATGTATCAAGATAAGTGTCGAGGCCGGTGTTCTTGAATTCAGTGCCATTGTCACTTCTGATGTGCTTGATCTTGACGCCATAGTTGTTCATGGCTCGATTGGCGAAGCATCTGAAGACATCTTGCACTTCAGTCTTGTAGAGAATTATATGTACCCATGTATATCTTGAGTAATCATCAACAATGACGAAGCCATAGAGACAAGCAGTAGTAGTAAGGGTAGAGTAGTGAGTAGGGCCGAAGAGGTCCATGTGTAGCAGTTCGAAAGGTTGATTCGTTGTCATGATTGTCTTCGAGGGATGCTTGGCCCTCGTCATCTTTCCAGCTTCGCAGGCACCGCATAAGTTATCCTTCTTGAACTTGACGCCCTCGATGCCTATGACGTGCTTCTTCTTAGCAAGAGTATGCAAGTTCCTCATGCCAGCATGCCCTAGCCTCCGATGCCAGAGCCAGCACTCTGAAGCTTTTGCAAGAAGACATACGGCAAGCTGTGGTCCTGCTGAGAAATCTACCATGTACAAATCATCTTTCCGATGCCCTTCAAAGACTAGAGACTTGTCAGATTCCATTAGAACAAGGCAACGATATTTTCCAAATATCACAATCATGTTCAAATCGCAAAGCATTGAGACAGACATTTAGTTGAAACCAAGGGATTCAACAAGCATCACTTTATCCATGTTCTGATCCTTTGAGATTGCAACTCTACCTAGACCCAATACCTTGCTTTTACCAGTGTCAGCAAAAGTGATGTGACTTTTGTCAGATGGACGTAAGGTTGAGTCCATGAGAAGACTTCGTTCACCAGTCATGTGATTAGTACATCCACTATCAATAATCCATTCTGAAGCAGCTGGTGTCATACCCTACAATGCAGTTAGGGGGATAGGCTTCACGAAGAGTATTGTGAAGCATAAACATTTGACGAGCAAGTGGATTATGAAAGCTTAGATCGAGGTTACGACTGATAGGACAAATAGCAAGAGACCCAGGAACAAAATACATAATAAGACCATTTGGGCATTTGATTTTGTGCCCTACAAGATGTTTTAGGTCCCCGACAATAGCTTCAGATGCATTTGATTTTCGGCTAGAGACCTTTCCTTGCAAAAGAGAGTTAAGCTTTCTTAGCCACCCACATCTTCAAGGGTGGCTTCGAAGCAATATGTCTAAGTGCAGCATCTGAGAACTTTGGCTTTGAAGCCCTGGCAAATAGTTTTGCAGGAGGTGAATAATACTCATAGGAATAAGCAGAGTAGTTCTTGGTCTTATGAACATGGCGGTTTGATGAAACACACTCATATTCATAGGCCTGGGTATGATTTCCCTGCAAAACATTTGTGTTAGTGCGACTTAGGTGAGTCCTCTGTCTGTATAAAGCCTTTGGACCATATGAAGCCTGTGGTCTGGGGTTTGTCTTCTTCCCTTGTGGTGTCATGACGACATTCACAGGAAGATTCTCCAGACACCTTTTGGGCACCCAGACTTTCTTCATATGTGGCCCATTCCTGTAGTTAGTACCAATATACCTGACAAACACTTCACCATTCTGATTCTTAAACAGTTTATAGTTTGCATCAAAGGATTCATCAATGACAATAGGATTAGCACAAGTGAAGCCAGATAGGGTGGATGGATCCACTGAAGGTTCCTTTGCAGCAACCCATGTGGTTTTGGGGTACTGCTCAGGCTTCCAGTAAGAGCCATCAGCATTCATTTTCCTTTCGAACCCAACACCGTCTTTCCTAGGGTTTCGGTTCAGAATCTACCTTTTGAGGACATCACATAGTGTCTGATGCCCTTTGAGACTTTTGTACATCCCTGTTTCAAGCAATGTCTTCAACCTAGCATTTTCATCAGCAATAGAAGTGGCATCCTCAGCAGAGGGGTTAGTTACCACATCAGCAGTTGAAGATATTGCAACAGTAGCAGCAGTAGAACATTCAGCAACAGAAGTAGCGTTATCACGCTCAAGGCATTTAAGACATGGTGGTTCAAATCCTTCCTGAGCGGGACTGATTTGTTGAGAGCGAAGTGGCTCGTTTTCCTTTTAAAGATCTTCATGAGCTGCTCTCAATTTCTCAAGTTCTTGCTTCCTTTGAAGATAATCATAGGAAAGCTTTTCATGAGTTGTTGAGAGCGTTTCATGATGACTTTCAAGTTCCTCATACTTAATATGAAGAGTTTTTATGTGTTCAATTAAGGATAGAGATCGAGTCATTTTAGCGTCCAACAGGTCATCACTTTGGTCTAACAGTTTTTGAATATGTTCCATAGCTTTCTGTTGTTCAGTCGCAATTTTAGCAAGTGTTTTGTAGCTGGGTTTGGAACCACAATCAGAGTAATCTTCACTGGATGTTTGATAGTGAGCATTGCGTGAGTTTACCTTGGCACCGCGTGCCATGAAGCAATAGGTGGGGGTGGAGTCATCCATGTCATTAGCATCGGTGTCGGTGACGAAGTCATTGTCTTCAGTGTTGAAGATGGACTTGGCAACGTAGGGTGCAGCCAGACTTGCAACGCCAGAAACAGACTCCACCTCCGCCTCCTCAGAAGCAGACTCCTCCTCTGAATCCATTTCCTTGCCAAGACACGAGCCTTGCCAGATGAGCTCTTCTTGTGTGATGAAGACTTTGAGGAAGACTTGGAAGAAGACTTTGAGTATTTCTTCTTCTTCTTGTCGTCAGAATCATATTCCTTGCTCTTCTTCTTCTTCTTGTTCTCATTGTCCCACAGCGGACACTTAGAGATGTAGTGACCAGGTTTCTTGCACTTGTGGCATGTTCTCTTCTTGTAGTCATGAGTAGAAGCTTCATCATTCCTTGAGCTGGATCGTGAAGACTTTCTGAAGCCTTTCTTCTTGGTGAATTTCTGGAACTTCTTCACAAGCATAGCAAGCTCCTTTCCAATGTCTTCAGGATCATCAGAACTGCTGTCAGATTCTTCTTCAGATGAGGAAACAGCTTTTGCCTTCAAGGCGCGAGTTCGGCCATAGTTGGGACCGTAGATATCTCTTTTCTCAGAAAGCTGAAACTCATGTGTGTTGAGCCTTTCAAGTATGTCAGGCGGATCGAGTGTCTTAAAGTCAGGGTGTTCTTGAATCATCAGGGCTAGGGTGTCAAACGAGCTGTCAAGTGATCTCAGGAGTGTCTTGACGATTTCATGCTTGGTGATCTCAGTAGCGCCAAGAGCTTGAAGCTCATTTGTGATGTCAGTGAGGCGATCAAACGTGAGCTGAACATTCTCATTGTCGTTTCTCTTGAAGCGGTTGAAGAGGTTGCGAAGGACACTGATCCTTTGATCTCTTTGGGTTGAGACGCATTCGTTGACCTTGGAGAGCCAGTCCCAGACTAGCTTTGATGTTTCCAGAGCACTCACACGGCCATACTGCTCTTTGGTCAGATGACCACAGATGATGTTCTTCCAGTGGAATCCAGTTGAACGAACTTCTTGACATCAGCAGCGGTGACACCTTCACCAGCCTTGGGAACACCATTCTTGACGACATACTAGAGGTCGACATCAATGGCTTTGAGATGCATGCACATCTTGTTCTTCCAGTAGGGATATTCAGTTCCATCGAAGACGGGGCACGCAGCGGAGACTTTGATTATCCCTACAGTTGACATAGCTAAAACTCCAGGTGGTTAAACCGAATCACAGAGAACAAGGGAGTACCTTGCTCTGATACCAATTGAAAGTGCTAGTTATCGACTAGAGGGGGGGTGAATATGTGATTTTTATGAAAGTCTTCAAAACATGGGAGTTTCGAAGAAAAACGATATAAATGAACCTATAACCATGCAGCGGAAGGTAGACCACACTAGGCAAGCCATATTCAAGTATTCAATGAAGTGAGAGCATGAAGACTAATAGCAGCTAGGCAGTACGGATCAGGATGGAAGATAGTATGAAACCAATCTGAACAAACACTCACACAGTGAAGACAAATGGACAATGCAAACAGGCAATGACTTCACAAGTACCAACTGTAAATAAAGAGATGGGAATGATAGAACCAGTGGCTTGTTGAAGACAATGATTTGTTGGACCAGTTCCAGTTGCTATGACAACTGTACGTCTGGTTAGGGAGGCTGAGATCTAACTCAGAAGACCGTGTCTCCACCTTATTCCCCTTGAGCTAAGGACACCCAGTCCTCGCCCAATCACTCAGGTAAGTCTTCAAGGTAGACTTCCAAACCTTCACAAACTTCGTTCACCGGCGATCCACAATGACTCTTGGATGCTCAGAACGCGACGCCTAACCGGCTGGAGGATTCAAAGTCCTCATGTGTAACAAGTCTTCAGATCACACAAACAGGAAGACTTCAGTGATGCCTAACACTCTTTGGCTCTGGGTGTTTAGGGCTTTGTCCTCGCAAGGATTTCTCTCTCAAAGGCTTCGAGGTGGGTTGCTCTCAAACGACAAAAGCCGTGCAATAACTTTGAGCAGCCACCAATTTATGGTGTAGGGGCTGGGCTATTTATAGCCACTAGGCAACCCGACCTGATTTGTCCGAAATGATCCTAGGTCACTAAGGAACTGACATGTGTTCCAATGGTCAGATTTCAAACACACGCGGCAACTTTACTTGGGCTACAAGTAAAGCTGACTCATCTAGCTCTGGATAAGATTTGCTCTCATTGTCTTCGCTCGAAGACATAGGATATTGGTTAAGCATCACTTCAGTCCCTCTGACTTTGTTCACTGGGACCCCACTTAACAGTACGGCAGTTCCTATAACTCAACAAAGAAGGAAAGGAAACAAAGAAACAACTAAGTCTTCGCGCTCCATAGTCTTCACACGATGTCTTCTCTTGTCATAGTCTTCAATGTGAATATTTTCACATACCACCTTTGTCTTCAATGTCTTCATACATTTTTAGGGGTCATCTCCGGTAGGTAAACCGAATCAATGAGGGACTACTACATGTGTTATCCTGCAATTCTCACAAACACATTAGTCCCTCAACCAGGTTTGTCGTCAATACTCCAAAACCAACTAGGGGTGGCACTAGATGCACTTACACAAATAGTTCACCATCATATGTCTTCGTGAAGAGTGTGGGATCCAGGGAACCAGGTTTGAAGCCTTTGCTCTTCAGGAAGTCTTTGAGTGTGTCATACCAAGCACGAGGGGCTTGTTTGAGGCCATACAGTGCCTTGTTGAGCTTGTAAACCATGTCAGGATGTTTTGGATCTTTAAAACCAGACGGTTGTGCAACATACACTTCTTCTTCAATCTTGCCATTGAGAAAGGCACTCTTCACATCCATTTGATACAAAAGAATGTTATGATGATTTGCATAGGCTAGCAGTATGCGAATAGCTTCAAGCCTAGCCACAGGAGCAAATGTTTCATCGAAGTTAATTCCTTCAACTTGAGTGTATCCTTGAGCAACGAGACGAGCCTTGTTTCTGACAACTTGACTATGCTCATCTTGGTTGTTGCGATATATCCATTTAGTGCCTATGATATTTTGTTTACGAGGATCAGGACGCTTGACCAGTTCCCAAACATTATTCAGCTCGAACTGTTGAAGCTCTTCTCGCATGGCTTGAACCCATTCAGGTTCCATGAAGGCTTCATCAACTTTCTTGGGTTCACATATTGAGACAAACGCAACATGCCCACAGAAATTTGCTAGCTATGTTTCCCTTGAACGAGTGAGTGGACCAGGTGCATTGATGCTATCAATTATCTTCTCAATTTGTACTTCATTTGCAACACGAGGATGAACTGGACAAAGATTTTGCTCTTGCTGATCATTGTCATCGTTTGAAGGATTGTCTTCAGGCTGAGCATTGTCATCAGGTTGATTAGGTGCAGAAATGATAAGTTCCTCTTCAGGATGTACTTCAGACGGTATGATTTCTCAAGTTCCCATAATCTTGATGGATTCACTAGGTGGGATTTCATCTAGCACATTTGGCAGGTGCTCTCTTTGCGAGCCGTTAGTTTCATCGAACCGCACATCCACAGTTTCAACCACTTTATAGTAAAAGAGGTTGAAGACTCTGTAGGAGTGCGAATCCTTTCCATAACCAAGCATAAAACCTTCATGTGCTTTCGGTGCAAATTTTGAAGTGTGATGTGGATCCTTGATCCAGCACCTAGCACCAAATTCTCTGAAGTAACTGACATTTGGCTTCTTACTAGTGAGGAGTTCATAGGATGTTTTCTTCAGAAGCTTGTGAAGATAAACATGGTTGATGACATGGCATGCGGTATCAATAGCTTCAGGCCAGAACTTTCTTGGTGTCTTGTATTCATCGAGCATCGTCCGAGCCATCTCAATGAGTGTTCTGTTCTTGCGTTCCACGATGCCATTCTGCTGCGGCGTGTACGGAGCTGAGAACTCATGAGTGATGCCCAATGTATCAAGATATGTGTCGAGGCCGGTGTTCTTGAATTAAGTGCCATTGTCACTTCTGATGTGCTTGATCTTGACGCCATAGTTGTTCATGGCTCGATTGGCGAAGCGTCTGAAGACATCTTGCACTTCAGTCTTGTAGAGAATTATATGTACCCATGTATATCTTGAGTAATCATCAACAATGACGAAGCCATAGAGACAAGCAGTAGTAGTAAGAGTAGAGTAGTGAGTAGGGCCAAAGAGGTCCATGTCTAGCAATTCGAAGGGTTGAGTCATTGTCATGATTGTCTTCGAGGGATGCTTGGCACTCGTCATCTTTCCAGCTTCGCAGGCACCGCATAAATGGTCCTTCTTGAACTTGATGCCCTTGATGCCTATGACGTGCTTCGTAAAGTCATTATGAACGAGACTCACAATTCACTCCTTTCTATTCATCCTGGAAGTACAAAGATGTACCATGACCTCAAGCAGTCGTATTGGTGGACTCGAATGAAGCGCGAGATTGCTCAGTTCGTGAATGAATGTGATGTCTGCAGAAGAGTGAAAGCAGAACACCAACGGCCAGCTGGTCTCCTCCAACCTCTTGCCATTCCAGAATGGAAGTTTGACCATATTGAGATGGACTTCATGACTGGATTTCCCAAGTCCAAGCGTGGCAATGATGCTATCTCTGTAGTCATCGACAAGCTCACTAAAGTGGCTCATTTTCTTCCTATCAAAGAATCTATCACAGCAGCTCAGTTGGCAGAGCTATATACCTCCAGGATTGTCTCTTTACATGGCATTCCGTAGTTGATATCTTCAGATCGTGGAAGCATCTTTACCTCTAAGTTTTGGGACTCCTTTTAGAAGGCCATGGGCACCAACATTCGCTTCAGCACAGCCTTTCATCCTCAAACTAGTGGGCAAGTCGAGCGAGTCAATCAAATTCTTGAAGATATGGTCAGGGCTTGTGTCATTTCTTTCGGCATGAAGTGGGAAGATTGTCTTCCATATGCCAAGTTCTCCTACAACAACAGCTTCCAAGCGAGTTCCGGCAAGGCCCCATTCGAGATTCTCTATGGCAGAAAGTGTCGTACTCCTCTTAACTGGTCAGAGACTGGTGAATGCCAACTTCTTGGCAATGACTTGATCACAGAGGCTGAACAAATGTGCAAAGTCATTCGTGAAAATATCAAAGCCGCGCAATCGCGCCAGAAGAGTTACTATGATAGCAAGCATCGTGACTTGGCTTTCGAGATCGGAGACCATGTCTACCTCTGCGTCTCTCCAATGAAAGGTACTCTTCGCTTCGGTATCAAAGGGAAGCTTGCCCCTAGATACGTGGGTACTTTCAAGATCACTGGCAAAAGAGGCGATCTCGCCTATCAACTTGAGCTTCCATCCAACTTTGCAAATGTGCACGACGTGTTTCACGTGTATCAGCTTCGCAAGTGTTTCAGGACTCCTGACCGCACCATCAACTTCGAAGAGATTGATCTCTAAGAAGACTTGTCTTATCATGAGCATCCCGTTGCTATTCTTGAAGAAACTGAGCGCAAGACTCGCAACAAGTCTATCAAATTCCTGAAAGTGAAGTGGTCACATCATTCTGACCGTGAATCCACCTGGGAACACGAGGACCACCTCCGTTCCGAATATCCGGAGTTTTTCCAGTCCTAGATCTCGGGACGAGATCCTTTCGTAGTGGTGGAGTGTTGTAATGCCCCGTATGTAACTTGCCATATTTGTATTCCAACTCTTGCCATTTTCGGCTCTAAGTTATGATATTCCCTCATGGTTGGGTTTTGCCTTCGTTTGGATTTTTTTCCATGTCATGCATTTCATATCATGTCATCATGTGCATGGCATTTGCATACGTGTTCGTCTCATGCATCCGAGCATTTTCCCCATTGTCCGTTTTGCGATCCGGCACTCCTACGCCCTCCGGCGCCCCCTTTTGCCTCTTTTCGTGTGCGAGTGTAAAACGTTCTCGGATTGGACCGAGATTTGCCAAGTGGCCTTGGTATACTACCGGTAGACCGCCTGTCAAGTTTCATGCCATTTGGAGTTCGTTTGATACTCCAACGGTTAACCGAGGAACCATAAAGGCTTCGTGTGTGTTGCAGCCCAACACCCTTCCAAAGTGGCCCATCCAAGCCCCCTCCATCCTCTCGGCCGTTTGATCAAGATTGCGTGGTCGAAAACCGCACCTCATTTGGACTCTCCTAGCTCCCTCTACCTATATATTTGCCCTCTTCCCCTAAATTTGCGGATGAAACCCTAGTCTCTTTCCCTCCACGCCACCGGACGTGTCCACTCCGCCGCTGGACGCGTCCGCCGCCGCCTCCCAGCCAATCCAGGGGTGCCACGTCACCCCTCCGGCCCTCCTCTCTCTCCTCCCCGCCGCCAGGCCCGCCGGGGCCCGAGGCCGGCCCGCCTCGGGCCGCACCCGGGCCGAACGCCGCCGCCGCCTGGATCGCCTGGTGCCCCCCTCGACCGTGCCGCCCTGTTCCCCGTGGTCGTCCGCCTCCATGCCGCGTGCTGCCCCGCCGCCCGTCGCCACCGGCCAGAGCGCGCCTCCCCGCCGCAGCCGCGCCAGGATCCGGCGAGGTCCGGGCCGGATCCGCTCCTCGCCGACCTCCTCCGTAGCCGCCCTCACCGGAGTTGACCTCGGGAACCATGCCTCAGATCTGGATCCAGAGAGGGTTGACCCCGAAATTCCCTCTAAGTCCTTTTTCTGTTATTTTTTAGTCATGTTCATCGCATCATAACTCTGTCATCGTAGCTCCGTTTCGTGCGTGTGGCGTATCAAAATGTCCATCATGATGCCCTCTTCATTTTGTTCAATTCCACCATGCTTGTTTGAGTCCATCTTGATGCCTTAAAAGTTTTTGCAAGAGTGCTTCATAATGTTAGTTCCTAGTACTTAGCAGATGTTGAGCATTTGTCATTTTTTCCATGATTATTGTGTGCCTCCTATGAACTTGAGCCCTACATGTGTTTTGGGCTATGCCATGCCATCTTTACAGGGATGTATTCCATGTATTTTTGTGATCAATGTGGTGACTAGCACATGTATGCAAAGTAGCTCTCGTGATGTTGCTGATTTCAGGGACTTAGAATTCTTCTAAGTCATTTTCCCTGGTGTTATTTTTATGCCATGTATTCATGTTGCTACAGAGTGATCCATGCCTCTTTTGAGCATGTTCAGTAAGGATGATTTTGAGATATTGTTATGTTCTATCCATCCATGTCTTTGCTTGCAATTATGGAGTACCCTAGCATGACTCAATCTTGCTCTACTTTTGCTATAAAATGTTCCTGGCAGATTGTTTACATGTTAATCAATTTTGCCGAGGTTGTTGTAGTTGATCCATGCATACTATAAGATTGTTCTTGCATTGGTTAGCTACTTGATAAGGTCTTCTTGCTGGGTGTATGCTTAATTTGTCATGCAATGCCTTGTAATGAGTGTATCGAGCTCGAAAACATGCCTACGTAACTCTGTTTTTGCCATGTCCAGTTTTCTGCCAAGTCTGAATCTGTCTACGAAACTTGCTATGTTTACATGGGTGCCATCATATTTTTTGTTCCTTTTTGGCTTATGGTCAGTAAGGGACTTTTGTTATATGCTTTGAGTAGTTTCATGTCATGCCTTGCTTTGCCATGATATATTCCTGTAGCATGTTGTTATCTTGCTCTAAACATTGCTTCCTGATGTTAATTCCTGGCATGTTATTTTCACTAAGTCTGTGAACCTGTTATCTTTTGCACTTTTGCCATGCTTGTTTGAACCTGCTATTGTGTGATTTAGCCGTAGCTCAGTGTTCATATTTTGTCAAGCATCTTGAGTAGTTCACTGCCATGTGCTTTGTTGCTATGTTAGAGTGCAGTAGCTTAGTTTCTTGTTGCATTTTAGATGGCATCATGCCGTTAATCGCAGAATTGTGCCATTCTTGTTTTGCTTGCCATTTGCAAACCGTGCATCCGTTTCCGGTGATCTTCATATCGATTTCGACCGAAATCAACTCTTCTTTCCAGCGGCACTCTTGGTTTGCCAAGTTGAGGCCTAGTTCAATCTTTTCCTTCCGGAGCACGCATATGCATTGCATATTACATCCCGCATATCATGCCATGTTTTGCATCATGTTGCTTGCGCATTGCACCGTGGTTGATTGTGTTTCCCTTGCTTGTGTTCTTGCCTTGGGTAGAGCCGGGAGACGAGTACGTGATCGAGGAACCCGTTGAGTACGCTTACGAGGATCAAGCTTACGTCAACTTGGAGAACTTTGCAGGCAAGATGACCATACCCTCGAAATCACTTCTATCTTTGCTTGCTAGTTGCTCGCTCTATTGCTATGCCTATGCCGCGATACCTACCACTTGCTATATCATGCCTCCCATATTGCCATGTCAAACCTCTAACCCACCTTGTCCTAGCAAACCGTTGTTTGGCTATGTTACCGCTTTGCTCAGCCCCTCTTATAGCGTTGCTTGTTGCAGGTGAAGATTGGAGTTTGTTCCTTGTTGGAACATGATTTTTGTTGGGATATGACTATTATATCTTGTTTACTTTAATGCACCTATATACTTGGTAAAGGGTGGAAGGCTCGGCCTTATGCCTAGTGTTTTCTTCCACTCTTGCCGCCCTAGTTTCCGTCATACCGGTGTTATGTTCCTTGATTTTGCGTTCCTTACGCGGTCGGGTTATAATGGGAACCACTTGACAGTTCGCCTTGAATAAAACTCCTCCAGCAAGGCCCAGCCTTGGTTTTACCATTTGCCACCTAAGCCTTTTTCCCTTGGGTTCCACAGACTCAAGGGTCATCTTTATTTTAACCCCCCCCTCGGGCCAGTGCTTCTCTAAGTGTTGGTCCAACCTAGAGCACCGTGCGGGGCCGTCCCTTGGCAACTTGGGTTACGTTGGCTCCCGTACGCTTAGCTTATCCGGTGTGCCCTAAGAACGAGATATGTGCAGCTCCTATCGAGATTTGTCGGCACAGCGGGTGGTCTTGCTGGTCTTGTTTTACCATTGTCGAAATGTCTTGTAACCGGTATTCCGAGTCTGATCGGGTCGTCCTGGGAGAAGGAATATCCTTCGTTGACCGTGAGAGCTTGTGATGGGCTAAGTTGGGACAGCCCTGTAGAGTTTTGAACTTTCGAAAGCCGTGCCCACGGTTATGGGCAGATGGGAATTTGTTAATATCTGCTTGTAGAGAACTTGATACTTAACTTAATTAAAATGGATCAACCGCGTGTGTAGCCGTGATGGTCTCTTTTTGGCGGAGTCCGGGAAGAGAGCACGGTCTCGTGTTATGCTTGAACATAAGTAGTTTTCAGGATCACTTCTTGATCTTTGTAGTTTCTCGACCGTGTTTTGCCTTCTCTTCTCGTTCTCATTTGCGTATGTTAGCCACCATATATGCTAGTGCTTGCTGCAGCTCCACCTCACTACCTTTTCCTACCCATGAGCTTAAATAATCTTGATCGCGAGGGTGTGAGAGTGCTGAGTCCCCGTGACTCACAGATTACTTCCAAAACCAGATGCAAGTGTCGATGATGCCATTCCAGGGGATGCGACTGAACTCAAGTGGGAGTTTGACGAGGACTCGGGACGTTACTACGTTTCCTTTCCAAACGATCAGTAGTGGAGCCCAGTTGGGGCGATCGGGGATCTTATGCATTTGGGTTTGTCTTTATTTTGGTTCTGTAGTCGGACCTTGATTGTATTCTGGATGATGTAATGCTATATTTATGTATTGTGTGAAGTGGCGATTGTAAGCCAACTCTGTACCTCTTTCTTATTCAGTACATGGGATGTGTAAAGATTACCCCTCTTGCGACATGCCTACAATGCGGTTATGCCTCTAAGTCGTGCTCCGACACGTGGGAGAGCAATGTGGCTGTTACAGCTTGCTTGCTCAAAGTGCTTAGTGATATGATCCCAAACCCTCAACTACTTTCTCACATCCACATATGTCTCAAACCAAAAGTCAAACTCGGCCCCACCGAAACTTTCTATCCGGCGCCACCGAGTTCAGTTGACATAGCCACTGCCAGAAACCCTAGTCTTTTCGGTCTCACCGATAGGGATCTCGGTCTCACCGAGATGGGAATGTAATCTCTCTGTTTCCCTTCATAACGTTTCGGTCAAACCAAGATGAGCGATCGGTCCCACCAAGATTGCAATGCAAACTCTCTCTTTCCCTTTCGTAACACTTCGGTCCAACCGAGATGAGCAATTCGGTCCCACCGAGTTTGCCTGACCAACTCTCTGTTAGTCCATTACCAAAATCGGTCTCACCGAGTTTGTGTAATCGGTCTCACCAAGATTACGTTATGCCCTAACCCTAATGATATCGGTCCCACCGAGTTGACATGTCGGTCCCACCGAATACCCTAACGGTCACATTTTGAACTAAATCAGTCTGACCGAGTTGTATGATTCGGTCCCACCGAGTTTGGTGATTTGTGTGTAATGGTTAGATTTTCTGTGGAGGCTATTTATACCCCTCCACCCACTCTTCATTCATGGAGAGAGCCATCAGAACATGCCTACACTTCCAACTTACATTTTCTGAGAGAGAACCACCTACACTTGTGTTGAGGTCAAGATATTCCATTCCAACCACATAAATCTTGATCTCTAGCCATCCCAAGTTGCTTTCCACTCAAATCATCTTTCCACCAAATCCAAATCCTGTGAGAGAGAGTTGAGTGTTGGGGAGGCTATCATTTGAAGGACAAGAGCAAGGAGTTCATCATCAACGCACCATTTGTTACCTCTTGGAGAGTGGTGTCTCCTAGATTGGTTGGGTGTCACTTGGGAGCCTCCGTCCAGATTGTGGAGTTGAACCAAGTAGTTTGTAAGGGCAAGGAGATCGCCTACTTCATGAAGATCTACCCGAGTGAGGCAAGTCCTTTGTGGGCGACGACCATGGTGGGATAGACAAGGTTGCTTCTTTGTGGACCCTTCGTGGGTGGAGCCCTCCGTGGACTTGCGCAACCGTTACCCTTCGTGGGTTGAAGTCTCCATCAACATGGATGTACGATAGCACCACCTATCGGAACCATGCCAAAAATCTCCATGTCTCCAATTGTGTTTGCACACTCCAAACTTCTCCCTTTACCTTCATATGCAATTGTTTTACTTTCCGCTGCTATACTCTTAGAATTGCATGTGTAGGTTGTTTGCTTGACTTGTGCTAAGTTGCTAAAATCTACCAAGAATTAAGATTGGAAAAAGGCTAGATTTTTATTTGGTCAACTAGTCTAATCACCCCCCCTCTAGACATACTTTTGGTCCTACACCTTGCTTCCGCCCGCCCGCTGCCGGCGATTCCGGCCATATCTGCAGGCGGAATCGCTCCGCGGGGCCGCCCCACACCCTCCCGCGCTGAGCCGCTGCACCGCTCCTCCGGATCCGGCGAGAAGAGCCGCCCCCGTCGCCGCCACCGCTGGGGATCGACCATCGCCGAGCGCACCCCCCTCGTTGCCGCCCAGGATCACTCACCACCAGTTAGTCCCTTTTTGTGATTTTTGTGAGCTGTGTAGTAGATTGACACGCCGATGTGCGTGTAGATGGAGTTGACCCCGTGCGAGAAGTTCTTGCTATCCGATTCGTCCTATTTGGACGACTCGGATGTGGAGACCATGCTTGCGACCTTTCGGCAGCAAACATTAGTCATGGCGCTTGCCATGAAGGAGCATGAAGACGAGTACCGGAAGAGGAGGCGAGGACCTACTGTCGGGCGTCTGTGCATTCCTCGGAATCACCATCTTGGGAACGAGATGTTGATGCAAGATTATTTTGCGGAGAATCCTACATATCCTGCACACCTCTTCCGCCGAAGGTACCGAATGCGTCGATCCCTCTTTGTGAAACTTGTTGAAGCTTGCAAATTGCCGGTATTTTACTCAAAGAAGAAATGTCGTGGGCTTAAAGGGATTTAGTGCATATCAAAAAATCTCCGCAGCTATACGGGTGATTGCATATGGCGTTCCGGATGACTATGCCGATGAGTATCTTCGCATTGGTGAAGATAGCACAATTGAGTCTGTGCGTAGATTTGCGAAAGTGATCGTCCGTGTCTTTGGTCCCGAGTATCTTCGGGCACCAAATAAAAATGACACAAAGAAATTGATGGCAGCTAATGAGAGGAGATGTTGGCTTGGCATGCTAGGTAGCATTGATTGTATGCATTAGAATTGGAAAAATTGCCCCAAGGGTTGGCAAGGAATGTATTGTGGCAAGTCTCGTGATGCAACAATTGTGCTAGAGGCCGTAGCATCCGAGGATTTATGGATTTGGCATTGCTTTTTTGGTATGCCCAGCACTCTCAATGATATCAATGTGTTGCAACACTCTCATTTGTTTGCTAGGCTTGCTAGTGGTGATGCTCCTGCTTGCAACTAGACTATCAATGTGCATGAATACACAAAGGAGTACTATCTTGCAGATGGTATATACCCTCCTTGGTGCACATTTGTCAAGAGCATCAAAGAACCCAAAACAAAAAAACAATGTGAATTTGCAAGGGTGCAAGAGGCAGCCCGAAAAGACATTGAAAGATCATTGGGTGTTTTGCAATCTAGGTTTGCCATTGTCCGTGGTCCTGCTCATTTTTGGGATAAGAAAACCCTGAAGAACATCATGACTTGTTGTGTTATCCTGCGCAATATGATTCTTAAAGATGAGAGAGGAATGAACTTAGAATTCTTTTACGACAACGTTGGTAGCCGTGTCAAACCAGCTAGAGACCCAAACCGCATTAGAGCTTTTCTTCAGACATACAAGGAGATTGAAAATGCAGACACACACTTTCAACTTCAGAAAGATCTCATTGAGCACCATTGGCAAAGGGCTGGACAGTGACTAATTTTTGTATTCATTTGTATTTGTATTCATGACAAGTTTTGTATTGCATTATTTAAGTTTGCTACGGTGATTTGAATAATTATTTGCAATGCGGATGATTATTGTTTTATGTTTTATTTGAATAATTCAGTTTGTTTTCGATTGTTGAATTATGTTGGATTTGATATTTGCGGGCTGATGATATGCGGGGATGCAGCGGCGCAAAGAGCAGAACCCGCATAGCCGACCCGTAAAAAAGCATATTCCGCAAATATACTTTTTTACAGATCCGTTTGGGGGGTCTGCATCTGTGCCAGCCCGTGCCGGCCCGCAAAAGCTGTTTTGCACGAACCACAAACGAGTTTTGCGGGCCGGCGGTATGCGGGGTCTACTAGAGTTGCTCTTATAGCCCACACTATTGTACGAGTGACTATAAATCATGGCTATAGATGGCATGGCAGTTTCATATGGCCAACAGCTGACTATATTATTAACCATGTGTAACGCCCCAAGACCGGAGCTTTCAGATGCCTTCCATGTTTCCGAGTGTTGTCGGGTGATTCGTTTTGGTTCGTTGCATCATGTTCATGTCATAAGTCTTTTGCATCTCAACTAAATAATTTGTGTGGATCTTCGATCCATTTAACTCGAGGGAAGAGTGACTTCTCTTTATAACATTATCCTCCCGATATTAGGGAGCTATATTACAAATATTTCCATTCTTTTGGAATTCACCTTAACACACTTGCAAAATAACCCCATGCCTTTTATGCCTCGAGTTGATCTCCAAACCTTGCCCAATAATTCTTTTCCCTTTTACCGGGGCTCCTCCAAAATCCGAACATTTTTTGACCTTCCTAACCCTCACTTCCTATTCGAACCATTTGAATTTAAATCAAATGAGTTTGAATTTAAACTATGAAAAATGGCCACTCCATTTTTCTTGGATCGTGCACATTTTTGCGAGTCTGGGAATATTATCCGCATGCCCAAATTCTTACTCTAACCTTCTCTCCTCTCTTTTCCTTTCTATTTATTTCTCTATTTTTCTAAAAGGTAATAGGAGAGAGGAGAGAGACCAGCAGGCCGGCCTCTAGGGGCCATCCCTAGGCCCAACCAGCCGCCGGCCTCCCTAGGTCACCTCCTGGGCCGGCTCCAAGGCCCAGCCGCCCCCACCAGTTTCCATAACCCTAGCCCGATCTCCCTCTCCCTCGATTCCTTCCCTGCGCCGTCAGAGAGAGAGAGAGAGAGAGAGAGATCGACAGCGCCAGGGTGCCCGGTTCCTCATCTCTCGATTTCTCGCTCTCTCCCGATCCAATCCCCAGCTCTCTCCCTTCGATTCTCCTCCTGGCACCGCCACTCACAGGGAGACAGAGTGTAGCGCCACCAGGCCGCCGTCCCGCGACCTAAGCTCCTCTTGCCCTCTGAATCCTTCTGCGCGCCTCGACCTCCTTCGCCGGGTGCCATGGTCGCTGCCGCTATGCTCCCAGCGCGCCGCGCCCTGCTTCTCCTCCCACGCCAGCGAGCCTTGCCCGTGCCTCCTTGCCCGCGCCGGCCAGCGTGCTGCCCGGCGAGCCCCTCCCTGGTGCCGCGCCTGTTTCCCCTCCTGCATCGCCTCGGTTCTCACCTAAGACGATGACGAACGCCCAGAGCAGCACCTCCCTCTGTTCCCTGCGCCGCTGCATCGCCGGAGCAGAAACTCCATCCGCCCTGACCTCCTCGTCACTGCTGCGCCAGTCCTCGGCCACCTGTGCCCTTGCCGGAGCCACCTTGCCTCGCCTCCTTCTGCAGGCCCCGACGACACAAGCCCGATGCGACCGCCCTTGGCTTGCCTGCCTTGCCTCGCGCGACCCGCATGGCCGCCGGCCATGGAGACCACCATGCTGGCCTACAGCTTCACGCACACCGCCGCTGCCCTCCTCTGCTCCGCCTCAGTTGCGTCAAGGAACCCCGGCCATCTCCTGCTCCTCGCCGACCTTCGCTGGGTGCGCCGACGCTTCCCTGTTTCAGGCCAAGACCGACACCGGCCACTGCTTCTAGCCGCGGCTCGGCCACGCACCTACAACCAGCAGCTCAAGTTGGCTCCATTCATCTCCGGTGACCTCCTGAGGCAGAGCCGTGCAAGACCCCAATGCACCCGTGGGCGTCAAGTACCTCTACCAAAGACTCCCACCAAAGACACGTGAACGACTACTACCTGAAACGAGCACCACGACGACCCTCGAAGAGTTCGGATTTGTCAAGTTCATCTACATGTGTGTACGACTACATACCCGGGATTCGTCTAGTGCCTCTACAGGAGACCCGAACGTCTACGAACGGTGCACGACGCCCGAAGGCCTAGGATACCGTCAAGTACCTACACCGGCAAGGCTACATGGACGTTCGTTCCACTACTACACCGAAACGGCAAGGTCGACTATGTTTTGTTGCCCCGTCCGGAGTCGTCAAGTACCCGAAGACCATATTGGCACCAAGTACATCTACTGCCATCTTTGGAATCACTAAGAACGTCAAGCACCCCTTCGAGATGACGAGACCGACAAGTTCAAATGACCCCAAGTACCTCTCCGAAAACAAGACGTATACCGCTACCGTCGCAAGAATCGAGACCAACAAGTCCGAAGATGCAAGTACCACTCCGAACCAGGTACGACGACCGTCGCTGAAGACCCGTGTAACGCAAACGTCAAGTTCAACTACCATCGCGTGAACCGCTACTTCCCACGACGACCCCGTGAACAACTACTTCCCCTTTGACACGTGTACCCCTACCGCCGAATTCGATCCGTTCCGATAATGCACGCTTCGAAGGTATAACCCCGAGACGACCGTCCGAGAACGAATGCTTGCGATGTTTGAGATGCTCGTGTTTGCACCGTGCCCAAATTGTCGCTCGTTTCCTTTTCGCCAAATCATGGGACACCCGGAATCCGGGAGCGCCCCACCATCTTTTGCACGCATCCACACACTTCTCCTTTGCATCGGTAATTCAATCGAGTTACCGGGACCGGAAAATTGCCGTGACACTGTTTTTGTTATCGTTGTCGTGGCACCCTTTTTCCTTTCCACCACGGTGACAAATGTTTCTTAATGCTCTTGTCAACTTTTAATAAAAATTGCATAAACTTGAACATGTCATCCGCATCATGTTAACGACTTTAAGATGTTTAAAATTGTTGTTACAATAAATTGCTAATGCATATGGGGATTTACCAGATTTGTTGTTTGTTATATCCGACCCCATTTAAATTGTTTAAATGGTATGGTTTTGTTATGCTTCACCTCTTGCCATGTTAACCAACATTTAATATTGTTGAGTACCTAACCGAGAGTGAACTAAATAATTGATGTGGTGTTCCGTCAATATGCAACAAAGTTGCATATTGAGCTCCACTTAATTTGTAGGATTGTTTGTGCTCTTTGCCATGCCATGCCTCTTTAATCTGGACATGCATCATACTTGTTTGTGCATCATGCCATGATTATGTGTTTGTTGTTTACTATGTTGTGTGCTTCTTTCCGGTGTTTGCTTCTTCGGGTTGGTTCCGGTAACGTCGCGTTTGTGAGGACCCGTTGGACTACGCCCGTTTGTCTTCTTCATGGACTCGTTCTTCTTCCTTGCAGGATCTCAGGCAAGATGACCATACCCTCGAAATCACTTCTATCTTTGCTTGCTAGATGCTCGCTCTTTTGCTATGCCTATGCTGCGATACCTACCACTTGCTTATCCTGCCTCCCATATTGTTGAACCAAGCCTCTAACCCACCTGGTCCTAGCAAACTGTTGATTGGCTATGTTACCGCTTTGCTCAGCCCCTCTTATAGCGTTGTTAGTTGCAGGTGAAGATTGACGTTTGTTCCTTGTTGGAACATGGAGATGTTGTTCCTTGTTGGAACATGTTTATTTGTTGGGATATCACAATATCTCTTATTTAATTAATGCATATATATACTTGGTAAAGGGTGGAAGGCTCGGCCTTTTGCCTAGTGTGTTCCACTCTTGCCGCCCTAGTTTCCGTCATATAGGTGTTATGTTCCCGGATTTTGCGTTCCTTACGCGGTTGGGTGATAATGGGAACCCCTTGACAGCTCGCCTTGAATAAAACTCTTCCAGCAATGCCCAACTTTGGTTTTACCATTCGCCACCTAGCCTCTTTTTCCCTTGGGTTCCGCGGACTCAAGGGTCATCTTTATTTAAACCCCCCCCTGGGCCAGTGCTCCTCTGAGTGTTGGTCCGACCGAGCAGACTGCGGGGCCACCTTAGGGCAACTTGAGGGTTGGTTTTACTCGTAGGATGTCTCATCTGAGTGTGCCCTGAGAACGAGATATGTGCAGCTCCTATCGGGATTTGTCGGCACATTTTGTGGTGTTGCTAGATTTGTTTTACCTTGTAGAAGTTGTCTTGTAGAACCGGGATGCCGAGTCTAATCGGAATGTCTCGCGAGAAGGTTTATCCTTCGTTGACCGTGAGAGCTTGTGATGGGCTAAGTTGGGACACCCCTGCAGGGATTGAACTTTCGAAAGCCGTGCCCGCGGTTATGGGAAGATGGGAATTTGTTAATATCCGGTTGTAGAAAACCTGAAGTTGACCTTAATTAAAATGCATCAACCGCGTGTGTTACCGTGACAGTCTCTTCTCGGCGGGGTCCGGGAAGTGAACACGGTGTTGGAGTTATGTTTGGACGTGGGTTGTTCTAGGATCACTTCTTGATCATAGTTTGACGACCGTGCTTTTGCCTTCTCTTCTCGCTCTAATTTGCGTATGTTAGCCACCATATAAGCTAGTCGCTTGCTGCAGCTCCACCTCATACCTTTTACCCTACCTATAAGCTTAAATAGTCTTGATCGCGAGGGTGTGAGATTGCTGAGTCCCCGTGACTCACAGATACTTCCAAAACCAGCTTGCAGGTGCTGATGAGACCATGCAGGTGACACAACCAAGCTCAAGGAGGAGCTCAATGAAGATCTCGTTCTTTGTGTTGTTCCGTTTTCAGTTGATCAGTAGTGGAGCCCAGTCGGGACGATGGGGGATCTGTGTAGCTTTTGGGGTAGTCTTCTTTTATTTTGGGTTCCGTAGTCGGACCTTGATTGTATCTGGTTGATCTAATGCTTATTCATGTAATTGTGTGAAGTGACGATTGTAAGCCAACTATGTATCTCTTTCCCTTATGTATTACATGGGTTGTGTGAAAATTACCTCACTTGCGTCATTGCTTTCAATGCGGTTATGCCTCTAAGTCGTGCTTCGACACGTGGGAGATATAGCCGCATCGAGGGCGTTACACCATGCTCTACTACTTCTCTTGCTGTCCCCGCAAAAAAACTTCTCTCGCTTGCTCAATATCAAATAAACACCAGACAGAGGGAGTACCTAAGAAGAATGTGTTCAACCATGAACGAACACACAGACCCAATATGGTACCATTCGGCCATTTCCCCCCTCCACGTGTTCATTGTACGGCCCTTTGTTGACCTAGTTTGATCCCAACAAGAAGTTGTAGTCCACTTTAAGGAGGGTGTACCGAAGCACCTACTGTGTTGTACATGGTAATATTATTAGTTGTGACAAAAAAACCGATGTGCTCGAGGAGGGCTCGATCGAGACATATTTGTCCTTGGTGAGCCCAAGGCCGTGAGTTTAGTGCTTGGTGAAATGTTAGCTATTTTAGAAATATCATGTTACAGGTTGTTTTGGTGTGTTGTGAGCTCATATAAGTTTTGCCGCATACAAAAGGGTGTCGTGTTGCGTTATGAGTGTCCATTTCCAAGGGTGGAATGGATATTGCGGATGTGTTTCTTTGTTTTATCTTTCTTATGTTATTTTCCTACATTGAAGGTAGATTTTCACCCAATAGCGATTATTTTGTTGTAACAAATGTGATATGTTGGACATAAGTATTTTATGATTGCGCCTTTGCAATTTAAATGTTGCAACGTTGTTGTGTATGCATGAAAAAATTGCTTACGATTTCCAGGTTGTGGTGATGGAACTGTCCAAAACTTTTTGGCTGATGCTAAAATAGGCCAACTTTCCTCGAAAATCCAACTTGGTGACCAGGCTCATCTGCTCCCGCTCAGAAAAAAATCAAAACAAATACTAGAAGTTTTTAAAAAAAATCCATTTATTTTGTGTGGTAGAGATGCGTGAGGTCCGCTCCATATTTCAACTCATTTGGACATCTGAGCAGCTCTCGCCAAAAAAGACAAATCAAGTGAGACCAGTGTGTGAACAATAAACTTTTTTACAGACCCTGAATTTGTCTTTTTGGCCGAGAGTTGCTCAGATGTCCAAATGAGTTGAAATTTGGAGCGGACCTCACGCATCAAAATATCTACCACACATAAAAAATTCAATTTTTTTGAATTTTTCTAATATTTATTTTGACTTTTTTCTGAGTGCAGGTGCATATGAGCCCGGGAGTAGAAACTTCACGTCCGACTTTCCTGCACATGACTCGACTGGGTTTTTTTCAATAAAAGGATGTTTTTGTTGACTTGCACACATCCAACACACACACACCGGATCAAGAGGAAAACCATACAAAACTGGAGTTATGCCCAGGCTAAGGGACGAAAAGGGAAAAAATCCCAAATCATTGGAAGTAGTGATTGACAAAATACAACTTTGACCATTGGCACCAACCATATTTTGACAGTACAAGGAATGCAAGAAAGTTTCATCAGAATCTATGAATTTTAAAAGAAAATGATGCGCAAGCGCCACCAGATCTAGCCATCGAAGGATGTCGTAATACTATGGCGGTAGTTGCATGTAATCCAAAAATATCTTTCTACACAGGGGCTCAAATGCTTCTGGTGTGAAGAGTTAAATAAATAAAAAAATCTGAATCTTTTTGTGGCATACTTTAAGGAATTTTTGTCATGCATGCAAAATTTCATGGCGAAATCATATTGGTAGAAGTCGTGACAAAAACAAAAAACAAAATCAGAGCTTCAAAATGCGTTTGAAAGTAACATTTTCACAACATCGATTTTTTTTGCCACGCCTTCCACCAATGTGATTTCCAAACATTTCTTAAATTTTGCCAATTTACTGTTCATCCAGAAACATTTGAGCCCCGGTGTAGAAACTCCACGTCTGGGGGTAATCCTCCTAATTAAGCAATGCATGTGACAGTTAACATACAGAGATTTCCGAATTGGCATACACTAGGAAGCGCATTGAACCTACTCCCTCCGTTCTAAAATAGATGACTCAACTTTGTACTAACTGTCGTGGATCTAAGACTGACAGTAGAATGGGGGGTAAGTATGAGGAGGCAAGATCCTAGCTATGGAGTAGTTGTACACACGAATTTACGAGTTCGTGCCCTTCACGGAGGAAGTAACAGCCTTACGTCTCGGTGCCCTGGGGCGGTCGACTGGATTGTATGTGTGTGTGAGTTTACAAAAGATGCGAACCCCTGTGCCGGTGGAGGGGGGTGGCTTATATAGAGTGCTCCAGGACCCCAGCTAGCCCATGTTACAAGGGGTTCAATGTACATAAAGAAGGGGCGTTACAGGTAAGGTCTATATTAAAGTGCTATAAATGATAATTAAGCCTATGGGTAAACGCCCGACCGTTGCTGCGTAGAGTGACTTTAGATCTTCTGTTTGTCGAGTGGTTTATGTGACGGTCGAGTGACATTGATTCTTCCGAGTGGAATGTCTCTGGTCGAGTGGATGATGGTACCCTATGAATGCTTCTGGCTTTAGGGTGATGTCCTTGGGGAGGGCGTCTAGGTCAGGCCTATGACTCTACCCTAGGTACATTGCTTCATCATTAGCCCCCGAATGGTTCGGGGCTTGAGTGGAGAAGGAGTTGAGAATTCCTCCGATTCAATTTTCGTGCTTCGGGAGTGACTTATTGCGACCAAGTGAACAATCATGACGATCTCAACTTCTTTTCAGTCGCCTTGATCCATTCTTGAATCTGCCGAGTGAACTTTACTGTGATGTCTTGAGTACTGATATGGAAAAGATATTCCGTCTAACAGGTTGCCTTGCTGCGTGCGGATATCGTGGGATTTAGATTTGGGGAAGCGCGCAGGACGGGGGAGGCCGCAGTAATCGGAAGGGATTAGGTGAGGCCGCCTCGATCACCGCGCCACCTTTTTCGCCACGTACCTCGCTCATGACTGTTGCGGGATTTTATTGGATCATCCGGACCCACAGGTCAGCTACTCGGAAGGGGCCCCATATAAGTGTGTCAGATTGGGGTTTTGTGCACAGCGTGTCCCTATTCTTCTCCTTTCTCCTCTGCTTTCTTCGCCATCCCATCTCCGCTCCCAGCGTCGTTGCTCCGTCGAGTTTCGCCTGCAGCCATGGGGAAGGAGAAGACGGTGGCTCTGGAGCGCGCGAAGAAGGCGACGGCGAAGGCGAAGGGGAAGAGGTCCAGCCGGGGCGGATCCTCATCAAGGTCTGGTCTGCCGCACGGCTGGATCCAGGGCGACTGGATCCGGTCGACGATCAGCCAGGACGACATCGACGATCTAATCAAGGGAGGGCTGATCCCCCATGAATCGGCGTGGCTCTCGGAAGGAGAGACCGAACCGCATCCGCGTGATGGTGAGTGTGTTCTCCTTGCAACTCATGTTGACCGCGGATTTTCTCTGCCTCCCCATCCTTTCTTCCGGGGATTCCTGAACTTCTTTGGAGCACAACTTCACCATTTCAATCCCAACTCTATCGTATATCTTGCCTCCTACGTATACATGTGCAAGAACTTCTTAGGTTGTAGGCCACACTTGGGTCTTTTCAAGCACATTTTCACTTGCCGTTCTCAGTCGGTCAAGAAGGCCAATCCGAGTGACGAGAAAACGCACATGATTCAGATGTGCGGGGGTCTTGGGATTCAGATCAGGAACAAAAGCACTTTCCCAGCCATGATCCTTCCCGAGTCGGTCCGGGGTTGGCAGTCGACCTGGTTTTATTGTAAAGACCAGCCGACTCGAGGTCAGTCGACCGGGCTCCCTACCTTTTCCATGGCTCGGGTCGAGAAGCCTTCCGCATTGAAAGTGATCCCAGAGGAGAGAGCGCAGGTGAAGGTGTTGGTCGAGCGGATGGTCCATCTCGTCCGGGATGGCGTGACCGGCATGGATCTGCTGGAGGTATTCCTCAAACGACGCATCCAACCGCTCCAATCTCGCGATCATCCAATGTGGATGTACTCGAGCATTGAGGATTCCACTCGCATCCACCCGGAGGAGATCGACGAGGGCACGGTGGAGAAGTGGCTGAGAGGTATCACGGGCAATAAGGATAACCCCAGGGGGTCCAGGAGGGTCGCTCCATTCCACAATTCACGCTAGCCAGACTAGGTCTGACTCTGGATTGCCGAGTACTTTTTTGATTAATCATGTAACCGCCTGTTGACGACTGGCTGTTTTTTGCTTTGCTTGTTATCTTTCAGGCTCTTACTGAGATGTATTCAATGCCCAACGAAGAGCAGGAGCAGGACTTGGAGGAGGAGGTGAGTGGAGGTGATAGCGGCGAGTGGCACTCGAACGAGGAGGATGGTGAGGAGAGTGGCGACCCGAGTGACGAAGAAGAGGTCGACTCGCCTCCCCGCAGAGAAAAAAGGTCCAAGCACGCTCACGACCCGGAAAGCCTCCACGCCACGGTGGCCGCACCGACTCGGCAGTCTTCAAAGCGTCCTCAGACGTCCTCTCCAGTGCCGACTGAGAAGACACCAAAGCAATCTAAAGTTGCACCTCCTCCAGCTCCGAAACCACCGAATATCAAAATGGTCATTCCTACTATCTCTGGGTAATAATCTCACCTGATTCTTTGGTTGACTCGGTGTAACAAATGTGACCGACTGAATATTGAAATTTGCAGAGCTGCCACCTCTGGGACTTCCACCCTCCAGTATGAAGACAAGGACATGGAAGATGCAGTCACCTCCAACCCGGGTACAATTCTCGTGATCTTGTTCTCGATTGTACGGTCGATTGAATTCTGGTGACTCATCTAGGGTCGGCTGATTTCTTTGCGGCCCCTCCCAATGTCATTGAGCTTCTGGATGATGACGAGGACGTGCCGCCGAGGCCCAGGAAGAAGAAGGCAATAGCTAGCAAGACATCCCAGTCGGAGCCGGCGGCGAAGCGGGTAGTTCAACAGCTCGAAGATATGAGTAAGGTTTCTGTAACCTTTGTTGACCCGGTGTCGAGTGCGCGCCCCGCATCATCGACTGCACCAGAGCTTGTTTCAACCATCCAACTTCATGCCTCGGATCTCCAAGCCACTGCGTCTGGACCGTCCGTCCCCTTCTTTGCCACTCATCATGTTCCAGAAAGCCAGTCGGACGCCGCTGCGGAGGCCATTCATCAGGCTGGAATAATGATGGAGCGGGTGAAGGCAGTGCACGAAAGCAGTCAGGCTTCTTATGACACCAGTGCGGCTCTTTGAGCCAATGTCCAAGTAAGTTAACTCTCGACTGAGCTTGTTCTTTTAGGATATGCTACCCGAATATTTTCCTTCGCACAATCTTTCATTGTCTTGCACTTCGAGATTGTACACCCACTCGGTGCTTTGTCATCTTTTTTTGTACTCGGTCTGGGCGGACCAGCCGAGTGGAATCCGAACCAGTGGGGGCACGCCAAGTGCACCCACTGGGTGTAGTCCCCGAGACCGCAGTCGACGGTTGGCAGTCGGTTGGGGTCTGAGCACTTCTTTCTCTCCCTTCTTTTTTTTGTACTCGGTCTGGGCGGACCAGCCGAGTGGAATCCGAACCAGTGGGGGCACGCTAAGTGCACTGTCACACCCTAGCTAGTTCATGCATTAGAGTGTTGCATCATGTTTAATTTCCCAGAAAACTGAAATGGGGATGCTAGAACCCCCAGCACCCCCCCTGGAACAACTAGGGTTTACTAAAAACTTTTTCAATGAACCTGAAATGCCCTTCTAAAAAGTCCACCCTTTTTGTTTTGCGTTAAAACCTTTGACAAAAATGTGCACACTTTTCTAGGACATCTTAAGGTCATTGGATTAATTCATATAGTATTTGCATTTGGGCATTTAAATGCTATAAAATATTTTAAATGCTCAAATAATCATAAACTAAAATGTTTACTATTGGATATATTCTAAGCAGTATCCATGATTAGTTTTATGATTTTTGGAAATGCCCTGGCATTTTTAATAAAGCCGTGAAGTTACAGAAATAATAGAAAACAGAAAAAAAAAAGGAGAGAGAGAAAGGATCCAGCCACTTACCTGGCGCAGGCCACCTGGAAGCCCACTGGCTAACCCCGCACTGTGCTGGCCCATGCCAGTCATCGCCTACCTCTGCCAATAGGCACAGGAGGGACACGGCGCTCGCGCCCGAGCTCGCCACACCACCACCCTGCTCGTCTGCTTCACCTGGTCACCGCCTCGACGCCGCGCACGTCTCCTCGGTGTTGCCCCGGTCCACCCGACACCTCACACTCCCCCCTGCTCTCTCCCTCGCTCCCTCGACGCCATGGCCGACGCAGCCGCGCCTGCGCCGTCGTGAAGCCCGCAGCCACCGCCGTCCACTCGTCGCCTGGCCGTGCCAACAAGCTACGCAGTCGTCCACTGCTTCTCCTCGACCGATCCCCGAGCGCTCGCCCGCTCTGGAATCACCCCGACCTCGTCTTCCCCAACTCCGGCCACCGGAGATCCCCTTCCCCGTCCCCGCCGCATCAGCTCGTCCCAGACCTTGCCGACTGCCTCTACGTGACCCCCGTGAGCTCAGCCATCTCCCCATCCCCTCCGTTTACCTTCTCGAGCACCGCAGCGACAACACCAAGCTCGGCCGCACCCACCGCCGCCATCGCACATCGCCGTCGTGGCCACAGCCATGTTGCCTTGCAACCGAGCACGCCATCATCTTCAATGCACTCGCAGGAGCCCGTAGCACCCCCGCACCATCATCGCCGTGCCTCCTAGCAACTAGTTCGACCTCGCCCGAACTCCGGCAGCCGCAACGCTCCTCGCCGACGATGTTTCCGGCCACCCCAGCTCCACCCACTGCCATCACTCGATGCGGCTTGCTCCCAGCTACGTGTAGATGCTCTCCGCCGTCCATTTGGTCGCTGGAGTGCAAAACCCGCACTGCTCCGCCGCGTCTGGCCTCGCCGGCGGCTAAACGCCAGCGAGTTTGACCCTGTTTGACCCCGTGTGGGCCCAGGTTGACCTCCCCTGAGTTATTGACGTGTGGGCCATGCCCCTGTCTAATTTAGAATTAGTTTAGTTAACACTAATTACTTTAGTTAATAGGTTGACTCACTGACATGTGGGCCCAGGGCCTAACTAACCTAGTTTAGTGCTAATGAAACACTAACTAACTATGTTAGTTAGTTGTTACACTAAGAGATGGGGCCCACCAGTCAGGTTTGACCTGGGCTAGCGCCTTTGACCCGCTGACGTCACACTGATGCCAGGCTGACGCAGTAAATCATTTCTGGATTTATTCTTATATAGGAAATTCCAGAAAATAACCAAAACTTCTAAAAATCATAGAAAATAATCTATAACTCAGATTGAAAAGATTTATATATGAAATTTGATCAGAAAAATTCAATATTTCCATATATAATGGTTTCATGCATGAAAAAACACTTTAACCTTGCTGTTTAGGTGAAACAAGCTAATACACTTATAATGCTTAAGAACATAAGCTTCCATTTGAATCTTTGATTCAAATGGACCTAATTCAACTTGTTTCACATTGCATTAGGCAGGACACCTCATATTGCCATGTCATAGCATGCATCATATTGTTGCATATTGCCATGTGATGATTGTATTCTGTGGTGTGTTTCGTGGTAGGTTCTGCCTCCGAGGATATTTCCGAGTATCCAGCTGAAGGGCAGTACCATACTACTACTCCATCAGGCAAGCAGCCCCATTGATCATATCGATACAATCCCATGTTTTCGCTTCTGCTCTCATTTACTGCATTAAGACAACAACGTTTCAAACTGCTGTGTGCTGCAGTAGTTGAACCCTTATCCTCTGCATGACCTGTCATTGCCATAGTAACTAGATGAAACCCACTAGCATGTGTAGGAGTTGATTGAGCCATGTGCGTGTTTCCTACCTTGCTATGCCTGCTATGCTTAGAGTTGTGTCAGGTCTGGTTCATCTGGGTGATGGACTAGGGTGAAATGATTATGTCGGTAATGTGAGGGATGTGTTGAACATGATTTGGTAAAGGTATCGATGAGAGGCCATGTAGGAGTACATGGTGGGTTGTTTCATTGAGGCCGTCCCTAAGAACTGAGATCTGTATGTGTGATTCAAGAATCAGTTACTACCATACATTGGGCCCGAAACCAATGGACCCTCTCGACTTCTTAATCACCCTAGTACTTTATCCAGGAGTTGCAACTAGTTTCTGGTGTTTGTAGGTTATGTGTTGGCGGCCGTGCGTAGCGCTGACCCTAGGGGTGGGCTATGATGCGGTAGATACACCGTGGCCGGGTATGCGGGGCGCTCGTTTGGCATCTCGGGACCCTGTACACATCGTTCGGGGCCGTATGTGGAAACCTCGGCCAGACTTCCTGCGGATGGAACCTGGATAGGCGATGAACCTAGACTAGAGACTTGAGTGTTTAGGTAGGTCGTGGCCGACACCCTCGTTGGGCTTCCGCTTGAAGGTTGCCGAGTACATGTCGTGTAAACAACGATAAGTGGTGAGAGCGTGTATGAAGAAGTACACCCCTGCAGGGTTAACATCATCTATTCGAATAGCCGCGTCCGCGGTAAAGGACTACTTGGTTGCCTATACAGTTCATAGACAAGTTAATGGTTACTACTAAAAGACTCAAGATAAGTGTGAGTACCGAGGATGGCTCTCTCATAGGATGACGAGGGAGGATCCCCGCTGCAGTATTGTGTTGGTGATTAGTGGACTCGTGTGCGAAAACTATTTTACTAGTGGTGTCTCGTAGGATAGCTTAGCCAAGAGTCAAAGCTGGCTTGCTGCATTAACTCCACCACCTTCTTGAGAATGAGCATGTATAGTAGGATCTGTTGTAAGACTTGCTGAGTACCTTTGTACTCATGTTTCTTTAATTACTGTTTTCGGACGACAACACCGCCCCCTCCGATGGGTTTTACGTAGACCTCGACATCGATGAGTAACTTGCCACCCAGGTGGTGATTCTGGCCATGGAGGGCCCTATGTAGATAGACCGGCTTCGACGAGCCTTCTATCTTTCTAGTGTCTGTACTCAGACTATTTGCTTCCGCATGTGCTTGTATGCTTGTATGACTTGAGTGTCGGGTCATGTGACCCCTACCTATATGAACATGTTATGTATGGCTCTCCGGAGCCTTTAAATAAAGTACTTGAGTTGTAGAGTTTTGTTGTGATGCCATGTTGTATTTGCACATATCGAGCATATTGTGTGTATGATTGAAATGCTTGGTATGTGTGGGATCCGACAATCTAGTTGTTTATCCTTGGCAGCCTCTCTTATGGGGAAATGTAGTATAGTGCTCCTTGAGCCATAGTAGTCCGCTACAGCCCGGTTCACCAGAGTCCTGCTAGCCCAGCACTACTGCTCAGGACACTTGACTGGCCGGCATGTGTTTCACTTCATTCCTATGTGTGTCCCTTCAGGGAAATGTCACGCGGTGACATCCGGAGTCCTTCCTAGCCTGCTACAGCCCGGGTTCCCCGGAGTCTTGTTAGCCCAGTGCTACAGCCTGGATTCACACGCTGTTGACCGACATGCTCGATGTGATTCATGTATGCCTGTCCCCATAGGTCTGCGCCGCTTTGGGTTCACGACTAGCCATGTCGGCCCGGGTTCTCTGTCATATGGATGCTAGCGACACTATCATATACATGAGCCAAAAGGCGCAAACGGTCCCGGGCCCTGGTAAGGCGACACCCGTGGGGATACCGTGCGTGAGGCCGCACCGGGTTCCCCGGAGTCCTGTTAGCCCGGTGCTGCAGCCCGGGTTCACACGCTGTTGACCGACATGCTCGATGTGATTCATGAATGCTTGTCCCCATAGGTCTGCGCCGCTTTGGGTTCACGACTAGCCATGTCGGCCCGGGTTCTCTGTCATATGGATGCTAGCGACACTATCATATACGTGAACCTAAAGGCGCAAATGGTCCCGGGCCCTGGTAAGGCGACACCCATGGGGATACCGTGCGTGAGGCCGCAAAGTGATATGAGGTGTTACCGGCTAGATCGATGTGACTTGGAATCGGGGTCCTGACAATGTTGGCATCAGAGCCCGACTGCCTGTAGGTTCGTTGAGCCAAACTGGTCGATGTCGAGTCTAGAAATGCTTTAGTTATATGTAGGGGAATTGATTGTGGAAGGGAACGTAAGGCTCTTTTACTCCTTTACCTTATACCCTCTGATCTGAGTCATTCTCTTCTCATTCTACGTGGGTTAAGGACTAGGCTCTTTTCTCTCTATCAGGTTCACGTGTTACTAATCCGTAGTAGCTTATAGGATTGTTGTGACAAGCCTCAGTACAGTTTCTACTACTTTTAGTATGTTCTCAGTTGAACCAAAACCTTGATATGATGTTGTTGAGTGGTTTTGCAAACTGTTGTGGATGTCTCAAATCTTTTTCTGAGCATTTACAGTCATTATGCTGTCCGATTTCTCCTAGGAAATTCTAATGCCTTTGCATTAATCTGTGCTTTCAGACGGCCATCTGTTCCCAGAACCAAGTGGTTCGTCTGACCCAGTGCCTCGATGTACCCGGTCATACGGCCATGTTGGTTCGAGTGATGGTCGAGTCAGGCTATCGGTGGTATCCGGAATATACCGTCGAGGAGCAGTTTCGAGACTTCAACCAAAGCCAGTACCTTTGTACCGTCAGGATATATCCCTCTTATCCTGGAGCCACTGAATCCCTGCACTGCTCCTATGGACTTGGGGTCACTATTGAGATGTCTGTGCAGGATGCAGCTTACTCAATGATGACTATCATTCGAGCCAGGACTGCATTGCTTCAGAACACTGATTTCCGCTACATGCCAGCCTCACTCCCTGGAGCACAGGGGTGCTATCAGGCTTTGTACTATGACTCTACACATGAGGAGTCACTACTCCGCACCACTGCCGAGATGCTCAAGGATAAGGACCGCAAAAATCAGGCCTTGCGTATGGAGCTTTTCAACTCTTGTGCTGATCACTAGGCCACTTTGACTTGGTTTGCACCTGCGGTACAGGCAAGATACATGGACCTGAGGGACCTGTACCTGTGCGGTCTGGATTGCCAGATTGTATGGAGTGGCGTGATGTAGGAGGCATCACCCCTCCTCGTGGTCCCCGTCTGCCACCGCCTGTGGGACCAAGGCCACATCCGAGTCCCTATGGTCCGCAGGGCCGTCTGTTCCCAGATGATCATGTTCCGCTTCCAGGCTTTGGTGGTGACTTTTATGAGGATTACTACGGAGCCGTCTGAGCTAGTAGTAGTTTCACTAGTACTGTAATAGTTGTATTCTCCACAGTCCTGCGTGACCGTGGGATACAACTTGGTGTGTATCACGCTCCGGAGGTGTAGAAAAATAATGTATAGGAGCTTGGAATGCCTCCGATGAGATGTAATGTCTTTCACCGTAGTTGTACTCTAGCCTGAGCTTGTACTAAACTATGTACGGTGTGTATGACCAATGGTATATATATGGCAGTTTCTATATTACCATGCCGTGCAATGAACATCTCAGCATTCCATGTTATCCATTACATTCTGCACTTCCTTGCCAAGATTGTACCATCTTTGTCTAAATCGTTGTCTTGTTTTCCTAGGATGGTCAACACCCGCAGCACCCTGCTGCCCCGGAGCAGG
Source organism: Triticum urartu (assembly GCF_056163025.1). Taxonomy (NCBI): domain Eukaryota; kingdom Viridiplantae; phylum Streptophyta; class Magnoliopsida; order Poales; family Poaceae; genus Triticum; species Triticum urartu. Next base: position 341,711,155 of record NC_141877.1, read on the forward strand.
GGGAAGCTAGTGCAGCTAGGGGTGAAAATCTGCCTCACCCGCCTTCTCTGGCCGAAGTTATGTTGGAGGCAGAAAGAAACAAGCGTGAGACTAACCGCTTGCTGGAGCGGATTGAGCAAAACACTGCACGTCAACAGCGAAACGACTTGGTGTCAATCAATGACTTTATCAAGTTGTACCCACCAAAGTTTAATCATTCCTTCGAGCCCCTCGACGCGGATGACTAGCTTCGCAGCATCACCCACAAGCTACGTTCTGCCAACGTAGCCGAAGCTGATAAGGTTACCTATGCTGCCTATCACCTCGAAGGCCCTGCTAGCCTTTGGTGGGAAAACTTTGAGGCTATGCGCCCGGTCGGCCAAATCGCTACTTGGGCTGAATTCAGTGAGGCTTTCTGTGAGCATCACATCCCGGAAGGTCTCATAGATCGTAAGAGGGAAGAGTTCTGCAATTTCACCCAAGGCAGACTGACTGTGGATGCATATAGTCGTGAATTTGGGAATCTGGCACGTTATGCTCCTGAAGAGGTATCCACCGACACTAAGAAGCAGGCAAGGTTCCGCAAGGGACTTAGCCCCAAGCTTCGCCGCGATCTTCGTCTGCACGAGTGCACATCCTTCCAGAAGTTGGCCAATAAGGCCATCAGTGCTGAGACAGGCCAGACTGACTATGACGCTTCACGCAAGCACTCTCGTGATTTTGGTTCTTCATCCGGCTCTAGATCTCAGAAGCGCCGGGTGTGGATCCAGGTTCATTCCGAGGCCATCCTTTGAGGCGCCTCGCCCCAACCAGCAGTTTACACCACCCAAGACCTATGGTGGCCCCGCTGCTAATGCTACTCCATGCCCCAATGTTGTGACATGTTTCAAGTGTGGAGAGCCGGGTCACTATAGTCGAGAGTGTCCCCAGAACAACAACCCCAACCAGTCTGGAAAGTCCGTTGGCCGTGGTAAGCCAGCGGGAAAGACATTCTACACCAAGCCAGCCACCACTGCACGTGGCCATGTCAACTATGTCTTAGCTGAGGAGGCTCATGATGATCCTAATGTCGTCCTTGGTACGCTTCTTGTTAATTGCCATCTGGCATCTGTTCTTTTCGATACTGGAGCATCTCATTCATTCATATCTGAGAGCTATGGTCGATTGCATAACACGACATTCTGTGACATGCCCACTACCATGGAAATTCAAACCCCTGGCTCTAGATGGCAAACCTCCAGAGTAAGCCATGGGAATGAAATTCTTGTCGATAGACTTGTCTTCCTTGCATCCTTAATAGCTCTCAAGTCCTCGGACATAAACATCATCTTGGGTATGGACTGGATGTCGACCCATTATGCTAAGACTGATTGCTCTACTAGAACTGTTCAACTTACTCACCCATCGGGCAAGACAGTCAATGTCTTAACTTGAGTGGCCAAGCGCCAGCTTTACTCCCTAAATGCCAACCCCCTTCCATACCGTGAAGATATTCCAGTAGTCCGAGACTTCCCGGATGTCTTTCCAAAAGAACTGCCAGGTGTTCCACCTGACAGGGATGTCGAGTTTGTGATAGACCTTGTTCGAGGAACCGTCCCAATTTCTAGAAGACCCTATAAGATGGCACCCTTAGAACTAGCCGAGCTTAAGAACCAACTCGACGAGTCCTTGAAAAAGGGTTTCATCCGTCCTAATTCCTCTCCTTGGGCTTGCCCCATCCTCTTCGTCAAGAAGAAGGATGGGACAGATCGGATGGTTGTAGATTACCGACCTGTCAACTTGGTCACTATCAAGAACAAGTATCCGCTTCCCAGGATCAACGATCTGTATGATCAGCTCGCTGGATCCTCAGTCTTTTCCAAGATGGATTTGAGGTTGGGCTACCATCAAATCAAAATCAGAAATGGGGACATTCCCAAAACGGCCTTTGTTACTCGCTATGGCCAATACGAGTACACCGTCATGTCCTTTGGTTTAACCAATGCCCCAGCCACTTTCTCTCGGTTAATGAACTCGGTCTTCATGGAGTATTTGGATAAATTCATCGTGGTATACCTCGATGATATACTCATCTACTCCAAGAATGAGGAGGAACATGCTGAACATCTAAGGCTGGTATTGACGAAACTTCGAGAGCATCGCCTTTATGCCAAATTCTCCAAGTGTGAATTTTGGTTGCCAGAAGTGACCTATCTAGGCCATGTAATCTCTGGTAAGGGTATTGCTGTCAATCCCGAGCGAGTTCAAGCCGTCCTTGATTGGACTCCACCTGAAACGGTCAAGCAAGTTCGGAGCTTCCTTGGCTTAGCGAGTTATTGTCGCCACTTCGTCGAGAATTTCTCCAAGGTTGCTAAACCTCTAACTGAACTCCTCAAGAAAGATAAAAGGTTCGAGTGGACCCCACAGTGCGAGTTCAGCTTTCAGGAACTGAAAAGACGCCTGACATCTGCTCCCGTACTGGTACCACCAGATTTCTCCAAGGACTTTATTATCTATTGCGACGCCTCGCGACAAGGACTAGGTTGCATACTCATGCAAGATCGTCAGGTAATTGCCTATGCTTCACGGCAATTACACCCCCATGAGGAAAACTATCCCACACATGATCTAGAGCTTGCAGCTGTAGTCCATGCACTTAAAACGTGGCGACATTACCTTCTCGGTAATCGTTGCGAGATCTTCACCGATCACCAAAGTCTGAAATATATCTTCACCCAACCGGATTTGAATCTCAGGCAAAGACGTTGGGTCGAGTTGATCTCGGATTACGACTTAGGAATAACTTACACCCCGGGCAAAGCCAATGTCATGGCTGATGCGCTAAGTCGTAAATCTTATTGCAACAACCTGATGTTACAACAAAGTCAACCACTTCTCCACACGGAATTTCGTAAGCTTAACCTTCACATTGTTCCTCAAGGATTCCTATCCACCCTGGTGGTGAAACCTACCCTTACGGATCAGACCATCAAGGCATAGAAGGTAGATCCGGGAATCTCCCGTATTAAGAGAAACATTAAGAAAGGAGTCACGAATTGTTTCTCCATTGATGATCAAGGTGTCGTATACTTTGGAAACCGTTTAGTGGTTCCCAAAGCACGAAACCTGAGGCGGCTGATCCTTAAGGAAGCCCATGAATCCCCTCTCACCATTCATCCCGGTAGTACTAAAATGTATCAAGACCTACGCAAGAGGTTTTGGTGGACTAGGATGAAGAGAAAAATTGCCCAATACATTGCTAGTTGCGACGTCTGTCGTCGTGTTAAAGCAGAGCATCAACGACCTGCTGGCACCCTTCAACCTTTGGCTATTCCTGAATGGAAATGGGATAAAATCAGTATGGATTTCATTACTGGGTTTCCCGGGACCAAGAGAGGGAATAATGCCATCTTCGTCGTGATCGATCGTCTTTCCAAGGTGGCCCACTTTCTACCTGTTCGTGAGAGTATCACCGCTAGCCAGCTAGCTGACCTATACATCTCCCGAATAGTGTCTCTTCATGGTGTCCCATTGGAAATTAACTCAAACTGTGGGAGTCTCTTCACCTGTCGATTTTGGGAAAGTTTCCAAAATGCTATGGGAACTCGTCTCTCTTTTAGCACCGCCTTCCACCCCCAATCAAGTGGTCAAGTAGAGCGAGTAAATCAAATTCTTGAAGATATGCTTCGAGCTTCTGTCATCTCATTCGGAATGGATTGGGAGAAATGCCTTCCATTCGCGGAGTTCGCTTATAACAATAGTTATCAAGATAGCTTGGGCAAAGCTCCTTTCGAAGTTCTCTATGGACGAAAATGTCGAACGCCTCTTAACTGGTCAGAAACCGGGGAAAGACAACTCTTTGGCCCGGATATGATTCAGGAAGCAGAAGAGCAGGTTCGCGTTATTCGTGAGAAATTGCAAACAGCCCAATCTCGTCAAAAGAGCCAATATGACCGTAAACATAAGCTCGTGACTTATGAAATCGGCGAGAAGGCTTATCTTCGGGTTACTCCGTTAAAGGGAACCCATCGTTTCGGTATCAAAGGCAAATTGGCTCCTCGTTACATTGGACCCTTTCGCATTCTTGCCAAATGAGGAGAAGTTGCCTACCAATTGGAACTACCTCCGCATCTTTCCAGAGTTCACGATGTCTTCCATGTTTCTCAACTCAGGCGTTGCTTCGCGGATCCTATCCGTGGAGTGGACCACGAAACGCTTGATCTCCAAGATAATCTCACTTATCGGGAATATCCCGTTCATATCCTTGATCAAGCCGAGCGTACCACTCGACGCCATAACATCAAGTTTCTCAAGGTTCAATGGTCACACCATTCCGAAAAATAAGCCACTTGGGAAAGGGAGGATCGTCTTCGACTCGAGTACCCCACCTTCTTCCCGATGGATCCTAAATCTCGGGACAAGATTCTTTTGAGTGGGGGTGAGTTGTCACACCCTAGCTAGTTCATGCATTAGAGTGTTGCATCATGTTTAATTTCCCAAAAAACTGAAATGGGGATGACAGAACCCCCAGCACCCCCCCCCTAGAACAACTAAGGTTTACTAAAAACTTTTTCAATGAACCTGAAATGCCCTTCTAAAAAGTCCACCCTTTTTGTTTTGCGTTAAAACCTTTGACAAAAATGGTGCACACTTTTCTAGGACATATTAAGGTCATCGGATTAATTCATATAGTATTTGCATTTGGGCATTTAAATGCTATAAAATATTTTAAATGCTCAAATAATCATAAACTAAAATGTTTACTGTTAGATATATTCTAAGCAGTAGCCATGATTAGTTTTATGATTTTTGGAAATGCCCTGGCATTTTTAATAAAGCCCTGAAGTTACAGAAATAATAGAAAACAGAAAGAAAAAAAAGGAGAGAGAGAAAGGATCCAGCCACTTACCTGGCGCAGGCCACCTGGCAGCCCACTGGCCGGCCCAGCACTGTGCTGGCACGTGCCAGTCATCGCCTACCTCTGCCAATAGGCAAAGGAGGGACACGGTGCTCGCGCCCGAGCTCGCCACACCACCACCCTGCTCGTCTGCTTCACCTGGTCACCGCCTCAACACCGCGCACGTCTCCTTGGTGTCGCCCCGGTCCACCCGACACCTCACACTCCCCCCTGCTCTCTCCCTCGCTCCCTCGACGCCATGGCCGACGCAGCCGTGCCCGCGCCGTCGTGAAGCCCGCAGCCACCGCCGTCCACTCGTCGCCTCGCCGTGCCAAAAAGCTCCGCCGTCGTCCACTGCTTCGCCTCGACCGATCCCCGAGCGCTCGCCCGCACTGGAATCGCCCCGACCCCGTCTTCCCCAACTCCGGCCACCGGAGATCCCCTTCGCCGTCCTCGCTGCATCAGCTCGTCCCCGACCTCGCCGACTGCCTCTACGTGACCCCCGTGAGCTCAGCCATCTCCCCATCCCCTCCGTTTACCTTCTCGAGCACCGCAGCGACCGCACCAAGCTCGGCCGCACCCACCGCCGCCACCGCACATCGCCGTCGTGGCCACAGCCACGTTGGCTTGCAACCGAGCACGCCATCATCTTCAACGCACTCGCAGGAGCCCATAGCACCCCCGCACGCTCCTCGCCGTGCCTCCTAGCAACTAGTTCGACCTCGCCCGAACTCCGGCAGCCGCAACGCTCGTCGCCAGCGACGTTTCCAGCCACCCCCAGCTCCACGCACTGCCACCACTCGATGCGGCTTGCTCCCAGCTACGCGTAGATGCTCTCCGCCATCCATTTGGTCGCTACAGTGCAAAACCCGCACTGCTCCGCCGCGTCTGGCCTCGCCGGCGGCTAAACGCCGACGAGTTTGACCCTGTTTGACCCCGTGTGGGCCCAGGTTGACCTCCCCTGAGTTACTGACGTGTGGGTCATGCCCCTGTCTAATTTAGAATTAGTTTAGTTAACACTAATTACTTTAGTTAATAGGTTGACTCACTGACATGTGGGCCCAGGGCCTAACTAACCTAGTTTAGTGCTAATGAAACACTAACTAACTCTGTTAGTTAGTTGTTACACTGACAGATGGGGCCCACCGGTCAGGTTTGACCTGGGCTGGCGCCTTTGACTCACTGACGTCACAATGACGCTAGGCTGACGCAGTAAATCCTTTTCTGGATTTATTCTTATATAGGAAATTCCAAAAAATAACCAAAACTTCTAAAAATCATAGAAAATAATCTATAACTCAGATTGAAAAGATTTATATATGAAATTTGATCAGAAAAATTCAATCTTTCCATATGTAATGGTTTCATGCATGAAAAAACACTTTAACCTTGTTGTTTAGGTGAAACAAGCTAATACACTTATAATGCTTAAGAACATAAGCTTCCATTTGAATCTTTGATTCAAATGGACCCAATTCAACTTGTTTTCACATTGCATTAGGCAGGACACCTCATATTGCCATGTCATAGCATGCATCATATTGTTGCATATTGCTATGTGATGATTGTATTCTGTGGTGTCTTTCGTGGTAGGTTCTGCCTCCGAGGATATTTCCGAGTATCCAGCTGAAGGGCAGTACCATACTACTACTCCATCAGGCAAGCAGCCCCATTGATCATATCGATACAATCCCATGTTCTCGCTTCTGCTCTCATTTACTGCATTAAGACAACAACGTTTCAAACTGCTGTGTGCTGCGGTAGTTGAACCCTTATCCTCTGCATGACCTGTCATTGCCATAGTAACTAGATGAAACCCACTAGCATGTGTAGGAGTTGATTGATCCATGTGTGTGTTTCCTACCTTGCTATGCCTGCTATGCTTAGAGTTGTGGCAGGTCTGGTTCATCTGGGTGATGGGCTAGGGTGAAATGATTATGTCGGTAATGTGAGGGATGTGTTGAACATGATTTGGTAAAGGTATCGATGAGAGGCCATGTAGGAGTACATGGTGGGTTGTTTCATTGAGGCCGTCCCTAAGAACTGAGATCTGTATGTGTGATTCAAGAATTAGTTACTACCATACATTGGGCCCGAAACCAATGGACCCTCTCGGCTTCTTAATCACCCTATCACTCTGTCCAGGAGTTGCAACTAGTTTTTGGTGTTTGTAGGTTATGTGTTGGCAGTCGTGCGTAGCGTTGACCCTAGGGGTGGGCTATGATGCGGTAGATACACCGTGCCGGGTATGCCGAGCGCCCGTTTGGCGTCTCGGGACCCTGTACACATCGTTCGGGGCCGCATCGGGAAACCTCGGCTGGACTCCCTGCGGATGGAACCTGGACTAGAGACTTGAGTGTTTAGGTAGGTCGTGGCCAACACCCTCGTTGGGCTTCCACTTGAAGGTTGCCGAGTACATGTCGTGTAAACGACGATAAGTGGTGAGAGCGTGTATGAAGAAGTACACCCCTGCAGGGTTAACATCATCTATTCGAATAGCCGCGTCCACGGTAAAGGACTACTTGGTTGCCTATATAGTTCATAGACAAGTTAATGGTTACTACTAAAAGACTCAAGATAAGTGTGAGTACCGAGGATGGCCCTCTCGTAGGATGACAAGGGAGGATCCCCGGTGGAGTATTGTGTTGGTGATTAGTGGACTCGTGTGCGAAAACTATTTTACTAGTGGTGTCTCGTAGGATAGCTTAGCCAAGAGTCAAAGCTGGCTTGCTGCATTAACTCCACCACCTTCTTGAGAATGAGCATGTATAGTAGGATCTGTTGTAAGACTTGCTGAGTACCTTTGTACTCATGTTTCTTTAATTACTGTTTTCAGACGACAACACCGCCCCCTCCGATGGGTTTTACGTAGAACTCGACGTCGATGAGTAACTTGCCACCCAGGTGGTGATTCTGCCCATGGAGGGCCCTATGTAGATAGACCGGCTTCGACGAGCCTTCTATCTTTCTAGTGTCTGTACTCAGACTATTTGCTTCCGCATGTGCTTGTATGCTTGTATGACTTGAGTGTCGGGTCATGTGACCCCTACCTATATGAACATGTTATGTATGGCTCTCCGGAGCCTTTAAATAAAGTACTTGAGTTGTAGAGTTTTGTTGTGATGCCATGTTGTATTTGCACATATCGAGCATATTGTGTGTATGATTGAAATGCTTGGTATGTGTGGGATCCGACAATCTAGTTGTTTATCCTTGGCAGCCTCTCTTATGGGGAAATGTAGTCTAGTGCTCCTTGAGCCATAGTAGTCCGCTACAGCCCGGTTCACCAGAGTCCTGCTAGCCCAGCACTACTGCTCAGGACACTTGATTGGCCAGCATGTGTTTCACTTCGTTCCTATGTCTGTCCCTTCGGGGAAATGTCACGCGGTGACATCCGGAGTCCTGCCTAGCCTGCTACAGCCCGGGTTCCCCGGAGTCCTGTTAGCCCAGTGCTACAGCCCGGATTCACACGCTGTTGACCGACATGCTCGATGTGATTCATGTATGCCTGTCCCCATAGGTCTGCGCCGCTTTGGGTTCACGACTAGCCATGTCGGCACGGGTTCTCTGTCATATGGATGCTAGCGACACTGTCATATATGTGAGCCAAAAGGCGCAAACGGTCCCGGGCCCTGGTAAGGCGACACCCGTGGGGATACCGTGTGTGAGGCCGCCAAGTGATATGAGGTGTTACCGGCTAGATCGATGTGACTTGGAATCGGGGTCCTGACATGCACCCACTGGGTGTAGTCCCCGAGACCGCAGTTGACTGCTGGCAGTCGGTTGGGGTCTGAGTAGTCTTGAAGTTTTATTCACTCAGAAGTAAATAATCTTTGATCTTGTCGATTGATATGTCTTTTACTCACTGTAGAAATCTTGTACGCTTATCTCCAAGTTCGCTGAATTTGAGCAAAAGCAGAGGCAACTCAACCTTGACTTGGAGTTGGCTCAGCAGAACTTAAAGAAGGCTCAAGATGAAGTCGCTGGTACGGAAGGTAACGGCCTGTCGACTGCTTATCCTGACCATCCTTCAAGTTATCTCTTTGTTCTTCTATTTGATCTAAATGTGTATTTTGCAGAGAAAATGAGGCTGGCCCTGGAGAAGAAGGACTTGGACCTTGCGGCTGCGCAGGCTTAGGAGAAGACTGCCCTTGCTGACCAGAAACTGGCTTCGGTCAGAGCGCTAGAGGAGGAAATCAACAAGTTGAAGTCATCTCTCACTGAATCCAATCGAGAGGCGACTCGTCTGAAAAAAGATAAAGTGGCTCTGAACGACAAGCTGGAAAGCATGACTAGTAAGAGGAACGATTTGGAGGCTTATCTGAAAGCTCTCGCCAAGAAACTCTTTCTTATGCTCGAAGGTACCCCCTTTTACCTGACTGTTTTACTGTTTGCAAGTTAGTCCTGACCAGTCGACTCATTAACTCCTTGACTATGCAGAATTCTGCCAAAACTTTGAAGAGGAGACTGGACGGATCGAGACGGGCTTGGACCCTATCCTTTCTCCAGTCAGCGACGAGGCTCCCATGAATGTGATTCGACTGGAATCCCGCGTCACCAGTGTTACAAGTTATCTTGCCCGTCTGAAGGTGGCAGTTTCACGCATCGACTCATTGCTCTGGCGAAGGGCAACTTTTCAGAATGATCTCGAGTCTCTGATGACTCGGCTCAATGAGGTCCCGGGTCGAGTGCAGGAATGGAAGAAGGTCTCTGCCCGATGCGCCACTGACGTGGCCCTGTCGATGGTTAGGGTCCACTTCAAAGAAGCTCGAGAAGAGAAGCTGGCGGTGATCAAGGTCGCCAACACAAAAAGGCACGACTTCCAATCCTTCATGGAGACTTTCATTGCTGCTGCCACTCGGATCGTGGACGGGATCGATTTGTACGAGTTCGTCGAGCCTGCAAGTCCTCCTCCTGCCAAGTGAACAAACTTGATACTCAAACTTGCTTTAAATTTGCCTCGGAATGCCGAGTGGTTTTTGTAACCGTTAAACTCCTTCGGGCCTGACACCCGAGTACTTTTATCTTTGTCCTGAAACTTTTGAGATTTTATCTGATCTTGGTTTATCTTCTGCATGTGCTTGCGTTTGCCTTTGAGTGGAACTTATTCTTCACTCGAAATATTCTTTGAGATGCAACTCTAAGGGAGATATCCCAGTCGATCTGCGCCTCGTCATCCTTGGGGATAGGGATGGAGCGCTCATTGTACTTGTGGCGCAGCTCTGAAGAGAGGTTTGCAGTCGACCTGCACCTCGTCGTCCTTGCGGATAGGGATGGAGTGCACATTGTACTTGTGGCACAGCTCCGTGGAGAGGATTGCAGTCGACCTGCACCTTGTCGTCCTTGCGGATAGGGATGGAGCGCACGTTGTACTTGTGGCACAGCTCCGTGGAGAGGATTGCAGTCAACCTGCACCTCGTCGTCCTTGCGGATAGGGATGGTTTTTCAACTTAGGTGGGTACTAGACTGCAACTAAGCCCCCGAGTGTGAGGTTTGCTCATCACTCGGTAGGGTTTTTTGAAACTTAGGCGAGTACTGGACTGCAGCTAAACCCCCGAGCGTGATGTTTGCTCATCACTCGGTAGGTTTTTTTGAAACTTAGGCGAGTACTGGACTGCAGCTAAACCCCCAAGTGTGAGGTTTGCTCATCACTCGGTAGGATTTTTGAAACTTAGGCGAGTACTGGACTGCAGCTAAGCCCCCGAGTGTGAGGTTTGCTCATCACTCGGTAGGATTTTTGAAACTTAGGCGAGTACTGGACTGCAGCTAAGCCCCCGAGTGTGATGTTTGCTCATCACTCGGTAGGATTTTTGAAACTTAGGCAAGCACTAGACTGCAGCTAAGCCCCCGAGTGAGAGGCTTGCTCATCACTCGGTAGGATTTTCTCAACTTAGGCGAGTATTGGATTGCAGCTAAGCCCCCGAGTGAGAGGCTTGCTCATCACTCGGTAGGATTTTCTCAACTTAGGCAAGTACTGGACTGCAGCTAAGCCCCCGAGTGAGAGGCTTGCTCATCACTCGGTAGGATTTTCTCAACTTAGGCGAGTACTGGACTGCAGCTAAGCCCCCGAGTGAGAGGCTTGCTCATCACTCGGTAGGATTTTTTCAACTTAGGCGAGTACTGGACTGCAGCTAAGCCCCCGAGTGAGAGGCTTGCTCATCACTCGGTAGGATTTTTTCCAACTTAAGCGAAATGGATTCGCAGCTAAGCCACCGAGTGAGAGGCTTGCTCATCACTTGGTAGGGTTTTTAAACTTAGGCGAAACGGATTCACAGCTAAGCCACCCACTGGGGGATTTAAGAAACAAATGTAAGCAATCGACAATCATTCTAAAAGACTGTAAAAACTCTTGTCTTTGATAAACAAACTACAAAGGTGCTTCTTATTACATCCCAATAGACTGGGTGCTTAAGTATAAAAGGGGCGGAGCAGCTCCACATTCCAAGCTCGCGGCTCGTCTTTCTTGTGCTCGACGTTGTAGAGGTGGTATGCTCCATTGTGGAGCACTCTGGTGACAACGAAGGGGCCTTCCCAGGCAAGAGCAAGCTTGTGTGGTTTCTGCTGATCCACTCGGAGAACCAAGTCTCCCTCTTGAAATGCTCAACCCCTCGCGTTTCTGGCATGGAATTGACGCAGGTCTTGCTGATAGATGGTTGATCGGATCAAGGCCATCTCTCTTTCTTCTTCCAGGAGATCAACTGCGTCTTGCCGTGCCTGTTCTGCTTCTTCTTCCGAGAAAAGCTTGACTCGGGGCGCATTGTGGAGCAAGTCACTCGAAAGTACAGCTTCGGCTCCATAAACCAAGAAAAAGGGGGTTCTGCTAGTCGACCGATTGGGAGTTGTCCTCAATCCTGACAATACTGATGGAAGTTCATTGACCCAGGCTCCTGCCGCGTGTTTGAGGTCACGCATCAGTTGGGGTTTCAGTCCTTTGAGAATCAATCCATTTGCTCTTTCAGCTTGCCAATTCGACTGGGGGTGGGCGACTGAGGCATAGTCGACTCAAGTACCTTGGGAAGCACAGAAAGTTCCGAACTCATCGGAATCGAAGTTTGACCCATTGTCAGTGATGATGCTGTGTGGAATACCATATCTAAATGTTAACTCTTTGATGAAGCTGGCAGCAGTACTGGCTTCAAGGTTCTTGATAGGCTTGGCTTCAATCCACTTGGTGAACTTGTCGACTGCTACAAGCACATGAGTGAATCCACTCCTACCGGTCCTCAGAGGTCCAACCATATCCAATCCCCAAACAGCGAAAGGCCAGACGAGTAGAATGGTCTTCAGGGCCGACGCAGGCTTGTGAGACATGTTGGAGTAAAACTGGCAACCTTCGCATTTGTCGACTATTTCTTTTGCCATCTCATTTGACCGTGGCCAATAAAATCCCGCTCGGTATTCTTTGGCCACAATGGTCCGAGAGGACGCATGGTGACCACAGGTCCCCAAGTGCATGTCATTGAGGATCACTCAACCTTCTTCAGGTGTTATGCATTTCTGGCAAACTCCAGTCGCAGTTTCTCTGAACAATTGTCCTCTTATCACAATAAAGGCTTTAGATAGACGGACGATCTGTCGAGCCTCTTCTTCATCCTTTGGGAGTTCCTTTCTAAGAATGTACGCGATATATGGTATTGTCCAATCGGGGGTGATGACCAAAACCTCCATAATCAAATCGACCACGGCTGGAACCTTGATTTCAGTTGGATCGGTGGCACTCTTCGGCTGCGGGGGGCTCTTCAGTGAAGGGATCTTCTTGAACTGAAGGTGCATGAATATGCTCCAGGAACAGACTGCTGGGAATGGCTTCCCTTTTGGAGCCTATCTTTGCCAGATTATCGGCTGCTTGATTTTTCAGTCGAGGGATGTGATGGAGCTCTAACCCCTCAAACCTCTTTTCTAACTTTCTCACTACATTGCAATAACCAGTCATAGCTGGGCTTCTCACGTCCCACTCCTTCATCACCTGATTGACCACTAAATCCGAGTCACCATAGACCATGAGGCGACGGATGTCGAGTGAAATGGCCATACGCAACCCGTATAAAAGTGCCTCATATTCAGCTTCATTGTTGGAGGAGTCAAAGTGAATCTGGAGAACATAGCTGAGTTTGTCACCATGGGGGGATACCAACACCACCCCAGCACCGGAACCATTCAGCATCTTGGACCCATCGAAGAACATGGTCCAATGCTCCGAGTGAATTTGGGCCGGAAGTTGCTGTTCGATCCACTCGGCGAGGAAATCAGCTATTGCTTGGGACTTGATAGCTTTTTTTGCCTCAAATTTGATGTCCAGGGGAAGGAGTTCAATCGCCCACTTTGCCACTCGACCAGTTGCATCTCTGTTGTTCAGAATCTCCGATAATGGAGCATCGCTGACGACTGTAATGGAATGATTAGAGAAATAGTGTGCAACCTTCTTCGTGGTCATGTAAATCCCATAACAAGCTTATGATAATGTGGATATCTTTGCTTCGACTGAGTCAGAACTTCAGAAACATAATATACTAAGCGCTGAACTTTATAGGCTTTTCCTTCTTCCTCCCGCTCGACCGCGAGTACTGTACTGACAACTTGTCCAGTGGCTGCAATATAAAGCAGTAAAGGCTCTTTGCTGATTGGTGCAGCAAGCACCGGCTGGGTGGAAAGCAGGGCTTTGAGCTCTGCAAATGCTGCATCAGCTTCGGGGGTCCACTCGAACTTATCAGACTTCTTCATCAATCGGTAAAGAGGCAATGCCTTTTCACCGAGGCGAGAAATGAATTGACTCAAGGCAGCCAAGCAACCGGTAAGCTTCTGGACATCATGCACATGCACAGGGCATTTCATCCGAAGTATAACACCAACTTTCTCTGGGTTAGCGTCGATCCCTCGTTCGGAAACGAGGAACCCGAGTAATTTTCCACTGGGAACTCCGAATGTGCATTTTGATGGATTTAGCTTGATATCATACCTTCTGAGGTTGGCAAAGGTTTCAGCGAGGTCAGCCAGTAGGTCGGAACCCTTACGTGACTTGACCACGATGTCGTCCATGTATGCTTCCACATTCCGACTGATCTGAGTGAGTGAACACTTCTGGATCATACGCATGAATGTGGCTCCGGCGTTCTTCGGGCCGAATGGCATAGTGACATAACAGAAGCATCCAAATGGAGTGATGAAAGCCGTTTTTATCTCATCGGGTCCATACAGTCGGATCTGATGATACCCGGAATAGGCGTCCAAAAAGACAAATGCTCACACCCTGCAGTCGAGTCGACAATTTGGTCGATGCGGGGGAGAGGAAAATGATCTTCGGGCATGCCCGATTGATATGCTTGAAGTCAATGCACATGCGAAGTGAATCATCCTTCTTGGGGACCATGACAACATTGGTGAGCCACTCAGAGTGGTAAATCTCTTGGATAAACTCAGCTGCCAGGAGCCGAGCCACTTCCTCACCAATTGCTTTTCTCTTCTGGACGGCGGACCGTCGGAGATGTTCCTTGACTGGTTTTACTTTTGGGTCGACTCGCAAACGATGCTCAGCCAGTCCCCTGGGTACACCCAGCATGTTAGAAGGTTTCCATGTAAAGATGTCCCAGTTCTCACGGAGAAACTGGATGAGCGCTTCTTCCTATTTGCTGTCGAGTGTTGTTGAGATATGGGTCGGAGCAGTATTGGGATCGGTCGGGTGAATATGAATCGACTTCATTTCACGAGACGACTGAAATGCAGAATTTGTGGCAGGCTTCTTGGCTCGCAGCAAATCACTCGGATCGGCATTTTTCTGATACTCTTGCAGTTCTACTACTGCCATTTGTGCATCGGCAACTTTTGAGCCCTTTTAGAAGCACTCTTCTGCCTTCTGCCGATTGCCAGTGACAGTGATTACTCCTCTAGGACCAGGCATCTTCAATTTGAGATACACGTAACATGGTCGAGTCATAAAACGTGCATAAGCAGGCCTATCCAGAATAGCATGGTAAGCACTCTGGAAATCCACTATCTCAAATGTCAACTTTTTCTTACGGTAATTCTTGAAATCACCGAAAACCACATCAAGGGTGATCTGGCCGAGTGACTGAGCCTTCTTGCCAGGTATAACGCCATGGAAACTCATGTTGCTTTCACTAAGCTTGGACATCGGAATGCCCATTCCCTTCAAAGTTTTAGCATAAAGGATATTCAGGCCACTGCCACCATCCATCAGCACTCTAGTCAGTCGAGTGCCTTCAACTACTGGGTCGACCACCAGTGCTTGCCTCCCAGGGGTGGCTATATGTGCTGGATGGTCCGACTGATCGAATGTGATGGCAGTATGGGACCACTTCAGATAACTAGGTGTTGCTGGAGCAACCATGTTTACTTCCCTGTTGATAACTTTCAATCGACTTTTGCTTTCAACATCAGCAAAAATCATCAGCGTGGAATTGACATTGGGAAAACCATCTTCATCTTCTTCCCTATCCTCACCTCTGTCCGACTCCTTTTCCTTCTCCTTAGGTTGTTTCTCTCGGAACTGCTGGATCAGGAGACGACATTGTCGAGTGGTGTGTTTAGGGTAAATGAAATTCCCCTCTTCATCTTTTTTGGTATGAATATGGCATGGTAAATCCAACACATCATTCCCATCTTGATCCTTAACTTTTTTGGGAGTCCAGGGCCCTTTGGGCTTTCCTTTGAACTTTCTTTGGGCAACAACTAAAGCTTCATTAGGAGCAGCTGGTTCGGCCTTTCACTTCTGTTTCCGACTGGAATTCCCTCCTCCGGTTTCTTGGGCGACTGTTTTATGCTTGCCACTCCGGAGTCAGTCTTCCTCTTCACCATTGGCATACTTGGTGGCAATCTCCATCATTCGACTCAGGGACATATCTCCTGTCCGGTCGAACTTCAGGTTCAACTCTCTGTACTTAACTCCTTTCTTGAAGGCACAAACTACTTGGTGATCCGACACATTCTTCACTGTGTGGTGCAGAGGGACCCATCTCTGGATATAATCTCTCAATGTCTCATTCGGCTTCTGAACATAGGATTGTAATTACGTCAACCCTGCTGGCCTTTTGCAAGTACCTTCAAAGGTTCTAACAAACACTCGAGAAAGTTCCTCCCAACTATATATGCTGCCATGAGCCAACTGATTCAACCACGCTCTGCTGAGCCCTCCAACATCAAGGGAAGGTGCTTCATGGCCACATCATCATTGCCGCCACCAATCTGCACAGCCACTCGGTAGTCCTCAAGCCAAGTGTCTGGCTTGGACTCGCCGGTGAACTTGCTGACTCCAATCGCCAACCTGAAGTTGGGAGGAATCACTGCTGCTCTAATGGCTCTGCTGAAACACTCGATCCTGAAACATGCACCCTGCTTCCAGTCGGATAATCTCTATCATGGCCTTCTCTGTGAGCCCTGTTCCTATCAACCAGACCCTGAACGAGAATAGATCTTGCATCAAAGCCTGGTTCTCTGGGGTCGACCGGAATTCTTCGTTCGCCGCTGTGGGGGCGCCTGTCATCTTGCCACCGAGGCACATATGACCCACTCCTCGGAGGAGGCGTGGGCACTCGACAACGGTCATCGTGGTCGAGTCGATGATCATACTGCTCACGGTTCCTGTACTGATCTTGCCGGTGCCCACGTCCCTCACGCCGCGGAGGCGATCTTGGGTTGTGAGCAGATTAGACAGTATCTGCCACCACAGATCTGCTATGAATCCTATTCCGCGACTGAGATACTGTTGTATTCTGCTCTCCTGCTGCCCGGAGTAAAGCCCGGATCTGCATCAAACCCCGGCCAGCTTTTGACTGGGAAGGTTGAATTGACTCTGCTATTCGAGTTGCAGTTGTGAGATTCTGGATCGGAGTTCGGTATACCTAAGTCGGAGGCGGAAAAAGTTGTCGTTGGCTGGACTCAGGAATCCGCTGCCGAGCACGCTCGTCGAGTGCGCGCTGGAGGTTCTCCAGTCGAGTGCGCTCAACCAAGTTGGTCAGGTGCGCCTCCTCCAAGGCCTGGGCCTCGGGGGTTTCTCCAACGATAGGAGTGTGAAGCACATCCATATTACGGCGGCGAAGATCTTTCCTCCGCTGCGAAGAGAGGGGTTCAGGGCGGTACTCCTCGTGGACATGTGATGGGTCGCCAACGCCATCACCACCATCTTCACGGGGGAAGCCAGGAGGACTGTGTGGTCCATTGACCATCAAGACTTCCGCCGCGGGGTCGCTGCTGTCGCACTCAGATGCATTCTCGACGGAGCCAGTCGACAGATCGAACAGACCGTAGAGAGTTTCATCGGGCTCGATCGCCGCGATTTGTGGGGTGGCCGATTGGCGGGCCACCGCATGTCTCACCCACCGCTGAAGCCGCGACCGACCGGATCGCTGACGCCGGCGAACAACGGGAAGCGAGGATGCCGTAGGAAACGACTGATACTGAGCCGACGGCTGTCGAAGAAGGACGCCGCGGACGCATGCGCGGAAGTGCGTCGCCCCGCGGACGGGGAGCGCCTCGACGTCGAGTGGAGCCTCGTGGAGCCAAGCGGAGTCGTCGGCGATGAAGACGGGCGCGCCGAGACGGATCTCGCGGCCTTCAGCCAATCCTCCGCTGGAAACCATGATGACGGGAATCGGAAGAATCACAACTTCTCCAACAAACTGTTAAGACACCTGCCCCAAGGTGGGCGCCAACTGTCGTGGATTTAAGACTGACAGTAGAATGCGGGGGGGGGGGGGTAAGTATGAGGAGGCAAGATCCTAGCTATGGAGTAGTTGTACACACGAGTTTACGAGTTCAGGCCCTTCACGAAGGAAGTAACAGCCCTACGTCTCGGTGCCCTGGGGCGGTCGACTGGATTGTATGTGTGTGTGAGTTTACAAAAGATGCGAACCCCTGTGTCGGTGGAGGGGGTGGCTTATATAGAGTGCGCCAGGACCCCAGTCAGCCCACGTTACAAGGAGTTCAATGTACATAAAGAAGGGACGTTACAGGTAACGTCTGTATTAAAGTGCTATAAATGATAATTAAGCCTATGGGTAAACGTCCGACTGTTGCTGCGTAGAGTGACTTTAGATCTTGTGTTTGTCGAGTGGTTTCTGTGACAGTCGAGTGACATTGATTCTTTCGAGTGGAATGTCTCTGGTCGAGTGGATGATGGTACCTTCTGAATGCTTCTCGCTTTAGGGTGATATCTTTGGGGAGGGCGTCTAGGTCAGGCCTATGACCCTACCCTGGATACATAGCTTCATTACTAATTTTGTACTAAAGTTAGTACAAAGTTGAGTTATCTATTTTAAAACGAAGGGAGTACGTTTTTGTTTGCTGTTTTCTCTTCTTTTTCTTTCGCGAGAGGTCGTGTTTCTGCTGTCATGGTCGGTGTTATAAATCGTTGCATAGTATCTGTCTCGGCAACGCGCGACCCGAGTCAGTTTCAATAGGGCCACGCTGCTGCATCCTAGGCGCGCAGGGCAGTTCAAGTCCACATCCATCGGTCAGGCTGCTCCAGTGTCATATTCGGGCTCCGTGTTTGTTTCTGTTGCCCCTCGTTAGAGTAGCATTCTACGCCTAATCTTACCAGAGTGACATACTTGCTTAATCCGTGAAATGAGACAAGTCTTTTTGTCTCCATTTCGGCAAACTTGTTTAAAAGAGAAAATGAATTTAGAGAAATGGACAATGTGGGCAGGTTTGGTTCTGGCAAAGCGTGCGAGGGCGTGAGAGAAAGGAGAGGAAGCTTCGGGTCCAACAAGGAAGGGAGGGGAGGGAGAGGAGCGTGAGGAAAAAGAGAAAGCATTGGTTCGTGTCCAGGCTATAACTGTAGCATATCTTTCTCTCGGATCCAACGCCCACGGAAAAGAGGAAAGGTGAAGGCCCCGATGCGTCCGTCGAGCATACAAGAAGGCCTTTACTAGCATAGCATGACGAGGCCGCGATCGAATCCGATGGATGGGGAGGTGACTTGCGCTCGGAAGTTTACCACCGCCAGCCAGACGAGGCCGGAGCTTTTAGTTGGCGTGGGGCCTTCCCTTGCCGGAGGAGCACGAACGAACCAAGGAACAATCCACCCTCGCATCGCATGTGCGCGTGGGCAGGGCCGGGCAGGGGCCGGGCACATTTAGCGGTCATGTGCGCGTTGAGTATCTACTACCTCTGCTGTCCAAGCCCAAGTCCACCCCGCCCTTTAAACAAAGGGACGTTGCGTCGCGCGCACTATCTATCTACCACGACCGCTTTGCCACACTTCCCAGTGGTCGCAAGCTTGTGTTTTACTCGCTGCGTACGTACTCTCCACATGGGCCTATTGATTCCTTGCTTGTGCATGCATGCATGCATGCGCGCCACCTTGCGATCGACGAATCTTCTTCATGTACGCCTCCATCCGGCCAGCCAGCCAGCCAGCCAACTTAGGGCCAGTTCTTTTGGACGATTTTACCAGAATCGCCCCCCTCCCCAGCTTCTGCCAGAATCACGACTTCATATATTTTTTACAATTCTAAATAATTAGATCTTAACTAGATATGATTGTAAAAAAAAAATGAAGTGACGATTATGAGAGAAGCTGGGCAAGGGGGCGATTCTGGGAGAATCGTCGAAAAAAACTGGCCCTTAGTAGCTACTACAAAACGTTGGTCCAGGCCAGGGGAGGGGAGCTCAGGATGATGGATCAACGCGCTGGCAGCGAGATGGTCGGTCATTCCCACAGGAACCCATCACGTTTCTCGCTTTCTTTGCAACTCCTGGCCCTCGACTTGTTTTGTTTTTCAGAGAGGGACATATGGTTTTCTCGGTCCAAAACTTGCTGCATTCCCCTTTCTTTGGGCCTACTTTTCTTCAAACTGAAACAAGTCGTTCGAAAATAGTGATAATTTTCCTTGAAATTAAGGTAAAGCCAGGTTGATGCGCCTCGAGACTGCAGAGCTAGCGCAGGCCCTTGTGATCAGAGATAAATTTACTAGTACTACGAGAACCGGCACGTGTATGGACCATATCACCGATATGAACTTGAGTACATCTATAACATTTTCATGGGGTCTACGTCTTGATCTCATGACCTAATCACAAAATATTTCTTTTATTTGCGAGAACGTAATCAAAGATGTTGGCATGATTGTACAACCATGACCAAGATTAAGATATGTGAGCGCTACCAAACTGGTGTTCAAGGTGTGTTGTCACAACTTTGTGCGTTAACGCCGCTAGCTAGTAGTACTATGTTCAAAAAAAAAATCCTTGGACTTGTGAACAACTGAAAATAGATTTACCAACAAGCAATGCCACACGTAGACATGTTACAATTAATATGGTCTGCATCATATCATCTCCAAATATGACAGACAATTTTTTTTTTAAAACAGAGGCAAAAGACTTGCCTCATTCATTAATAAAGGAGGAGAGTTTTAGAGTACAAATTAGTGGCTCCACAACATAGCCCGTCCGTCAATAAAAGGGAAAATAACAACTACTCTCGCGGCATGATAATGCTCAGGTGCCTAGCTCCTGCCGTGATCCAAAATTTGGCTTCATCTTGGATTAGTTTTAGAATGTAGAAGGGGGCGTTGATTTCTTCCTAAAAACTCTAGCGTTCCTCTCATTTCAGATGACCCAACCGACAAGCTGTAAGGGAAGCCATGGCCTTTCGGTTCGCCGTATTGGGCTTCGACATGTTTGTCCATCAATGTTTGATGCTGCGCTCCGCCTGCCATTGATGGATCTCGAGAGCCCCTAGGCCAAGCCACTCCTTTACCAATCTCCATACGCGCAAAGTGAATCTGCACCGAAAGAAGAGGTGCGCGGACGTCTCGTTTGCCCTTCTGCAGAGGGTGCATAGGCCGCAATTCTCCCAACCTCGCTTCTCCAATCTATCCGTCGTCCATATCCTGTTTTGAATCGCTAGCCAAGAGAAGAACTTGACCTTGGGAGGTGCCCAAACCTTCCAAATAGTCTTGTTCATGGTTGTCGTCGTGGAGCCCAAGAACTGGATCCTATAAGCAGAGGCCGCCGAATACTCACCGTTGGCCTCAAATTTCCAGGATATGTCGTCATCAATGTCCGGTGAAAGCTGGAATTGCTCCAAGCGGACCCAAAGGTCCACAAACTCCACAATGTGGTTGATCGTTAGGTTGATGGAAGGATCGATCTTGTGCACCCAAGCATTGTCTCGCAGAGCATCCCTCACCACCCACTTCCTTCGCTTGGAGGCTGTGAAGATGAGGGGGGCGATATCCTTAGGTTTTTTCCCTCTCAACCATGGTGCCTCCCAGAAGGGCGTCTTCCCTCCATTTCCCACGGTAATGACGGTGGAGGCGTAGAAGAGGTCCATATCCACCTCAGAGCACGGGTTTCCTAATCCCACCCATAGTCTAGTCGGGTCCTTCCACTCCACCCACGGCCATCTCAACCTTAGAGCTCTTGCAAATTTCCCCGATTGCAGCACTCCAAGCCCGCCGAGATGCGTAGGGCGGCAAACAGTCTCCCAGTTGACCTTGCATTTTGCACCTGAAGTTTGACTCTGAGCTGACCACAGGAAAGCACGCTCAATTCTATTGATATTGTGTAGCACGCCGGCGGGAATGTTGAGGGATGTGATGTGGTAGACGACTTGTGAAGTGAGGACCGATTTGACCAAGGCCGCCCGGCCTATTGTGGTGATGTTTCTCCCTTGCCATGGAGGAAGCCTCGCAGCCACCTTGTCCTCAAGGTGTTGGAAGTCCACCCTTTTCAGCTGCCAGATGGATAATGGGAGTCCCAGGTACTTCAATGGGAAAGAAGTTCGCGAGGCGGGCAGACTGTGGAGTATGTCGTCAAGGTTTAGGTTGCCACAGCGAATTGCGACAACAGAGCTCTTTTGAAAGTTGGTGGACAGACCGGTGACCCCTCCAAAGGCACTAAGGATGGCCGCAAGGTTGGCCATGTCTTCCCGTGAGGGGGAGATGAAGATCGCTGCATCGTCGGCATACAGGGAGGTACGAACAGTAGATCCACGCCCTCGGATTTTCTGCAGCAGGTTGTGACTTGTGGCAATGTCGAGGAGCTGCTGCAAGGGGTCGATCGCGAGGACAAATAGTAGGGGTGAAAGGGGGTCCCCTTGTCTGAGCCCTCGATCATGGCAGATGGCGGCCCCGACAATACCATTGAGGAGGACGCGCGAAGAGGACGTGCATAAGAGGGCTGCCACCCAATCCCGAAAGCGGTCCGGAAATCCCAACCGACGGAGTAGGTCAAGGATGTACTCCCATCGTACCGAGTCAAAGGCCTTCCGGATATCCAACTTGAAGAGCAAGGATGGAGTTTTGTTTCTGTGTAGGCGTCGCGCGAGGTTTCTCACGTACATGAAGTTGTCGTGGATGCTTCGTTTCTTGATGAAAGCACTCTGCGCAGTGGAGACAAGGTTGTTCATGAAAGGGCAAAGGCGGGACGCCAACACCTTGGCGATGATTTTAGCAATAGCATGGATGAGGCTAATGGGGCGGAAATCCCCGATCTCCTCCGCCCCATCCTTCTTTGGTATGAGCACAATGTTGACCGAGTTGAGCCAGTGAAGATTTGTCGTTTGGAGGCTACTGAACTGGTGAATGACTCTCATTACATCAACTTTGATAATGTGCCAACATTTCTTGAAGAAGCTTCCCGTGAATCCATCTGGTCCCGGGGCCTTGTCGCCCGGCATAAGATCAATGGCCGCTTTGACCTCGTCTTCAGTGATGTTGTCGTCAATGCCAGTGAGGTCAACCACCCTAAGGTTCAGGTTCTCCCAGTTTAGATCCATCGATCTGGGTTGTCCCCCTCCCAGACTGCTCGCAAAGTGGTCATGGATAATTTCCTCTTTTTCCTCATGGTCCGTGATCCATCCAGAATTCTTCTTGAGCCTGTGGATGTGATTCTTTCTTCGCCTTGAGTTGACCCTGAGGTGGAAAAATTTGGTATTGACGTCTCCCTCCTTGATGTTAACAATGCGAGCACATTGCTTTTTGCGCGCCCTCTCAACCGCTGCCAGGCTGATGACACGACGCTTGAGTCGAGCCCGAAGTTCCCTTTCTCCCACCGAAAGGACGCGCGTCTCTTGGGCAACGTCAAGACGAAGGATGACGAGGAAGGCCGCATGAAGATGCAACTTTGCCTTGGAGAAGAGTCTGTTACTCCATTTAGAAAAATGACGCCCCGTTTGCTTGAGCTTATGGAAAAGCCGTTGGTATGGCTCCGTGTGGGCACACGGCTCCTCCCAAGCCTTGGACACGGTGTCAAAAAATCCTGGGATACAGGACCAGAAATTCTCAAATCTGAAGCATCTTGGTCGCTTCGGTCCCCTGTCATCAGCAAGGAGAAGGGGGCAATGGTCTGATAGCGAAGAAGAAATGGCGTGAAGCACATGAGAATCAAAATGCATGTCCCAGTCGGCGTTGCAGAAAACCGAGTCCAGCTTGCACAGAGTAGGGTTTTGACGCTCGTTACTCCAAGTGAAGCGTCTGTTCTGGAGGTGGATCTCTTTTAGTTCACAAGTGTCTAGTGTAGCACGGAAGCGGTTGAGGCGGTTGCGATTGATGCTCCTGTTATTTTTATCTCGTGCTCGGTAAATCTGGTTGAAGTCGCCCATGACAATCCATTTAGTGCCATTGATGGGTTTCTGAGCGATCAACTCACTGAAGAAATCATCCTTTCTGTTGGAGGCCGTTGGACCATAGACACTAGTGATCTTGAAAGGGGTATCGGAATGAATGACGTTGACCGTTGCGGAAAGGCAGAACTCAGTGATGTGGACATCGGATATGCGAACGACACTATCATCCCAGAGCATGAGGAGGCCCCCTCTGGATCCAGTGGCCGGACGCTGAGCAAAGCTACGGAGTCTATTACCACCAAGGTAGGAGGCGACGTACTGGTCGACGTTTTCCATCTTGGACTCCTGAAGGCAGACGATGTGGCATGAGGTGGAGGCGATCGTCTCGTGCACAGTCGCACGTCTGTCCGGGTCATTTAGCCCTCTGACATTCCAGCACAAAAAATTAACCTTTGGAGCTATCATCAGGAAACTGGTATTCTCATGGCACTGCTAAACAACACCTAGCTGGATTGCAGCAAATGAGCATGCCGGACCAGCTGATTATACAACAGCAACAACCTGCCGCAGGGAGCAGTCGAGGGCGCAACTTTAGCCGTATGGGACATCAGGTTAGGATGGTTGCTGGATGCTGTAGACGTTGGAAGAAACAGGGCTGACATAGTCTTCATTAAGCAACGGCGACGACGAACAACAACAGTGTTACAACAAGATACCAAGGGGCTACAATCTTCACGTGAACGGCGGGAACACATCCAACTAAAATTACTACTAGAGGACACAATAGGTTTTGCTAACATTGGAAACTAGTGGTAGCTCGACCTGCTGACTTTCGTGAGGCAGTCAGACCTCTCTTGTTGCATCACCAGCAACCGCCGCATGGTCCATGGCAGCCTGACCGCCGCGGCTGATCAGAGCATCTTCAATCGCTGTGGCATCATCGTCATCGAGCTTGAACAACGAACAGAGCGCCGACAGAACCGAGGGCGACAACTCGTGCTGGAAGCGGCGACTCAGCTCCTCCAGAGCGTCCATGGTGACATCCTTACCATCCTACACTATGCCGAGGCTCCGGCAGACCAGCTTCTCAGCCTCCCTCGTGACCGGAACAGCACCACGGTGCTCCTTGGCATGAGCAGTGGTGCGACGCAGGGAGAACCCTGGGTTGGTGTCGATGGCCACACCAGCCAAAGTCTTCCTCCAGTTGGCCAGGCTCCTGGACAGGGCACGGGGCTACCCAACTATGAGAGGTGCCTCTGGCTGCACAAAGAGGGGCGCCAGGTTGTCGTTGGAGTGGCCTGTCGGCGATGGAGTGCGGCGAGCGGGCTGGCCGGAGAGCAGGGGCGGCGTGACCTGAGCCGGGGACTGCTCAAAGCCTGGTGGACGTGGGGGAGTGGCCGTGTCCACCATCGAGGCTGGCGTCAGAGGCGCCTGGATGCGCAAGATGATGCTGGAGCCCGGGGTGGGCGCGTCCACAGGCGATGGCGGAGTTGGCAGGACGGATGTTGGGGAGATGGAGCGTGCCGCGTCGAGGGGGTGCGTGCAGCGGGACGAGCCACCGCGAGGGCTGCGCATAGGACTGGTCGATGAGTGAACCGCAGAGCCCCGACGGCGATGGCCATCGCATCCCTCACGTCCGTCATTGCCGCCGCAGCCTTGGTCACCGCCGCGGTCGCGAGTCTGGTCACGGGAGGCGCGAGAGCGGCTGCGGCCGAACCACCTCGAGCCCCTGTTGTCGCGCTCCTGGTCGCGGCCACGCCGCGCGGCATCGTCATCATCGTCGTCACGACGCCGTCCACGCCCAGGGTCGTCGCGAGGCTCCTCCCGACGCTCCGTTGGCACACGGTCGCCGTCAACGATGCCATGCACCCAGGTGAACTCGTTGATGTCCACGTTTGCCCTGGAGTCGTCGTCACGCACATTGTAGAAGTCTTCGTGGAGACCCAAGTGGACGATGACGCGGTAGCGAAGCCGACGCCGGCCCCGCGCCGGCACCCGCTGCGGACCATGCCTCGCCGGTAGCGTGAGATGCATGACGCGCGGGATGGCGCTCGGGTTTGTCGCCCATGCCCAGATGCCCAAAGTCCTGGCATCCTCTTGGCGCGTGGAGCGGGGCAGCACATAGTCCAGCTCGCAGTCAACTCCAATGACACGGCTGATCGTGTCGGCTTCCAGGCATGCAGCGGGACGCCCTCCAGGCTCAGCTGCACGTGATGCTTCATGTCTTGATGCTCGGCATGGGCCTCCATGATCCAGGGCTTGGGGTGGAGCTCGAGGCGGTCACGCCGGAAGTTCCCGCGGTTGACGACGTCGTCGCGGTGGTGAGGGTGAGTGAACGTTGCGAGGTAGTCTCCAGGGAAGTGCCTGACGACGGTGACCATGGACAGAGGGATGTTGAACTCCTTGTGCAGCGCGTCGGCGACGGGCGAAGACGAAGCCGGGCGGCGATCTCCTCCCAAGGAGATGAGGACGCAGTTGGTGGTGAGAGCGTCAACTTGCACGCCCATCTCCGGCGTGGACGGCGCCACAACGCGCCCCATGGCCAGCCTGGAGTGCGGGTCACCCAGCCTAGGCATGACGAGGGCGTCGCGGAAGGACCGAACAAGAGGCGCCGGAATCGTTGGCGCAGTAGGGAAGCCGCAGGGGGTGCTTGTCGGCGGAGCGGCCGGGCGAGGAACAGGAGTGGGAGCCCGAGCTTGCCGTTGAACCGGTCGCGCCCTGCTTGGACAGCCCTTTGCACGGTGGCCGGATCTGAAACAGCTATTGCACCTCACCTCTTCCTTGCAATCTTTGGCTCTGTGGAGTGGAGAGAAACAATGAAAGCACTTGCCCACTAAGTGGAGGGGGATTTGAAGCCGCCTGCGAGGAGCTGGAGGGGGAGGGGGCAGAGGAGGCTGTCGCCGTGGACGGGGACCGGGCGACGGCCCGACGCGCGTCCAGCCAGGTTCCAAGGGCGCATCCTGTACGCCATCTTCAAGTCGCCGTGCAAGGGTGGCGTTGGCAGCGAAAGACTCAGCCTGAAGGAACATCGGTGTCCCATCGCCGCCCGTGCAGTCATGCGCATTGATGGCGGCCTCTTCATTAATGCGCCGCAGAGTCGCGTCGGACGCGACGATGATGGAAGCGACGCGCACGCCCCCGCCTTGAAGGATAGGCGGCGTCTCCAGAACCTCGCCAGCAAGCTCAGCTGCGCGGATCTACGCTCGCGAGGCCGGGGAGGGCGGATCTGAGCCGGGCGACCGATCTAGATCGGCCACAGGCGAGGCATCAGCAGTCAGAGGGAGGACGACCGGGGAGAAATTTTCTGGCAGGCGGGGCGGCGGCGGCGGCAGCTGGAACGGGCGCAGGGAGAGGGCGCTGATGGTGGCCGGCGAGCCCAGGATGGCACGCGCCGGGAGAGGCTGGTGGGTTGACGGGCGCCGGGGAGGAGGGAAGCTCTCGCTCATTGTGTCTCCCAGGTATTCGGTGTACCGTGTAGCCATGATTATCATCTATTAGTCATATATAAAATTATAATAAACACATAATACTTTTGTCGGGGAACTAAAAAGGGAATCCCTTATCCGGCTATTATACTAATTATTATTACAATAGTCAACCTAGGTACTCCTAAAACTAGGTAGTACAAGAAAGCAATTACTTTGTTAAAAAAGAAATTAGTTTTTATAACCATATTAGAAGAATTAACACATATAAGTGCGAGGAGAATCAATCATTGATTGGATAGTTATGGGGATAGTTGTACTCCTAATGGGTCACTGGGGGCGGTTTTGATACGTAGCCTCTGGTGGTTCTCCATTCTGCCTCACAGTCCTGTCGCTAGTACCCAAAACATTGAATGTGGTGCCAAATCGCCTACAATGATATCCCACCATAAGCAGTTTTAAGCCGCTTGCAAATTTGGGGTGAGTAGAGGCAGTTGTTCCTTTGGAACCGTGACCTACTCCCTCCATCCGTGAATAAGTGTATATCTAGCTTTTGTTTTAAGTCAAAGTTTTAAAATTTTGACCAACTTTACAGGGAAAAGTAGCAGCATTTATGGCACCAAATTAGGAACCTTAGAATCGATTTGAAATGTACTTTCATAATATACCAATTTGATGTCATATATACTACTATTCTTTATAAAGTTGGTCAAAATTTTGAAACTTTCACTTAGAACAAAAACTAGATGTACATTTATTCGTTGTACATTTATTCACGGACGGAGGGAGTATACACTAACATCACATGTGGTTTCCTTAACAGAACCACATGTATCTCAATTTCTATTTAGGTGGATTTATTCTCCATCTTGTTTTATTCTAATACAACAGCATTCAAAATACACATTCACAACATTTTGTAATGCACATCCAGATTCATCTCATGATTGCATTAGCACTGTGAGTACAAATATCCTTCACTCTCTCCAATACTTTTTTTTTTTGCAAATGTTTCACATGTCAAACAGTGCAGGCTTTTGCAAAATTTTGTAATGCATTATGTCCATCAGATATAAGAATTAACACACAATGCCAATTTTCCCCTTATTTAAACAAATTTGAATCCAAAATTTACCCCATACGGTTTTAAATACAAGGCCACTATCAAAAAAGATAATTTGCATCTATACAAGGCCCCTATCTCTTCTCCAGAAGAATTGGTTACATTTTCGCCTCGTACGATGATATTTATTGATGAAAACATGCAGCCATGGAGCAAGAGGTGCCACATGCAACATGTTTAGTTAGCTCGGAACATGAGAGGTTTTCCGCATAATCAATCGTGCTATTTATTTTAGTTGGCTTTGTTTACTTGGTATAGTGGCCTTGTATTAAAAAAAAGGAGGGAGTAACATTTATGCCCAAGATCACTTAGTATTGGCAGGGTGCGATTAATTATTACATATTTTGACATATAATATCAACAAAAAGAATACACATGGCATATAAATAAGAGAATAAGGAACTTAAACTGGGTGAGCTCTCAGTATAACATGTAAAAACTACATGAAACCATATGCAAAAAAAAGTTTAACATGTAAACAAATGCTACGTATAAACTATATGAAACCTTATGCGTGATCTTAGAAATTCCTATGCACGCATAGGTGCATAAACTGTTTGATTGAGAAATGCCCAAGCCTCTGGTCCCATCAACAACTCCACGTACATGTCAAGTAATGCTACTACCGAAGTTGCCTAGGAAGGAAGAGCAAAGCAACTAAGGAAAAAGGTGGCTGTCAAAGAAAAGCTGAAGAAACGGAGAGTTGAGCTAGCCCATACTGTTACACGCTTACAACTAACTTTAAGCAGGCAATTCACATCGAAATCTCACCAACAAATTAGTTTTCTCTAAATGAGAAAGCAGATATTTCTTTCCATTGAAAAATAGTCACTGCAATGTTCGCGAAAAGGAAAAGGAAAATAGTCACTGCAAAAGAAACCCAGGAAATAAGGACATGATGGCGCAGTAGGATAAAAATAAATTGTCGCTGAAGCCACATGAGACTGGCTAACTACCAGCTATATATATGTTGACATGAAAGAAAGCATTCTTAACAAACAATATAATAACAATGTGAGAGGGACGGGCATGATTAAACTATGAATCGAGTCACTCTTTAGTGAGAGTTAAAGAGTTAGCATCAGTCATGTAACTCTTGACCAAATCCGTTTAACACCCCACATCTACGCATCCATGATAGAATTGACACCCCAGCTAACACCGACGAGCTATTGTTTCCCACGACGTCTGCACCCATGTTAATTTGACCACTTTGTTATTGCACCTGCATTCATTTTGGATCTTGATCTTGACTCCACATCTTTCTTTTATCTGATCTTAACCTGACTTAACATGTAGAGTTACTCTATATTTTCTATTTTGGCAACTCTTTTCATTTAGATGTTATTTTGGTAACTAAGCATGCATTTCCTTTCGCCGTTTTGTTACAATTCAGAGGTATGAGAACGATGGTGGTGTTACAGAGAGATGCTTGGTGGATACTCCTACATAACTCAACAACAACAACAACAACAACAACAACTACTACTACTACTACTACTACTACTACTACTACTACTACTACTACGGGCTTGTTCTGATCTCCTCCCGCTCCTAACTTCCCAAAATTCTGGAGCGAAGCCGAGCTGAACGATTTAGACTTGAGAAGCTGGCTTCGGGAAGTTGTGATCGATCGCAGTGTTAAAATCTGAAGCGAGGTCGGCCCAGCTCCACAGAAATGAAAAGATGTAGTTGGATGATATTACGGCAGAACTGCCACCGCTAAAGAAAATGGTTCGCTCGACGCTCGTAAGGAAAACGAATCGGTACGTAAAGAAAAATGTTCGCTCTCCTCTCTCCCTCGAAATGGGTTGTTTCAGCCGGCCAAAATGCCTCCGAACAGGCCAGATTTTGGTTAGCTGGGCTGCCAGCCAATGGAGCGCTTGAAGAAGCTATCGATCGAGCCGAACGTATCGTGATCGCCAGGCAGAGCAGAAGCTAGCGTGAGAAGCTGGTTTTTGAGAATTTTTGTGAAGTTAGAGGAGATCAGAACAGGCCCTACTACGACTACTACTTCGCCCCCAAAAAAGAAGATTTATTCTCTATGCAGAAAAAAAACTCAATCACTCACAGATAAAACAAAAACGAGTGCAATGGGGTTTATGCAAGCGGTTTGACATTCCAGCTATTCTAGAAACTCTCACGCACTATACCACCGACATGCCCAACACAATCTGCACTACACACGGTTTTGTTAAACGCTTGGATGATGCACTTAACACAAGCGGTTATTCAAGTAGCCAACATAGTCGGCATTACACACACGGTTCTGTTAAACTTGTGGGTGATGCACTTAACACAAGCAGTTACTCAGGGCGACCGAGTGTGGAACATTCGTAGGTGGTCTACTAAGGGAGCCACTGTTGTGGATAGCCTTACGCCGACCACCATGTCCGAAAGTTACGATAGGGTGATCGGGAGGTGAAATGTTGAGACGATAGTTTAGGCTAGGGTTACTTTCTTTCTTGGCTGGTTTTCTCTCTCCGACGCATGGTATTTCACGGCGGGGTGATCTTGTCGACGACTCATCAATGCCTTTAGGGAAAGGGTTTCTTCAATCCCAAGCCTTGTTTGAGTTAGCATTGCGCGTTCTCCACGATGGAAGAAGGCTTGGGAGCTCGATGGTCGTAAGGAAGATGAAGACCTTCAAGGACTATTACATATTTTCGTTTGGATGCTAATAAAGATCTGATGATCGCTCAGGGGGATCCCTTGAGCGAACGTTCCACTAGGACCGTTCTCTCTAGAGGGCACATCATCTTAGCTCTTCCATTGACAAGGATCGTTCGCTTAGGACCTGCACCAGCGTGACGCGGGGCAGCCTGATTTGAACGAGGCCATCTCGCGTGCCTGGCACCATACCAAGACGGGCTAGACCCACAAAATATATTGAGGCCAAAAATATTGCCACGCTATAAATTATGAATCTGGCCATATCGTACAGTATAAAAAATTGCTACAATTTACAAAAATGCTAATTCCGCATTGTCCTATTTCTTACCACATACTACAAAACATTCTAGAAATTGCGGATTCGTACATTCCTAGCGGGCCTGGTTAGGAGATGCTTTAAAGTTCGTAGGATGTAGGCTAAATCGTGAATGTGGCAACCGAACACTCTAGAAAAAGGCTTTTGCCCTGTTTTACCGAACAAAGTATATGGCCGAACAATACAAGGTGGAGAGGTAGCCCTCTTAGAAGGCACATCCCGAAATAACCGGATTACACATAAGGCACGCAACAATAGAACATCTTTTTCTTCATTGCCCACTTTCTAAGTTACTGTGACGGACAATTCATGTGTCATTTAACGTTGCACCGCCCGTCTCGGTTTCGCATCTATTTGGGACTTGGTTAACAGGGATAGAGCCTAAAACCATGACACATATTCGAGTAGGAGTGTGTGTGTCGGTGTCAAAACCGGCGGATCTCGGGTAGGGGGTCCCGAACTGTGCGTCTAGGCCGGATGGTAACAGGAGGCAAGGGACACGAAGTTTTACCCAGGTTCAGGCCCTCTCGATGGAGGTAAAACCCTATGTCCTGCTTGATTAATATTGATGATATGGGTAGTACAAGAGTAGATCTACCACGAGATCGGAGAGGCTAAACC
Source organism: Triticum urartu (assembly GCF_056163025.1). NCBI lineage: Eukaryota > Viridiplantae > Streptophyta > Magnoliopsida > Poales > Poaceae > Triticum > Triticum urartu. Next base: position 341,742,697 of record NC_141877.1, read on the forward strand.
CTAGAAGCTAGCCTATGGTATGATTGTTGTTGTGTATGTCGTCCTACGGACTAAAACCCTCCGGTTTATATAGACACCGAAGAGGGTTAGGGTTACACAAAGTCGGTTACAATGGTAGGAGATCTGCATATCCGTATCGCCAAGCTTGCCTTCCACGCCAAGGAAAGTCCCTTCCGGACACGGGACGAAGTCTTCAATCTTGTATCTTCATAGGCTAGGAGTCTGGCTGAAGGTATAGTCCGGCCATCCGGACACCCCCTAATCCAGGACTCCCTCAGTAGCCCCTGAACCAGGCTTCAATGACGACGAGTCCGGCGTGCAGATTGTCTTCGGCATTGCAAGGCGGGTTCCTCCTCCAAATACTTCATAGAAGATTTTGAACACAAAGGTAGTGTCCGGCTCTGCAAAATAAGTTTCCACATATTGCCATAGAGAGAATAACATTTACACAAATCTAATCTGCTGACGTATTCCGTAGTGTGACACACCACAGCCAAGCCTTTATCCGAGTCGTTTCATTATCTCATCAATACGGGCGTGGGTAACCCAACCGCGCCATTGATTACGACACTTGGAGATAAGCGAGTTTTACCAGGCTGGTGGGGACACGTAGTTGCGTCCACCCATATAAGGGGGTAGGGATCCACCTTTTCACCTACGCCTTCTTTCTCCCTTGCTTATCCATTCTCGCGCACTCGAGCTCCAGTGCCCAAGTCCGCACTCCCCACCTCAACCTTCTCCAGCCATGTCCGGAGCGGGAGGCAAGTGGATGGTCTCCTCCGTCACGGAGGGGCACATCAAAAAACTGAGGAAGGCCGGATACTTGTCCAACGACATTGCGTACCGGCTTCCCGAAAAGGGGCAGCTCATCCCCACACCTAGGCCCCATGAGAGGGTGGTGTTCCTCCCCCATTTCCTCCGCGGACTGGGCTTCCCTCTTCACCCATTTGTCCGGGGGCTCATGTTCTACTATGGCCTGGATTTCCACGATCTGACCCCGAACTTTGTCCTCAACATCTCGGCGTTTATCGTCGTGTGCGAGGCTTTCCTCCGTATCCGCCCCCATTTCGGCCTATGGCTCAAGACTTTCAATGTCAAGCCGAAGGTGGTGCGCGGCAACCAGGCGGAGTGCGGAGGCGCCATGGTGGGCAAGATGGCCAACGTCTTATGGCTCGAGGGCTCCTTTGTGGAGACCCTGAAGGGGTGGCAATCGGGGTGGTTTTACATCACCGAGCCGCGCGACCCCGAATGGGTCGCAGCCCCCATGTTTCGATCCGGACCCCCTACGCGGCTTACCTCCTGGAAGGAGACGGGCCTGTCCTGGAGTAAAAAAGGAGAGCTGGCCGGACTCCAAACATGCATCCAAACCCTGGTGGACAAGAAGCTCAAACTTGTCAACGTTGTCCAGGTTATGCTCATCCGCCTAATCCTCCCGTGTCAACAACGGGCTTTCAACCTGTGGGAGTTCGACCCGGCGCGACACCAAACTCTGAGCAGGCTCTTTGACACGACATACGAAGATGCCTGGAAGGTGCTTTTTAAGGGCGCCGAGGCCCCCGCATCTGCTACCGAGGATCGCGAATTCAGTATGCAGCGTCACGCTCATGCGGTAGGCTGTTTTTTCCTTTTACAGGGTATCAGTTTTTCATAGTTTGACTCCATGCGGGATCTAAGCTCCCTTACCTTTGATAGGATTGGCAGGTGATGTCCAGATAGATCAACTGTCCGGCTCCCTTGCTCGAAGGCCCAGCGGACGCTCGCTTGGCGAAGCTGCTGGTTCCGGCACCCTATGTGGTGCCAGAGAAGAAGGTCGCGAAAAAGGCCATGGGGACTCAAAAGAGTGCCCGGGGCCAGGAGGTGTCGGATCCATCATCCGACGGTTCCGAGGCGCATTCCTCCCGTGAAGACGAGGAGGAAGAAGAAGAGACCTCTCCCCCTCCAGCGGGAGGAGAGAAGAAAAGGAAGGCCGCCCTCTCTGAGGATGCCAGAGGGTCCAAGAAGGGAAAAACCCTTCCTCCGGACTACTCCACCGACGCCGACGATGTCGGAGAGGAGTGGCCGCCCAGGGCCAAGCCCCTGGCAAAATCGTAAGTATCCGGATACCAGAGTAATTCATGGTATTCGTTTATTGCACAGCTTTCCCTTATGTCGAATATGTTTATGCAGCCCACCCAAAGACCGGCTCGACGCATCGTCGAGCGGCTCACTGGACTCGTCGGATGTGAACTCGCTTCCGACGGCTTCCTCCCCCCACCCTACGGACGACACCGAAGTGTTGTCCCAACAGGTTTCAAGCCAGGAGGAGGTGGTCCTGGAGGCGCCGCAAGGCGACATCCCGGACTCCAGGAGGAAAGGGGATGAAACCCCCCAGGGCTCCAAGTCCGGCTCTAAGCCGGACACCGCTCCGAAACCTTCAAAGGTTCCAGAGTCCGGCGGGGGACCTCCTTCCAAGAGGAACAAGCCCACCGTGCCGGTGACCCCCGTCCAACCGGAGGCGCCGGACAATCTGTTGGAGGCGCTCCAAGGCGCCTCCATCGACGAGGAGCATCGCACCATTATGAGTGCGGTGGTCCAGAAGGTTCAGTCCGCCAAGAGCGGACTGAGTGAAGCTTGTACTAGCCTGTTAACAGGCTTTGAGGTAAGTAAAGAATGTGTAAATAATATTACCGCATAGACAGTAGCCCCTGATGCTCTGTTTGGCGTTCGGGAAGAAAATCCGAATAGAGGATCAAATAAATTTCGTAGGAGTCTAACAAAAAGGAGTCAATATGCGTACGCAGGCTTCTCTGCTTACGTCCGCCGCACTGACTGCGGAAGTGGACACGCTAAAGCAGAACCTCGAGTGGTCCGAGCAAGAGCTCGGGTGTGCCAAGAAGCAGCTCGAGGACAATGAAGATAAGAAATACCTTGTTTAAATATATATAAAGAGGTGCAATTGCAAAAAATGACAGGATTAACGTGGCTATTATAGGGGCCACGTCTGAGGTGGCGACCCTTAAGCAAGCACTGGTCGAGGCCGAGAAGAGGGCGGCCACGGAGCGCACCGAGCGGGAGAAGTATGAGGCCGAGGTTGGCAAGGTACGGCAAGAGCTCCAGGCTCTCATGGAAAAACATGAGAGTTTGGAGCTTGACTCAAAGACGCGAGCGTCCGAGCTCGCGGTGGCTATTGAAAATGCCAAGTCTGCCAAGGCCGAATCCCAGAAGACCCTCTAGGAGTTGGATGAGGTGAAGAAGATAGCGGCGGGTAAGGCATTCTTTATGCAAAGCAAACACATAAACGTGAGTTACTTGTTACTTACCTGAATCCGGAGCTCTTCAGGAGCGTTCGCAGATCTTCCCCGGAGTGTGTCCGATGCCGCCGCATTCTATCGAGCCGAGGAGGGCAGCTCGATGGAGAAGGTGTTCTGGTCTCAGTATGCTGAGGCCGGACACCCCGTGCCCCTGAGCGACCAGCTGAAGCAACTGGTCGAGCTCCACAAGGCGGCCGAACAGGCCATGAAGGGCCTCCTAGTTTAGCTGTGGCCTGGAGGGGCTCTGCCTGGGAGCTATTTCGGGCTGGTGCGGCGGCTGGTGGAGGCCTGTCCAAGGCTCGAAGTCATCAAGCGCTCCGTCTGCATTGAAGGTGCCCGTAGGGCCCTTGCCCGTGCTAAGGTGCACTGGGGCAAACTGGATGCTGAGAAGTTTGTGAAGGACGGGCCACCGCCGGGGAAGGAGCATCGCAAGCCCGAGAATTATTATAAAGATGTTCTGAAGGGTGCCTACCTTGTGGCGGATGAATGTTCTAGGGATGTAATTTTTGAGTGAAATTTGCTCATTTTGTCCTGTGTGCTGAAAACTTGTTCATATGCGCTAAGCAATGCTGTTGGAATTTAAAATATTACCTTCTGTGCGGCTGTTTATCAATTCTGAGAGATGGCAAGTCGTCGGCTTCTGCCCCCGTGCCGCTAGTGCTGGGGTGTTCGGGGATAAACCTGAGTGCTCTTTTTCCCATGTTTCAGTCCTTCGAGGGAGGCGCTCAGCCCAACGAACAAGGCAATCGGACTATAATGCGTGAACACTCTCACTTAGCCATAGAATTTTATAATTTTAAATTTCGACGAAGCCCCTGGTATTTGGAAGACCGAGTTCGGGGCGCTATCCACGCCTTGGCCGGACAGAGCCGGCTCCTTGCTCTAAGCGGCATAAGTCGTTAGGGACTCGAAAAAACCTCTCGAACAGCGACCAGCTCTCGCTTCATCATGACAGTCAGTTTTAACTTTCTCCACTGAGGTGCTCGACCCAGCTCAACTGGGGCACAATCGCAGTGGTTCTCTTAGTGCCACCTTAGCCGATATAGCGGAACGTAAGGCACCAAAACATAGGAGCCGGGCAAACCCAACTATTGACCCAAGACATGATTCGGAGCCGATGCATATAATGCTATAAGTTCGGGGTGCCGCACTTGTTAAAGTGTTCGGACTTCTCACACCATATTGAGGGTACTAAAGCCCCTGGCGTATTTAGGACGTACCAGAGTGTACGGGTGCAACATGTCGTTAAGGAACATATATTAAAAAAGAGTAATGCAAAAATAGACAAAAGCTATGCATTGTTTATTAAAGAGGGCTGCGATCGAAGCAGAATGATACAAATAATGCTATAAGCAAAAGGTTGGACTATTTAATGTGTCCGTTCCAGGGGCAAGCTGCGGAATAGTATGCGAAACAGGTATACCGCTCGTGATAGAGACCACCTGGGAGTTCCGTAATGCGGCGTGGCTTGTCTGCTTCACTGGTTCTTGCATTGTTTGTGCGGCAACTGAACTGCCGAACAGGCCTTCCGAAGAGTGGATTCCTGAAAGTAAGAGAAAATTAAAAAATCGGCAGCCCCTGGTGCGGCTTAAGCCGTGTTTCAGGCGTGCCGTGATGGTGCCCCTCCCCCTGTACCCATGGTATTTCTAGAGCGTAGTTATGTACGCGAAGTACTGGTGTCGCATTTTTGCGAGGGCTGGGGTTGGGGCCGCATTGCTACGCCTGCTCGGATCGTGCCAGGCGGTCTTGTTGTAGGTTACTCCGGGCGCGCTTGACGGTGTCCGGTCGTTTAATGGCCGGACTGGAGAACTGCCTGGAGAAGCTGCTTTGTACTTCCACTGCAAGAACCGCCGTGTGCTCCTCCGTTCGGAGGGAGCGTTCGGTGTTTCCATTGACCGTAATTACTCCTCGAGGGCCTGGCATCTTGAGCTTAAGGTATGCGTAGTGCGGTACTGCATTGAACTTGGCGAATGCGGTTCGCCCGAGCAGTGCGTGATAGCCATTGCGGAATGGGACTATGTCGAAGATTAACTCCTCACTTCGGAAATTATCCGGAGATCCGAAGACCACTTCAAGTGTGACTGAGCCTGTGCAGTTGGCCTCTACACCTGGTATTACGCCTTTAAAGGTCGTTTTGGTGGGCTTAATCCTCGAGGGATCTATGCCCATTTTCCGCACTGTATCCTGGTAAAGCAGGTTCAGACTATTGCCTCCATCCATAAGGATTATAGTGAGATGAAATCCGTCAATAATTGGGTCTAGAACCAATGCGGCGAATCCGCCATGACGGATGCTAATGGGATGGTCCCTTCGATCAAAGGTGATCGGGCAGGAGGACCATGGGTTAAATTTTGGGGCGACTGGCTCTACCGCGTATACGTCCCTTAACGCGCGCTTCCGCTCCCTTTTGGGAACGTGGGTTGCGTATATCATGTTCACCGTCCGCACTTGTGGGGGGAAACCCTTCTGTCCACTGTTGTTCGGCGGCCGGGGCTCCTCGTCGTCATCGCTATGCAGCCCCTTGTCTTCATTTTCGGCATTTAACTTGCCTGCCTGCTTGAACACCCAACAATCCCTGTTGGTGTGATTGGCCGGCTTTTCGGGGGTGCCATGTATCTGGCACAAGCGGTCGAGTATTCGATCCAAACTGGATGGGCCCCTAGGATTCCTTTTGAATGGCTTTTTCCGCTGACCGGATTTAGAGCCTCTGAATCCGGCATTAACTGTCGTATCCTTAGCATTGTCGCCGTTAATGCGGTGCTTCTGCTTGTTGCGACGTGACCTGCCACTACTGTCTCTGGTACCCGAATTACCAGGGTTCTTGGTCATATTGTTGCTACGAGCAAGCCAGCTGTCTTCTCCCGCGCAAAGCGGGTCATGAGTGTCGTGAGTGCTGCCATAGACTTCGGCTTTTCCTGTCCAAGGTGCCGGGCAAGCCACTCGTCATAGATATTGTGCTTGAAGGCTGCTAGGGCCTCAGCGTCCGGAGAGTCGACTATTTGATTTTTCTTTGTTAAGAACCGTGTCCAGAATTTCCTGGCCGATTCCTCTGGCTGCTGAATTACGTGACTTAGGTCATTGACGTCTATGGGTCGCACATAAGTGCCCTGGAAATTGTCGAGGAATGCGGCTTCCAGGTCCTCCCAACAACTGATTGATCCTGTTGGCAAGCTATTAAGCCAATGCCGAGCTGGTCCTTTAAGTTTGAGTGGGAGGTATTTGATGGCGTGGAAATCATCGCCGCGGGCCATGTGGATATGAAGGAGATAATCCTCGATCCATACCGCAGGATCTGTTGTGCCATCATATGATTCGATATTTACGGATTTGAACCCCTCGGGGATTTGATGATCCATTATTTCATCTGTGAAGCATAGTGGGTGTGCGGCGCCTCTGTACTGGGCTATATCACGACGTAGCTCCAATGAGCTTTGTCTACTGTGTTCGGCCCTGCCGAATTTGTGGCCGGCGTGGCGGCTACCGTCTCGAGCCGTGGGGCGCCCATGCGATCCGTAGATCGATCTTGTTTGCCTTGCCTTGTCCTCCAACATATCTCGTAAGTCCGGCGCATATTCCCGTGCCTTGGTACGGAGTGCGGCTTGAGTGGAGGGCCGAGAGGCCTCTCTGTCGCGGCCACGAGGTGGCCGGTCGGCCGCATCAAGTGCTTCCTCCTCTAATCGGGGTAGCAACCTGCGCTTTGGGTAACTCTTGGAGGGGCGTTCGAGTTTATGATCTTCGGCCGCAAGGACTTCAGTCCATCTGTCGACTAGCAAATCTTGATCAGCTCTAAACTGTTGTTGTTTTTTCTTGAGACTTCTTGCCGTGGCTATAAGCCTGTGTTGAAAACGCTCTTGCTCGACGGGATCCTCTGGCACGACGAATTCGTCGTCGTCGAGGCTTGCCTCGTCTTCAGAGGGAGGCATATAATTATCGTCCTCGACCTCTCTGTGTGCCGCTCTCTTATGAGGGCTGGTTTCTCCATCCTCCTGCGCTAAATCTTGCTGGAGGGGGTTTTCTTCGGCACTTTCTGGAGTATTATTATCTCCCGTGCTGGAATCACCGTATTTGTTTTGGCGGGATTTTGAGCGGCGCCGCTGACGCCGGCGCTTAGGCTGTTTCTTGGAGGGGTCATCCTCCGCTGTTCCATCGCCATCTCCTTCTTTTGGGGTGTCCACCATGTATATGTCATATGACGAGGTGGCTTTCCAGGGCCTGGTAGGCGCTGGTTCTTCATCGTCTCCTTGATCGGTGTCCATACCGTCGATGTCTTCGGAGTCGAAGTCGAGCATGTCGGTTAAGTCGTCGACAGTGGCTACAAAGTGGGTGGTGGGTGAGCTTTGAATTTCTTCATCGTCCGAATCCCAACCTTGCTGACCGTAGTCCGGCCAGGGCTCTCCTGATAAAGAGAGAGACTTCAGTGTCTTCAGAATATCGCCAAAAGGCGAGTGCTGAAAGATGTCCGCGGCAGTAAACTCCATAATCGGCGCCCAATCGGATTCAATCGGCAGGGGCGCGGAGGGTTCGGAGTCCGGAGAGGAGTCCGGCTCCTTGGAGTCATGAGTCTCACAGAGTGCGGGGCTGGTGTTCGGCTCGATCGCCGTTGGGATCGCAGCCCCCGAGGCGGCGTCCAACCACCCATCCTCGATCGGCGCAGTTGGCTCCGAATTAAGGGTCGAAGCCGATGCGGGTGCGGCCTCCAGGGCACTGTTCGGCGGCAGAGCAAGATCATGCTCGTCGTGACGGTGAGGCGCGCTCGGCAGTGGCTCGAATCCGTCGAAGATCAAGTCCCCGCGGATGTCAGACGTGTAATTTAAGCTTCCAAATCTGACCTGACGGCCAGGGGCATAGCTTTCGATCGGCTCCAGGTGGCCAAGTGAATTGGCCCGCAGTGCGAAGCCGCCGAAGACGAAGATCTGTCCGGGGAGGAAGGTCTCACCCTGGACTGCATCGCTATTGATGATCGTAGGAGCCATCGAGCCTGACGGCGACGTCATAGAGGAACTCTCAATGAAAGCACCAATGTCGGTGTCAAAACCGGCGGATCTCGGGTAGGGGGTCCCGAACTGTGCGTCTAGGCCAGATGGTAACAGGAGGAAAGGGACACGAAGTTTTACCCAGGTTCAGGCCCTCTCGATGGAGGTAAAACCCTACGTCCTGCTTGATTAATATTGATGATATGGGTAGTACAAGAGTAGATCTACCACGAGATCGGAGAGGCTAAACCCTAGAAGCTAGCCTATGGTATGATTGCTGTTGTGTATGTCGTCCTACGGACTAAAACCCTCCGGTTTATATAGACACCGGAGAGGGTTAGGGTTACACAAAGTTGGTTACAATGGTAGGAGATCTGCATATCCGTATCGCCAAGCTTGCCTTCCACGCCAAGGAAAGTCCCTTCCGGACACGGGACGAAGTCTTCAATCTTGTATCTTCATAGTCCAGGAGTCCGGCTGAAGGTATAGTCCGGCCATCCGGACACCCCCTAATCCAGGACTGCTTCAGTGTGCATTACTTTGGGCCATATGGAATTGTCGCAATGACGTTGCCTTTAACAGTCAAACCATCATGAATTTTTTACAGGTTATCTTCAGGGCGTTAATTTGGATCCGTGTGTGGTTGTTACTCAGCCATGCGGACCACGGGGAGTTTATGAATATTGGGTGCAACCGATGAGAGATGGTTGCACGAGATACTTATAGCCGATTTGGATGGGGAAAAGAATTCTATGAGACCAGGTCTCACGCGAGACCCATCCTGATGAATGACACGTGGCATTCACAAATCACAAAGCATCTACTCCACCCCCACTTGAAATTAGGGGGGGGGGAGATTAGATGCTTTGGGATTTGTAAATGCCACGTGTCATCTATCAGGGCGGGCCTCACCTGTTAACCGTGAGACCTGATCTCATATAATTTTTTTCTATTTGGACGATGCTCAATAACAGGATAGGTGTGTATAGTCATCTTTTTCTATTTTCGCCCGTTGTGGCAGATTATTTCTATGAGTTTCACGGTACTATTTGAGACCTTGTTTTGAACCTGGATTTTTAATAATATGGTTGTATGCATCAAAAGATGCAGATACCGGGGGTATTCCTCCTTTTCGAAAAAATAGAACTCACGCAACTACGGTATCGAAGAAAAACACACGCTACACTCTAGCACACTAAACTCCACGACAACGTCCTCAGGATGGAAGAAGGCGCGACGCGTCGTCGCTGTCGGGTCCAAAAATGAACATGAGCTTTCACTCGAAATCCTAGCATGATAAGAAGAACCATGTCGACATCTTCAAGAAGAAAGCAGCATCCAAATCATTCCCACACGGACCTGGTTGACGCAATGCGGACAACCAAACACGTCCCAAATTGCAGTGCCACACTCGCCCCAAAATCCCTGTTGATCTCACGCCACACCTCCGGAGAATACAGGCAACGCAGAAAGTGGTGGTTGCGGCGTTCCTCTCGGAGTACGTAAAAGGAGAGGAGCAGCCAGGGTGGAGCGGAGGGACACGGGACACGGGAGTCTCACGAGCTAGCGACACTAACAAAACGCTGTAGTATTTGTTACTCCGTGCATGCATATTGCCGTTGCAGCCCACGCTCCAATTTGTCGTCTCCAGTACAGTAACTCTCCACGTATACTTTTTATACTAGTTTTTACCCACTGATGATTTGTCCCTCACCTACTTCCTGACACAGGCAGCCCTGAACCCTAGAAAATACTACTGCCACTTACTAAATCCAATTTCAGTAACTCAGATGCTACCGAGTTCAACTGTAGTTCTAGCTAGCGCACATAGGCACGTGAACAAACAAACGCGAGAAAACTAATCAGATTTTGTCCAGGGACTGTTTGTTCGAATCTTAGCTTGGTCTCCAAACTTCAATGCTGCAGTACCAAACTTTCATAATTCAACAGATTTTTTTTTCTCTGGCGCTTTCTTTTTCGCACACTTCTCTCACACTACTCAAAGTGGTTCTCATGATGATATGACAATTCTTTCGGCAATCTCGTCAGCAAAAGAAGAAAGATCATTAGATTATTATAAGAATACCGGAAGTACCTAGACTTGTCACATACTCCCTCGGTTTCTTTTTAGTCCGTATGTAAGTTTTGTTTTAAGTCAAACATAGTAGAATTTTTTTTTGAACCCCAAACCGTAGAACAATTGTTCTACGGTATTTTAATTAATATAAATAAAAATAGTACAAAAACCCGCAAAGGGTCAAAACTTGGCAGGTGACCAGCCAATGCCTGTTCTAGGTATAAAGGTCGTGTCTTTACATGTTATTGTGTACTCACTGTGAAAATCTTTGCTCATACTTATTCTTGATCTTGTGTCAAAGAAGCTTTAAATCTTGCTTGAGATGGTATCTCCATGATTGAATTGATTGTTGTTGTGCCTTGTAAACTTTGTCATTTCTCTGAATCCATATGTTCCAGCATCCCAAGATGATAATTTCTGTGGCAATTTGTTTTGGTAAGTGACAGGGTAAGTGATCCACCGCAAGAATGGTGTCCTCAAACACAGATGTTCCTCTTTGTCTATTTGGAATCAAGGAGTCTTGGGCAAAGTTGCAATCCCATAGCAAATGCATAGTGGTCTCCTCTGCCTTTTGATCGCAGTTGGGGCAGTAGGGGTCATCTAAATGAATGCTTTTTTCCTTGAGGAAAAATGTATCAACATTCACAATAAGATTCATACAAGAAGAGCCAAGCGGCTGATGATGCATCTCTACATGGTGTATCCTTGAAAAAGCAATATTAGATTGATATCATTAGATGCATCATTGAATTAACTTTCATATTGCATATCTTTTGCATATATCAATTTCAAGGTATGAGATTGCTAACCAGACCTGTCTCCAATTTTGCTCCCGCTCCCGCTCCCTGACCTAGCCCTGTCGTCGGCCACTCCGGCCTCCGCCTAGCCTTCCCGTCGCTGGCCACTCCGGCCATGACGGCCACCGCATAGCCTCCCGTCGTTTGCCACTCGGGTTGCGACGGCCACCGTAGTTTCTGTCTAAATCTTCTCCAGTCCAATCATGTCGCTGTCTGACCTTCACTTTGATCGAGGGCATGCCTTCTAAGACCGCATCCGCTCCTCCATGAATCTGCCGATCAACTTCACGGCGGAGCACGGTCAGCGGGAATTCTTTCTGGTGGCGGAATTTACTAGATCGAAGATTCGACTCACAGAGGAATCGGTAGGTACCATTCTTCTCTCCTGCTTTGGTGGTCGAGCTTCCCTTTTCAAGGTTCGCAAACTGCGTGAGCATCTTTTCAAGTTCTCGGTTTCTTCGATCAATATTGGTTTTGCGATCTACAATGGAGGGAATGCTTCATTGCCTGAATTCAATCTTGGATTTCTCCTTTGGTTTTCTAATGGTCCTAAGTTTCATGCCCTTGCCGATCCTGAACAAGATAATGGGTGGACCTTAGTCTCACGATCAAGAAATGTGAATTCTTTTGCTGATGCAGTTCGTGCACCAAGATTCTTCAATCAAGCTTCATTTCCGCCTCAGAACCATAGATCTCGCCCCGCTCAATCAACGGTGGAAGTTACTACGGTTTTTGATCGGCTTCAATTTCTGGAAGCGGATAATAATGAGGCGGCAAATCAGCGAATTCAAAATGGCCCAGCAGTTGCCTCTGGTCCTTTGGCGGCCCAATCTACTGGAGGCCCGGCCCAGCTCTTTCTGTGTCCGTTGTCTGCTGACGGGCCATGAGAGATCGAGCTGCACGAATAAAATTCATTGCCATAATTGCAAAAGGTAGGGCCATGTTGCTAGTGACTGTCGCTCAGGCTTCCGCTCCCTTGCATTGTCAAACCAATTGACTGTCTCAATGATGACCCCCAAGTATAGGGGATTTATCGTAGTCCTTTCGATAAGTAAGAGTGTCGAACCCAACGAGGAGCAGAAGGAAATGATAAGCGGTTTCCAGCAAGGTATTCTCTGCAAGTACTGAAATAAGTGGTAACAGATAGTTTTGTGCAATGTTGAGGAAATCGTTAACTGGTAGCTGCTCAGTCGGCTGTTGAGTAGGGATTAATAGGCTAATCGGCAAGTTAATCGGCCATTTAATCAATTAATCAGACGATTTATCGGGTAATCGGCTACTCGGGGACCCTATGAGTAGGGATTAATCGGCAAGTTAACTGGTTAATCGGATGAATTCTTGAACAGGGGTTTTGTGATAGGATAATTTGTAACGAGTAACAAGTAACAAAAGTAAATAAAGTGCAGCAAGGTGGTCCAATCCTTTTTGTAGCAAAGGACAAGCCTGGACAAACTCTTATATAGAGAAAAGCGCTCCCGAGGACACATGGGAATATCGTCAAGCTAGTTTTCATCACGTTCATATGATTCGCGTTCGGTACTTTGATAATTTGGTATGTGGGTGGACCGGTGCTTGGGTACTGTCCTTACTTGGACAAGCATCCCACTTATGATTAACCTCTATTGCAAGCATCCACAACTACAACAAAAGTATTATGGTAAACCTAACCATAGCATGAAACATATGGATCCAAATCAACCCCTTACGAAGCAACGCATAAACTAGGGTTTAAGCTTCTGTCACTCTAGCAACCCATCATCTACTTATTACTTCTCAATGCCTTCCTCTAGGCCCAAATAATGGTGAAGTGTTATGTAGTCGACGTTCACATAACACCACTAGAGGAGAGACAACATACATCTCATCAAAATATCGAACGAATACCAAATTCACATGACTACTAATAGCAAGACTTCTCCCATGTCCTCAGGAACAAATGTAACTACTCACAAAGCATAATCATGTTCATAATCAGAGGGGTATTAATATGCATATAGGATCTGAACATATGATCTTCCACCAAATAAACCAACTAGCATCAACTACAAGGAGTAATTAACACTACTAGCAACCTACTAGTATCAATCCCGGACTTGGAGACAAGAATTGGATACAAGAGATGAACTAGGGTTTTGAGAGGAGATGGTGCTGGTGAAGATGTTGATGGAGATTGCCTTCTCCCGATGAGAGGAGCGTTGGTGATGACGATAGCGATGATTTCCCCCTCCCGGATGGAAGTTTCCCCGGCAGAACAGCTCTGCCGGAGCCCTAGATTGGATCCGCCAAGGTTCCGCCTCGTGGTGGCGGAGTTTCATCCGAGGAGATGGCTTATGATTTTTTCCTCATCGAAAGACTCCATATAGAAGAAGATGGCCATCTGAGGGCCACCAGGGGGCCCACGAGGTAGGGGGCGCGCCCAGGGGGGTAGGGCGCGCCTCCCACCCTCGTGGGCAGGGTGTGGCCCCCCTGGTGAACTTCTTGCGCTCAGTATTTTTTATATATTCTGAAAACGTCTTCCGTGAAGTTTCAGGACTTTTGGAGCTGTGCAGAATAGGTCTCTAATATTTGCTCCTTTTCCAGCCAGAATCCCAGCTGCCGGCATTCTCCCTCTTTATGTAAACCTTGTAAAATAAGAGAGAATAGGCATAAGTATTGTGACATAATGTGTAATAACAGCCCATAATGCAATAAATATCAATATAAAAGCATGATGCGAAATGGACGTATCAACTCCCCCAAGCTTAGACCTTGCTTGTCCTCAAGCGAAAGCCGAAATCGAAAAATATGTCCACATGCTTAGAGATAGAGGTGTCGATAAAAGTAAAATACGGACATGAGGACATCATGATCATTCTTAGAACAACAACTTACATAATTCTTGTGATATGATTTCTTATGCTAGAGTAATAATTCAATCACAATTTCAAGTATGAATCGTAAACTTCATTGAAAACTAACAAACTATAATCTCAGTCATTGGAGCAATTGCAATTTATCAAAACATAAGAAAGAGTCAATATATAAGAGCTTTTCAGCAAGTCCACATACTCAACTATCATATAGTCTTTCACAATTGCTGACACTCACACAATACTTATGGGTATGGAGTTTTAATCGGACACAGAGAAAGATAGGGGCTTATAGTTTTGCCTCCCAACGTTTTACCTCAAGGGTAATGTCAACAATAATAGTTCATGAAAACTCACATCCAATTATCCATATATACCAGGATCTTTCCAACATACTGTGCTTGCCAAAGGATAAAATGTAAAAAGGAAGGGTGAAGATCACCATGACTCTTATGCAAGGTAGGAGATAAAAGTAAAAGATAGGCCCTTCGCAGAGGGAAGCAGAGGTTGTCATGCGCTTTTATGGTTGGATGCACAAAATCTTAATGCGAAAGAACGTCACTTTATATTGCCACTTGTGATATGGACCTTTATTATGTAGTATGTCGCTTTTATTTCTTCCATATCACACGATTGTATAAAGCTTATTTTCTCCCACACTAATAAGTCATACATATTTAGCGAGCAATTTTTATTACTTGCACCGATGACAACTTACTTGGAGGATCTTACTCAATCCATAGTTAGGTATGGTGGACTCTCATGGCAAAACTGATTTAAGGGTATTTGGAAGCACAAGTAGTATCTCTACTTGGTGCGATGAATTTGGCTAGCATGAGGGGGAAAGGCAAGCTCAACCATGTTGGATGATCCATGACAATATAATTTATCTCAGATGTAAGAAAACATAACCCATTACGTTGTCTTCCTTGTCCAACGTCAACTCTTTAGCATGTCATATTTTAATGAGTGCTCACAATCATAAAAGATGTCCAAGATAGTATATTTATATGTGAAGACCTCTCTTTCTTTATTACTTCCTATTAATTGCAACGATGACCAAAACTATGTTTGTCAACTCTCAACAACTTTTATTCATCATACTTTTTCTATGTGAGCTCATTACTCTCCATAAGATCCATATGATCTCTTTGTTTCCTTTTTTATTTATTTCTCTTTTCTTTTATTCATTAGGATCATGGCAAAATAATCAAGCCCTTGACTCAACACTAATCTTTATTATATATAGCTCACGGACTCGATTACATAGAGGGATCATAAAGCAAAACTCAAAACTTGATCATGCCATAAACTTTATTCTACTAGATCAAGATATTACCAAAGGATCGAACTAAGAAAAACGGTAAAGATAAAAGTGATGGTGATACGATACTGGGGCACTCCCCCAAGCTTGGCAGTTGCCAAGGGGAGTGCCCATACCCATGTGATTATGTCTCTCTTTTTCGGGGATGGTGATGTGATATTCTTGGCGATGATGCCCCTCAGGATACGATTCTCCTCCTCGAGCTTATTGACTTGCTGCTTGAGGTCCATTATTTCCTTTCGGAGTTTTCCTATAACAACCAAAGCTCCCTGCACCCAAGGGTGATGCATAGCTGCGGGAGAACCAGTGACACTCTTTTTCATATTCTCATAAGAAAGAAATCTAACATTGGAAGGGATAACCGAGTTTGGAATAGCCGAGCTCTGCAGTTCTCCCATTGTGAATCCAGCTCGGAAGCGGGAAGTGACTTCTTGATCCTCTTCCATGGCATCTATCCTCTTCAAATCAGCCTCCATATCTTCCTCCGTTGCTGGCCCAAAGAGGTCAACATTGTTGTTTGTCATTGATCTCGGTGCCGGATGAGACACCCGGCTCTCCCGACTGACTCTTGCGAAGACATCTTGCTCTAATCTGCAGCAGCAACAACTCGAAACACAAACAGAGGATAATTGCGTGATACGGAGTCAAAACCCCCGGGAGATTATATAATGAATTTTTACCGACCAAAATACGTGTCGTGTAAGAAAACGGAGTCCGGAGAGCGCACGAGGTGCCCACGAGGTAGGGGGCGCGCCCAGTAGGGTAGGGCGCGCCCTCCACCCTCGTGGAGGCCTCATGTCCTTCCCGGACTGCTTCTTATTTTTCTATTTTTCTAAATATTCCAAAACGGAGAAATATTGCCTTAAAAACTGTTTTGGAGTCGGTTTACTTACAGTACCACATACCTATTCCTTTTCGGAGCCTGAAACGTTCCGAAAAGTGTCCCTTATGTATTTCTCCGGGGTTACGGTTTTAATAACATTGGTTTCAACATTTATGGGATTACCTGAGATATAATGTTTGATTCTTTGACCGTTCACCACCTTCGGATTTGTCCCTTCGAAGTTGTTGATTTTTATGGCACTGGAACGATAGACCTCCTCGATAACGTAAGGACCTTCCCATTTAGAGAGAAGTTTTCCTGCAAAAAATCTTAAAACGGGAGTTGTATAGCAATACATAATCACCTACATTAAACTCACGCTTTTGTATCCTTTTATCATGCCATCTTTTAACTTTTTCTTTAAACAACTTGGCATTTCCGTAGGCTTGGGTTCTCCATTCATCGAGTGAGCTAATATCAAATAACCTCTTCTCACCGGCAAGTTTAAAATCATAATTGAGCTCTTTAATAGCCCAATATGCCTTGTGTTCTAGTTCGAGAGGTAAGTGACATGCTTTTCCATAAATCATTTTATACGGAGACATACCTGTCGGTGTCAAAACCGGCGGATCTCGGGTAGGGGGTCCCGAACTATGCGTCTAAGGCGGATGGTAACAGGAGGCAGGGGACACGATGTTTACCCAGGTTCGGGCCCTCTTGATGGAGATAAAACCCTATGTCCTGCTTGATTTATTCTTGATGATATGAGTATTACAAGAGTTGATCTACCACGAGATCGGAGAGGCTAAACCCTAGAAGCTAGCCTATGGTATGATTGTATGTTGTTCTACGGACTAAAACCCTCCGGTTTATATAGACACCGGAGGGGGCTAGGGTTACACAAGGTCGGTTACAAAGGAGGAGATATACATATCCGTATTGCCTAGCTTGCCTTCCACGCCAAGTAGAGTCCCATCCGGACACGAGACGAAGTCTTCAATCTTGTATCTTCATAGTCCAACAGTCCGGCCAAAGGATATAATCCGGCTGTCCGGATACCCCCTAATCCAGGACTCCCTCAGTAGCCCCCGAACCAGGCTTCAATGACGATGAGTCCGATGCACAGTTGTCTTCGGCATTGCAAGACGGGTTCTTCTCCATCTTCCGAACGTTTGTAAAGCAGTGTCCGGTCCCATAAATGTTTGGACCTCTTGGCTTCTGTGCCCAATAAGGGCTATTTCCCATGCGTCGAATGAATACGAGGCGCCAGGGCATTTTTACATTCACCCCCCTAGCCAGATAAATAAATTTTCTATTAAAGGGATGGGGATCCTTAGATCCAATCCATACCATCCTCCCCAGCGAGAATCCATCAGAGAGCGTTTCGGAAAGATCCATTCCAGCATGGCCGACCTCCGCAGCTCCTCCTCCAGGAACTAGATCCGTATCCCATGATCAGTAATCTTACAATTACACAACCACCAGATCCTTTAGGTTTGTTCGATCTATCGATAACTGATAGACAGACGCCTTTGACACTTCCTCCAGGTGGAGCCCCACCCCGGCCCTATCTTGCTCCAGCTTTACGGGGGTGATCGACGACGGCCACACCGGGGAGATGAACGTCTCTTCAGGTATGAGATTATGTGGGAGACTTGAGCGCGTGTTGGACTCGCCCTACTATGGACATGAGATACATCTGGTCCCACTACCCCGTGTCCCTAAGCCCGGTGATTGGAAGAGGTGTTCAGTCCCGCACAGTCGATTAGTCGAACTGCAGACTAAGGGATTTCTCCCTCCGGCATATATGGTGCCCGTTCGAGCCGGGCTTGCCACCTACAATGGCGGGGAGCAAGCGGAGAGCTTTCCCCGCCCCTCTATGGGGGAGCGGGTCTGCCTTGTTCCCTATTTATTAAGGGGACTCGGATTTCCAATTCATCCGTTCCTCCGCGGGCTCCTGGAGTTCTACGGCCTCCAATTACACAATTTCACCCCCGCCTCCATCCTACATATCGCCAGCTATGTTGCTCTCTGCGAGTTGTTGCTGGGCTGCGAGGCTCACTTCGAGCTGTGGAAAAGGCTATTTTGCCTTGTCCCTCGCACACAGAGGGGGTCACTTTATCAAGTGGGCGGAGCCGAAATATGGCGCATCGCCGATACTGGATACCTGTCCGGTACCCCGAAGAAGTCGTCCGAAGACTGGCCTTCAGAATGGTTTTATATGGAGGACGTTCCCCTTCCGGACCCTGTTCGGCGGGGTCTTCCTGAGTTCAACAATGCTCCTCTGAAGAAACGCATAAGTTGGCGCCCACGGAGCCCCCAGGTGGAAGACAATGGAGAAGTCCTCTATCTGATGAACCGGATTAAAGCACTGGCTCGATCAGGATTGACAGTAATCGAAGTTATGTCGATTTGCATAAAGCGGGGAGTGCAGCCACTTCAATATCGTGGGCACCCCTTGTGGTGTTTTGATGGGGCGGATGATGCCACCTGCTGCGGGCGTAAGGGTCCGGACAATGCTGCCGCTTTAGCGAAAATTCTGTCCGAATTGTTCAAGGGTGAGGAAGAGGAGTTCACCCGCATCAAGCCACGGGATGGATTCTCCATGTACAATCCTCCAAGCTGGGTAAGTTATATCTCCCTACTCCCATTTCTCTCGCATTCTTTGTCGTAAGTATTCACCTTGCCACTTTGCGGCAGGAACTGCGAAAAGCCATAAAGGAGGTCAGCAGCCCTTCTCCACAACCAGAGGACCCTGACCGGGCCCTCGACTCCGGACTTGAAGAAGATCCAGTTATATTCGTGGAGCTGATAGACCGGCATTCTATCAGTTAAGCTGCGATGATGCCATGGTGGCCATTACGGCCGACTATCCCGGACTGCTCCCTGCATGGCATGTAAGAAAAACCAAAAATCCCAACTCCAAAAACTAGGATCCCCTTTTAGACACTTCACCCACCATATACACATGGTGTTTTTACAGGGAAGGCATTCGGGACGCCCTGCCGAACCCGCAGCAACTCGCCAACAAGAGGCACCGAGGCCGGGTAGGCCAAAAAGGAAGGCGGTCCGGACGGAGACGCCGGCGCAAAGGTATGACAAAAACCCCGCTCCATGGTTGTCATTTTTCTCGAAATATAATGACGCCCGTGTTTCTTTAACAAAAAAACCGCTCGCCGGAATATGTCCGGCGATGTTACTAATCACGCTTCCACCAGTCGGGCGCCAGGACCGGACATAGAGGTGGAAACCGATATGGGGCGGGCGCCGGATAATCCCCCTACAGAGGATGCGGATAGATTATCCGCTACAAACTCAGAAGTGGAAAGTGCCATGAATCATAGGCGCCACTGGGCCGTACTCCGTGACACTTGTTTCTCACCAGAGGCATTTGATGCTTTCAATTCTGGAGAGGCGTACCTCCGAGCTGCTCAAGATGGTCTAGCCAGAGCCACGGATCAGTATGTAAAGGATGTATGGGTAAGTAAATCTGACGATTTATATGTATCAGTAGCCCCTGAGACTTGAAACAGTTAGCAGAACTGATTTAAGGATCATCTTTATTGTGCAGGTTCTTACAGAGAAGAATACTAGGCTGTCATAGGAGCTAGAGGAATGCAAGAACCAACTGCGGGCCGCTGTTGCCGCATTGCAGGAACCGAAAAAGTCACCCGCTGGTAACATTTACTTTAAAGAATGATGGTTACCATATAGTGTGCGACGTGGCTGCAAATCTAACAATAGATGTTGCAGATGAATCCGGAGAAAATCCGGAGGACCAGCATGTTATGCGACAGCTAGAGGCTGGCAAACGCGTGCTGACTGAGGTTAGGCGGGAGAAAAACAATCTCCAAGACACCAATATCAAGCTGAGCGTGGAACTAAAAGATGTTCGAGCCTAGCTTGCAGACTCCGAGAAGGAGAATAAGCGGCTTCGGCGCGGCATTTTCAGTAAGTGCTTGAACACATCCTTTTAAAGGAGTTCGGCGAAGAAGCCGACTAACAATGTTATGTCTGTAGGTATGCTGACGGGTCGTCCCGCGGAGGAAATGCCTGGGTCTGCGGGTGATCTTCTATCCGAGCTCTCACATCTGCATGAACAAGTTCGGCAGGTGATGCAAGGTGTTGCCCAGGCCTTGTGGCCATCCGTCTCACTGCCAGAGGGCGTTACCGAGCTTACGGAGAAGCTCAAGGGAGCCCGGCGGCGCTTCCGATTATGGAAGATATCGGCCTGCCGACAGGGTGCCAGAGAAGCCTGGGCCATGGTGAAGACGCGGTATACCAAGGCAGACCCAAATCACATGGCCGAGGTCGGACCTGTGGGGCCCGACGGAAAAGAGATCCCCGTTAGCTTAGTTTATGGGCAAGTAGAATTAGCCGCAAAGTATTCCCAATAGGATTGTAAGCTAGACCGCCTGTTGGATGGTATAGAAGAGGAATTTAGTCAGTCTGCATGACTATGTAATTAAAGTGACATGTATAATGCCTTCTAGCCGGATTGTAGATCATTTGTCTTGGCGGACCTTTTCGCTTCAACCTCGGGACTCGATAGTACGGAGTGTATCCGAATACCCGCTCAGTTATATAAGAACCGGGGTATGCGTGGAGACCAGATGTAGGGGTCATTAGTGCTTGAACAGACAAGTGCCCAACTAGTTATGTTATATTACATGGGTAGTAAGAAACATCTTCCAGGGAGAATAGTTCCGTTAAGGGTTCCTTTCCCTGGGTAAGCATGCCCTAAAGTGCATGTCCAGACTGCGATAGGAAACGCAGGAAAAACATCTGGGGGCAGATATGGACAATAAATAAAAATCATCTTTTGTTCACCGGCCGAATATTCTCTTAAGAACGCTAGCTTTCGGCTTCACCCAGTCTGAGGTACACATCCGGCTGACCCGGCAGTAACAATCGCAGAGGTGCTCCCCTTATGCCCTAGCCGAATTAACGGGAATGTAGGGCATAAATACAAGAGCCAGGCAACCCAGCTTGGCCAAAATTTAAGTCATATCGATGCATATAATGGCGAAAAAAGGTACATGCGGAAGCATGACACATGTGCGGGGCCTGAGGCCCAGATAAATAATTAAGCTTCTGTGAAAGAAGCCCCCAGGTATGATGAGCGTGGCTAGCGCATCTATAATGTGCAAGCGAGGCACAAGTTGGCCCTTGAAGGCCTAGAGAAAGAATAAAAGAAAGGAAGAAAGAAAAACAAGACAGATAATATATATGCAAAAAATGGACAAAGGGAGGGGACGAACATAGACTCCGGTGCTTGCTTACAAGAGCCCGAGCTGCGGCGTGGTGACCGCCGAGTCCGGCGTGGACTTCTGCCAAAAGGTTCCGCCCTTCCTCTTCGGAGATGCACCTTTGGAGGACTCTGGTAGTGCTTTTTTTATACAATTCTCCCTCGTGGACCCTGTAGGCCTTAGATCACCGCACTATGCAACGTGCCTCATTTTGCTCCTACGGAAGTTCCTGCCTAATTAGGTAGGCCAGGAATGGTTCTGTCCACGGGGCTTTAATGGCCATTATTACGTGGGCTGAAGGTGTTAGTTCGGTGGCGGAGCCTCCGATTGTGTCAGAGTGTTCGGTATCGGGCATTTTGGCCGGGTCCGGACTATTGTTACCGGTGTCCCCTTCCCATACTACGGATGGCTTGAACAGCCTTTCCAGAAATATGTTGGGGGGACCGCATCGCGTTTTGCGCCGATGCATGCGAGGATATCCGGCGCTTGATTGTTTTCCCGAGCCACATGGTGAAATTCGAGCCCCTCGAACCGAGCTGACATTTTTAGGACGACATTTCGGTAGGCCGCCATTTTCGGATCCTTGGCGTCAAAGTCTCCATTTATTTGGGATATTGCAAGGTTTGAATCCCCACGCACCTCCAGGCGTTGAATGCCCATGGAGACTGCCATCCGAAGACCATGCAACAGAGCTTCGTATTCGGATGCGTTGTTGGAGTCCGTATACAATATTTGCAGTACGTACTGAACGGTATCTCCGGTTGGGGACGTCAGGACGACGCCAGCCCCTAGACCAGCCAGCATTTTAGAACCATCGAAGTGCATGATCCAATTGGAGGATGCGCTGTACTCTTTAGGGAGTCCAGCCTCCGTCCATTCGGCGACAAAGTCGACCAATACTTGCGACTTAATGGCTCGTCGAGGTTTGTATGTTATGTCGAACGGGAGGAGCTCAATGGCCCATTTAGCAATCCGGCCCGTAGCGTCGCGGTTGTTTATAATATCATTAAGTGGCACTTCCGAGGCTACTGTAATCGAACACTCTTGAAAGTAGTCTCGCAGCTTCCGGGATGCCATGAATACCGCATAGGCTATCTTTTGATAATGTGGGTACCGTGATTTGCATGGAGTGAGGACAGTGGATACATAGTATACCGGCTTTTGAAGAGGGAATTTATGTCCGTCAGCTTCTCGTTCGACGACGAGCACTGCGCTTACAACTTGATGAGTTGCCGCAATGTACAACAGCATTGGTTCGCCGATGTTTGGCGCGGCCAGGATTGGGTTGGTTGCCAAAATGGCCTTTATTTCTTCCAATCCGGCTGTGGCAGCGTCCGTCCACTCAAAGTGTTCGGTGCACCGAAGGAGGCGATAAAGGGGTAAAGCCTTTTCTCCTAAGCGGGAGATAAAGCGGCTTAGAGCCGCCACGCATCCAGTTAACTTCTGGATTTGTTTGAGGTCTGTTGGGGTAGCCAACTGTGACAAAGCTCGGATTTTGGCCGGATTAGCTTCAATACTTCTACTGGAGACAATGAAACCCAGGAGCTTTCCGGCTGGTACGCCGAAGACGCATTTTTTCGGATTGAGCTTGATGTCGTATGTTCGGAGGTTGTCGAATGTGAGCCTCAAGTCGTCTATCAAAGAGTCGATGTGTTTGGTTTTGACGACCACATCGTCTACGTATGCCTCTACTGTTTTGCTGATTTGTTTCTCCAGACATGTCTGAATCATGCGCTGATATGTTGCCTGGCGTTTTTGAGCCCAAAAGGCATTGTGTTGAAACAGAAGGGACCGTATGGTGTGATGAATGCCGTTGCGGCTTGGTCGGACTCCGCCATCTTGATTTGGTGGTAACCGGAGTATGCGTCGAGGAAACACAATGACTCATGTCCTGCGGTAGCATCGATAATTTGATCGATGCAGGGGAGGGGGAAGGGACCCTTTGGGCAAGCTTTATTGAGGTCCTTGAAATTGACACAAAGGCACCGGGATTTATCCTTCTTTGGTACCATCACCAGGTTTGCTAGCCAGTCCGGGTGTTTTATCTCTCTGATGAATCATGCCTCCAATAACTTGGCTAGTTCCTCTCCCATGGCCTGTCTCTTAGGTTCGGAGAAACGCCGAAGAGCTTGCTTGACCGGCTTGAATCCCTTTAGGATATTGAGGCTATGCTCGGCCAGCCTGCGTGGGATTCCTGGCATGTCTGAGGGGTGCCAGGTGAATATGTCCCAATTCTCTCGCAGGAACTCTCGTAGTGCGGCGTCCACGACGGGGTTTAACTGTGCCCCGATGGAGGCTGTATTTGTAGGGTCCGTTGGGTGGACTTGGAATTTGACTATTTCATCCACTAGTTTAAAAGAGGTGGACTTGGATCTCTTATCGAGTATCACATCGTCCCTGTCCACTTTGGAGCGTAGCGTGGTTAATTCCTCGGCCGAGAGGGCTTCGGATAATGCCTCGAGGGCTAGTGCGGCTGTTTTGTTTTCGGCGCGGAGTGCTGTGTCCGGATCACTGGCGAGGGTGATGATTCCGTTGGGCCCGGGCAGTTTGAGCTTCATGTACCCATAATGGGGTACGGCTTGGAAGATCGTGAATGCCTCACGTCCTAAAAGGGCGTGGTATCCACTGCTGAACGGGGCCACTTGAAATGTAATTTCTTCGGACCTATAATTCTCTGGCGTACCGAATACCACATCTAGTGTGATTTTCCCAGCGCATCGTGCCTCTCGACTGGGTATGATTCCCCTGAAGGTTGTGCTACTTTGCTCAATGCGGTTCCAGTCTATTTCCATTTTTTGAAGAGTTTCCTCATAGATGAGGTTTAATCCGCTGCCGCTATCCATGAGTACTTTGGTGAGTCGAAAGACGTCCACAATTGGACTGAGGACCAGTGCGGCTGGTGCTCGGGCTGTTCGGAATTTAGGTTCATCACTGGCATTGAAGGTAATAGCCATGTCACTCCATGGATTTATTGCTGCTACGTGATAGATTTCGGCCATGCTGCGGAGTGTTCGCTTGCACCTATTATTTGACGCAAAGGTCTCGAAGACTGTTAACACCGTATTGTTATCCACGGGATGGTGCTCTGTGGCATTTGGGATAAGAAGATCCTCACCACTTTTGGCCACCCGCCGGAGTATCCAACATGCTCTAAGGCTGTGCGTTGGTATTGTATCCACTGTACTATGAATTTTGCAGGGTCCGTTAAGCCATCCCTCCAGTACGGTTCCATGCCCTGTAGAGGATTTTTGTTTCTTTGCAACTAGCTCGGGTGTCTTATGATAGTGCACCCTTTTACTTCGGACTGGGTATGTATTCAGAGCCGGATTATCCCAAAATTTTGTTTCGGTTTGCCAGGTGTTTTTCATCGCACAGTACTTTCGTACTATGGACGCCAAGTCAGCGAAGCGTGATATGTCATGGCGACTTAAGGCGTTAAGGATTCCCTTGTCCGTGCAATTATTGCAGAAAAGTGAGACTGCATCTTCCTCGCGACAGTCCTTAACCTTGTTCATCACAAGGAGGAATCTGACCCAATAATGATGTACTGTTTCATGGGGCTCTTGCCTGATGTGGGAAAGATCGTTTATGTCTGGGTGGGTGAGTGGATTTGAGTCCGAACCCCTACCCGATCTGAGACCCAGGGGCTGAGGAGTTTCCAATCTTGGAAGTTCGGGTTCCGGAGTGTTACCCAATAAGTCTGGCCCGCTGCCTGATTCTAGGTTCAGGGCTTGGGTGGTGTCCTCCCGTAAGTGGGTATCCGGCTAGGAGAGCTCAGGAATCCGGACATAATTAGTCCTCAAAATAGAGGAAGAGTTGCCGCATTGTTCCTCCACCACCGCAACGTGATGGGTGACCGATGGAGAGTTAATCTCCCTTTGATCGGGTTTAAGCCCAATCTGATCATAGTCCGTAGCGACTCCCAAGGCGGCGATGCGATCCAAGAGTTCGTTTAGGGAAGAGAGCTCCATTGGATCCATCTGCTCGGCGACTTCCGAGCTGACGTGGAGGCTATTTTTGATGACCCGAGAAGTCATCGTCGGTGCAGCGGCCGAATGGGCAGCCATGACGAAACTGCCTAGACGGAGAGTTTGGCCGACAGCCAGAGCTCCCCCGGTGGTAATGTTGCTTTTAACAACGAGACAAGGCATCCTTCCTTATGGCAACGTCACAGAGGAACTCTCAATGAAAGCACCAATGTCGGTGTCAAAACCGGCGGATCTCGGGTAGGGGGTCCCGAACTGTGCGTCTAAGGCGGATGGTAACAGGAGGTAGGGGACACGATGTTTTACCCAGGTTCGGGTCCTTTTGATGGAGGTAAAACCCTACGTCCTGCTTGATTTATTCTTGATGATATGAGTATTACAAGAGTTGATCTACCACGAGATCGGAGAGGCTAAACCCTAGAAGCTAGCCTATGGTATGATTGTATGTTGTTCCACGGACTAAAACCCTCCGGTTTATATAGACACCGGAGGGGGCTAGGGTTACACAAGGTCGGTTACAAAGGAGGAGATATACATATCCGTATTGCCTAGCTTGCCTTCCACACCAAGTAGAGTCCCATCCGGACACGAGACGAAGTCTTCAATCTTGTATCTTCATAGTCCAACAGTCCGGCCAAAGGATATAATCCGGCTGTCCGGATACCCCCTAATCCAGGACTCCCTCAATACCCATAGAATTTTTATATGCAGTTCTATAGGCCCACAATGCATAATCAAGTTTCTTGGACCAATTCTTTCTAGACCTATTGACAGTCTTTTGCAAAATTAATTTGAGCTCTCTATTACTCAATTCTACTTGACCACTAGACTAAGGGTGATAAGGGGATGCAATTCTATGATTAACATCATACTTAGCAAGCATTTTATGGAAAGCACCATGAATAAAATATGAACCACCATCAGTCATTAAATATCTAGGGATTCCAAATTTGGAAAAATAACTTCTTTAAGCATTTTAATAGAAGTGTTATGATCAGCACTACTAGTTGGAATAGCTTCTATCCACTTAGTAACGTAATCAACAGCAACTAAAATATGTGTGTATCCATTAGAGGCAGGAAAAGGTCCCATATAGTCAAAGCCCCAAACATCAAATGGTTCAATAATGAGTGAATAGTTCATAGGCATTTCTTGACGTCTACTAATATTACCAATTCTTTGACATTCATCACAAGATAAGACAAACTTACGGGCATCCTTGAAGAGAGTAGGCCAATAAAAACCAGATTGCAATACCTTATGTGCAGTTCTATCTCCAGCATGGTGTCCTCCATAAGCTTCGGAGTGACACTTGTGTAGGATCTGTTCCTGTTCATGCTCAGGTACACAACGTCTAATAACACCATCTACTCCTTCTTTATAAAGATGTGGGTCATCCCAAAAGTAATGCCTCAAATCATAGAAGAACTTTTTCTTTTGCTGGTATGTGAAACTAGGTGGTATGAATTTGGCAACAATGTAATTAGCATAATCAACATACCATGGAGCAGTATGAGAAGCATTTATGACATTTAATTTCTCATCAGGAAAGCTATCATCAATAGGTAGTGGGTCATCAAGCACATTTTCTAACCTAGACAAGTTGTCTGCAACGGGGTTCTCAGCTCCCTTTCTATCAACAATATGTAAGTCAAATTCTTGTAGCAAGAGAACCCATCTAATAAGTCTAGGTTTAGCATCTTTCTTTTCCATAAGATATTTAATAGCAGCATGATCAGTGTTAATAGTTACTTTAGAATCAACAATATAAGGTCTGAACTTATCACAAGCAAATACAACTGCTAAGAATTCTTTTTCAGTATTAGCATAATTTCTTTGAGCATTATCTAGGGTTTTACTAGCATATTGAATAACGTTTAATTTCTTATCAACTCTTTGCCCTAGAACAACACCTACAGCATAATCACTAGCATCACACATAATTTCAAAGGGTAAATTCCAATCAGGTGGCTGAACAATAGGTGCAGAGATCAATGCTTTCTTAAGTATTTCAAATACTTCTACACAATCATCATCAAAGACAAATGGTATATCTTTTTGTAATAAATTAGTCAGAGGCCGAGAAATTTTTGAGAAGTCCTTAATGAACCTCCTATAAAATCCGGCGTGACCAAGGAAACTTCTTATACCTTTGATGTCCTTGGGGCATGGCATCTTTTCAATAGCATCAACCTTGGCTTTATCAACTTCAATACCTCTTTCAGAAACTTTATGCCCCAAGACAATACCTTCATTAACCATAAAGTGACACTTTTCCCAATTCAAGACAAGATTAGTTTCTTCACATCTCTACAAAACTCGATCAAGGTTGCTCAAGCAATCATCAAAAGAGGATCCATAGATGGAGAAATCGTCCATGAAAACCTCACAAATCTTTTCACAAAAGTCAGAGAATATAGCCATCATGCATCTTTGAAAGGTAGCAGGTGCATTACATAAACCAAAAGGCATACGTCTATAAGCAAAAGTACCAAAAGGGCTAGTAAAAATAGTCTTTGATTGATCCTTGGCTGACACAGGTATTTGAGAGAAACCAGAATAACCATCTAGAAAGCAAAAATGTGTATGTTTGGATAATATTTCTAGCATTTGATCGATAAAAGGTAAGGGGTAATGATCCTTTTTAGTGACATTATTTAATTTGCGGAAATCGATTACCATCCTATAACCTGTAATAATTCTTTGAGGAATCAATTCATCTTTATCATTAGGAACGGCAGTAATACCTCCCTTCTTAGGGACACAATGGATAGGACTTACCCACTGACTATCAGCAACGGGATAGATTATACCTACCTCAAGGAGCTTTAGTATTTCCTTTCTCACCACTTCTTTCATTTTAGGATTCAGCCGTCGTTGATGATCACGAACTGGTTTAGCATCTTCTTCCAAATTTATTTTATGTTGACATAGAGTGGGACTAATGCCCTTAAGATCATCATGAGTATACCCAATAGCAGCACGGTGCTTCTTCAGAGTTTTCAATAATCTCTCTTCCTCATGCTCTGAAAGGTTAGCACTAATAATAACAGGATATATCTTTTTCTCATCAAGGTAAGCATATTTAAGAGTATCAGGCAACTGTTTAAGCTCAAACACGGGATCTCCCTTGGGTGGAGGAGGATCCCCTAGGATTTCAACAGGCAAATTGTGTTTCAGAATAGGTTCATGTTTAAAGTATACTTCATCTATTTCCCTTCTTTCATTCATAAACATATCATTTTCATGGTCTAGCAAATATTGTTCTAAAGGATCACTAGGAGGTACGGCAATAGAAGCAAGACCAATAATTTCATCCTTACTAGGTAATTCTTCTTCACGGTGTTGTCTAGTAAATTTAGAGAAATTAAATTCATGAGACATATCATCTAAACCGATAGTAACAACATCTTTTTTGCAATCTATCTTAGCACTAAAAGTGTTTAAGAAGGGTCTACCAAATATAATGGGACAAAAGCTATCTTGTGGGAACCAAGAACAAGAAAATTAGCAGGATATTTAGTTTTCCCACACAAGACTTCAACATCTCTAACAATTCCCATTGGTGAAATAGTATCTCCATTGGCAAGTTTAATCGTGACATCAATATCTTCTAACTCAACCGGTGCAATATCATGCGTAATTTCTCTATATAGGTCAATAGGTATTGCACTAGCACTGGCACCCATATCACATAAGCCATGATAACAATGATCTCCTATTTTAACAGAAATAACAGGCATGCCTATCACAGGTCTAGGTTTATCTTTAGCACAAGGTTTAGCAATTCTAGCAGTTTCATCACAGAAATAAATAACGTGCCCATCAATATTATCAGCCAAAAGATCTTTAACAATAGAAATATTAGATTCAACTTTAACTTGCTCAGGAGGTGTATATGTTCTAATATTTCTTTTACGAACCACAGTTGAAGCTTTAGCATGATACTTTATCCTAACAGGGAAAGGTGGTTTCTCAACATAAGAAGTAGGAACAATAGGATCACTATAAGTGGTAGTCTTTTCTTCAACTTTAATCGGTGCAGCCACTTTTACTTCTATGGGAGGATGATATTTAAACCACTTCTCCTTGGGGAGATCAACATAAGTAGCAAAAGATTCACAGAAAGAAGCTACTATCTCAGAGTCAAGTCCATATTTAGTGCTAAATTTACGGAAAACATCGGTATCCATAAAAGATTTAACACAATCAAACTTAGGTGTCATACCTGAATCCTTACCTTCATCGAGGTCCCAATCTTCAGAGTTGCATTTAATTCTTTCCAATAAATCCCATTTGAATTCAATAGTCTTCGTCATAAAAGAGCCAGCACAAGAAGTATCGAGCATGGTGCAATTGTTATCAGAAAGCCGAGCATATAAATTTTGAATAATCATCTCTCTTGAGAGATCATGATTGGGGCATGAATATAACATTGATTTAAGCCTCCCCCAAGCTTGAGTGATGCTTTCTCCTTCGCGAGGCCAAAAATTATATATATAATTGCGATCACAATGAACAAGATGCATAGGATAAAACTTCTGATGAAATTCCAATTTCAATCGTTTGTAGTTCCATGACCCCATATCATCACATAGCCTATACCATGTCAATGCATATTCCTTCAAAGATAAAGGGAAGACCTTCTTCTTAATAACATCTCCGGGTACACCTGCAAGCTTAAATAATTCACAAACTTCATCCACATATATTAGGTGCTTATCAGGATGCGTTGTTCCGTCTCCTGCAAAAGGATTAGCTAGCAGTTTTTCTATCATACCCGAAGGAATTTCAAAGCAGACATTTTCATTTTCAGTAGGTTCAGTAGGTTGAGGAGCAACTCTTTGCTCTACTGGTCGGGGTGAAGATACCCCGAACAAGCTCCTCAGATTATTACTTTCCATAGTAACAAGTGACAGTAAATTTCAGCACACTATATAAATTTTTCCTTACCAAATTCCACCTACCAAAGGCGCTTCACTCCCCGGCAATGACGCCAGAAAAGAGTCTTGATGACCCACAAGTATAGGGGATCTATCGTAGTCCTTTCGATAAGTAAGAGTGTCGAACCCAACGAGGAGCAGAAGGAAATGATAAGCGGTTTCCAGCAAGGTATTCTCTGCAAGTACTGAAATAAGTGGTAACAGATAGTTTTGTGATAGGATAATTTGTAACGAGCAACAAGTAACAAAAGTAAATAAGGTGCAGCAAGGTGTCCCAATCCTTTTTGTAGCAAAGGACAAGCCTGGACAAACTCTTATATAGAGAAAAGCGCTCCCGAGGACACATGGGAATATCGTCAAGCTAGTTTTCATCACGTTCATATGATTCGCGTTTGGTACTTTGATAATTTGGTATGTGGGTGGACCGGTGCTTGGGTATTGTCCTTACTTGGACAAGCATCCCACTTATGATTAAACTCTATTGCAAGCATCCGCAACTACAACAAAAGTATTAAGGTAAACCTAACCATAGCATGAAACATATGGATCCAAATCAGCCCCTTACAAAGCAACGCATAAACTAGGGTTTAAGCTTCTGTCACTCTAGCAACCCATCATCTACTTATTACTTCCCAATGCCTTCCTCTAGGCCCAAATAATGGTGAAGTGTTATGTAGTCGACGTTCACATAACACCACTAGAGGAGAGACAACATACATCTCATCAAAATATCAAACGAATACCAAATTCACATGACTACTAATAGCAAGACTTCTCCCATGTCCTCAGGAACAAACGTAACTACTCACAAATCATAATCATGTTCATAATCAGAGGGGTATTAATATGCATATAGGATCTGAACATATGATCTTCCACCAAATAAACCAACTAGCATCAACTACAAGGAGTAATTAACACTACTAGCAACCCAGGAGGCCCACGAGGTAGGGGGGCGCGCCCAGGGGGTAGGGCGCGCCCCCACCCTCGTAGGCAGGGTGTGGCCCCCCTAGTGAACTTCTTGCGCTCAGTATTTTTTATATATTCTGAAAATGTCTTCTGTGAAGTTTCAGGACTTTGGGAGCTGTGCAGAATAGGTCTCTAATATTTGCTCCTTTTCCAGCCCAGAATCCCAGCTGCCGGCATTCTCCCTCTTTATGTAAACCTTGTAAAATAAGAGAGAATAGGCATAAGTATTGTGACATAATGTGTAATAACAGCCCATAATGCAATAAACATCGATATAAAAGCATGATGCAAAATGGACGTATCACTCAGTATCTGCTACTGTCGCTGCAGCCCCCGTTAATGGTGCGATTTAGGTGCCTCAATCGAGGAATGCTATCGATCACCCCGGCAATCAAGATCCCAGTATTATTCCCCCACCTAACAATTCTGCTGCTACAGAGCCTCATCCTGCCCGTTCCACCTCTCTTCCACCTTCGCGCCGCTAATAGTCAGCAAACTACTGCAATCTTCAAAGCAGGAGGGTGAGCTTGTTCCGCGCGCCATGGCCAACTTCCCGTTCGACCCGGCGCTGTTTCTTCCACCGCATCATCAAGCAATCCAAGTGGAGGGGCGACCTGCAAGAGTGAGGGTAATCTCTGACCCTGCTCTGCCGCGACATGAGGACCGGGGTATAGTCACCATTCTTCCTATGCCCAACCAGCAAGTCCATTTCCCTAATGTGAGGCAGATCATCGGTGAGTTTCTTACTCAAGTCAAGAACCTAGGGTTTCAAGAGATTTGCCAGTGCCCCTTCGGTCAAGCTTATGTCAGATTAAGATCGCCTTTTGATCGTGATGCTTTGGTTCTGCAAAGCCCTCATGTGCATGGTGATGTTCATATTATCTTTCAGAGGCATAACCAGGGCCTTAACTGGAGAAATCTAGAGCTGAATAGGGATATTTGGGCTTTGTTGGTTGGTTTCCCATTTGATAAGAGAGAGATGCATGAACTTGCTAATTCTGTTTGAAGTTTTGGTAAGATGTTGCTCTGGGACAGGGCAAGGAGCACACAAGCAGCTTTGATGGTTAAAATTAGAGTTGAAAATATGAGAAATGTTCCTGTCAGTATTGTTGTTGGTGAATCTGATGATCCTAATGCAGAATCTTGGACTGTACCTGTTGTCATCATCCAGCGGGAGCCATTGGGTGGAGGGCCACCAGATGAAGATCCAGTGCCTATGGATGGAAACCCTCACCCTCGGCCAGCTAACAATTTTTCCATCCTAACCAGCTCAATCATTTCATTAGGCCTATTCAGCAACACCAGGCTCAAGATGTTATGGGAGGTGATCAGCAGAACTTTCACCATCAAGCTATGCAGCATGACGCAGCAGGATGCAGAACAAGAGGAAGATGATGAGGAGCTTCCTGGCTGGGGACATTGCGCAATGCCAGCAGAAGATGATGATCTCATTGACCAGGAGCTGGAAGAGGGAGAATTCATGGAGCTTGCTGATATGTTCCAGCCTTTGGATGAGCAGCAGCCAATTAACCTTCCTGATATGGACATGCATAGTGATTTGACCCTCTCTGTGGGGTCCAATGGGGGGAAATTGACATGCTTACAGCTAATGCACAACCAAATATGGGGGAAATGAACTTTTGAACTTTTTGGGCCAGGCCCAAGTTGTCATTCCAGACCTCAATTTGGCCCTAGGGCCCATGTCAGATCTGCCACAGGAATTTATTCAGCCTCATGCTTAGCCTGCTTTTGCTCAGCCTGCCTTGGCTGCTCCACTGATTTTATAAACCTGTTGCCTCCAATGGGGCCAAATGTCAGATTTGGTCTTGATCTCAACCAAGTATTGCCTCAGTCACCTTCTGTTGCTCTTAACAACCAAGCCCAGGTAAATTCTTCTATGATTGGTAATGAGCTGGTAGTAGACATGAATTTGGTGGAAGAAGATGGCTCTCTTTTCAACCTAAATCTTGCTGAAAGGGAGGACCCTGTTATTCAGTTAGCTTCACCTGCTGAATACCTGGCAGCCATGAACAGAGAAGATGACCAGAGCTCATATGTTGATGAGGGAATTGAAATCCTGGAATGTTCTTCAGATGCTTCTTCCAAACCAGATTCTGCCTCTGAAAGTATTAATGTCACCTGCACTTCATCCTCAAATTCTTCAGAACCCCCATGCTTTAATATCAAGGGAAGATATTTATCTAATTATGTCCCTGATGGCTCTAATGCAGATTCTGATAATCAGGGATTGGCTTGTTACTCTGCTTGGGAGCAGCATTTCTCTGTTAGCACTGAAGGCACCACACCAGTCCAGGTACCATTTGATTGGGTGGATTGCATTTGCTCTGCTTTATTGACCCCTGATAAATTTGATTGGGCAAAGGTGTCCTTGCAATCTCCTATGTGGCATATTATCTGTGAAGAGTTTCAACAGTCTCAGCAACTTGTTTTCTTCATTCCTTCTTATTGCCCTGTAACTATGGCTCATACATGCTCTCAGTTGTAGGATCTTGGTTTGGAGGAGGTCCAACCTCTACCTGCTGCTGAAGATGCTAGTTTCTGCAGTCCTGCTGCTGCAAAAGGAAAAAGGAAAGACAGAGTGCCAGTAGTGGAATCTGAGGTAAGAAGAAGTGAAAGATTGCGGCATTTAAATAAGGGCTATAGAAAGAAAACTTGCCATGATAGTAATTGTATGGCCTGCTCTGCTAAACCTCCTGTCTGCAACTCTAAAGTAATTAAGAATCTAAATTCATCTTACTGCAAGGTGGACCCAAAAGTCTGCACCGAAGAGAACCTCCTGCAGAAGAAAGTCAAGAGAGGAGGAAAGCCACCGGCATGGAAGGACTGAAGATTCTGGGTACAAGGAGGGAGGACCTAGTAGAAGGTGGAATTTTGGGAATGTTTAATACTTTGTGTAAAAGACACGTGCTTCTGATCACTTCTGTAATGAGACCTCTCTCTGCCTTACTGGCATTTCAAAGATGCTACTTGTTATGGGACTATAACGTGTAGAATGCCTGCTTTATATTAAGTGTTTGAGTGATGAACTTTCTCCTGGATCTGTGTCTACTTGATTTGCAATGAATAAATCCTGGAATATATTGAATTGGAATGTGAGAGTCATAAATTCAAGTGACAAGTGGCTAGCTCTTTCAAATAAAATTGATGAGGCTCAATGCTCAGTCATTTGTCTGCAAGAAACTAAGAGAGAAGTTTTTGATAGCTCTTATTTAAGGAAGTTTTGCCCCAAGAGAATAAACAAATTTGACTATCTGCCTTCTATGGGAGCTTCTGGGGGTTTGCTTGTGGCATGGAATGATAATATGTTTCAAGGGGAGTGTCTGTTTAAAAATGATTTCTCCATCTCCATTAGATTTATTTTAGTCCACATAGGGGATTCTTGGATCCTAACAAACATATATGGGCCTTGTGATAATGAAGGAAGACACAACTTTCTGGCTTGGTTTAGAAACATTCAGATGCTTGTTGAAACTGATTGGATCATCATAGGAGACTTCAACTATATTAGATATCCCTCAAACAGGAATGTAGGAGTTGGAGACATTAGCAATATGATGGATTTCAATGCTGCAATCAGTCAACTAGCCTTAGTTGAAATTCCTTTGAAAGGTAGAAGTTTTAGTTGGAGCAATATGCAGCAAGCTCCTCTGGTGGAAAAGATTGACCGGGTGTTCATCTCTGAAAATTGGTCTTCAAATTATCCCAATACAATGGCTATTCCTCTGGCAAAACCTGTTTCCGATCATTGTCCATTTATCATAAGAATTGGTACCAGCATCCCTAGAGCCCAAGTCTTTAGGTTTGAAAACTTCTGGCTTCAACATCATGATTTTCAAGAGGTAGTGCAATCTAACTGGTAGCAAGCCATTTTGGCAAGTGATGGTGCTAAGCTCATAACTGTAAAATTTAAAAGGCTCAGGAAGGGTCTGAAAATTTGCAGTAAATGCATCTCAAACTTAGCTAGCAGCATTAAGGCCACCAATAATGTCATCTTGATGTGGGGTCTTTTTGAGGAATACAGAGTGCTCACAGATATGGAACATAATGGCAGGGAAATGCTAAAAGAACATTTGTTAAAATTGTTGTCTTTTCAGAGGATTTATTGGAGACAAAGAGCAACAATTCGATTGGTTAAATTTGGAGATGAAAACTCTAAATTCTTTCAGGCAAAGGCAACCATTAAATACATGCACAACTACATACAGTCTTTATACAATGATCAAGGAATTGAGCTGTCAGATCATCATGCAAAAGCAACAATTCTTTGGGCTTCATTTAAAGAGAGACTCGGCCAGACTGGTGAGATTTCAGATCCTTTAAATTTGATCAACCTCATTAACAGAGTAGAGGAATTGCAGGATCTAGATGCCCCCTTCACAAAGCAAGAAATTGGCTCTGTTATAAAGAACCTCCTTTCTGATAAAGCACCAGG
Organism: Triticum urartu; assembly: GCF_056163025.1. Taxonomy (NCBI): domain Eukaryota; kingdom Viridiplantae; phylum Streptophyta; class Magnoliopsida; order Poales; family Poaceae; genus Triticum; species Triticum urartu. The sequence continues at coordinate 341,778,430 of NC_141877.1, forward strand.
GCTAGATGGATTCAATGGAGATTTTATTAAAGCTTGTTGGAACATCATTCCTGAATATTTTTACAAGTTAATAGATGATTTCTACCATGGGAAGATCTCTCTTCAGAGTATTAATGCCTCTTTCATCACTTTAATTCCAAAGAAGGACAATCCAGTTACAGCCAATGACTTCAGACCAATTTCTCTACTCAATTGCACAATCAAGATCATTACCAAACTGTTAGCCAATAGATTACATGATGTCATTCTAAAGATTGTGCACACCAATCAATATGGTTTCATCAAGAGCGGAACCATTCATGATTGTCTGGGGTGGGATTTTGAATATTTACATCAATGTCAGCAATCCAAACAGACTATTGTCTTCCTCAAATTGGACTTTGAGAAAGCTTTTGATCTGCTAAATCATAAAGCCATTCTTGCTATACTGAAAGCTAGAGGATTTGGAAAAAGATGGATAACTTGGATCTCAATGTTGCTGTCCTCGGGCACTTCCTCTGTCCTGTTCAATGGAGTGCCTGGGAAACTCTTCCACTGCAGGCAAGGAGTCAGACAAGGGGATCCTCTTTCTCCTTTACCTTTTGTTCTAGCAGTTGATCTTCTTCAGTCAATGCTTAATGAAGCTATGCATCAACATCTGATCCATGCTCCTATTGTCAGCCAAGCTTGCCCAGATTTTCCTATGATCCAATATGCTGATGATACAATCTTAGTGTTGCCTGCTGATGCCAGACAAGTTGCTCAAGTCAAAAACCTCATTTTGCATTATACTGCTTTTACTGGGCTCAAAGTCGGTTATGAGAAATCTTTCATGGTGCCAATTAATGTATCAGACTCTCAGATCAACACTTTGCTCAATATTATGGGATGCGAGTAAGGACACTGCCCCTTCACTTATTTAGGACTTCCACTTGGCACATCAAAACCAAAAATTGAAGATTATAGCCCAATGATGCAAAGAATTGAGAGAAGGCTTTCTGGTTGTTCTACCATGCTGTCATATGATGGAAGATTGTTGCTTATCAAATCGGTATTTGCAGCCCTACCAATCTTCTTTATGTGTACCTTGAAACTTCCCATAGGTGTTATTGAGCAAATCAACAAGTATTTGAGAAACTTTCTCTGGAGAAAATTTGGCATGGAAAATAGAGGGACAACACTCATTGCTTGGTCCAAGGTTTGTCTACCAAAAAAACAAGGGGGCCTTGGTATTCTTGATATTGCTCTCCACAATAAGGCTCTCCTCATGAAAAACCTATTCAAGTTCCTTAACAAAGAAGATATACCTTGGATTAAGCTGACCTGGGAGAAATATTATCATACAGAAGCTCCAAAAGGAAAAGTTGAAGGTTCTTTCTGGTGGAAATCTCACATATGTCTCCTAGAAAGGTTTAAGCAGATTAGCAGGTGCTCAATTGGAACTGGACAAACTATGCTTTTTTGGAAAGATAACTGGAATGATCATAACCTACAATCTACCCTTCCACATCTTCACTCCTTTGCAAGGAATGATGAGCAGTCTGTTCTAGATTTTTATGGAGAGCATGATTGGACTGAGCACTTTCACCTGCCTCTCTCTATTGAAGCTTATGAGGAATTTAATCAACTTCAAGCTATAGCACCCACTCTACTTCCAAACAGAGAGGATAAATGGAGCATCATTGGGGCTGTTGGGAAGCCATCAACAATTCACATATATAATCTAATTTTAGAACAACAGGAAGAACATCCCTTTTTAGCATCATTTGGAACAGTTCAAGCAGACTCAAGCACAAAATCTTCTTTTGGCTAGTGGCTCATTGCAGAATGAACACTAGAGCACTCTTACTCAGAAAAGGCATGCAGCTAGATGACATTCATTGCCCTAACTGTAACCAACAGGCAGAAGAGACAACTATGCACTTATTATGGGACTGCAACTTTGCACAGGAATGTTGGAACTCCTTGATTCCAAATAGAAACAGAGGCACATCAGATTATGAGAATACCACCCTGGCCTTAAAACTCTTGCCAAAGCAGTTTGCAGTAGAGATCATCATTTTGGATTGTTGGAACATATGGATGCAGAGGAATGGTAAAGTTTTCACAACAATTCCACTATCGATTCAGTCTTGGCGATTTCACCTTAAGCAAGACTTAAAGCTCCCGAGACACAAGATCAGGCAAAAGTTTGAAGCTCGGTTCACTCAGTGGATAGATCATAATCTATAATCATGAGTTCCATTCCTAGAGCAGCCATTGGCTAGCTTCTTAGCCGAAGTTCATCCCTTTGCGGGTGTGTAATATTTTGTACTATATTTATTTTAATATATTTAACGTAGAACAATTGTTCTAGAGTGTTGGGTCAATTTTTTTGCATATCTCCAATATTGTAGATGTTGATAAATTTGTATATAAATTTGGTCAAACTTTATGTAGTTTGACTTAAGACAAATCTTAAGTGTGAAGCAAAAGGAAATGGAGGGAGTACAATTTTTGTTAAGGGGGGGTCATGAAATTTTGGGAAAATGGGCACTTTAGGTATGGAATAAATTTACGCCCAATAACTGAAGGAAAAATATAGCACATCGTATTGCTATTATTTTTAGAAACATTCTATAACATTGTTTATGCCCAATAAAATTTTGTCCATCTTGGATTATCGTTGTCAAATTTATTGGTCTTTTTTCACTTTTCTTTGTCGTCTCAATTTTTCCTTTTTTTTTGCATTTATGCTAACATGTGTAAAGCCACTGCCATGTTACGAAACCAAGGACAACTCAATGACTAAACAACTTAATATAAGGAACGGGAGTTGTAATAAATGGTTTCCTTGGTTGAAAAGCACATTTTACCTAGTATTAGAGTTTACATCACAGTTGTGAATTAGTTTTGGTTCAATTGACCCTATGAACTCTAGGACTTCTTTCTTATTTGACCTTTTTACGTGTTTGACTCCGGTTTTACGCTAGACAACAGTGCCATGTCGTTTTTTTCTATGCATGTCATTTATTTCCTTCCTTTGTAGCTAGAAAAACTTGGAAAACTCAATTATACAAAAGAATAATATAAAATGCCCAGTAAAATGGAAATATTTCCAATGAAGAATCTGGTAAAAACATACAATTTTGAGAGTCTTTACGTTTTAGTTTCAAATTGCAATTTAGGGTTCAAAACTGAAAAGGTTACAGTAAATCCGGAATAATTCGGTGACCAATTGTCGTACAATTTGAGAGAAACGTGGTATTTTTTAGCTTAAAGAGAGAAAAGAGATGGCATGGTTGACACAACTGATTAGGATGAAACCGTAGTGAACCGGGTAAAAACCGGTCAATCGAAAAGGAAACTGGCATCCTGTCAAAACGGAAAAAGAGAAGAAAACATGTATTGTGAAGGATCTCTAGAAATTCCAGAGACGTAAATTGAATCAAAACAAAGAATGTAAAGCTAAATAAATAGCAATCCAAAGCAAGAAGACACGTGGAATACTTAAACATGTACTCCCTTCATTCACTATTATAAGATGTTCTAACTTTGTTTCTAAATCAAATGTATGTAGACACGTTTTAGTGTGTTTGTTAATTCATTTCAGTTCGTATGTATTCCCTCCATTTGGTAAATCTTGTCGTGATTTTAGCTCGAATTTTGAACTAAAACCACGACAAGAATTATGAATAAGTAGTTCAAATTGAAATATCCAAAACGTCTTGTTATACTAGTGAACGGAGGGACGTGATAGTAAAAAGGGCTTGCATGAATTTTTTTGGAAAATGGCTTGCACGAAAGAAGGCAGGGAGGGATTTTAGGAGCAATGACGTCCCAATTAAATTCAGGTCTCAAAGCTCCTGAAATTGCTAGCATGTCAAGAGGCAGGCAGGGAGACATGGCGCCTGCGAATCATACGCATCGGGCAGGGCAGGGAGAGTACCCGGAGCATATTTTCTTCAGCTGTTATACCAGTGTAGTGCGGTGGCTGGCTAACAACCATAGAGATGGGGCGTCCTTGTTGCAGGGACAGACAGACAGACACATAGTAGACATAGACAGCGGTAACAATCACAGAATTCACAGAATTCACAGCCAGGCAGCAGCGGCAGCAGCACTCTCCTCTCACTCACTCGCTCACCAAAAGCAGAAAAAGAAAGGAGGGATTAATAATTGTAATTGGTTAAAGGAGAGGCACACACCCCCACCTACACACCCAGCCCAGCACAGCACCGCATCGATCGTCCTCCTCCATTCGCATTGCATTTCCACCCACCACCAAACGCCCCCCGTTCCATCCCTCCCAAGAACACCACCACCAAGCAAGATCCAAGCCCCAAGATCGGCCTGGCTTCCTCGGAGCAAGAGCAGCATTTGTAGAGATCGGTGGAGCTGCGGCGGTTGGATCAGGGAGAGGGAGGGAGCGGCGTCTGGCGTGCCGGTGGTGGAAGTGCAAGTGGTTGCGCTCGCTTGCGCAGGAGTGAGGGTCAAGTTCCCCCGGAGCTTTTCTTTCTCCTTTTCCCTTTTCACCACACCATCCACCTGAAACCCATCTCCATCTGAATCCCCCAACTCCATCCATCCATCCATCCATCCTCCATAGTACACGGGTAGAGAGATACAGAGAGGGATTGCAGTACAACCCAAGAAACCATGATGGTGGTGTGGCAGGGGCAGGAGCAGGAGGATTGATCGGCGGTGCTAGCAGGAGTAGTAGTGGCCGCTGCTGTTACTCACCGGTCGCCATCCCCTCTTCCCTTTAATCCTTGCTTCACTCCTCCCCTCCCTCCTTCCCGCCTTGTCTTATTGCCTTGTTGCAAGAGAAGAAAAGGAACCCGGCCGCATTCCCAACAGCAGCACATCTTCTTCTCGGTTGGTGCGTCGCTTGTCGCGGTTGTGGTGGTGGTGGTTGTTGTTGTATGATCGGTGGCAGCAGACGAGATGACAATGGAGCACGGCGAGGATTGCTGCGTCAAGGTGGCGGTCCACGCCCGCCCGCTCATCGGCGACGAGAAGCTGCAGGGCTGTAAGGACTGCGTCACCGTCGTCCCCGGCAAGCCACAGGTATGAACGAGCTTTCTTCACTCAATTTACTAGGCTTTTCCCTCTGTTTCGCTCGGTATGATGGAAGTTTTGTGCTTGTGTTTGTGTTGTTTTCTCCCTCTCGTTCTTGTTTTTGGTTTCTTCATTCACTGGCGGCAGTGCATGTCTCAGTGCAGAGACAAGATAGATTGACTGCTGTTCAATCCAGTTCTGCCAGTACGATAAACTCTCTCGTGTTTTCTTATCTCACAAAAAAAGAAAGAAAGAGAAACCACACGGCTGCGTTTTTTTATTCATTTTGTTCCATAAAATTCAGAGACCGGATTGACATTTTTGGCCGATGTTTGAGGGTTTCAGCACCAGATTTCGGCAAGAAATAAATAAAAGAAAAGGACTTTCCATCTCCTCTGTTTCTCTCTGTCCGGTTCAAGAACAGCCGAGCTCACAAGAAACCAACCGATCCACCCCAATTTCGGCCATCAAGAACATCTCGAATTCAGCGACGAGAATCTAGGTTGCTTGCTTGCTTCCCCGATTTAGCCCGCCGTGACAGAGATGGGCGTGCCCCCTTTTTCCCTCCTCCTTTTTCGCCATCCCCTGGAGAAAAGAAATTTCCCCTGTCGGCAGTGCCAGAGTTGTTCATATCACATTTCTGGTGCGGAGTTGCGTCCGATCCTGATGGCGTTGGTGCTCTTCTTTATCTGGGCAGGAATCCTGTCTGCGTCACGCACTTGCGCTCCCGGCTGTTTGTTGATCCGGTCCCTTTCAGCTCTCCCAATTCAATCCAAGCTTGTTTCCATTTCTTCTTCGAGAAAGGTTTTTTTTATCATTTGTTAACCTCCCCCAAATTCTGATGGATTGGGTTCCCCGTTCCACCCTGAGCCTGGGTGAGTGAGATCTGGCTTATCTTACTTTCACCTATGTGGTAGTAGTAATATTTTATTTTCTCCTGTGATTCATCTGCATGCATCTCCAGCTGTCAGTGGCACATTCTTCCTCATCTTTCTTGGCTTTCCCACCAATCTCACCTTGATCTCTCTCCCTCTCTCTCTCTCTCTCTCTCTCTCTCTCTCTCTCTCTCTCTTTGTGTGTGTGTGTGTGTGTGTGTGTGTGTGATGATTTCTTTTTTGGTGAGGCAATTTTCGGGTCAAGAATCAAGATGGGTATTAGATGGAAAGTGACTTTCTTTCCGCCCAACTCTTTATTACTAGCGTTAGCAAGGCAATGATGAGATGCTGTTGTGGTAGTAGTAACTTGGACCTTTTTCTGTTGCTGAATGAATGAATGATGGGTGAATGCAGGTCCAGATCGGCACCCACTCCTTCACCTTCGACCACGTCTACGGCAGCTCCGGCACGCCGTCGACGGCCATGTTCGACGAGTGCGTGGCGCCGCTGGTGGAGGGCCTCTTCCAGGGCTACAACGCCACCGTGCTCGCCTACGGCCAGGTCAGTCGGTCAATCATTCATTTTTTTTCCATCCATCCCAGTCCCATGTGCCATTCATTCAGAGCAAAGACCCACATGATATGGTGCCTGGACCACCACGTTGGGGGGTGGCAAAAAGCCAGCAGCACATCATGTGGCGCTGCCGGAGCTGCAAACCCTTTTCTCCCAGTCCAGCTCACCTGCTTCTGCCATTATGGGGCTTTCTTGCTTGCCCCCACAAGCAAAACCCCAAGCAAATGTCGACTGTTCCTTTGGCAATTTATTTACGGTGGAGTCGAAATGATAAAACCCCGCAAAAATGCTGGTCATTTCATTTCAGGTCTAACTGTTTTCAATTTTTTTTCTTTTTCTTTTCGCTAGACGGGCTCGGGGAAGACGTACACCATGGGGACGGCGTGCAAGGAGGGGACGCACGTCGGGATCATCCCGCGAGCCATGGCGGCATTGTTCGACAAGATCGAGAAGCTGAAAAATCAAGTGGACTTCCAGCTACGCGTTTCCTTCATCGAGGTAAACACATGGGAAGCAATGCTCGAACCTGATCAAATGCAGTTGCCTCTCTGAACTGACAGACAGTCCCCTAGAGAATTTATTTGAATATGCTATAAACACTTGTCTTGGACAGATCCTGAAAGAAGAGGTGCGGGATTTGCTTGACCCTGCTACTGTTACTGCTGGCAAAGTTGAGAATGGCAATGGGCACACCGGGAAGTTGTCCGTGCCGGGGAAACCTCCGGTGCAGATTCGGGAGGGGTCAAACGGGGTCATAACCCTGTCGGGGTCGACCGAAGTGCATGTCACCACTCAGAAGGAAATGACCACATGCCTTGAACAAGGTTCGCTGAGCCGCGCCACTGGGAGCACCAACATGAACAACCAATCAAGGTTAGCAACATTGGCACAATCATCACTATCTTTTAAAAGATAAAGCCTTTTAATCACTCACTCATAACTGATTTGATGTGATGAAAAGAGAAAACAAGTAAACATCATTCAGATTAGACACGCGCAATCAGTGCTGGATACAGTTTCAGATTAGAGAATTATTCATGTTGTTTTAATCAACTTTATGCTTTTTTTTTGTTTCGGCATGTAATAGTCGTTCCCATGCCATCTTCACAATCACATTGGAGCAGATGCGCAAAGCAGACCCCATCATGGCATCAGATGGAATGCCTATTGAAGAGATGAATGACGATTATCTATGTGCCAAGCTCCACTTGGTAGATCTTGCGGGGTCGGAACGGGCCAAGAGAACTGGTTCAGATGGCCTTCGGTTCAAGGAAGGTGTGTACTTCGCATGTTTTTCTGTTTTAGACGACCATTGATGCATGATCTCGTCCCCAAACTAAAGGTAATTTATGCCTTGTGTCACCAGGTGTTCACATCAACAGAGGACTTCTGGCCCTTGGCAACGTCATAAGTGCTCTTGGAGATGAGAAAAAGAGGAAAGAAGGTGCACATGTACCTTACCGGGACAGCAAACTCACTCGCCTTCTGCAGGTTATATTCTTCTCATGCAACTGAACAGATGTGGCCTTTAAGTGCCATTGATTTCATTGCTATGTTCTGTTAAATAGGATCAGGTCAACTGCTGCTTCAGCATCAGATGTGGTTTACTATATTATCTTTTGTCCTAATACTAACTACTTCTTATCCATTTCTGTTTTGTGAACAGGACTCACTCGGTGGAAACAGCAAGACTGTAATGATAGGTAACTCATTTTACTGGATACCACTTAATTTCTTATTCTTAATGTTTACAATAATAAGTGCCGATCTCCCACAATATCTAAAGTTCTGTAAAAGTTCCAGAATTGGCATATCAAGGTTCAAAATGTATCATCTCAAAATGTATGAATCCCATGATATGATTTAGTCATTTCATTTAATTTATTTCAAAGGAAAGACCAGTTCTTATATATGGTCGTTAAGCTTATATTTTACTAACTGGCCCGACTGAACTTACATTGAACTGACTTATGTCTATATTCTCTCCTGCAGCCTGTATTAGCCCAGCAGATATTAATGCTGAAGAAACACTGAACACATTGAAATACGCTAACCGGGCACGTAATATTCAGAACAAACCAATTGTGAGTTTGTCATCTTTAGCCTCCCTAGAAACATATCAGACATGTACCTACACTTTCTTTATTAAATTGATAAGCTTTTCTCCCTGATGGTTACTTGACTTTTTGCTATTTGCTTCCCTGATTTCCAGGTCAACAGGAATCCTATTGCTGATGAGATGAAAAGGATGCGCCAGCAACTCGAGTACTTGCAAGCAGAGCTAGTTTTAGCTCGCGGAGGAGGAGTAGGATCAGATGATGTTCAGGTAAATGTTTTACAATCTGTTTGCAATGTCATCAGCAAAATTTGGACTGTGGAACGCAGTCACTCGCACTAAGAATTGGAATAACAAGATATCAATTTTCAGGGTCTCAGGGAAAGGATCTCATGGCTTGAACACACAAATGAAGACCTTTGCCGGGAACTTTATGGCCTTCGCAACCATGTTCACAGTGATCCATGCGAACCTGAACTACATGTATGTCAATTATACTTCTTAAGCCTGTTTTTGGAAATTTTACATTTGTGAACAATGATATACTTGCACTTCCACTGCTCCTTTCACACTATATGTATGTTCTCACAAAGGGAAAACGAGAAACAACATAACATTATTATCTACTACTTTGTTTTCCATGTAGTTACACTTGAAATTTTATAGCTAGACCATATGTATCTCACTTGTTTTACTCTTTGTTTCAGAAAACTGTAAGTGGCTACACCAAAGGTGAAGGGCTCAAACGAAGCTTGCAAAGTACGGAGCCATTTGATGTCCTTATGACTGATTCTGTACGAGGTAATCTTAGAATCTTGTAGTTCTTTGGTTGCTTCTCAAACCATGACTAAATCTCGAATTTATCTTTGTTTTCTTGCTATGCTTGTATGGCACTAATTGTCCCTACCTGCAGAAGGCAACCCTAAAGATATTGACGATGAAGTAGCCAAAGAATGGGAACACACAATGCTGCAGGATAGCTTAGGCAAAGAGTTGAATGAATTAAACAAACAACTGGAGAAAAAGGAGGTATGCAACGCGGACACTGAAAACTATTTCACCATGTACATAAAATAACCGTTTAAAAATCAATAAAATGTATACGAGTTAATGTTCACGCACACATGAATATGCATTCACTTCCCCAACCCTTTGTTTTGTGGCCTTCTGTTCTATACTAGGATCAGCGGCAAAGCCAACCTTGTCCTTGTCTTGGTAAAGTTGATTTCAAAATGCATGATTCATGAGGTTGTGAAGGTCATTAATTGTGTGCCAATGATTACTATATTAACTTGAAAGAGCAACACATTATACATACATTATTCTGATCTGTTTCCTGAGTTAACTTTACTCTTGCATTCTGATTATGCTTGCCAATAACCTTACCACAAATTTGTCCCGAACACTTTGCAGTCTGAGATGAAAGGGTATGGGCATGATACTGTTGCACTTAAGCAACACTTTGGAAAGAAACTTATGGAACTTGAAGAAGAGAAAAGAGCTGTACAGGTTTGTCATAAAATCTTCAAACTACTATACTCAGTCAAAAACAGTTGCATATCCACGAAAAATGCTAATCTTACAAGGAAATTTGAACACGTTTCAGAAAGAGAGGGACAGGTTGTTGGCTGAAGTTGAAAGCCTAAATGCAGATGGGCAGACACATAAGGTGCGAGATGCCCAACTGCAAAAACTTAAAACCTTTGAAGCACAGGTAAATGGTTCTTCTTAATGTGTTCTAGTAATTTTCACAATCTAGTACATGTTAGTCATAAAATACCGGACCTGCAGATTCTAGAACTCAAGAAAAAGCAGGAGAGCCAAGTTCAACTTCTGAAAGAAAAGCAGAAGAGTGATGAAGCTGCTAAGAAACTGCAAGAGGAAATCCATTTTATAAAGTCACAGAAGGTTGCCTTTCCTTTGTCAGCTTGTCTGTGATAACTGCATCATTTTCTACATCATTTCTATGTATTGTTAATAATACTTCATTCATATTAATGCAATCTTTTATGGTTTCAGGTTCAACTACAACACAAGATCAAACAAGAAGCAGAACAGTTCCGGCAATGGAAGGCTTCCCGTGAAAAAGAACTTTTGCAGGTATGGATAGTTCGTTGCATAGTTAGTGCAAATACTGCAGAATTACTGTGTGGCAGATTCTAGTTCAATCCAAATGTGGTCCATGTAACAATGATGGGCATTTTTATCATAGCTTACTTAGATATCCATGCTTCTCTTTGTTTGCAGGGGCACCCTAGCACATGAACAAAACGTATTTTCAGAAATGATTTACTTCTAATTCTATAATATGGCCTTTAAAAATGTTGAATAAGATTAAGTTAGATATTTAGACTTGGTATGCATGCAGTGTTTATGATGCTTCTGTTGTAATATTTTTTATAGATGGAATCGGATATTCCAGAGGTCATTTTGAGAAGCATGGTTTTCATTCTGTTTCCTATGTGCAGTTGCGGAAGGAGGGACGAAGAAATGAGTATGAACGCCACAAACTTCAAGCACTTACTCAGAGGCAAAAATTGGTAAGTTTGGCATGCTTGTTTTTGTTGATCCGGTGCTTACTGAGTAGTCATGTCCCTTCAAGACTGATAAATGCCAAAACCAACAAATACGATTAAGGACATAACTAGCAAAAGGCTCTTTATATACTCCCTCTAATCCATAATAAGTGTTGGAGTTTTGAACTGAGATTGAACCTTAGTTCAAAGCTGCGACACTTATTTTGGATTGGAGGGAGTATTATATATCAGTTGAATAACAATACGGCACTTTTTGTACTATAGGTTCTTCAAAGGAAGACTGAAGAAGCTGCCATGGCTACCAAAAGGCTGAAAGAGATACTTGAAGCTCGGAAATCTTCAGGGCGTGATAATTCAGGTACCTCTCTCAGTCTCTCTGCATCATGACATTATTATTTGCAGCATAATTAATACTTCCTATCTAACAACACTCCATTGTTCTTCTTTCCTCCAAAAATAGCTGGCATGAATGGCACTTCTCCTGGCTCTCATGTAAGATTTATTCATACTTGCCCTATAAATTCCGATGTTTATTTCGCACATACCCCTCAACATATTCTTTTGTAAAACAGATGAGTGAGAAATCGTTGCAAAAGTGGCTAGATCAAGAGTTAGAAGTCATGGTTCATGTCCACGAAGTCCGAAACGAATACGAGAAACAGTCTCAATTGTATGTGTTGTGTGGTTCATTTTTGCTACTCAATTGTTTATTGCAGATACAGTTTACATTTTTTGCATAATTTATGACTTTCAAAATAATATGGTTTTAAAGGCGTGCTTTACTTGGCGAGGAGCTTGCCATTTTGAAGAAAGAAGATGCTAGTCCGCCAAGAGGGAAGAATGGAAACTCAAGGTAATTGTTCTCTCCTTGTTTTCTTATGTACTCAAGGTATCTTTCCATCACATATCTATTTATTATCACAGTAGTTTTAGCCCATATAAAATAAGTTTCCTGTTACTGTGTCCAGATCTACAATCCAATTTCCTGTAAATACGATTGAACATATTTAGTTCGCAATTTCCCATACTGTATTCAGGACTTCTAAATGGCCATGCATGTCTTGACTGCAACTCTTTTTCGCAGGACAAATACCTTGTCACCAAATGCCCGACAAGCTAGGATAGCATCACTTGAGAGCATGGTCACAATCTCTTCAAATACTCTTGTCGCGATGGCTTCTCAACTTTCAGAGGCTGAGGAAAGAGAGCGTACTTTCTCGGGGCGTGGTCGTTGGAATCAGTTGCGGTCAATGGGAGAAGCAAAGAGTTTGCTGCAGTACATCTTTAGTGTTGCTGCGGATGCAAGGTTATTATGGCATCTTCATGGTTTCATACTATGGCATCAACTTCTGTGAAGGAAACAAAATATCATCCATCATCCATACTGCTTAGACTTCATCATTTGTAGACCCTGAAACTAAAAACACCCTTCTTTTCTAAGAGATAGCTGATAGTAAACCCAAACTTAAAATTTTGGTTTATCATTTTCTTTCAAGAGTTACAATATGTCATGGATGAATGAAACGGAGACACTTAGCCTTTTTGTGATTTTTTTTCCTTCTGAAAGTTCGATTCTTTCGAAGCCAACTTCATTAATATATTATCTTGAAACAAAGAGTGATATTCTCTTTGTTGCTGAAAACAGATGTGAAGTAAGGGAAAAAGAAATTGAGATCAAGGAAATGAAGGAGCAAATGACGGAGCTTGTGGGCATCCTTCGACACAGTGAATCACGCAGGAGGGAACTTGAAAAGCAGAGCAAGCAGAAAGAGCAGACAGCTCCCATGGCTACTACTCCTCCGGTGCGATTTCTCACAGCTTGCAACCATATGAATCCTTCAAACCATACATTTGATCTATGAACAGCATGGATAAACATCTACTCCCTTTTCTCCCAAATATATATAATTTTTAGATTCTATTTCTATGATAGTCCAACATTTTCAGATATTTACCACCAATACAGAGAGAATTGTCGACATTAACAACAACAACAAATTGATACTAGTAGGACCATAATGGAATATACTTTAATAATATACAATCATCTATTTTAAAAGAAGCATGTTTTCAAATAATTCGTTTGGTAATGTGTCCAAGACGATCTACATTTAGGGTCAGACTGACTATAACACAGCTTAGAGTTTTCATGAAAAAAAAACAATTGCTACAAGACATGGGACCTGATTTTGATCATGGACATTCGACATATAGCGTGCAATTTTTAATGAATTTCCATAAACCTTGTAGGGAAGTGTAAATGGCTCCGCGAAGCACACTGCGGATGACTCCAACACACCACTATCCCCGGTTGCAGTTCCTGCACAGAAGCAGCTGAAGTACTCTGCTGGAATTGTAAATAGCCCCAGCAAAGGCGTAGCTGCATCGAACAAACAACTCAAGGTTTTACATCTTACAGCCTGATAGCTCCTTTTGCCTTGCCATGTCTCTCTGTCTCATATACATTTTCTGGTTGATGATCTTCAATGCAGATGGTTCCTATCGCGCAGTTGCCTGTCGGCAAGAAGGTTTCGATATCAGGACAATCAGGAAAACTGTGGAGATGGAAAAGGAGCCACCACCAGTGGCTACTGCAGTTCAAGTGGAAGTGGCAGAAGCCCTGGAAACTGTCCGAGATGATCCGCCACAGCGATGAAACGATCACGAGGGCCAGGCCCAGACCCCAGCTACTTATCACTCATAAACCTCAGAAAGTGATGTGAAACGGGCTTCTCTTTTTTCTCCGGCTTCACATTGACTGACACGGTTGGTTCACGGACCTACACAGCTAACAATGCAGCTAAAGGCTTGATGGGATCTCCTTCGTGCTTCGTTTTTACCTAGCCACGGGATCGACAAGTATATGTAGGGTGACTTGTCTTTGGGTGTAAATTTCCTGTGCCTATAAAGTGAGATGTGAATGTAGAGGTGGTGGAGTTAGTGAGTGAGTGAGTGGCCACCATTCTTCCTGGAAGAAGTGAGCGCGAGGTTTCATGTTTCAGCCGTCCTTGGTCTGACTGGAGAGATGCCAACGGTTGGTGTGTTCTTCTACATAAAGATTTGCAAGAAGGATGGTGGAAGTTGGATGCCTTGTGCTTGTTTCCTTTATAGTATTATTTTCTGTATGTTGGTACTGAAAGTGGCAAGTCGAATGACTCTGGTTTGGTTTGTTAGGAATTATATATTGGTCTGACACAGCAACTTGTGCCCCTGTATTTGTCACCTCTTGCGTTGTGCTGTGCATCGGCGATGTTACGAGTTATTGCAGGTTACATTCAACCAAACCTTTACTACTAAAAATGATAGGAATAAGCGAGGATATACTGCAACTTCGCTTATTGCTCAGTCAACGTACATCAGAGAACACACAGAGAAGGAAAACTAGTTGCAGAAAGGGAACAAGAAAAACAGATATTGCTCTAAACTTCTAAAGTAAAATGGCTGCGTGCTTCAAATCCTTGTATGTGCCACTGCAAAAGGGAAACTGAAACCGTCTACTGCAACTCGTTATGTCAACGCGTGCGTCTGAGTCCAGCATGTCAATGACACAAGGCGAGTTTACAGAACTTTACGGCGGAATACTGGGATTTATATGATCCCATCAAGGAGTTAAGGCAGTGGTTAAATATCAAAGTAGGATGGGAAAAGTACTCGACGGAGAGCAATTTGCAATAGCATTCTGTACTTGATGATACTACTATAAACTCACTCCAAGTAAGAGATCAATCAATAATATTTCAAACATCTTTTTCGTATCAAAATATTCATAGTAATGACAGTCGAAGCTAGGACATTTTAGTTCTTGACTGGCAGCATCGATGCTGTTCTTAAATGCAAATAGCGCTGGTCAAACTATATGTGCTGTGTTAACTTAGTGCTTACTCCTATATATAGTACACTTAAATTACTAATACAGCATTGCCAATACTTCAGACGACCTCAACAACCACCCAGCAAAGTCAGCTATGTGCCTGCCTGTCATAACAATTAACAAGAGCAGCATAAGGTAAGCATTTATTTAGATAAAAAGAACAGCCATAGCACCGAAAACAAAATTTCATAAATTGGATAAAAAGTTTGTATACACTAATGGAAGTCGGTTAACTCTTAAAAAAATCATATCATCCAGTCAAAAAGGTTTATTTATGTTCATACAAGAGTTTTATAGGCTTGGTGCAAACAAAACTGACGACCTCCATTCTTTTACGGTAGTGTTGTGCACGTGTAGATGTGTCTGGTTTACAATGTGTGCAGTCTTGCGTTCACCGTTCAAACTAGACCACACTTTTGTGTTCACAACCAAGGAAACCGTAAGTTCTACAGTAAGCATGTAGCAAGCTGCTTACAGCGATAAGCAGACAGTAGGTCCATCCTGCAAAACTGATATCCTTCAGTCATGAGGTTTATATTCACAGATGAGTTCTTGGTACAAACAAAACTGATGACCTCCATTCTTTTAGGGTACTATCGTACACGTCTTGATGTATCTGGCTTACAATGTGTTTAGTCTTGCGTTCACCGTTCAAACTATATCACACTTCTGCATTTTCGACTAAGGAAATCGTAAACTCTACAGCAAGCATTTACCATTGAATCCAAAACGCGCAAGTATGGCAAGAGATACGAAGTTACTCACTCGTAGCAATTAGGCTATGAGCATCAAATTAAAGTCAACAAAAAGGAGATCAGAAACATCACCAGTTAAGTGGGGCTTCATTTCACATTCCATCCACTCAGCCGCTTCCTGGGATTGGAGCATGCGTCGCCTGTCGTCGACTGGCGAGGTATTCTTCATAGTCCGAATCACTCTCAGATTCACTAATCCATCCATAGCAGGGACGCCTTGCTCTACTAGTTCCTGTAGCTGCAGGATGTGCCATTGTAGCCTCAGGAGCAGGCGGGTCGATGGGCATAGGGTCTGCTCCCTCAACTGATAACTCAGCCCCAGGTGGCATCTCATTGTGCATGTCCACAATTGGCATGTCACTTGCTGTTGGTGCCTCAGAGATTGCTGCTTCCTTTTGCTGCATTACACACCAACCAAGACCAGTTAAGAATTGCACCCAAAGCCTCAGTTTAGAGCTAAACATGAAATTATATCACAACAGCTGAACTAAAGTTTGGTACAACAGGGAACACACTTTTGTCAACCCAGAATGCATATACAAATATACTCCATGGTGAAGCATATTTGGCTACCCAACAATTCATCTGACACTGAAGCACGACTCCAGTTCTAACTCAAAGACATCCAAACAACTTATATTCAAGAGATTCAATTCCAATTGCCTAATTATGGGCTCAATTCCATGAACCAGACAGGGTTAAAAAGGGAATTCTATTGCTTCATGATAGAACACAACTTAAAATGCACGACCCAGTTCACCAGCCAACTGTAACAGCATAAATGTAGAAATCAAACAAATAATTCGTTTTCCTCTGGCTTTTTATGTATAACTAAGCTTGTATGTCAAGAACGCACCGAAATGTAAAAGGTAATTACCAGAAAACAAGGAAATTATGAGAGAACGTATGGACAATCAAGGGTGAAGAAATCAACAGCAAGAAAAAATGCATCAATCATGGAAATAAATGAACCCTACTAGATTCCATTTTCGCCTACTCAACTTCCGTATACCATGTTATTCTAACACTAGAGAGCTTTTTCGTGAATAATACATAACTACAGCTAACCTAACTAAAACAGCAAGCAATGGGCAAAGAACGTGTTAGTTTGTAAACACTTGGACCAAAACCTGAAGCCTAAGGGCATCTCTAGCAGATCCCTCAAAAGTTATATGTGAGAGAGCAATTTCTGTTTTGAGGGTGCTATCTAGCAGATCCCTCAAACCTTTACTTCCTCAAAAAATTGACTTTGTATCCCTTAAAAGTTTCCCCAATTGCCTATTTTTAGTCCAGAGAAGCCACTTCTCAGGATAAGAGCATCTCTGACTGATCCCCTATAATTTAGGGGAAACACCCGAGTATATTTGGAGTATATTATAAGGAGTTAGAGGGTGGCCGTTTCTAACTGATCCTCTATATTTAAGTCCCTACAAAAATTCTGCTCAATTCTTTTAGCCTTGTAACATACATTTCAAACAATTGCATACTATTTCATCAATCATCTAAGGATCTGCTAGATTTAGAAAAGTTTAATCCCTTAAAAATTATAAGGAAATGAGATAAGAGATACATTTTGGACTTTTAGGATAGGGAATCTGCTAGAGATGCCCTAACATACAATAGAGTAGCCTTCATAACTTAGTGTGCTGCTACTTATGGAAAGAAATTAACGAACGAATTGTATGGATAAAAAAGAAGTTGCATCAACGAGCTATAATGATTAACTACTAGAGAACAAACTTATATCTTTGTTATGAAATGAAATGCATCCCTCCAATTTTCTTTAAACCGTGAAAAGGAATTCCCAATTTCCAATGCATTGGGAAACTGTGTACATGTTGTCACTTGGAATACATTAAAAGTGCAGATCAGTCGACCCAAAAAGTAAGGTCGGGAACATGAAGATTATTTGTGTTTCTTTTAGAGAAAGAGGCAAATCAAATTGATGGATGAAACATGAAAAATAAGCAGGAACAAGAATCACACGTGTGAGATAGGCGCAAGAAGTGCAATTGAGAAGGGAGCTCACTTTAGGCTCCTGCTGCTGCTCTTCCTGCTCCTGCTTCTCAAATAGCGCGTCCTGCACGACCCGGTAGTCATCTTCCTTCAGGAACGACGAAGCATCCTCACCATAGACCTGATTAGATTAGACCACCAAATCATGACCTTGGAACCACAAGGAAGAATCTCACGAACTAGTGTCGATCGACCAACTCCTCAATCAGTCGAGGAAACCGCGGTAATAGAGAAAGGGAAGAAGCAACATCGATGCTCCCAGCAGAATGCCGATCTCTGGGACAGTCCTCGAGGTTATTGAACCCAACATAACACTGGGATTCGGGTACGACAGAGAGGCGGAAAAGGGCGAAGGAAGGGAACCTCGATGAGTTGCCCGACGGTGCTGCGGATGTCGGCCTCGGCGTAGCCCATCCGTCCGAAGTGGTCGATGGCCCCGCGCATCAGGCGGTCCGCCTGCGTCGGCGGCCCGCGCCCGCGCCCGCGCCGCCCCGACATTGCTGGGCTTTTCCTCTTCTTCTCTTTGTGAACTTGGGGTTTTCCTCTCGTTGGCTGTAGAGTAAATAATGGGGAATGGCTCGCAGGGCTTTTGCGTGAGGTTGTGTCAGCAAAGCTTTGCCCACGCACCGTTTCTGAACCGTTGGATCTGTAGAGGAAGGTTAGGATCCATCCCCGGTGTCTAATTTCTTGTGTGAAATGAAATCACCCTGAAATCAGAAGATTTAGGCCAGATTTGTAATGTGGTAATTGGAAAAGTGTAGAAATACAAAAAAAATATATGCTATGACTTGCTGAATTCACATGAAACAAAACCACGGAATTATTGAGAATAAACCCCTTTTTTCAAGGGAGGGTCTTGGGCTGGGGCTACTCCAGCCCAATTACTATCTTCATGTTTTTGTTTGTCATGAAAGGATTTATGATTTTTAAGGGATATTCAAATTATGAATCATTTTCATCGTTGATGTATCATCAAAACTATGTCTTATTGGAATATATTTAAGAGATGTTCTTTATACTATATTATTGCTCTTTCGCGAGATGTGGAGTATCAGTTATTAACGGGAAGAGATACGATGGAATTGCCACACCAATTGGGGCGTCGGGCTCATGTATATTTATAGCACATGTGCATGTTGTCTTGCAAGGCAATAATACAATCAGTCATGCCAACCAAATATTGACAGGATCGATTGAAAAGATTGACTAAGCCGACAGGCAAAATGTATGCGAAATAAATCGGTAGGGTGGCGATCTATGCGAGAGAGAAAATCAAAGGAGTTCGTTCGATGAGGATCATTCGACTCGGGGGTCGTCTGTATCTGTCTCTAAATTTACACACTTCATTCATGAACTTCTTCCGTTTTCGATATAAATTTATAGGAGGCATTAGTTCCTTGAGATATATTGACATTAATTATCAAAATTCATCAAAAGAGTTAGATGAACTTTCACCCTACACTTCCGCACTACCACTAGTGCAGAAAAGCCTACTAGCAGCATTAGGAAAACATCGTTAGTGGCGCGGATGGGGAACGCTGCTAGTATCACCCGGCTGATAATACTTAGTAGTGGCCAACATGATATTGGTGGTGTCGGCTACCAACATCGGTGACAACTTCGGTACCTATGGTGTTGGTAGGCCAATGCTACATGTACTTATAGTATTTGTGGCGTACACTTACCTTCAACGGTACTATAAAGTATGACAGAATAAAAAATGCATTGCATATGAAATCACATTATTTTACATAATTGCATTGCATATGAAGTCATATTGCATTATAAAATTGGATTGCATATAAAAATCACATTACATTATATAATCAAGTGCATTGGCGCCGGTTGTGTCGGATCGAGGGTTCCAGCAAACCCTGGAGGTTCGAACACTTGGGTGCGCATGAAGATCTCTCTCTCTCTCTCTCTCTCTCTCTCTCACACACACACACACTCACTCTCGTGACGATCTCTAGGCCTAGCTCGCTGAACCCAAGGAACAAGAGACACGAGAGTTTATACTGGTTCGGGCCACCGTTGTGGTGTAATACCCTACTCTAGTGTGATGTGGTGGATTGCCCTGTAGGCTGAGGATGAACTAGTACAAGGGAAGAACAGCCTCCTGAGGAGAAGTGCTCTTTAGCTCGGTGAGCTTGTGTGTGTGAGGATGGTCTGAATGATCCGTCCCTTACTAAGGTGGTGGCTAGTTCTATTTATAGAGGCCCTGGTTCTCTTCTCAAATGTTTAGGCGGGAAGGGATCCCACAATGGCCAATTTTGAAGGGAGACAACCAGTACAAGTTATCCTGATAAAAGGTGGTCTTCGCCTGCCAAAGGCTCTGGTGGTGACGCCGCCGTGGGCTCCGCGGTGACCTCCGTCCTGCCGTCCTGCTGGTCTTGGTCTTATTGCACCGATATGGAAACCTTCGCCTGATGCCTCGGGACTCCTCGCCTGCGCTTCCCTCTTTAGCATCAAAGAGGAAACTGGCACCCTGCACCCGCTGGCGCCCGCCTGACCTTGGTCGTCATGGCTCACGTCACACGGACCTCCCGAGGTGCACCTTGCATAGATATCTCCGCTCCTCAGGAGCCAGCCTAGCGAGGCCGTCCCGTAGGAGGTCTTGGTGTCGTCCGCCTCGCGAGGCTCAGCCCCTCGCGAGGGTCTTGAGTGGTTTCTGGTGAAGATGGGTCGTACCAGGCCGCTGGATGAGCCACGCCCTGGGCCGCAGGCAGGCAAGTCTAGGTACCCCCGTTCCCAGGACGCTGACAGTACCCCCGTTCGAGACCCCACCCATATGTACGTACGTGGCCATATTTACTTTCTTGCATCCTGGCTGTACGTATGTGTACATGCTACGTGCGCGTCTCTACTACGACACGTGCCCTTCCTAAAGGAAATATACCCTAGAGGCAATAATAAAGTTATTATTTATTTCCTTATTTCATGATAAATGTGTATTGTTCATGCTAGAATTGTATTAACCGGAAACATAATACATGTGTGAATACATAGACAAACATAGTGTCACTAGTATGCCTCTACTTGACTAGCTCATTGATCAAAGATGGTTATGTTTCCTAACCATAGACATGAGTTGTTATTTGATCAATGGGATCGCATCATTAGGAGAATGATGTGATTGACTTGACCCATTCCGTTAGCTTAGCACTTGATCGTTTGTTTACTACTATTGCTTTCTTCATGACTTACACATGTTCTTATGACTATGAGATTATGCAACTCCCGAATACCGAGGAACACTTTGTGTGCTACCAAACGTCACAACGTAACTGGGTGATTATAAAGGTGCTCTACAGGTGTCTCCGATGGTACTTGTTGAGTTGGAATAGATCAAGATTAGGATTTGTCACTCCGACTATCGGAGAGGTATCTCTGGGCCCTCTCGGTAATACACATCACTATAAGCCTTGCAAGCATGATAACTAATGCGTTAGTTACGGGGTGATGTATTACAGAACGAGTAAAGAGACTTTCTGGTAACGAGATTAAACTAGGTATTGGATACCGACGATCGAATCTCGGGCAAGTAATATACCGATGACAAAGAGAACAACGTATAGTGTTGTGCGGTTTGACCGATAAAGATCTTCGTAGAATATGTAGGAACCAATATGAGCATCCAGGTTCCGCTATTGGTTATTGACCGGAAACGTGTCTCGGTCATGTCTACATAGTTCTCGAACCCGTAGGGTCCGCACGCTTAAAGTTCTGTGACGATCGGTTTTATGAGTTTATATGTTTTGATGTACCGAAGGTAGTTCGGAGTCCCGGATGTGATTACGGACATGACGAGGAGTCTCAAAATGGTCGAGGCATAAAGATTTATATATGGGAAGCCTATATTTGGATATCAGAATGTTCTGGGTGAAATCGGGATTTTACCGGAGTACCGGGGGTTACCGGAACCCCCTCGGGGGTTTAATGGGCCAAGATGGGCCTTAGTGGAAGAGAGGAGGGGCTGCCAGGGCAGGCCGCATGCCCCCTCTCCCTCTAGTCCGAATTGGACAAGGAGGGGGGGCGGCGCCCCCTTTCCTTCCTCTCTCCCTCCTCCTTCCCCCTTCTCCTATTCCAACTAGGAAAGGAGGGAGTCCTACTCCCGGTAGGAGTAGGACTCCTCCTGGCGCGCCTCCTCCTGGCTGGCCGCCTCTTCCCCCTTCCTCCTTTATATACGGGGCACCTCTAGACACACAAGTTGATCATTGAGATCTCTCCAGCCGTGTGCGGTGCCCCCCTCCACCATAATCCACCTCGGTCATACTGTAGCGGTGTTTAGGCGAAGCCCTGCTGCGGTAGCTTCATCAACATCGTCATCACTCCATCGTGCTGATGAAACTCTTCCTCGAGCTCTACTGGATCGTGAGTTCGTGGGACATCACCGAGTTGAACGTGTGCTGAACGCGGAGGTGCCGTACGTTCGGTGCTGAGGATCGGTCGATCGTGAAGACGTACAACTACATCAACCGCGTTGTCATAACGCTCCCACTTAACGGTCTACGAGGTCACGTGGACGACACTCTCCCCACTCGTTGCTATGCATCACCATGATCCTGTGTGTGCGTAGGAAAATTTTGAAATTACTACATTCCCCAACAGTGGTATCAGAGCCAGGTTTTATGCGTTGATGTTATATGCACGAGTAGAACACAAGTGAGTTGTGGGCGATACAATTCATACTGCTTACCAACATGTCATACTTTGGTTCAGCGGTATTGTTGGATGAAGCGGCCCGAACCGACATTACGCGTACGCTTACGCGAGACTGGTTCTACTGACGTGCTTTGCACACAGGTGGCTGGCGGGTGTCATTTCTCCAACTTTAGTTGAACCGAGTGTGGCTATGCCCGGTCCTTGAGAAGGTCAAAACATCACCAACTTGACGAACTATCGTTGTGGTTTTGATGCGTAGGTAAGAACGGTTCTTGCTCAGCCCGTAGCAGCCACGTCAAACTTGCAACAACAAAGTAGAGGACATCTGACTTATTTTTGCAGGGCATGTTGTGATGTGATATGGTCAAGACACGATGCTATATTTATTGTATGAGATGATCATGTTTTGTAACGGAGTTATCGGCAACTGGCAGGAGCCATATGGTTGTCACTTTATTGTATGCAATGCAGTCACCCTGTAATTGCTTTACTTTATCACTAAGCGGTAGCGATAGTCATAGAAGCAATAGTTGGCGAGACGATAACGATGCTACGATGGAGATCAAGGTGTCGCGCCGGTGACAATGGTGATCATGACAGTGCTTCGGAGATGGAGATCACAAGCACAAGATGATGATGGCCATATCATATCACTTATATTGATTGCATGTGATGTTTATCCTTTATGCATCTTATTCTGATTTGTTTGATGGTAGCATTATAAGATGATCTCTCACTAAATTTCAAGATAAAAGTGTTCTTCCTGAGTATGCACCGTTGCCAAAGTTCGTCGTGCCGAGACACCACATGTTGATCGGGTGTGATAAGCTCTACGTCCATCTACAATGGGTGCAAGCCAGTTTTGCACACACAGAATACTCGGGTTAAACTTGATGAGCCTAGCATATGCAGATATGGCCTCAGAACACTGAGACCGAAAGGTCGAGCGTGAATCATATAGTAGATATGATCAACATAGTGATGTTCACCATTGAAAACTACTCCATTTCACGTGATGATCGGTTATGGTTTAGTTGATATGGATCACGTGATCACTTAGATGATTAGAGGGATGTCTATCTAAGTGGGAGTTCTTAAGTAATATGATTAATTGAACTTAAATTTATCATGAACTTAGTACCTTATAGTATTTTGCTTATCTATGTTGTTGTAGATAGATGACCCGTGCTGTTGTTCCGTTGAATTTTAATGCGTTCCTTGAGAAAGAAAAGTTGAAAGATGATGGTAGCAATTACACGGACTGGGTCCGTAACTTGAGGATTATCCTCATTGCTGCACAGAAGAATTACGTCCTGGAAGCACCGCTGGGTGCCAGGCCTGCTGCAGATGCTGCTGACAACGTTAAGAACGTTTGGCAGAGTAAAGCTGATGACTACTCGATAGTTCAGTGTGTCATGCTTTACGGCTTAGAACCAGGACTTCAACGACGTTTTGAACGTCATGGAGCATATGAGATGTTCCAGGAGTTGAAGTTAATTATTTCAAGCAAATGCCCGGATTGAGAGATATGAAGTCTCCAATAAGTTCTATAGCTGCAAAATGGAGGAGAATAGTTATGTCAGTGAGCATATACTCAAAATCTCTAGGTATCATAATCACTTGACTCAACTGGGAGTTAATCTTCCTGTTGATAGTGTCATTGACAGAGTTCTTCAATCACTGCCGCCAAGCTACAAAAGCTTCGTGATGAACTATAATATGCAAGGGATGAATAAGACTAGTCCCGAGCTCTTCGCGATGCTAAAGGCTGCGGAGGTAGAAATCAAGAAGGAGCATCAAGTGTTGATGGTCAATAAGACCACCAGTTTCAAGAAAAAGGGCAAAGGGAAGAAGAAGGGGAACTTCAAGAAGAACGGCAAACAAGTTTCTGCTCAGGAGAAGAAACCCAAGTCTGGACCTAAGCCTGAGACTGAGTGCTTCTACTGCAAACAGACTGGTCACTGGAAGCGGAACTGCCCCAAGTATTTGGCGGATAAGAAGGATGGCAAGGTGAACAAAGGTATATGTGATATACATGTTATTGATGTGTACCTCACCAGAGCTCGCAATATCACCTGGGTACTTTATACTGGTGCTGTTGCTAATATTTGCAACTCGAAACAGGGACTACAGATTAAGCAAAGACTGGCTAAGGACGAGGTGACGATGTGCGTGGTAAATGGTTCCAAAGTTGATGTGATCGCCGTCGGCACGCTACCTCTACATCTACCTTCAGGATTAGTTTTAGACCTAAATAATTGTTATTTGGTGCCAGCATTAAGCATGAACATTATATCTGGATCTTGTTTGATGCGAGACAGTTATTCATTTAAATCAGAGAATAATTGTTGTTCTATTTATATGAGTAATATCTTTTATGGTCATGCACCCTTAAAGAGTGGTCTATTCTTGTTGAATCTCGATAGTAGTGATACACATATTCATAATGTTGAAGCCAAAAGATGCAGAGTTGATAATGATAGTGCAACTTATTTGTGGCACTACCATTTGGGTCATATTGGTATAAAACGCATGAAGAAACTCCATACTGATGGACTTTTGGAATCACTTGATTATGAATCACTTGGTACTTGTGAACAATGCCTTATGGGCAAGATGACTAAAATGCCGTTCTCCGGAACTATGGAGCGAGCAACAGATTTGTTGGAAATCATACATACTGATGTATGTGGTCCAATGAATATTGAGGCTCACGGCGGGTATCGTTATTTTCTCACCTTCACAGATGATTTGAGAAGATATGGGTATATCTACTTAATGAAACATAAGTCTGAAACATTTTAAAAGTTCAAAGAATTTCAGAGTGAAGTGGAAAATCATCGTAACAAGAAAATAAAGTTTCTACGATCTGATCGTGGAGGAGAATACTTGAGTTACGAGTTTGGTCCACATTTGAAACAATGCGGAATAGTTTCGCAACTCACGCCACCCGGAACACCACAGCGTAATGGTGTGTCCGAACATCGTAATCGTACTTTACTAGATATGGTATGATCTATGATGTCTCTTACTGATTTACCGCTATCGTTTTGGGGTTATGCTTTAGAGACGGCTGCATTCACGTTAAATAGGGCACCATCAAAATCCGTTGAGACGATGCCTTATGATGTATGGTTTGGCAAGAAACCGAAGTTGTCGTTTTTTAAAGTTTGGGGCTGCGATGCTTATGTGAAAAAGCTTCAACCTGATAAGCTCGAACCCCAATCGGAGAAATGTGTCTTCATAGGATATCCAAAGGAAACTATTGGGTACACCTTCTATCACAGATCCGAAGGCAAGATATTCGTTCCTAAGAATGAATCCTTTCTAGAGAAGGAGTTTCTCTCAAAAGAAGTGAGTGGGAGGAAAGTAGAACTTGATGAGGTAACTGTACCTGCTCCCTTATTGGAAAGTAGTTCATCACAGAAACCGGTTCCTGTGACATCTACACCAATTAGTGAGGAAGCTAATGATGATGATCATGAAACTTCAGATCAAGTTACTACCGAACCTCGTAGGTCAACCAGAGCAAGATCCGCGCCAGAGTGGTACAGTAATCCAGTTCTGGAGGTCATGTTACTTGACCATGACGAACCTACGAACTATGAAGAAGCGATGATGAGCCCATATTCCACAAAATGGCTTGAGGCCATGAATTCTGAGATGGGATCCATGTATGAGAACAAAGTGTGGACTTTGGTTGACTTGCCCGATGATCGACAAGCCATCGAGAATAAATGGATCTTCAAGAAGAAGACAGACGCTGACGGTAATGTTACTGTCTACAAAGCTCGACTTGTTGCAAAAGATTTTCGACAAGTTCAAGGAGTTGACTACGATGAGACCTTCTCACCCGTAGCGATGCTTAAGTCCGTCCGAATCATGTTAGCAATTGCCGCATTTTATGATTATGAAATTTGGCAAATGGATGTAAAGACTGCATTCCTGAATGGATTTCTGGAAGAAGAGTTGTATATGATGCAACCTGAAGGTTTTATTAATCCAAAGGGAGCTAACAAAGTGTGCAAGCTCCAGCGATCCATTTATGGACTGGTGCAAGCCTCTCGGAGTTGGAATAAACGTTTTGATAGTGTGATCAAAGCATATGGTTTTATACAGACTTTTGGAGAAGCCTGTATTTACAAGAAAGTGAGTGGGAGCTCTGTAGCATTTCTAATATTATATGTGGATGACATATTGCTGATTGGAAATGATATAGAATTTCTGGATAGCATAAAAGGATACTTGAATAAGAGTTTTTCAATGAAAGACCTCGATGAAGCTGCTTATATATTGGGGATCAAGATCTATAGAGATAGATCAAGACACTTAATTGGACTTTCACAAAGCGCATACCTTGATAAAGTTTTGAAGAAGTTCAAAATGGATCAAGCTAAGAAAGGGTTCTTGCCTGTATTACAAGGTGTGAAGTTGAGTAAGACTCAATGTCCGACCACTGCAGAAGATAGAGAGAAAATGAAAAGTGTTCCCTATGCTTCAGCCATAGGCTCTATCATATATGCAATGTTGTGTACCAGACCTGATGTGTGCCTTGCTATTAGCTTAGCAGGGAGGTATCAGAGTAATCTAGGTGTAACACCCTCGATGCGACTATATCTCCCACGTGTCGAGGCACGACTTAGAGGCATAATCGCATTGAAGGCATATGTCGCAAGTTAGGCAATCTTCACAACATCCCATGTAATATAATAATAAAGGGGAGATAACATAGTTGGCTTACACTCGCCACGTCAATCAAGATACATAAATAACATTACATCATCCAAACACTCATGGCCCGACTACGGCGCCAAAATAAAAGATAACCCAACATGCGACACGGTCCCGATCACCCCCAACTGGGCACCACTACTGATCATCAGGAAAGGAAACATAGTATCATTGAGAGTCCTCGTCAAACTCCCACTTGAGCTCAAGCGCGTCACCCGGAGCGGAATCATCAGGCCCTGCATCTGGTGTAATAGTAATCTGTGAGCCACAGGGACTCAGCAATCTCGCACCCTCGCGATCAAGACTATTTAAGCTTATAGGTCAAGGTAAAGGTAAAATGTATGTGGAGCTGTAGCAAGCGACTAGCATATATGGTGGCTATCCTGTTCGCAAAAGAGAGCGAGAAGAGGAGGCCAAGCGCGAGCGCATAACTAAAGAGGGCAAACCTGCGCAAGCATTACTCCAACACCGTGTCCACTTCCCGGACTCCGCCAAGAAGGGGCCATCACGGTAACACACTCAGTTGATTCATTTTAATTAAGTTAAGGTTCAAGTTATCTACAACCGGACATTAAAAAATTCCCATCTGCCCATAACCGCGGGCACGGCTTTCGAAAGTTCAAATCCCTGCAAGGGAGTCCCAACTTAGCCCATGACAAGCTCTCACGGTCAACGAAGGAATAGACCTCCTCCCGAGACGTTCCGATCAGACTCGGTACCTCGGTTCTTCAAGACACTTCGACAGGTTAAAACAAATCCAGCAACACCGCCTGAATGTGCCGACAAATCCCGATAGGAGCTGCACATATCTCTTTCTCAGGGCACACTCAGATTGTCTAAACTTCCGGTAGGCCAGCCCAGAGTTGCCCCTGGTAGCCACCGGCGGCTGACGAGTTGGACCAACACTCAGAGGAGCACTGGTCCGAGGGGGTTTAAATAAGATGACCCTCGGGCTCCGGAAACCCAAGGGAAAAAGAGGCTAGGTGGCAAATGGTAAAACCAAGGTTGGGCATTGCTGGAAAAGCTTTAATCAAGGCGAACTATCAAGGGGTTCCCATTATAACCCAACCGCGTAAGGAACGCAAAAATCCGGGAACATAACACCGATATGACGGAAACTAGGGCGGCAAGAGTGGAACAAAACACTAGGCGAGAGGCCGAGCCTTCCACCCTTTACCAAGTATATAGATGCATTAAGATAACATGGCAATATAATGATATCCCAACAAGTAAAATAATGTTCCAACA
Organism: Triticum urartu; assembly: GCF_056163025.1. NCBI lineage: Eukaryota > Viridiplantae > Streptophyta > Magnoliopsida > Poales > Poaceae > Triticum > Triticum urartu. The sequence continues at coordinate 341,806,776 of NC_141877.1, forward strand.
AGGAACAGTCTCCAATCTTCACCTGCAACTAGCAACGCTATAAGAGGGGCTGAGCAAAGCGATAACATAGCCAATCAACGGTTTGCTAGGACATGGTGGGTTAGAGGTTTGACATGGCAATTTGGGAGGCTTGAAAGCAAGTGGTAGGCATCGTAGCATTGGCATAGAAAAAGAGCGAGCATCTAGCATAGCAAAGATAGTAGTGATTTCGAGGGTATGATCATCTTGCCTGCAAAGTTGTCAGAGTTGACTGGATCCTCGAAAGCAAACTCAATGGGCTCCTTGTTAGTGAACTCGTCTCCCGGCTCTACCCAAACAAGACAAACAAGCAAACGGAACACAATCAACCACGTGCAAAGCTCAAACAAATGATGCAATGATGGTATGCTATGCGGGATGCGATGCGGGATGCATATGCAAGATTTGACAAGGGATGCATGAACCTGGCCCCAACTTGGAAATCCAAGTGTTCCACTGGAAAGATGAGATGAAATCACTTGAAAACGATATAAAGAACGCCGGAATCGGAGTTACGGTTTGGAAATGGCGAGCGATTCAAATATGACCACGTTCTGCGATTTACAGCAAGTAGCCATCTAAATGCAATGAGATGAATATGCTACAGCACTCAAACATGGCATAAAAATACATGGCAGGGATGCATTCAAGATACTTAACAAAAGTCTAGCACTAAGCTATGACCAATTCATCCATTAACAGGTTCAAACAAGCATGCCAAAAATGCATAAGGTAAACAGATTTCAGACTTGGTGAAATTAATACTTGTCTGAAATCTCAGATCAGGTAGCACTCTTTGGAGCAACAAAACTACATGCTACAGGACCTGAACATGGCAAAGTAAAATATGGCATGGAGCTATTCAAAAAGCTTAACAAAAGTCCCTTAGTGACCCTGAGCCAAAAGGGATGAGAAAACACATTTGCAAGCATGTGAACATAGCAAAAACATAATCAGTTTTAAGACTTAGTGAAAACTGGCACATGCTGAAACATATCTCAAGTAGGCATGTTTACGAGCTCGATGCACTCACTACGGAGAAAGTCATGAAAAGCTAAGCATACATCCATCAAGAATACACAAAATGCAAGCTAGACATGGCAAGAACAATAACATAGCATGCACGGATCAACTACAACATCCCCGGAAAAATTGCTAACAAGTAGACAATCTGCCCAGAATCACGAAGTAGCAAAAGTAGAGCTCGATTGACTCAAGCTAGGGTGCTCCATAATTGCAAACAAGGACATGGATGGATAGAGCACTACAAGATTAACAAAACATCCTTACTGATCATCCTCAAAAGGGGCACGAATCACTAGGAAACAACATGAACACATGGCATCAAGAGATAAACAGCTCAAGGACTTAGTGGAAATGCTAAGTCCCTGAAATCAGCATTACCAAGTGTCTCACTTGGAAAGCTTGTGCTAGTCACCACACACATCACAAAAATACATGGGTTGCACCTCTGGAAAGATGGCAAAACCCTTAACAAAACATATGTAGAACTCATGGGCATATCATGCACACAAAAATCATGGCAAAAATAACAAATATCTAAATGGAGTAGCAGATCTGACAATTAACTCAAGTAGCCCTCTTCTAACAGCATTTCGGGCATCAAGATGAACTCAAATGAAAATGATGCAATGGAATGAAATGATGTACTCTCTGAGATGAACATTTTGATATGCCATATGCCCAAAACGGAGCTACGGATGCAAAGTTACGACATGATGAACATGGGCATGTGGATCTGGGAACCGGGGACTTGGTGCAAAAAACAACCTCGAGGTAAAAGTCAACGGGGCACGGAAACCGAGGCTCGCCGGCGCGAGACTCGCCGGAGATGAAGAGGACGGCGGCCGGCGAGGTCGGGGTCGCCGGATCCGGCCTCGGGCCGCGGGGAGGCGACGGCGGCGAGGAGTGAGGGCGGCGGCGAGGTTCGGCGTGGTGGCGGAGGTGGCCGGCGACGAGCTTGGACGGCGGCAGGGCGGCGGATCCGTCGAGGCGCGGGGTCGCCGGAGTGGGAGGCCGGCGCGGCTCCCTCGCGCGGGAGGCGAGCGGCGGACAGGCGGCGCCGGCGCGGGCCCTCGGGGGCTGGAGATGGGCCGAGCGGGCCGGAGGTGGGAGCGAGGCGGCGGCGGACACCTGGCGGCTTGCGGTTGGACGCGGGCGGCGGCGCGGACGCGTCTGGCGCCGAGCGGACATGTCCGACGCGCGGAGGAAGGGGAGACTAGGGTTAGGGGTGGATTTGATCCGAGATTTGGACGGGGAAGGCCTATTTATACATAGAAGGAGCTAGGAGGCTCCAAATGGAGTGCGGTGTTTGGCCACGCGATCGTGATCGAACGCTCTAGATGATGGAGAGGGTTTTGGTGGGTTTTGGGCCAAATTGGAGGGGTGTTGGGCTGCAACACACACGAGGCCTTTTCGGTCCCTCGGTTAACCGTTGGAGTATCAAACAAAGTCCAAATGGTACGAAACTTGACAGGCGGTCTACCGGTAGTAAACCAAGGCCGCTTGGCAAGTCTCGGTCCAATCCGGAACTGTTTAATCCCCACACACGAAAGAAAGGTAGAAATGACCACCAGAGGAGAACGAAGCGCCGGAATGCAAAACGGACAACGGGGAAAATGCTCGAATGCATGAGATGAACACGTATGCAAATGCAATGCATATGATGACATGATATGAGATTCATGAAAACGATAAAAACACACGGAGACAAAGACCCGAACCCGAGAAAATAAAATAACTTAACGCCAGAAAGGACAAGAGTTGGAGTACAAATTGGGAAAATCATATCCGGGGTGTTACACTAGGAGTGGATCACTGGACAACGGTCAAGAACATCCTGAAGTACCTGAAAAGGACCAAGGATATGTTTCTCATTTATGGCGGTGACAAAGAGCTCATCGTAAATGGTTACGTTGATGCAAGCTTTGACACTGATCCGGATGATTCTAAATCGCAAACCGGATACGTGTTTATATTAAACGGTGGAGCTGTCAGTTGGAGCAGTTCTAACCATAGTGTCGTGGTGGGATCTACATGTGAAGCGGAGTACATTGCTGCTTCGGAAGCAACGAATGAAGGAGTCTGGATGAAGGAGTTCATATCCGATCTAGGTGTCATACCTAGTGCATCGGGTCCAATGAAAATCTTTTGTGACAATACTGGTGCAATTGCCTTGGCAAAGGAATCCAGATTTCACAAGAGAACCAAGCACATTAAGAGACGCTTACACTCCATCTGGGATCAAGTCCAGGTGGGATACATAGAGATTTGCAAGATACATATGGATCTGAATGTTGCAGACCCGTTGACTAAGCCTCTTCCACGAGCAAAACATGATCAGCACCAAGGCTCCATGGGTGTTAAAATAATTACTGTGTAATATAGATTATTGACTCTAGTGCAAGTGGGAGACTAAAGGAAATATGCCCTAGAGGCAATAATAAAGTTATTATTTATTTCCTTATTTCATGATAAATGTTTATTGTTCATGCTAGAATTGTATTAACCGGAAACATAATACATGTGTGAATACATAGACAAACATAGTGTCACTAGTATGCCTCTACTTGACTAGCTCATTGATCAAAGATGGTTATGTTTCCTAACCATAGACATGATTTGTTATTTGATCAATGGGATCACATCATTAGGAGAATGATGTGATTGACTTGACCCATTCCGTTAGCTTAGCACTTGATCGTTTGTTTACTGTTATTGCTTTCTTCATGACTTATACATGTTCTTATGACTATGAGATTATGCAACTCCCGAATACCGGAGGAACACTTTGTGTGCTACCAAATGTCACAACGTAACTGGGTGATTATAAAGGTGCTCTACAGGTGTCTCCGATGGTACTTGTTGAGTTGGCATAGATCAAGATTAGGATTTGTCACTCCGATTGTCGGAGAGGTATCTCTGGGCCCTCTCGGTAATACACATCACTATAAGCCTTGCAAGCATGATAACTAATGAGTTAGTTATGGGGTGATGTATTATGGAATGAGTAAAGAGACTTGCCGGTAACGAGATTGAACTAGGTATTGGATACCGACGATCGAATCTCGGGCAAGTAATATACCGATGACAAAGAGAACAACGTATAGTGTTGTGCGGTTTGACCGATAAAGATCTTCGTAGAATATGTAGGAACCAATATGAGCATCCAGGTTCCGCTATTGGTTATTGACCGGAAACGTGTCTCGGTCATGTCTACATAGTTCTCGAACCCGTAGGGTCAGCACGCTTAAAGTTCTGTGACGATCGGTTTTATGAGTTTATATGTTTTGATGTACCGAAGGTAGTTCGGAGTCCCGAATGTGATCACAGACATGACGAGGAGTCTCTAAATGGTTGAGACATAAAGATTTATATATGGGAAGCCTATATTTGGATATCGGAAGTGTTCCGGGTGAAATCGGGATTTTACCGGAGAACCGGGGGTTACCGGAACCCCCCGGGGGTTTAATGGGCCAAGATGGGCCTTAGTGGAAGAGAGGAGGGGCTGCCAGGGCAGGCCGCACGCCCCCTCTCCCTCTAGTCCGAATTGGACAAGGAAGGGGGGGGGCGCCCCCCTTTCCTTCCTCCCTCCCTCCTCCTTCCCTCTTCTCCTATTCCAACTAGGAAAGAAGGGAGTCCTACTCCCGGTAGGAGTAGGACTCCTCCTGGCGCGCCTCCTCCTGGCCGGCCGCCTCTTCCCCCTTGATCCTTTATATACGGGGACAGGGGCACCTCTAGACACACAAGTGATCATTGAGATCTCTCTAGCCGTGTGCGGTGCCCCCTCCACCATAATCCACCTCGGTCATACGGTAGCGGTGTTTAGGCGAAGCCCTGCTGCGGTAGCTTCATCAACATCGTCACCATGCCGTCGTGCTGACGAAATTCTTCCCCGAGCTCTACTAGATCATGAGTTCGTGGGACGTCACCGAGCTGAACGTGTGCTGAACGCGGAGGTGCCGTACGTTCGTACTGAGGATCGGTCGATCATGAAGACGTACGACTACATCAACCGCGTTGTCATAACGCTTCCGCTTAATGGTCTACGAGGGTACATGGACGACACTCTCCCCTCTCGTTGCTATGCATCACCATGATCCTGCGTGTGCGTAGGAAAATTTTGAAATTACTACGTTCCCCAACACTTCCTTACTCGCCCACGGTTCATCGCTGCAGCCTGCAGACAAACCGATCGACCAGTATGTACGTACACGTTGGCGACCAGAATGACAACGCTACGTACGCTTCGACCAGGTGGGTCCCGACTGTCAGGCACTTCCTTGCGTGCGAAGATGTAGGTGGTGGGTCCCAGCAGTCAGGGGAGAAACGTTTTTTTCGCAAAATACGGTGGCCCGTCCGGTGGGTCCCTGTTGTCAGGTGGAGAAATCATTATTTTGCGCATAATAAGGAGGCACTTCCTTGCTGCGGCCGTGGACCCAGATGTCAGCCTCTCCACGTACAGTACTCTTCCAATGGAAATCATGTTGGGGAACGTAGTAATTTCAAAAAAAATCCTACACACACGCAAGATCATGGTGATGCATAGCAACGAGAGGGGAGAGTTTCATCCACGTACCCTCGTAGACTGTAAGCGGAAGCGTTATGAGAACGCGGTTGATGTAGTCGTACGTATTCACGATCCGACCGATCCAAGTATCGAACGTACGGCACCTCTGAGTTCAGCACACGTTCAGCTCGGTGACGTCCCATGAACTCCGATCCAGCAGAGCTTCGAGAGAGAGTTCCGTCAGCACGACATCGTGATGACGGTGATGATGATGCTACCGACGCAGGGCTTCGCCTAAGCACCACTACGATATGATCGAGGTGGATTATGATGGAGGGGGGCACCGCACACGGCTAAAAGATCAACTGATCAACTTGTGTGTTCATGGGGTGCCCCCTGCCCCCATATATAAAGAAGGGAGGAGGAGGAGGCCGACCCTAGAGGGGGCGCGCCAAGTGTGGGGAGTCCTACTAGGACTCCCAATTCCTATTAGGATTCCCCTTTTCCTTTCCGGAGTAGGAGAGAAGAAAGAAGGAAAGAGAGAGGGAGTAGGAAAGGGCAAGGGGGGGGGGGGCGCCCCCTTTCCCCTAGTCCAATTCGGACCCATGGGGGGGGGCGCCTCCTTCCCTTTTTCCTGCCTCCTCTATTCCCGTATGGCCCAATAAGGCCCAATACTTCTCCCGGTGAATTCCCGTAACTCTCCGGTACTCCGAAAAATACCCGAATCACTCGAAACCTTTCCGATGTCTGAATATAGCGTTTCAATATATCGATCTTTACGTCTCGACCATTTTGAGACTCCTCGTCATGTCCCCGATCTCATCTGGGACTCCGAACAAACTTCGGTCATCAAATCACATAACTCATAATACAAATCATCACAGAACATTAAGCGTGCGGACCCTACGGGTTCGAGAACCATGTAGACATGACCGAGACTCATCTCCGGTCAATAACCAATAGCGGAACCTGGATGCTCATATTAGTTCCTACATATTCTATGAAGATCTTTACCGGTCAAGCCGCATAACAACATACATTGTTCCCTTTGTCATCGGTATGTTACTTGCCCGAAATTCAATCATTGGTATCTCAATACCTAGTTCAATCTCATTAACAACAAGTATCTTTACTCGTTCCTTAATGCATCATCCCGCAACTAACTCATTAGTCACATTGCTTGCAAGGCTTATAGTGATGTGCATTACCGAGAGGGCCCAGAGATACCTATCCGACAATCGGAGTGACAAATCCTATCTTAATCTATGCCAACTCAACAAGTACCATCAGAGACACCTGTAGAGCACCTTTATAATCACCCAGTTACGTTGTGACGTTTGGTAGCACACAAAGTGTTCCTCCGGTATTCGGGAGTTGCATAATCTCATAGTCATAGGAACATGTATAAGTCATGAAGAAAGCAGTAGCAATATACTAAACGATCAAATGCTAAGCTAATGGAATGGTTCAAGTTAATCACATCATTATCTAATGATGTGATCCCGTTAATCAAATGACAACTCATGTCTATGGTTAGGAAACTTAACCATCTTTGATTCAACGAGCTAGTCAAGTAGAGGCATACTAGTGACACTCTGTTTGTCTATGTATTCACACATGTACTAACTTTCTAGTTAATACAATTCTAGCATGAATAATAAACATTTATCATGATATAAGGAAATAAATAATAACTTTATTATTGCCTCTAGGGCATATTTCCTTCAATCTCCCACTTGCACCAGAGTCAATAATCTAGTTCATGTCTTTATGTGATTAGTTCACATCTCCATGTGACTAATACCCAAAGGGTTTACTAGAGTCAATAATCTAGTTCACATCGCTATGTGATTAACACCCTAAGAGTGATCATGTTTTTCTTGTGAGAGAAGTTTAGTCTACGGGTCTACAACATTCAGATCCGTATGTATTTCGCAAATTTCTATGTCTATAATGCTCTGCATGTAGCTATTCTAGCTAATTGCTCCCACTTTCAATATGTATTCAGATCGAGACTGAAAGGATCGATATAGTTGACTAGAGGGGGGGGGGGTGAATTGACAACTAACAATTTTTAACTTTTCTTTACCAAATTAAACTTTGCAACAAAGTAGGTTGTCTAGATATGCAACGAGGTGAGCAACCTGTATGATGCAACAAAAAAAGTACACAAGAAAGCTAAGGATACAAAACAAAAGCTTGCACAAGTAAAGGCACGAGATAACCAAGTGTGGAGCCGGTGAAGACGAGGATGTGTTACCGAAGTTCCTTCCTTTTGAGGGGAAGTACGTCTCCGTTGGAGCGGTGTGGAGGCACAATGCTCCCCAAGAATCCACTAGGGCCACCGTATTCTCCTCATTCCCTCACATGATGCGAGATGCCGTGATTCCACTATTGGTGCCCTTGGAGGCGGCGACTCGGACCTTTACAAACAAGGTTGGGGTTCTCTCACAACCGAATTGGAGGCTCCCAACGAAACCACGGAGCTTCACCACAATGGAATATGGCTCTGAGGTGACCTCAACCGTCTAGGGTGCTCAAACACCCAAGAGTAACAAGATCCGCAAGGGATGAGTGGGGGAATCAAATTTCTCTTGGTGGAAGTGTAGATCTGGGCCTTTTGAACCAATCCCTAGAAAATCAACAAGTTTTATTGGGTAGGGAGAGAGATCGGGTGAAAATGAGCTTTGGAGCAACAATGGAGCTTAGGGAAAGGAGGTAAGTCAACTTGGAGAAGAAGACCTCCTTTTATAAGGGGGGAGGACAAACCAACCGTTACCCCTGCCCAGCCCCGCACAGGGCGGTACTATCGCAGGGCTGGGCGGTACTACCGCTGTGGCCAGTGATACTACCGTTCCACCTCGCGGTACTGCCACGCAGTAAGGCGGGAGTGGGGACCTGGACCTAGGGCGGTACTACCGCGGTCGTAGGAACGATACTACCGCCTAAGAGCGATACTACTGCCCCTACTGCCGCAGCTAGTGCCGCAAAACCCGACATGAAAGGAGAGACCTCGAGTCGAGGCGGTAGGATCACGGAGCCGCAGCGGTACTACGACTGAGAGCTCTAAGCGATACTGCCGCGCTGATGAGCGATACTGCCGCTTTGTAGCTCTTGAGAGGTACTACCGCTGGGGTTCACGGTACTACCGCTGGGACCAGACCACAGGGAGAAGTCAGCAAGGGAGCCTACAACGAGACGGAAAAGCTCAGAGGGTGCACAAGGGATGTGTATGTGTTGATTCCACCCTAGCCCCACCAATGCGGACCCCCTCTTAATAGTACGTCTTTCCTATGACTCAAATCCACCGAAAAGAAACGTAGACAAACGCCGTCTTCAATATTCTTCGAGGGGAACAAGAACCGTCTTGTGCCTAGTGATGAAACGTCTGAAATACTCAAGGCACACGATCAGTCCGCAAAAGCATTGTCATCAATCACCAAAACATCTTAGGGATAAATATGCCCTTACAATCTCCCCCTTTTTTGTGGATTGATGAAAATACATGATTTGCACAAAGGGGAAAATATAGGACATAAGCAAACCCCACATCTCTAAAATATAGACGGGCTCCCCCTAGATGTGTGCTATCTAGATAAGTGCTTTGGACTGCACGACGCACATACTAGGATCAAAACTCCCCCTATATTTTATAGACAATGCATATCTTGCAACAATAAGGCTAACACTAAGCAAGATAGTAAATATGAGCATAACATAAATAGCACAAGATAACATAAGCTCAATAAGATGTGATAGAGTGCATATGTCTTACACCATATGAAAGATAAGTCTCACGAGCACAACCAAACCAATGCAAGCAAGGTTCAACACGAGAAAAGAGTTTGCGAGAAAGTCAGTCAAGGCAAACACGCGACACAGACACATGCTCGCAACTCGACAACGACAAATCCCTAAGCTCTCTCCCCCTTGGCATCGAGACACCAAAAAGGCAAAGAGCGCTGCTAAGGCTCCAGGTGATAGCAAACTGAGGGGATCAAACATCACATCCTGGCGGGATCGTCTGCACTGTCATCCTCAGTCGGAAACTGCTCGGTGTCTGAATCGGTCCACGGACAGTGCTGCTGAATCCACTCCTCCTCATCAGTGATCTTACTCTCAGAACCGCTAGCAATGGTCGCACCCAACTGACGCATGAGCTCCTTGTGATGACTCATGGCTTGCTTCTCAGCCACATGAGTCACGTACTGACCGTGAGGCTCCATGCAGAAGAGTTTCTTCATCTTGCGCTTGAGCTTCTTTGCCCAAGAGGGCTCTGCTCCAGATGGCTCTGATGTCTACTACACAACCTTCTTCTTGTAGACGTTGTTGGGCCTCCAAGTGCAGAGGTTTGTAGGACAGTAGCAAATTTCCCTCAAGTGGATGACCTAAGGTTTATCAATCCGCAGGAGGCGTAGGATGAAGATGGTCTCTCTCAAGCAACCCTGCAACCAAATAACAAAGAGTCTCTTGTGTCCCCAACACACCCAATACAATGGTAAATTGTATAGGTGCACTAGTTCGGTGAAGAGATGGTGATACAAGTGCAATATGGATAGTAGATATGAGTATTTGTAATCTGAAATAATAAAAACAGCAAGGTAACAAGTGATAAAAGTGAGCATAAACGGTATTGCAATGTGTGGAAATAAGACCTAGGGTACATACTTTCGCTAGTGTAAGTTCCCTCAACAATACTAACATAAATTGGATCACATAACTATCCCTCAACGTGCAACAAAGAGTCACTCCAAAGTCACTAATAGCGGAGAACGAACGAAGAGATTATGGTAGGGTACGAAACCACCTCAAAGTTATTCTTTCCAATCAATCCGTTGGGCTATTCCTATAAGTGTCACAAACAACCCTAGAGTTCATACTAGAATAACACCTTAAGACACAAATCAACCAAAACCCTAATGTCACCTAGATACTCCAATGTCACCTCAAGTATCCGTGGGTATGATTATACGATATGCGTCACACAATCTCAGATTCATCTATTCAACCAACACATAGGACCTCAAAGAGTGCCCCAAAGTTTCTACCGGAGAATCACGACGAAAACGTGTGCCAACCCCTATGCATAGGTTCATGGGCGGAACCCGCAAGTTGATCACCAAAACATACATCAAGTGAATCACGTGATATCCCATTGTCACCACAGATACGCACGACAAGACATACACCAAGTGTTCTCAAATCTTTAAAGACTCAATCCGATAAGATAACTTCAAAGGGGAAACTCAATCCATTACAAGAGAGTAGAGGGGGGGGGGGAAGAAACATCATAGGATCCAAATATAATAGCAAAGCTCGCGATACATCAAGATTGTATCACCTCAAGAACACAAGAGAGAGAGATCAAACACATAGCTACTGGTACATACGTTCAACCCCGAGGGAGAACTACTCCCTCCTCGTCATGGAGAGCACAGGGATGATGAAGATGGCCACCGGAGAGGGATTTCCCCCTCCGGCAGGGTGCCGGAACGGGTCTAAATTGGTTTTCGGTGGCTACGGAGGCTTCTGGCGGCGGAACTCCCGATCTATTGTGCTCCCGGATGTTTTTAGGGTATATGGAGATATATAGGCGGAAGAAGTACGTCATGGGAGCCACGAGGGGCCCATGAGGGTCGAGGGCGCGCCCCTGCCTCGTGGCCTCCTCGTAGGTCCCCTGACGTGCACTCCAAATCTTCTGGGCTTCTTCTGATCCAAAAATAAGTTCCGTGAAGTTTCAGGTCAATTGGACTCCGTTTGATTTACCTTTTCTGCGATATTCTAAAACAAGGAAATAACAGAAACTGACACTAGGCTCTGGGTTAATAGGTTAGTCCAAAAAATCATATAAAATAGCATATAAATGCATATAAAACATCCAAGGTTGATAATATAATAGCATGGAACAATAAAAAATTATAGATACGTTGGAGACGTATCAGCATCCCCAAGCTTAATTCCTGCTCGTCCTCGAGTAGGTAAATGATAAAAACAAAATTTTTGATGTGGAATGCTACCTAACATATTTCTCTAAGTAATTCTTCTTTATTGTGGCAAGAATATTTCAGATCCATAAGATTCAAGACAAAAGTTTAATATTGACATAAAAATAATAATACTTCAAGCATACTAACAAAGCAATCATGTCTTCTCAAAATAACATGGCCAAAGAAAGCTATCCCTACAAAATCATATAGTCTGGCTATGCTCCATCTTCACCACACAAAATATTTAAATCATGCACAACCCCGATGACAAGCCAAGCAATTGTGTCATACTTTTGGTGTTCTCGAACTTTTTCAATCTTCACGCAATACATGAGCGTGAGCCATGGATATAGCACTATAGGTGGAATAGAATGGTGGTTGTGGAGAAGACAAAAATAAGAAGATAGTATCACATCAACTACACGTATCAACGGGCTATGGAGATGCCCATTAATAGATATCAATGTGAGTGAGTAGGGATTGCCATGCAACGGATGCACTAGAGCTATAAGTGTATGAAAGCTCAACTAAAGAAATTAGTGGGTGTGCATCCAACTTGCTTGCTCACGAAGACCTAAGGCATTTTGAGGAAGCCCATAATTGGAATATACAAGCCAAGTTCTATAATGAAAAATTCCCACTAGTATATGAAAGTGACAACATAGGAGACTCTCTATCATGAAGATCACGGTGCTACTTTGAAGCACAAGTGTGGTAAAAGGATAGTAGCATTGCCCCTTCTCTCTTTTTCTCTCATTTTTTTATTTTTTATTTGGGCCTTCTCTTTTTTTATGGCCTCTTTTCTCTTTTTTGGGCTTCTTTGGCCTCTTTTATTTATTTATTTATTTTCGTCCGGAGTCTCATCCCGACTTGTGGGGGAATCATAGTCTCCATCATCCTTTCCTCACAGGACAATGTTCTAATAATGATGATCATCACACTTTTATTTACTTACAACTCAAGAATTACAAATCGATACTTAGGACAAGATATGACTCTATATGAATGCCTCCGGTGGTGTACCAGGATGTGCAATGACTCATGAGTGACATGTATGAAAGAATTATGAACGGTGGCCTTGCCACAAATATGATGTCAACTACATGATCATGCAAAGCATTATGACAATGATGAAGCGTGTCATAATAAACGGAACAGTGGAAAGTTGCATGCAATATATCTTGGAATGGCTATGGAAATGCCATAATAGGTAGGTATGGTGGCTGTTTTGAGGAAGATAAATGGTGGGTTTATGGTACCGGCAAAAGGTGCGCAGTACTAGAGAGGCTAGCAATGGTGGAAGGGTGAGAGTGCGTATAATCCATGGACTCAACATTAGTCATAAATAACTCACATACTTATTGCAAAAATTTATTAGTTATCGAAACAAAGTACTATGCGCATGCTCCTAGGGGGATAGATTGGTAGGAAAAGACCATCGCTCGTCCCCGACCGCCACTCTTAAGGAAGACAGTCAATAAATAAATCATGCTCCGACTTCATCACATAACGGTTCACCATACGTGCATGCTACGGGAATCACAAACTTCAACACAAGTATCTCTCAAATCCACAACTACTCAACTAGCATGACTCTAATATCACCATCTCCATATCTCAAAAAAATCATCAAGTATCAAACTTCTCATAGTATTCAATGCACTCTATATGAAAGTTTTTATTATATCCCTCTTGGATGCCCATCATATTAGGACTAAATTCATAACCAAAGCAAATTACCATGCTGTTTAGGACTCTCAAAATAATATAAGTGAAGCACGAGAGTTCATCTATTTCTTCAAAATAAAACCACCACCGTGCTCTAAAAAGATATAAGTGAAGCACTAGAGCAACAATAAACTACTCCGAAAGATATAAGTGAAGATCAATGAGTAGTCGAATAATTATGCAACTATGTGAAGACTCTCTAACATTTAAGAATTTCATATCTTGGTATTTCATTCAAACAGCAAGCAAAGCTAAATAAAATAAAATGACGCTCCAAGCAAAACACATATCATGTGGTGAATAAAAATATAGCTCCAAGTAAAGTTGCCGATGAACGAAGACGAAAGAGGGGATGCCCAAGCTTAGGCTTTTGATTGTCCTTGAATATTAACTTGGGGTGCCTTGGGAATCCCCAAGATTAGGCTCTTGCCACTCCTTATTCAATAGTCCATCGAATCTTTACCCAAAACTTAAAAACTTCACAACACAAAACTTAACAGAAAACTCGTAAGCTCCGTTAGTATAAGAAAATAAATGACCACTTAGGTACTGTTGTGAACTCATTCTTTATTTATATTGGTGTAATATCTACTGTATTTCAACTTTGCTATGGTTCATAAACTCTATTACTAGCCATAGATGCATCAAAATGAGCAAACAACACATAGAAAACAGAATCTGTCAAAAACAGAACAGTCTGTAGTAATCTGGATCAAACGTATACTTATGGAACTCATAAAATTCTCAAATAAATTGATGGACGTGAGGAATTTATCTATTAATCATCTGCAAAAATAATTAACTAAATATAAATCTCCAATAAAAAATGGCAGCAATTCTCGTGAGCGCTAAAGTTTCTGTTTTTTTACAGCATGATCGCAAAGACTTTCCCCAAGTCTTCCCAAAGGTTCTACTTGGCACAAAAACTAATTAAAACAGAAAACCACATCTAAACAGAGGCTAGATGAATTATTTATTACTAAACAGGAGCAAAAATCAAGGAACAAAAATAAAATTGGGTTGCCTCCCAACAAGCGCTATCGTTTAACGCCCCTAGCTAGGCATGATGATTTCAATGATGCTCACATAAAAGATAAGAATTGAAACATAAAGAGAGCATCATGAAGAATATGACTAGCACATTTAAGTCTAACATACTTCCTATGCATAAGGATTTTGTGAGCAAACAACTTGTGGGAACAAGAATCAACTTGCATAGGAAGGTAAAACAAGCATAACTTCAAAATTTTGAAGCACATAGAGAGGAAACTTGATATTATTGCAATTCCTACAAGCATATGTTCCTCCCTCATAATAATTTTCAGTAGCATAAGGAATAAATTCAACAATATAACCAGCACCTAAAGCATTCTTTTCATGATCTACAATCATAGAAAATTTACTACTCTCCACATAAGCAAGATTCTTCTCATTCGGAATAGTGGGAGTATCATAAGAGACTCGAATACTATAAATTGTTTCTACATTAAAAGAGCAATGTTCAGAAAAGGGGTAACCATAATCACGAAAAGTTTTATAAATATAATCACTAATTTTTATAGCATAAGTATCATCACAATAATCATCATAAGTAGGAGGCATGCTATCATCATTATAAATTTGCATATCAAAACTTGGGAGACTAAAAATATCATCTTCATCAAACATAGCATCCCCAAGCTTGGGACAAACATTAATTGCAGCAAATATATTCTCAAAAACATCATATTCATCAAACATAGCTTCCCCAAGCTTGGGCCTTTTCATATCATAAGCATAATCACTCTCATCATTAATAGTATAGATAGCACCAATAGTATAGCAATTATCATATTCTTCCAAGCAAGTGCCAAAAAGATTTTCAAGATCATAAGAAGTATCATTATCTTCCACAATTATATTTTCATGAGGCACAATAGTAATAGGAGCAGCACTATTTGGGGGAGACATCTTTTTACCTCTCTTCCTTTTTCTTTTCTTCTTCTTCACCACATCATGTGTGGGTTCAATCCTCTTTTCGGAGCTCCTTATTAATGAGATTGGTTGAATAGGAGGCTCCTCCTCGTTACCTGATTCATCATAAGAAATAATAGGAGGATATTGGGAAGTCTCTTCCCTTTCATTAGTATTCTCTTCATCTTCTATTTGTTTTCTTTTCTTTATGTAATTGGCAATATAAGGATTTTCAATGCAATTTACCGCACAATACATATAAATTTCCTCTAGATCAAAATGAAGAACTCTATCAATGGAAAATTTTGGAATATCCTTAGTTATACGTTTCATTTCTTCGTAGCCCATAAGCAAACTAAGTTCATTATAATGTGCAAGGGAAATCAAGTCATCACAATTTTTGGATATGATACGACCATGAAACAATTTGCATTGGGTACTGAAATGATCATGTTCATTGCAAAGTTCACAAGTACGGCTAAGAAAATTTAAATTTTTAGCACAATCATCTAGCCTTTCTTGCAACAATTTAGTTTCTAAGTACTTATGCCTCATGCAATATCTATCTTCCCTATTTGGTGTGTACTTACAAACCCAATGCACTCCACAAAAATTGACATGTTTATAGGAGACATTTTCATCATAACTAGTGCAATCATCATTAGTACCATGGATATTCAAGGAGTTCATACTAACAACATTGCAATCATGCTCATCATTCAAAGGTTTAGTGCCAAACATTTTAGTGCATTCTTCTTCTAACACTTTGGCACAATTTTCCTTTCCATCATACTCACGAAAGATATTAAAAAGATGAAGCGTATGAGGTAGACTCAATTCCATTTTTTATAGTTTTATTTTATAGACTAAACTAGTGATAAAACAAGAAACTAAAAGACTTGATTGCAAGATCTAAAGATATACCTTCAAGCACTCACCTCCCCGGCAACGGCGCCAGAAAAGAGCTTGATGTCTACTACACAACCTTCTTCTTGTAGACGTCGTTGGGCCTCCAAGTGCAGAGGTTTGTAGGACAGTAGCAAATTTCCCTCAAGTGGATGACCTAAGGTTTATCAACCCGTAGGATGCGTAGGATGAAGATGGTCTCTCTCAAGCAACCCTGCAACCAAATAACAAAGAGCCTCTTGTGTCCCCAACAAACCCAATACAATGGTAAATTGTATAGGTGCACTATTCGGTGAAGAGATGGTGATACAAGTGCAATATGGATAGTAGATAATAGATTTTGTAATCTGAAAATATAAAAACAGCAAGGTAACTAATGATAAAAGTGAGCGTAAATGGTATTGCAATGCGTTGAAACAAGGCCTAGGGTTCATACTTTCGCTAGTGCAAGTTCCCTCAACAATAATAACATAATTGGATCACATAACTATCCCTCAACATGCAACAAAGAGTCACTCCAAAGTCACTAATAGCGGAGAAGAAACGAAGAGATTATGGTAGGGTACGAAACCACCTCAAAGTTATTCTTTCCAATCAATCCGTTGGGCTATTCCTATAAGTGTCAGAAATAGCCCTAGAGTTCGTACTAGAATAACACCTTAAGACACAAATCAACCAAAACCCTAATGTCACCTAGATACTCCAATGTCACCTAGATACTCCAATGTCACCTCAAGTATCCGTGGGTATGATTATACGATATGCGTCACACAATCTCAGATTCATCTATTCAACCAACACATAGGACCTCAAAGAGTGCCCCAAAGTTTCTACCGGAGAATCACGACGAAAACGTGTGCCAACCCCTATGCATAGGTTCATGGGCGGAACCTGCAAGTTGATCACCAAAACATACATCAAGTGAATCACGTGATATCCCATTGTCACCACAGATACACACGGCAAGACATACATCAAGTGTTCTCAAATCTTTAAAGACTCAATCCGATAAGATAACTTCAAAGGGGAAACTCAATCCATTACAAGAGAGTAGAGGGGGGGGGGGAAGAAACATCATAGGATCCGAATATAATAGCAAAGCTCGCGATACATCAAGATCGTATCACCTCAAGAACACGAGAGAGAGAGAGATCAAACACATAGCTACTGGTACATACCCTCAGCCCCAAGGGATAACTACTCCCTCCTCGTCATGGAGAGCACCGGGATGATGAAGATGGCCACCGGAGAGGTATTGACCCCTCTGCCAGGGTGCCGAAACGGGTTTAGATTGGTTTTCGGTGGCTACGGAGGCTTCTGGCGGCGGAACTCCCGATCTATTGTGCTCCCGAATGTTTTTAGGGTATATGGAGATATATAGGCGGAAGAAGTACGTCAGGGGAGCCACGAGGGGCCCACGAGGGTGGAGGACGCGACCAGGGGGTGGGCGCGCCCCCTGCCTCGTGGCCTCCTCATAGGTCCCCTGACGTGCACTCCAAGTCTTCTAGGCTTCTTCTGATCCAAAAATAAGTTCCATGAAGTTTCAGGTCAATTGGACTCCGTTTGATTTTCCTTTTCTGCAATATTCTAAAACAAGGAAAAAATAGAAACTGGCACTGGGCTCTGGGTTAATAGGTTAGTCCGAAAAATCATATAAAATAGCATATAAATGCATATAAAACATCCAAGGTTGATAATATAATAGCATGGAACAATCAAAAATTATAGATACGTTGGAGACGTATAAGGCTCATAGTCATCATCATCATCTGCATCAGCCTCGGTCTCCATGTCAGCAGCTCCAGGCGGAATGCCAGAACTCGGAGCTGCGGTGCCCCAGTTCTCCTTCTTCCGCAGACGCTTGATCTCATGAGAAACTAGATCCCCAGTCTCCAGTACCACCTTAGGATACACACACTCCCAGGCCTTCTCAATGAGCAACATGATGAACGGTCCATAGATAGGGCACTTGCGCTCAGAGATGGCGGGAACCAACTCAGACCACATGACATTAGAGATATCCAAAGAGTCTCCAATGTTTTCTTCCTTCTCATGTTGACAGAAAAGAAGCATGTCCACAAGATAAGAGTGTACCATATCCAAGTTGCCAATGCGAGGGAAGAGGGTCTCCCTAAAGATGCGATGGAGAATATCCAGAAATGTTGGCAGCTCATATGTCTCCTTCTGAGTCACTGGGTTAATCTTCAAGGTACAGTATGGCCAGAGAGATTGCTTGTGAGTGGAAGTTGCATTGCGGTGAGGGCGAAAGCCAACTGGGTTCTCAAGACCTTGATCCTCAACTTCAAGAAGCTCCATGAAGGCCTTCCACTTGACAGTAAGCAGCCTGTCATTTGTCATCCAAGTCAGAGTCCTGTCCTCATCTGTTCCAAGATGGACGGTGGCATAAAACTGAGCCACCAAATCTGCATCAAAATCCTTGTGTGAACTGCATGATCCTGAGTATGTTCAACTAAGAGCATATGTGAAGAGCCTCCCCAAAGTAGTCAGGATCCTTCTCCATAAAGGCAACGTCGATGGAGCGAACATCAACAAAAAGATTCTTCTTGGCTTTGATCACATCAAAGTAGATGGCATACTGAAAACGGTTCCATAACGGGCGGTTGACCAAGGCAGGTTCTTGAGCGACCTCATAGGGGTTGCACCGACGCTTCTCCCAGAATTCCTTGGCAGACATCTCTGTCACAGACTTGGTCCTTGGCTTGGGCTTGGACGCACTCATCTTCTTCATTTGAGGCGGAACACTTGATGAGGCCGCTGTTGTCTCAGAGGTGCGGTAGCGCTTGGAAGTGGCACGCCCCGGGTTGACACGACGCGCATGCTGCTCGGAAGGACCATCACCTGGAACCAAACACCCGGACACACGGAACAACCAGAAAGAACGAGCATAAGCCACAAAACACAACAAAAAGATCAAAAAATGACAGGAACATGGTGGAATTAGGCAGACAACAGTAGTACCGCGATCCATAAGCGGCCGTACCGCCCGAGCGGTAGTACCGCTCCACAGGGAGCGGTAGTACCGCTCAAGACGGGGAAACGATGGTTCCCTACTATGGTCAAATTCGGCACTACCGGACTGCCAAATTCAAAAATACTCCTACCAATTATCAATCCAACTAGTCTAGTTGCCTTCTCCAACCTACTCAAGCCTATATTTAGCCAAAAATCGAGAGATGCAACCACTATTGCCCCTAAGACACTAGATCTGAAATCTAGACAAAAGGAGAAGAGGAACGGGGGCAATACCGGCATCCATGGCAAGAGGATAGGGTGGGGATCGACTCCACCGAAGGAAAAGGAGAGGGATGGCCCGGAGACGGCGGCCCGCCGGAGCCCTCCCGCGGTGAGGCAACGCTGGAGAGACGAAGAGGAACGAGGGGGCGGTGCGAATGGGTATGGGGGAGACGAAACCTCCCCCTGCCCCGACATAACCCCTGCTCCCGCCCCTCACTGGTAGTACCGCTCGGGTGGGCGGTAGTACAGCTTGTCAACCTCAGCGGTAGTACCGCGCACCACTAGCAGCAATACCGCCCAGCAAGACCCAAAAACTAGACACTAAACGGCTAGCTCAAAAAGAAGGGAAAACAAACGACAAGAAGAGGGAAGCAAAACACAGCAACGAGAACACTAGAGAGAGGACAAGAAACACACACCTCTTCAAGAGAGGGTGGTGGCCGAGGCCACCTATGTATGAGTCAAGAGGTATGGCGCTGCGAAGATTTTAACCTTGGGCCCATGACCACAACTCGTCTTTGAAGCACAAGTACCATAAAAAATGGCTAATGTGACAGACTTGATCAATTTATGCATAATGGGGGGAGGGAGAGTTCATTGAGAGAACAAAACTCCCCCTATGTCCATGCCTACACCTAAACAAGACAACAAGTTGAGTATGGTGGGGTGTGCAAGGGTTCAAGTCACATTGCTCGAATCAATGATATTTAGCTCATGCCTTAAGTCACGAAATCTTGCTTCATCCAAAGGCTTCGTGAAAATATCTGCAAGGTTATCATGAGTGTTGACATAGTTGAGCTCGATCTCCCCTCGCCTAATGTGATATCGGATGAAGTGATACCGAATCTCAATATGCTTCGTCTTGAAATGTTGAACCGGGTTGAGAGAAATCTTGATGGCACTTTCATTGTCACACCAAAGAGGCACTTTGTCACAAATGACACCGTAATCCTTTAAAGTTTACCTCATCCAAAGAAGTTGTGCACGACAACTACCGGCGGCCACATACTCTGCCTTGGTGGACGAGAGAGACACACAACTTTGCTTCTTGGAAGACCAACTCACCAAAGAGCAACCAAGAAATTGGCACCCTTCGGAAGTGGACTTCCTATCCACTTTGTCTCCCGCCCAATCGGAGTCTGAATAACCTACAAGCTTGAAGTTTGCTCCTCTTGGGTACCATAAGCCAAAGTTTGGGGTATGAGCCAAATATTGAAAGATTCGCTTGACCGCCACAAAGTGGCTTTCCTTAGGTGCGGCTTGAAACCGTGCACAAATTCCCACCCTCAACATGATATCTGGTCTAGATGCACAAAGGTAAAGCAAGGAGCCAATCATGGAGCGATATACCTTTTGATCCACCGCTTTACCATTGGGATCTAAGTCAAGTTGGCATTTGATGGGCATTGGAGTGGAAGCCGGCTTGACATCATTGAGCTTGAATCTCTTGAGCATTTCTTGAGTGTATTTGGATTGGTTGACGAAGGTTCCTTCTCTACGTTGTTTGACTTCGAACCCGAGAAAGAACTTCAATTCTCCCATCATGGACATCTTAAACTTGGAGGTCATAAGTGCGACAAATTCCTCATTGAAAGCTTTGTTAGGGGAACCAAAGACAATATCATCAACATATAGTTGGCACACAAACAACTCCCCTTTGACCTTCTTGGTAAAAAGAGTGGGGTCAATTTTCCCAATTTCAAAACCGTGATCTTGCAACAAATCGGTAAGGTGGTCATACCACGCACGTGGGGCTTGCTTAAGGCCATAGAGTGCCTTATCGAGTTGGTACACATGATCGGGAAAATAGGGATCCTCGAACCCGGGGGGGGGGGTTGCTTGACACACACCAACTCATTAATGGGACCATTAAGAAATGCACTCTTCACATCCATTTGTTGCAACTTAAAGTTATGATGAGAAGCATAAGCAATCAACATGCAAATGGATTCAAGACAAGAAATAGGAGCAAAGGTTTCACCGTAGTCGATACCCTCGACTTGGGAGTAGCCTTGTGCTACCAACCGGGCCTTGTTGCGAATGATAATTCCATGAGCGTCTTGCTTGTTCTTGAATATCCACTTGGTTCCAATGACATTGTGGTTCCCCGTTGGCCTTGGCACCAATCTCCACACCTTGATGTACTCGAAGTTGTTGAGTTCTTCATGCATGGCATTGAGCCAATCTGGATCTTCGAGCGCCTCATAGACCTTTTAGGTTTCAACACAAGAGACAAACGCGTTATGTTCACAATAGTTTGCCAATTGTCTACGAGTGCTTACCCCCTTTCGGATGCTTACAAGCACATTTGTCATGAGATGACCCTTGGTTGTGAGCTTGGAAGCGATCTTGGCGGCACGACGCTCCAATTCCTCCTCAGGGGTGAGTTGAGGAGTGGCGACTTGATCATCTTGAGCGCCGTCTTGAGCTTGTTCTCGATCTTGAGCTTGCTCTTGATCTTGAACTTGCTCAGAGGAGAGAACTTGACCTTGGGCATCACTTGGTGATTCAACACCGTCTTGAGATTGATCTTGCCCTTGGTCTTGTTCATGATGTTGAGGGCCTTCACTTTGTTCTTCGGAAGCGTGTGGGCCTTGGGTTGGTGATGGCTCCACTTGAGTGGAGCATTGTCCTTCTCCTTCGGCCACAAGGGGTTCCTCAATGGGTAGGATAAATCCAACTCCCATTCTTCTTATGGCTTGGGGAGGAATTTTATCACCTACATCACAAGTGCCACTCTACTCCACTTGGGAGCCGTTATTCTCATCAAACTCCACGTTACACGTCTCCTCAATGAGTCCCGTGGACTTATTGAGGACACGGTACGCATGAGAGTTGGTAGCATAACCAACAAATATGCCCTCATAAGCTCTAGCATCAAATTTAGACAAACGCACACCTTTCTTGAGAATGAAACACTTACACCCGAACACCCTGAAGTACTTGAGGTTGGGCTTGTTACCGGTGAGTATCTCATAGGGAGTCTTGTTCAAGCCCTTGGGGAGGTAGAGCCGATTGGATGCATGACAAGCGGTGTTGATGGCTTCGGCCCAAAAGTTGTATGGAGACTTGAACTCCGCCATCATGGTCCTTGCCGCATCCATCAATGTCCGGTTCTTCCTCTCCGCTACTCCATTTTGTTGAGGGGTGTATGGTGCGGAATATTGATGCTTGATCCCCTCATCACTAAGGAACTCATCCAAGGTGTAGTTCTTGAACTCGGTGCCGTTGTCGTTTCTTATTGTCAAGATCTTTGCATTGTGTTGTCGTTGGGCTTCATTTGCAAAGTCAATGATGGTTTGTTGGGTCTCGCTCTTCCTCTTGAAGAAGTATACCCAAGTGTATCTTGAATAGTCATCCACAATCACCAAGCAATACTTTCTACCCCCAAGACTATCAAAGGATGGAGGCCCAAAGAGATCCAAGTGAAGGAGCTCTAAAGGCCTCTTTGAGTAGATGATAGTCGTGGGAGGGTGAGGCTTTTCATGAAGCTTTCCTTCGATGCAAGCACTGCAAGCACGATCTTTAGCAAAACTAACATTTGTTAGTCCACGGACATGGTCCCCCTTGAGAAGACTTTGCAAAGATCTCATATTAGCATGGGCTAAATGGTGATGCCAAAGCCATCCCACGTCAACTTTAGCCATTAGGCATGTCGCGGTCTTAGTGGGTCGCTCCGAAAAGTTAATCACATAGAGACCGTTCTCGACATGCCCAACAAAGGCTACTTTAAGAGTCTTGCTCCACAAGAGGGCCACGGTATTAACACCAAAGAAAGTGGCAAAGCCCATGAGTGCAAGTTGACGAACGAAAATTAAATTGTATGCAAGGGACTCAACAATCATGACCTTCTCGATCGTGAGATCATGAGAAATGGCAACCTTGCCAAGCCCCAATACCTTGGAGGATGAGCCATCACCCCACTCAACATTGGTGGGCATAGATGGAATCTTGTGAACATCCACCAACAAGTCCTTGCTTCCGGTCATATGATTAGTGGCTCCACTATCGAGCAACCATGATCCCCCACCGGAAGCAAACACCTACAAGAGATCAATGCTTGGTTTTAGGTACCCATTTAGTAATGGGTCCTTTGATGTTAGTAACAAGGGTCTTAGGAACCCAAATAGACCATTCAATGTACTCATAAGGAGATCCAACAAATTTGGCATAAACATGTTGTCGGAGTAATGGGCCACGGGTAGCCTAACCCGAGCCCCTGAACCTTTCAAGACAACGGGGCTGGTTGCGCCCCTCAAGACGTCAAGATAGATCTCTGCCTTCTGGCGGCCGGTTGGCCGAGCGTCCGACTGGCCGAAGGCGGCCGAGTTCCAGAAGACGGCATCACGACAGGCCGACTCCTAGTGAGCGGCCTCCAGAGAGGCCGGCCCCTAGCAGTCGGCCCGTGGCGCCCTCAAAGTCTGCACCCTTGTCAAGGAGACAAGACAGGGTATGGCTACAGCGTAGCCCATCCCCCCAAATCCAGGGCCGGGCGTGGCCACAGTGCTCCGTACAGACGGAGATCTCCGCACAACGCGACACTGTTGCCTCTCCCCCAAACGTCACTCCTGACAGGCGGAGCCCTATTCCCACGACGGCCTGTCGGTACGGCTTGCAGGCGGCAGGCCCTACCAGGCAGTGAGAGCCCTGAAGACGGAGGGAGCCAGGGCAGCCGGACCTAAGGGAAGCCGGCTTCCAGCAGGCGGCTTATCCCTCCCTCGGGCCCCGTGCGCCATCAATCAGATGGGACGCGGTGTGGCTACAGTAATCGCCCACGAGGCGGTGGGACTGTAGCCACGCTCCCCCGACCAAGCCTGCGTCATTAGCATCACGGCTACAGTGATCAGCAGCCGGCAAGACCCGTGAGCGGCGGGACCAGCCTATCGGCTCCGTACCAGACTAGTCGGCGGGGCCCACCAGGCGGCGGGCCCCAGCAGCCGATGGAGAAGCCGGCGTCCGGAGACACTGACAGCCGGGTCCTACACCCGGTAGATTACCAATGTACCCCTGGGAGGGGTAGGCCTATATAAACCTCCTAGGGCACCCATGCAAAGGGTTCCAACCTGTTAGAACTAGACTCACTCCTAGAGGAGGAGAGAGCGTCCCTGCCTTCTTCCACCTCTAGCAAACAGCTCAAGGAGCACCATTGTACCACTAGTGCCTTAGTGATCATGCGGAGACCCTACAGAGCAGGACTAGGGTGTTATCTCCTAGGAGAGCCCCGAACCTGGGTAAAGTGCACCGACGTTCAGGTCTACGCCTCATCCCGCTTCCAGGCACCAGCGACGTTCAACTCGCTCCCACCATGATAAGCCATCCTTTGGCATATGTCGCACCCAACCCCCGACATTTGGCGCCCACCGTGGGGCGAGGTGCACCGTTGTAACGCCCTGAGACCAATGTGCTAGGTGTCTTCCAGTTATTCGTTGTTGTTTCCTTGTCATTGCTTGCGTGTCTTGCATCTCATATCATGCCAATCATGTGCATTTCATTTGCATACATGTTCGTCTCATGCATCCGAGCATTTTCCCCGTTGTCCGTTTCGCATTCCGGCGCTCCTATGTCCTCCGGTGTCCCTTTCTACCTCTTTTCGTGTGCGGGTGTTAAACGTTCTCGGATTGGATCAAGACTTGTCATGCGGCCTTGGGTTACTACTGGTAGACCGCCTGTCAAGTTTCGTGCCATTTGGACTTCGTTTGATACTCCAATGGTTAACCGAGGGACCAGAAAGGCCTCGTGTGTGTTGCAGCCCAACACCCTTCCAAATTGGCCCAAAACCCACCTAAACCCCTTCCATCATCTAGATCGTTCGATCACGATCGCGTGGCCAAAAACCGCACCTCATTTGGACTCTCCTAGCTCCCTCTACCTATAAATATGTGTCCCTCCCGGAATTTTCGCGCAGATGAACCCTAACCTCTTCCTCCGCGTGCCGCCGGACATTTTGTCCCGCGCCACCGGACATGTCCGCCGCCACCGCCACCTCACTCCGACCTATCGGAGCTCGCCACGTCGCCCCGCCGCCGCTCCAGGCCTACCACGGCGCGCCACCTGGCCTCCTGCTCCTCCCCGCCGCCACGGCCCGCGGAGCTCGTAGCGGGCCCGCGCGGGCCCAGATCCGCGCCGCCGCCTGGACTGTTCGCCGCCCCATGCCTGGTTCTCCCCGTCGCCAGACCAGCCGCCGCACTTCGCGACTCGATGCCGGCGCGCAGCTCCACCGCCACCTGCGCCGCCCGCCTCCCCGTCTTCCTCGCCGGCGTGCCACGCCATCGCCGTCTCCTCCGTTGGGCACCGCCCCGGCCCGAAGCTCGCCGCGTCTGGGCCCCTTCCTCGCCGGCCGCCCTCACCCATCGCTGCCCGGCCACCTCCGGCCTCCCGCGCCACCCCCCCTTCGTTGCCGGAGCTCGAGGAGCTCGCCGGAGCAAGTCCGGTCGGATCCACCGCGGGGTGGACGAGATCCACCCGCGCGTCCATCCAAACACCTTGTCCCAGATCTGCACCGTGCCGTCCCGTACCATGAGATCCCGTTGACTTTCTCGGAGAGGTCAAAATATCTCTAAGTCCCCAGATCCCAGTATTATTTTGCATTTTTCATCATGTCATAACTCCGTCACCGTTGCTCCGATTCGTGCATGTAGCATATCAAAATGTTCGTCTCGACGAGTACTTCATTTCATCTCATTGCATCATTTTCATTTGAGCTCATCTTGATGCCCGAAATGCTGTTGAAAGAGGGCTATGTGTTGTTAGTTTCAGATCCGTATCAGCATTTGCACTTTTGTCATTTTTGCCATGATTAATGTGTGCATGCTATGATCTTGAGCTCTACATGTGTTTTGAAGTATGCCATGCCATCTTTACAGGGGTGTATGCCATGTATTTTTTTGATCTTTGTGGTGACTAGCACAAGCATGCAAAGTAGGTCACTTAATGTTGCTGATTTCAGGGACTTAGAAATATTCTAAGTCTCTGCCCTGTCATTATTTTTATGCCATATGTTCATGTTGTTTCCTAGTGATCCGTGCCTCTTTTGAGCATGATCAGTAAGGATGTTTTGTAGATATTGTGGTGCTCTATCCATCCATGTCTTTGTTTGCATGTATGGAGCACCCTAGCTTGACTCAATCGAGCTCTACTTTTGCTATAAAATGTT
This sequence comes from Triticum urartu, assembly GCF_056163025.1. Lineage (NCBI taxonomy): Eukaryota > Viridiplantae > Streptophyta > Magnoliopsida > Poales > Poaceae > Triticum > Triticum urartu. Next base: position 341,833,306 of record NC_141877.1, read on the forward strand.
CCTGGCAGATTGTTAACATATTTAGCAATTTTGCCGAGCATGTTGTAATTGATCCGTGCATGCTATGTTGTTGTTCTTGCCATGTTTAGCTTCCATGACATGTCTAATTGCTGGGTGTATGCTTAGTTTATCATGCAATGCCTTGTGGTGAGTGCATCGAGCTCGTAAACATGCCTACTTGATATTTGTTTTGCATGCTCCAGTTTTTCACTAAGTCTGAATCTGTTATCGTTAATTGCTATGTTCACGGGGTTGCAATTGTATTTTCCGATCCCTTTTGGCTTACGGTCAGTAAGGGACTTTTGTTATATGCTTTGAGTAGCTCCATGCCATGCCTTGCTTTGCCATGATATGTTCCTGTAGCATGTAGTTATCGTGCTCTAAACATTGCTTCCTGATGTTAAATTCCTGACTTGCTGTTAATTTCACTAAGTCTGTAACCTGTTATCTTTTGCACTTTTGTCATGCTTGTTTGAACCTGCTATTGAGGGATTTAGCCGTAGCTCAGTGTTCATCTTTTGTCAATCATCTTGAGTGGATCCATGCCATGCCTTGTTTTGCTATGTTTGAGTGCAGTAGCTTATTTATCTTGATGCATTTAGATGGCCACTTGCTGTTAGTCGCAGATCGGTGCCATATTTGTTTTGCTTGCCATTTCCAAACCGTGCATCCGATTCTGGTGATCTTTATATCGATTTCGACCGAAATCAACTCCTCTTTCCAGTGGCACTCTTGTATTTCCAAGTTGAGGCCAGGTTCAATCATTCCTTTCCAAATCATGCATATGCATCACATACCGCATCCCGCACATCGTACCATGTTTTGCATCATGTTGCTTGAGCATTGCACGTGGTTGATTGTGTCTCCCTTTGCTTGTTGTTCTTGCTTGGGTAGAGTCGGGAGACGAGTACGTGATCGAGGAGCCCGTTGAGTACATTTACGAGGATCAAGCTTTTTCGTCTTCTCGGAGAACTTTCAGGCAAGCTGACCATACCCTCGAAATCACTTCTATCTTTGCTTGCTAGTTGCTCGCTCTTTTGCTATGCCTATGCTGCGATACCTACCACTTGCTTATCATGCCTCCCATATTACCATGAGCCTCTAACCCACCTTGTCCTAGCAAACCGTCGTTTGGCTATGTTGCCGCTTTGCTCAGCCCCTCTTATAGCGTTGCTAGTTGCAGGTGAAGATTGGAGTTTGTTCCTTGTTGGAACATGATTATTGTTTGGATATCACAATATCTCTTATTTAATTAATGCATCTATATACTTGGTAAAGGGTGGAAGGCTCAGCCTGATGCCTGGTGTTTTGTTCCACTCTTGCCGCCCTAGTTTCCGTCATATCGGTATTATGTTCCTGAATTTTGCGTTCCTTACACGGTTGGGTTATAATGGGAACCCCTTGACAGTTCGCTTTGAATAAAACTCCTCCAGCAAGGCCCAACCTTGGTTTTACCATTTGCCTCACCACCACCTACTTTTCCCTTGGGAGTCGCGCTCCCGAGGGTCATCTTATTTTAACCCCCCGGGCCAGTGCTCCTCTGAGTGTTGGTCTGAACCGAGTAGACTGCGGGGCCACCTCGGGGCAACTTGAGGGTTGGTTTTACTCGTAGGATGTCTCATCTGAGTGTGCCCTGAGAACGAGATATGTGCAGCTCCTATCGGGATTTGTCGGCACATTCGGGCGGCTTTGCTGGACTTGTTTTACCATTGTCGAGGACGTCTTGTAACCGGGATGCCGAGTCTGATCGGATTGTCTTGGGAGAAGGAATATCCTTCATTGACCGTGAGAGATTGTGATGGGCTAAGTTGGGACACCCCTGCAGGGATTGAACTTTCAAAAGCCGTGCCCGCGGTTATGGGCAGATGGGAATTTGTTAATGTTCGGTTGTAGAAAACCTAAACCCTAACTTAAATAAAACGCATCAACCGCGTGTGTAACCGTGATGGTTTCTTCTCGGCGGAGTCCGAGAAGTGAACACGGTGTTGGAGTTATGTTTGACGTAGGTTGTTATAGGATCACTTCTTGATCATAGTTTCTCGACCGTGCCTTTGCCTTCTCTTCTTGCTCTCATTTGCGTATGTTAGCCACCATATATGCTAGTCGCTTGCTGCAGCTCCACCTTATACCTTTTACCCTTCCTATAAGCTTAAGTAGTCTTGATCGCGAGGGTGTGAGATTGCTGAGTCCCCGTGACTCACAGATACTTCCAAAACCAGCTTGCAGGTGCCGATGCTACCGTGCAGATGACGCAACCAAGCTCAAAGAGGAGCTTTATGAAGATCTTGTCCTTTGTGTTGTTTCGTTCTAGTCGATCAGTAGTGGAGCCCAATTGGGGTCGTTCGGGGATCTGTGTAGCATTTGGGGTAGTCTTCTTTTATTTTGGTTCCGTAGTCGGACCTTGATTGTATCTGGATGATGTAATGCTTTATTCATGTATTGTGTGAAGTGGCGATTGTAAGCCAACTATGTATATCTTTCCCTTATTTATTACATGGGTTGTTGTGAAGATTACCTCACTTGCGACATTGCTTTCCATGCGGTTATGCCTCTAAGTCGTGCTTCGACACATGGGAGATATAGCCGCATCGAGGGCGTTACAACCGTCTCCCGGAGACCTGCTCTGGATGGGAACCTTGTTCCTTCCTGGCGAGCGTAGTCAGCCTGGCACGCCAGACGGCGTCTGCACCGATGCGCTGCGTGGTGCGGAGGTCGCCTGTGCGGCGAGCTGCCTCGCCGATCTTGTTGGCGAGATTCGCCTCTTCGACGAGCCCGCATCTGATGCGGGCACCGATGGCCCTGAGAGCCGCCTCGTGAGCCTCCTCGATCAGCTCCACATCGCTAGCGAGCCCGCTGCTGACTTGGAGTCGGTTGGCTCCACCGACCCGATGTTGGTCGACTCCGACACGGCGTCGCTCGATGCGTTCCCCTCCAACGTGGTGGTCTACGATGATCCGCTTCCTCGCGCGGACAGCGGCGGCAGCACTGTCACGGAGGTGCTCGTCATCAGCCACGACGAGCAATCTGGCGGAGGTGGCCAGGACCCGTTGCAGACGACAATGCAAGACCTGGCTGCGCCTATCCCGGAAGACGTCGACGCCGAGACGCTGGAAGCACGCCGCGTCCAGCTCGTCAAGAGCGCCAACCGGCTGGCCAGCATGAGACGCCTTTCGGAGGCCTACCAGCGGGAAATGGACCGTGCCGTCAGCGGCACGCCGGCTCCTGGTGGGCCTAGCCGCATTGGCTTGGTCCGGCAGCATGGCGCGACCATCGCCAGCATGTTCGGGACAGATCGTCCCATCTACGCCACGCCTGCAGAGAACATATGAGCTGCCCAAGCGGCATAGACGAGTTAGACAAGCTCGAGGGCGACGAGCGTCACCACATGACGGAGCAAGTTCAGCAGCTCCTCGACGCGGTTGCTGAGCAGCAAGATGCCGGGTGCCAGACTAAAGTGCCCAACTGGCGAAACGATGATCCGCCTCCTCGACAAGACCAAGGTGCGACATCTCGGACGCCGACTGGTGGCGTCCGCGACAAAAGAGACAAGGAGCCGGCTGCCAGCCGCAGCCGGACTCACATCACCATCGAGCACGACCAAGACGGTTGCCCAAGAGCAGTACGACGGCAGGACGACTGTCCGCATCCTCCTCCCCGTAGGGAGAGGCGCATTTCCCCGCCGCCTGTTGATCACCCATCACTCGGCGACCGCCTTGGCCACCAAGAAGGAATCGGAGAAAACGATGCCCGCCACCGGATCGATCGCCTCAATCGATCCCTGGCGCTAGAAGAGGAAGATGAGCTGGGTCCGCCTTGTTTTGGCCCCCGCATCCGAGATGAGTCCTCCCCCAAAGGATTCACTCTCCCGAGAGACACACCCAAGTACACCGGCTCCGTGAAGCCGGATTACTGGATCGTTGACTACTCCATAGCCGTTAGCATCGCCAACGGCAACAAGCGCGTTGCCGTGAAGTACGTCCCGCTCATGCTCCAGGGAACAACCCGGACGTGGTTGAACAGCCTGAAGCCCCGCAGTATCAACAGCTGGGTTGATTTCACCGAAGCATTCATCCGCAACTTCACCAGCACGTAAAAGCGGCCGCCCAAGCCCCGCCAACTCTCCTTATGCGTCCAAGGCCCCAACGAGTCGACTCGCGACTATCTTACACGCTGGGACGAGTTGCGCAAGTCGTGCGAGGGTGTGCACGAGGTGCAGGCCATCGAGTACTTCACTGCCGGGTGCCGAGAGGGCACCCTCCTCAAGCACAAGCTTCTCTGCGACGAGCCGGCGCCCCTCGACGAACTGCTAATCATAGAAGACAAGTACGCCACGACCGACTCCTCCATGAAGGCGGAGATTCAAGTCAACATATTGGGAAAGTTGGCCACTCAAGCTCCTCGGACCCCGGCTGGTGACTCCAGTCAGCGACAGCAACCAAACGACAACAAGTGCAAGGCCATGCAACCGGTTTCCACGAGCCGAGAGGTGGCGACCGTTGGAGATCAGTAGCCATAAGGGCCGCCTCCTCCCAAGCGCCAGAAGGGCGGCAAGCCCAACTGGCTGCCCGCTTTCTCGTACGAGCAGACTCTTGATGCACCTTGCAAGTTCCATAGCGGTGCGAAGCCATCCACTCACACTACTCGGAAGTGCCAGTGGCTTACCAGGATCGCCAAGGGCGACGAACTCCAGCCTCCTCCGCCAGCCGGCCCGCCGCCTCCTCCTCCTCAGCAGTCGGCGGCCCGGCTAGTCGGTGCCATACAAGATGATTATCCTGAGGAGCATGGGGCCTACATAGTGTTCACCAGCGTGGCTGACGACAGGCGCAACAGATGGCAGCTGCAGCTAGAAGTGAATGCAGTAGCATCAGAGACCCCCCGAGTTCATGCATTGGTCGGAGAAGCCCATCAGCTGGAGCAGAGCTGACCACCTGGAGGTGATGCTAAACCCCGACTCTTATGCCTTGGTGTTGGATGCCACGTTTGCCACAGAGAGGCAAGCTGCTCGCTTCTCCCGAGTCCCGATAGATGGCGGCAGCAGCATGAACATTCTGTACAAAGATACCATGGAGAAGTTGGGGATCAAGCAGAGACATCTTTAGCCCAGCCGGACTGTTTTTCATGGCATAGTTCCTGGCCTTTCCTGCTCACCAATCGGCAAGACTCAGATAGATGTCCTCTTCGGGGACAAAAGTCATTTCTGCCGAGAGCCAGTCTGGTTTGAAGTGGTGGACCTTGAGAGCCCTTATCATGCATTACTTGGCCGGCCTGTCCTGGCCAAGTTCATGGCAGTTCCCCACTATGCTTACCTAAAGATGAAGATGCCGATCTCCAAGGGGATCCTGACCATAGCAGGAGACTACAAGAAGTTGTCTGCCTGCGCTGCAGAGAGTAGCCGGTTGGCCGAGTCTCTCGTGATCACAGCAGAGAAGCGGCTCCTTGACTGGGTTGTGGCAATGGCAGGCAAGCAGCTGGAAATGTCACCCAACTCCTAGGATTCGGAAGCCAAGGGCTCGTTCATGCTGGCCAAAGAAACAAAGAAGATACCCTTGGACCCAGAGCACCCAGAGAGGTACGCTGTCATAGGCGCAAACCTTGACAGTAAATAGGAAGGTGAGCTCGTCGATTTCCTCCGTGAGAATCGGGACATCTTCGCATGGTCCCCCAAGGACATGCTGGGTGTTCCGAGGGATTTCGCCAAGCACAAGCTACACGTCCGACCTGATGCCAAGCCAGTCTGGCATCCCTTGCGCCGCCTGTCAAAAGAGAAAAGAAGAGTTGTTGGAGAAGAGATAGCCCGTCTTCTGGCAGCCGGCTTCATCATGGAGGTGTTCTTTCCATAGTGGTTAGCCAACCCAGTCCTAGTGCTGAAGAAGAACAAGTAGTGGCACATGTGTATTGATTATACCAGCCTCAACAAAGCATGCCCCAAAGACCCATTTGCTCTGCCAAGAATCGACCAAGTGATTGACTCTACAGTCGGATGCGAGCTATTGAGTTTTTTGGATGCATACTCCGGGTATCACCAGATCAAGCTGAACCCGACGGACAGGCGAAGACCGCCTTCATCACGCCATTCGGAGCCTTCTATTACCTGACCATGACATTCGTCTTGAGAAACGCTGGCGCCATGTTTCAACAATGCATGCAGAAGTGTCTCCTCAAGCAACTCGGCATAAACGCTCATGTCTACATGGACGATGTGGTGGTGAAGACGGAGAAGCGTGCGACGCTACTAGAAGATCTCAAGGAGACCTTTGAGAATCTGCGCCGATTTCAGATCAAGCTCAACCCGGAGAAATGCGTCTTTGGAGTACCAACCGGCCAGCTTCTTGGCTTCTTGGTCTTAGAGCGCGGCATAGAGTGCAACCCTGTGAAGATCAAGGCCATCAAGAGGATGGAGGTGCCCACCCGACTGCTGGACGTGTAAAAATTCATCGGCTGCTTGGCATCCATCAGCCGTTTCATCAGTCGGCTGGGCAAGAAGGCTCTTCCCCTGTATCAGCTCATGAAGAAGACCACTTTTTTCGAGTGGAACGACAAGGCGGATGAAGCTTTTCTCCAGCTCAAGAAAATGTTGACCACTCCGCCTGTCCTGGTGGCCCCGACTCCTAAGGAGCCCATGCTCCTCTACATCGCCACTACCAGCCGGGTGGTCAGCACAGTCATAGTGGTGGAGCGCAAGGAAGAAGGCAAAGCCCTACTAGTCCAAAGGCCGGTGTATTACCTGAGCGAAGTACTATCCGCTTTCAAGCAGAACTATCCCCACTTCCAGAAGATGTGTTATGGCGTGCACTTTGCTGCCAAGAGGCTGAAGCCATACTTCCAAGAGCACCCAATCACTATGGTCTATACAACTCCGCTTGCCGAGATCATTGGAAGCCGAGATGCCTCGGGCCGAGTGGCCAAATGGGCCATAGATTTGCCCCCCTACACTATCTACTACCAACATCGCACCGCCATCAAGCCACAAGCACTGGCCGACTTCCTCGTCGACTGGGCTGAGACCCAGTACCTGCCACCAGCGCCAGATTCCATCCATTGGCGGATGCATTTTGATTGTTTAAAAATGCGCACCGGTTTAGGAGCCGACATCGTCCTCACCTCTCCCAAAGGCGACAAGCTCAGATATGTGCTGCAAATTCACTTTGCCGCCTCCAACAACATAGCTGAATACGAAGCGCTCATACACGGGCTCCGGCTTGCCAAGGAACTCGGCATTCGCCGGATCCTGTGCTATGGAGACTCCGACTTGGTGGTCCAGCAGTCATAGGGTGACTGGGACGCCAAGGATGCAAATATGGCCAGCTAGCACTTCCTCGTACAACAACTCAGTGGATACTTCGAAGGGTGCGAGTTCCTCCATGTGCCAAGAAATGACAATGAGCAAGCCGACGCCTTGGCACGAATTGGCTCCACCTGGCAAGCAATACCAGCCGGCGTCGCCCTGCAACGCCTCCTCAAGCCGTCTGTTAAACCATCGCCAGAGTCGGATTCCATCTTTGTGCCGGCTCCTCCTGAAGCAGTCGGATCCGACTTAAGAGCCCCAGCAGCCGGCACGAGAACTTCGGCAGGCGGCCCGAGGACTACAGCAGTTGGCCCGGGGACTTCATCAATTCAGCAAGCAGCGGCCGACTCCAACCCACCGCCTCCCAGCCCAACCGCCCTCGTGCAAGTAGCAGTCCTGGCAGTCGAAGAAATTGCAGCACCTTCATGGGCCCACCCCATCCTCAACTTCCTGGTGAACAAAAAAGCCGACTGATGAGATCTTGGCTCGGCAGGTGCAACGCCGGGCAGCAGCATACACAATCGTCAACAGAGAACTTGTGAGGCGCAACATCACTGGTGTTTACCAGCGCTGCATGGAGCCGGAGCAAGGCCAAGCAATCCTCAAAGATATCCATCAAGGCGAGTGTGGTCACCACGCGGCTTCAATTGCACTTGTTGCCAAAGCTTTTCGCCATGGTTTTTTCTAGCCTACTGCTCTAGAAGATGCCAAAGACTTGGTTCAGAAATGCAAAGGGTGCCAGAAGTTCCGCTCCAAGCCTCATCAGCCGGCTTCTGCACTCAAGACTATCCCCATTGCCTGGCCCTTTACTGTCTGGGGCCTGGACATGGTGGGACCATTCAAAACAACACGAGGTGGCATGACTCACCTGCTTGTCGCGGTGGACAAGTTCACCAAGTGGATAGAAGCAAAACCAATCAAGAAATTGAATGGTCCGACTACTATGACTTTCAACTCCGACATCACCATCCGGTATGGCATACCACACAGCGTCATCACCGATAATGGCACGAACTTCGCCAAAGGTGCCTTGGCCCGTTTCTGCGCGATGCAGGGCATCCGACTGGACTTAGCGTCTGTAGCCCATCCGCAGTCAAACGACCAAGTGGAGTGAGCAAACGGCCTTATTCTGTTCGGTATCAAGCCCCGACTGATCGAGCCGTGGAGTGTTCAGCCAGCTGCTGGCTCGACGAGCTGCCGGCCATCCTCTGGAGTCTGCGCACAACCCCGAACAAGTCAACCGGCTTCACTCCTTTCTTCCTCGTCTACGGTGCCGAAGCCGTCATCCCGACGGACATAGAATTCGACTCCCCTCGAGTCACCATGTACACCGAAGAGGAGGCAGAAGAAGCATGACAAGACGGCGTCGATCTGCTGGAAGAGGGCCGGCTGTTGGCACTCAGCCGGTCCACCATCTACCAGCAGAGTCTGCGCCGATACTACAACTGAAAGGTCAAGCCAAGATCCTTCCAAGAAGGAGACCTTGTGCTCCGGCTGATCCAGCGAACAGCCGGTCAGCACAAGCTCTCGGCACCTTGGGAAGGCCCCTTCATCATCAGCAAGGTGTTGGGCAACGACTCCTACTACCTCATCGACGCTCAGAAGCTTCGAGCACGCAAAAGAGATGACTCTGGCAAGGAGACGGAGCGACCATGGAATGTGAATCTCCTTCGAAGGTTTTACAGTTAAAAGCCGTATGTATCACACCAACTTTTGTATTAAGTACGAAGACTCCGGGTCCCCCGAGAAGAGCTTGGGGACTGCCCTCTTTTATCTATATGATAAGTATTACGCCTGTCATTTGTGTTATCCCATTAGACCGTCTGGCACTGGGTTTGACCAGTCGACCCGGGGACTTGCCGCTTTGTACTATGAAATGCTTCCTGCAGCCGGACAAGTAGTGTGTTGGCACCTTAGCTTTCTCCTACCAGAGGCTGCAGCTTGCAGAGCGACTGTTCGGTTGACAGGAGCTAAGGCGAAAAGGGCATCTGCATGAAAAATGGCTAAGGACCTAAAGCATACACATAGTCCAAGCCGGCTTCTCGCCTCACCGACCGACTGCCGAGCAGCCGGCCGACCGACTTCTACTTAACTTGCCAGAAAACTCTAGCCGGCTAAGTACTTGCCTTCCCGAAAGTGGCTAAGTACTTGACCCAGCCACAGTCCGCAGAGCGGCTGTTCGGCTGGCAAGACGACAACCAAGGGAAGGCGACAAAGGAAACAAGCCAAAAGAATAGAAAGCAAGGAAATATAGATCTCAGATAAGATATTTACACATCAAAAGGCCCTTGGCCGATATTCAACAGGAGTCTGAAATACACCCAGTGGGTGGGATTGTGCGAAATTAACAAAGTTGTTGAGACCGATAAGCAGGAAGAAGCAAAGGTAAATAGCAGCCTAGGAAGTAGCAGACGGAGTCAGCGGAATGGCGGAGTCGGTGGTGCCGGCTGGTTGGGCGGCCGGCTGGTCGGTCTCCGCTTGGTCGCCCTCATCAGCAGCCGGCTCGCTCGGGCGCGACTCGTTGCTGGAGGCGCGGTCGAGATGAGGCTGGCCGTCCGCTCCGACCTCTGGTACCTCCTCCTATTCGTCTTCTCCCTCGTCGTTGGAATCGATCACCTCGGCCGAGTCCTTGCCATCCTTCGGGTTCAGCCCAAACCACTCCGGTGGCGCCTCGGCACCGTTCTCGTCCAGCTCCGGGACAAAGATGCTGGTGTTGGTGTACTCGGCGATTACCGCCGCTCGCTTGACAAGGTTATCCTCCACCGCCACCAGCTCCTCCTGGGCTTCCAGTTGAAACGTGGTCAACTGGGCTAGATCTAGCCCAGGGTACCACACCTTGACGAATTCCAAGGCCCGACATGTTCCGGCCCGGGCCGAGGAGCCCTTCCACGCCTCAAGGTGGCCGGCCGCCACCTCCAGCCAGTCGGCAGTCTGACTGGGGGTGCACGGAGCCAGCATGTCGGGCCACAGGGCGGCGATTGCCTGGGCGCTGACACGCTGAAGGCGGCGCAACATCCGATGAGTTAGCCTAAGACGAGCCTGGATGCTGAGAAGCTGCTCGCGGAGAGTGCGAGGGGCATTGGCGGCGATCTCCTCGCCTTCTGCCCTTCGTCCTTTGCGGTCGGCCTCAATAGCCTAGTTGGTGGCACCAGAGTGACCTGGGAATTAGTCTGCCAGGACAAAAAAGCAAAGAGTCAGAACAGAAACGAGAAGTCAGCTTGATCAGAAGCCGGTGGTTTGAATAAAGAATAAAGAAGGCGGCTTACCATCGACCATGTCCTCGATCTCGCCAAAGCCGGCCGTCAGCATTGCCTCCTTGTCGGTCCAGGCAGAGCGCTTGGTCTCGAACTCAGCAAGGAGACCGACCTCCTGGTCCTTTGCCTCCTTCTGGGCCTTCTTAAGAAGCTCCGCCTGCTCCGCCAGCTGCATGACCAGCCGGTCACACTCCTCGGCCTGCTTGTTGTAGTCCGCCTCCTTGGCGCGCAACACGGTGTTGGCTTCTCCTAGTTGCTGCTGCAGGGTGGCGTTGGCTTCTGCAAAAGAAGAAGAAGAAAGGACGCCAACAATCAGCGAAGAAAGATGAAGTTGCCAGGAAGATCCGGCACGACTGCTCAGCAGTCGGCCCGGATCTCGGGGACTACAGCCCGCGGGTGCACCAGTGCGACCCCGCAGAGAAAGAAGAAGACTTACTCCAGCTCTCTGACAAGTCGACGACACGTTGATCCAACTCCTGGACTCTGGAGTTGAAGGCGGTCTCACGAAGGTTATGATAGTCCTGCTGCAAAGATATTAGTACTCGGAGCTTGCTAATTAAAGTTTCGGGCCGCCTACTCAGCAGCCGGCCCGAAACTCGGGGACTACACCCAGTGGGTGCGCTGGTGCACCCCCACGAAGCAATACAAGAATTAAAAACAAAGAAGCAAGAAGCGTACCCGGATGGCCTCTCGCGATTCCAGGAACGCCTTGTTGCAGAGCTTGAGAGTATCGGCCTCGGTGCGGTGTTTGGCTTGAACGTCCAGGATTGCTTTATTCAGAGGGCCCGTCCCGCCTCCCCGCACCCACCCAGTGGGTGCGACGCTGGTCGCCTCGGTGTCCGGGATCGAGGAGCTTGCGGTGCCGGTCTCCAGCGGGCGTGGCGCCGAGGCCGCCTTCACGAGCCGGCGGCGTAAGGGTGTGCGGACCCCGGGAGTCGGGCCCGTCACCATCTCGTTTCCGGCTGGTGGCGCCGGCGGGTCGGCCGACTGCTTGTCTCGCGCCTCCTTAGAAGGTGGTGGGCGGGGCACGATTACGTCCGGCATGGCGACATCGCCGCTGTCCCTCTCCATGATAGGGTGCTCGCCGCAGGTTTCCCCAGTCTGCGCCATGAACTCCGGTGGTGGCGGCGCAGAGTTCAGGGGGGTAACAAACATCGCTGACTGACAGCGTGCGGCTCCCTTGGCCTGCTCCTTCGCCGTGGCGACGGCCTCGGCCTCCGCCAGCTTCTTCAAAGCGGCGGCCTCCGCCCTGTCTGCCTCCGCCTTCTCCAGGCAAGCGGCTTCCCGCTCCTCGCGCGCCACCTGCGCGTTTTTCTCCGTCGCCTCCTGGAGGTCGGCGACCGGATCGATCCGCCAAGTGGTGGTGGAAGTCTCTGCCGACCCCACGATGGAGGTGGCGGCCAACTTCTCAGGAGAGAGCAGGGCCCTAGATCAAGGGAAACAAAACGAAGAAACTCAGACAAGATCAGCAAGGAAGTAGAAAGTACCAGAGGAAGATAGTACTTACGCGGAAACCATCTGCGGCTCCTTCACCGCCTTGCAGAAGCGGATGGCATTCGCGGCTGCTTCATCCCGCTTGGTCGCCGCGGCCGAGCCCCTGGGCTTCTTCGGCCGGCTACCGAACAAGCTCGGCGCGGCCCTGCGCTGATGCGCACCACCTCGAGCTGCCGACGCGGCAGACGAGCTCGCGCCCTGCTGGTCGGACCCCGGCTGGCGGCGCGGGACGACTTCCCCTGTGTCGTCGTCTGGCCAGTCCTCAAGGACGGCTCCGAGCCTTGAGCCGCCTGCTGCGCCACCCCTTCCTCGACGTTGTCCTCCAAGGCCGCTGTCGGTGTCAAAACCGGCGGATCTCGGGTAGGGGGTCCCAAACTGTGCGTCTAGGCCGGATGGTAACAGGAGACAAGGGACACAATGTTTTACCCAGGTTCGGGCCCTCTTGATGGAGGTAAAACCCTACATCCTGCTTGATTAATATTGATGATATAGGTAGTACAAGAGTAGATCTACCACGAGATCAAGGAGGCTAAACCCTAGAAGCTAGCCTATGGTATGATTGTTGTATGATGAAGTTGCCCTACGGACTAAAACCCTTCGGTTTATATAGACACCGGAGAGGGTTAGGGTTACACAAAGTCGGTTACAATGGTAGGAGATCTTGAATATCCGCATCGCCAAGCTTGCCTTCCCACGCCAAGGAAAGTCCCATTCGGACATGGGACGAAGTCTTCAATCTTGTATCTTCATAGTCCTGGAGTTCGGCTGAAAGTATAGTCCGGCTACCCGGACACCCCCTAATCCAGGACTCCCTCAGTAGCCCCCAAACCAGGCTTCAATGACGACGAGTCCGACGCGCAGATTGTCTTCGGCATTGCAAGGCGGGTTCTTCTCCAAATTCCGTGTACCTGCTGAATAATGTCCGATTTTCATAATGTAGCGCACCTTGGCTTCTACGCCCAATAATGGCTGTCTTCCACGTGTCAAACGAATGTGAAAAGTCGGGGTGTTTTTACATTCACACCCCTAGCCACATAAACGAGCCACCTATTTAATGGGATGGGGATTCAGATCCAAACCACACCTTCTCCTCTCCGCGAGTAATCATTAGAGCGCCTCCAGCAAAGGTTCATTCCAACATGGCCAGCCGTCGCAGCTCCTCCTCTCGCCCTTCCAGTCCTAAACCTGGAGACTGGGAGAGGTGCTCCATCCCGCACAGCGAGCTAGTGTCGCTTCAGGCCAAGGGATTTCTCCCTCAGGCCTATATGGTCCCGGTCCGAGCCGGACTCGCCACCTATAATGGCGGAGAGCAAGCGGAGAGCACCCCCAGTCCCTCCAAAGGAGAGCGGGTGTGCCTCGTCCCTTATCTAGTAAGAGGACTTGGATTTCCAATCCATCCATTTCTCCGTGGGCTTCTGGAGTTCTACGGCCTCCAGCTGCACGATCTCACGCCCGCCTCTATATTGCATATCGCGGGCTTCGTCGCTCTTTGCGAGCTATTCTTGGGTGTTGAGGCTCATTTCACGCTGTGGAAGAGATTATTCTGTCTGGTGCCTCGCTCTCAAGAGGGGTCTATATATCAAGTGGGCGGAGCCGAAGTGTGGCGTATCGCCAGGGCCGGATATCTATCCGGAACCCCAAAGAAGGCGTCCGAGGACTGGCCTTCGGAATGGTTTTATATAGATGATGTCCCACTACCGGACCCTATCCGGGTCGGTCTCCCCGAATTCAACAGTGCTCCCTTAAAGAAACGCTTGAGCTGGCGTCCGCGGAGCTCTCAGAGAGAAAGCGACAGGGACGTCCATCGCCTGATGGGCCGGATAAGACTATTGGCTCATTCCGGACTAACCATGATTGGAGTCATGGCCGCATGCATTATGCGGGGGGTGCAGCCGCTTCAATATAGAGGCCACCCCATGTGGGATTTTAACGGGGAGGATGACGCCACCCGTTACGGTCGTAAGGGGCCAGCCTCACCTGCCGCTCTAGTAAAGATCTTATCCTCTTTGTACAAGGGAGAAGAGGAGGAATTCCTCCGCGTCAACCCGCAGGGCGGATTTAGTATGTACAACCCCCCGAGTTGGGTAAGTGAACAATTGTGCCTGCCCATCCGCTTTATATTCCCATGATTAAATATGTAGTCCAACTATTTCAACGCAGGAACTGCGTCAGGAAGTTAAGGATATAAACAGCCGTCCCCCACAACCCGAGGATCCAGAACGGTCCCTCGATCCGGACTCCGAAGAGGATCCGGATATATCGGTGGAGTTGATTGATGGGGTGTTTCATCAGTTAAGCAAGGATAATACCTTGGTGGCCATTACGGCTGATTACCCAGGGTTAATCCCGGCCTCCCAGGTAACAGAGAGCGGAGTCTCATCCCTTTGAGAAGGAATCCATTCTCACGCATTTCAGTTTTCCTGACAACGACCGTGTTTTGCAGGGGAGGTTTCCAAGGCGGGAGGCCGAACCTGCAGCGGCTAGCCAACGAGGGGCCGCGGGGCCCCGTGGGGCAAAAAGGAATGTAGTCCGGACTGGGATGCCGGCGCAAAGGTATAGCGCATCCTCTTTTTCCCTGGTGTTATTTCTTCAGGGCATATTAACGTTCGTGCTATCTTCAGGACGAAGAGACCTCGCCGGACTACATCCGGAGGGGTTGCCAACCGTGCCTCCACCAGCCAGGCTCCAACGCCTGGCCCGGAAGCGGGAGCGAACACGAGGCGCACACCGGACGCTCCTCCGACAGAGGATGCAGACAGGCTGTCTGCCACCAATTCCGAGGTGGAGAGTGCCATGAACCACAGGCGTCGCCGGACAGTTCTTCGCGACGCTTGTTTCTCCCGAGAGGCATTAGATGCCTTCAATTCGGGAGATGCGTACCTCCGTGCCGCTCAAAATGGTTTAACCAGAGCCACGGAGCAATATGTAAAAGACATACGGGTAAGAAAATTTTGGTAAATATATATGTATATACCAGTAGCCCCCGAGACTTGAAACAGTTAGAGTAACTGGTTTAAGGATCATTTGTTATGCAGGTTCTTACAGAGAAGAATACCGTACTGTCCCAGGAGCTGAAAGAGTGCAAAGCCCAACTGGAGGCCGCACTAGCCGCGGCAGGGGAGCCTAAAGAGACCCCCTTTGGTAAGATACACTTCGAAAGATTAATATCTTGCGAAGTGCAGCGTGGGCATGAATCTGCCAAATCATATTGCAGATGGCGCCGGACTGGATCCGGAGAGGCAACAACTCTTACGCCGGCTAAAGGCCGGTGAGAGTATGTTGACAAGGGTGAGGCGGGAGAAGAATGAGCTTCAGGATGCCAACACCAAGCTGGACGTTGAACTTAAAGATGTTCGTGGCCAGCTGTCGGACTCTACTAAGGAGAATCAACGGCTTCGACGTGGCATATTTAGTAAGTGCTTAAGCGGATCTTTGAAAGAAAAGAGTTCGGCGAGGAAGTCGACTAACAGAGTAATGTCTGTAGGTATGCTAACGGGTCGTCCTGCAGAGGAGATGCCCGGTTCTACGGGTGACCTTCTTCCCGAGCTCTCGCAACTGCACGAGCGAGTTCGGCAGGCGATGCGAGGCGTTGCCCAAGCCTTATGGCCTTCCCACTCCATGCCCGAGGGCCTTGGAGAGCTTTCGGAGAAGCTTAAGGGAGCTCGGCGGCGCTTCCAGTTGTGGAAGATATCGGCCTGCCGACAAGGCGCTAGGGAGACCTGGGCCATGGTGAAGACGCGGTACACGAAGTCTGACCCAAACCACATGGCCGAGGTCAGACCTGTGGGGCCTGACGGGAAGGAGATCCCTGTAAGCTTAGTGTACGGCCAAGTAGAATTGGCCGCAAAGTATTCCCAGCAGGACTGTAAGTTAGACAGCCTGTTGGATGGTATTGAAGAGGAATACAATCAGTCAGAGTGACTATGTAATTTTTAATTGACATGTGTAATGCCTTCTAGCCGGATTGTAGATCGTTTGTCGTTGCCGACCTTTTCGCTTCAACCTCAGGACCTGACAGTCCGGAGTGTGTCCGAATACCCTACCGGTTATGTAAGAACCGGGGTATGCATGGAGACCAGGCGTAGGGGTCATTAGTGCTTTATCAGACAAGTGCCCAACTAGTTATGTTATATTACATGGTTAGTAAGAAACATCTTCCAGAGAGAATAGTTCCGTTAGGGGTTCCTTTCTCTGGGAGGCATGCCCTAAAGTGCATGTCCAGACTGCAAACGCAGGAAAATCATCTGGGGGCATATACATAAATAAGTAAAAAAGGTCATCTTTTAGTTCACCGACCGAATATTCCCTTAAGAACGCTAGCTTTCGGCTTCACCCAGTCTGAGGTACACATCCGGCTGATCCGGCAGTAACAATCGCAGAGGTGCTCCCTTTACCACCTAGCCGAACAATTGGGA
This sequence comes from Triticum urartu, assembly GCF_056163025.1. Classification (NCBI taxonomy): domain Eukaryota; kingdom Viridiplantae; phylum Streptophyta; class Magnoliopsida; order Poales; family Poaceae; genus Triticum; species Triticum urartu. The sequence goes on from NC_141877.1 coordinate 341,849,754, forward strand.
ATGTAGGGGTAAGCACAGGAGCCAGGCAACCCAGCTTGGCCAAAACTTAAGTCATATCGATGCATATAATGGTGAAGAAAAGGTACATGCGGAAGTTTGACACATGTGGTGGGCGTGAAGCCCGTATAAATAAGCTTCTGTTAAAGAAGCCCCCAGGTTTAATGAGCGCGAGTAGCACTTCACTTGAGGAGCCTTTAAGGGCTATAAAAGAGAAGAGGGGAAGGAGAGAAATGTAAGATAGAAAATTTAATAAATGGACAGAGGAAGGATACAAACACAGAGTCCGGCGCTAGGCATAGAATCTTCGGAGACGGGCTGCGTTCCATGGGTTTGGCTCGAGTCGGTTATCCGATGCATCTCGCAGGCGGTATGCTCCACCAGTCAGGACTTGGTCGATTATGAAGGGACCTTCCCACTTGGGCTTCAGCTTATCCTTTTTCTTGTCCGGCAGGCGTAGAACTAATTCGCCAACGTTGTAGCTTTTGGCCCGCACTTCTCTGCTTTGATATCTTCGAGCCTGCTGTTGATAGAATGCGGAACGGGCTTTTGCCACGTCGCGCTCCTCCTCTAAGGCGTACAAACTGTCCTGCCAATCGAGCTCGGCCTCCCTTTCTTCGTACATGCGCACTCGAGGTGAGTCATGAATTATGTCACAGGGCAAGACTGCCTCTGCGCCGTACACCATAAAAAATGGTGTGTATCCGGTGGTGCGGTTCGGCGTGGTCCGCAGCCCCCAGAGTACGGAGTCGAGCTCCTCTACCCAGTGCGTGTTAGATTCCTTGAGGGACCGCACTAATCTGGGTTTGATGCTGCTCATGATGAGACCATTTGCGCGTTCGACCTGACCGTTAGTTTGTGGGTGATAGACGGAAGCATAATCGAGCTTGATGCCCATGTTTTTGCACCAGAGTTTTACCTCATCGGCCGTAAAGTTCGTGCCGTTATCGGTGATGATGCTGTGGGGGACACCATAACGGTGTACGACCCCGGATATAAAGTCTATCACAGGTCCGGATTCGGCTGTCTTAACAGGCTTGGCTTCTATCCATTTGGTGAACTTATCCACCATGACCAGTAAGTATTTTTTCTTGTGGGTTCCGCCTTTAAGGGGTCCCACCATGTCAAGCCCCCAGACCGCGAAAGGCCAAGTGATGGGGATAGTTTGGAGGGTGGTGGGTGGCATATGGCTTTGGTTTGCAAAAAGCTAGCAACCGACGCATTTATGGACCAAGTCCTGAGCGTCCGCCCGGGCCGTCGGCCAATAAAAGCCTGTACGGAAAGCCTTGCTTACGAGGGACCGGGCTGCGGCATGATGGCCACCGAGTCCGGCATGAATTTCAGCCAGCAGGTTCCGCCCTTCCTCTTCAGAGATGCACCTTTGAAGGACTCCGGTAGTGCTTTTCTTGTAAAGTTCTCCCTCATGGACTTTATAGGCTTTAGATCGCTGCACTATATAGCGTGCCTCGTTTTGGTCCTCTGGGAGTTCCTGCCTAGTAAGGTAGGCTAGGAATGGTTCTGTCCACGGGGCGATAACGGCCATTAGTACGTGGGCTGAGGTTGTTATTTCATTGGCAGAGCCTCCGATTATGTCAGATTGTTCGGCGTCGGAAAGTGTGGTTGGGTCCGGACTGATATTGCCATGTTCCCCTTCCCATACTACGGATGGCTTGAACAGCCTTTCCAGGAAGATGTTGGGGGGGGGGACCGCATCACGTTTTGCGCCGATGCGTGCCAGGACGTCTGCCGCCTGATTGTTTTCTCGGGCTATATGGTGAAATTCGAGCCCTTCAAACCGAGCTGACATTTTGAGGACGGCGTTGCGGTAAGCTGCCATTTTTGGATCCTTGGCATCGAAGTCTCCATTTTGTTTGGGATATCGCGAGGTTCAAATCCCCGCACACCTCTAGGCGTTGAATGCCCATGGATACTGCCATCCAGAGACCATGTAAAAGGGCCTCATATTCGGCTGCATTGTTGGAGTCCGTGTACATAATCTGGAGTACATATTGAACCGTGTCTCCTGTGGGGGACGTCAAAACGACGCCGACCCCTAGTCCAGCCAACATTTTGGAACCGTCGAAGTGCATTATCCAGTTTGAATATGTGCCGTACTCTTTAGGGAGTTCGGCCTCCGTCCATTCTGCGACGAAGTCGGCCAAAACTTGCGACTTGGTAGCTCGCCGTGGCCTATAAGTTATGTCGAACGGGAGGAGCTCGATGGCCCATTTTGCAATCCGGCCTGTTGCGTCACGGTTGTTTATAATATCATTGAGTGGTACTTCCGATGCTACTGTGATTGAACACTCTTGAAAGTAGTGTCGTAGCTTCCGGGATGCCATGAATACCGTGTATGCAATCTTTTGATAATGTGGGTACCGTGATTTGCATGGGGTGAGGACAGTGGACACATAGTAAACCGGCTTTTGAAGGGGGAATTTGTGTCCGTCCGTTTCCCGCTCGACGACGAGTACTGTGCTGACAACTTGATGGGTTGCTGCAATGTACAATAGCATTGGTTTGCCGATGTTTGGCGCGGCCAGGACGGGGTTTGTTGCCAATATGGCTTTTATTTCCTCGAGTCCGGCCGTGGTGGCGTCCGTCCACTCGAAGTGTTCGGTGCGCTGAAGGAGGCGATAGAGGGGTAGCGCCTTTTCTCCCAACAGGGAGATAAAGCGGCTTAGAGCCGCCACGCATCCGGTTAATTTTTGTATTTGTTTGAGGTCCTTTGGGATATCCAATTGTGACAAAGCTCGGATCTTGGCTGGATTTGCTTCGATTCCCCTACCGGATACAATGAAGCCCAAGAGCTTTCCGGCTGGAATGCCAAAAACGCATTTTTCCGGATTTAGCTTGATGTCATATGCTCGGAGGTTGTCAAATGTAAGCCTCAAGTCGTCTACAAGAGATTCAACATGTCTTGTTTTTACGACCACATCATCTACGTATGCCTCTACTGTTTTGCCGATCTGGTTTGCTAGACATGTCTGAATCATGCACTGATATGTTGCGCCGGCGTTTTTGAGCCCGAAAGGCATTGTGTTGAAGCAGAATGGGCCGTATGGGGTGATGAATGCTGTTGCGGCTTGGTCTGACTCAGCCATCTTGATTTGATGGTAACCGGAGTATGCGTCGAGGAAGCACAACGAATCGTGTCCTGTAGTGGCGTCGATAATTTGATCGATGCGGGGGAGGGGGAAGGGATCCTTTGGGCAGGCCTTGTTGAGGTCTTTGAAGTCAACGCACAGGCGCCAGGATTTGTCCTTCTTTGGTACCATCACCAAGTTTGCTAGCCAGTCCGGATGTTTTATATCTCTGATGAATCCGGCCTCCAATAGTTTGGCTAGCTCCTCTCCCATTGCTTGTCTCTTGGGTTCAGAAAAACGCCGAAGGGCTTGTTTGACAGGTTTGAATCCTTTTAGGATATTTAAGCTGTGTTCGGCCAGCCTGCGTGGGATTCCTGGCATGTCCGAAGGGTGCCATGCAAAAATGTCCCAGTTCTCCCGTAGGAATTCTCGCAGTGCGGAGTCTACATCGGGGTTTAATTGTGCCCCGATGGAAGCTATTTTATTGGGGTCCGTTGGATGGACCTGGAATTTGACTATTTCATCCGCTGGTTTAAAGGAGGTGGACTTGGATCTTTTGTCGAGTATCACATCATCCCTTTTTACCGTGGAGCGCAGCGTAGTCAGTTCCTCAGCCGCTAGGGCTTCGGACAGTGCCTCAAGGGCCAGTGCGGCTGTCTTGTTTTCGGCACGGAGTGCTATGTCTGGATCACTAGCGAGAGTGATGATTCCGTTCGGACCGGGCATCTTGAGCTTCATGTACCCGTAATGGGGTATTGCTTGGAAGATTGTAAACGCTTCCCGCCCCAGCAGAGCGTGGTATCCGCTGCTGAATGGGGCCACTTGGAATGTGACCTCTTCAGACCTATAATTATCCGGCGTGCCGAACACCACATCTAGTGTGATTTTTCCTGTGCAGCATGCTTCCCGACTGGGGATTATTCCTCTGAAGGTTGTGCTGCTTCGCTCAATGCGGTTCCAGTCTATTTCCATTTTTTGAAGGGTTTCCTCATAAATGAGGTTCAATCCGCTGCCTCCATCCATGAGTACCTTGGTGAGGCGAAAGCCGTCCACTATAGGACTGAGTACCAATGCGGCTGGTGCTCGAGCTGTTCGGAATTTAGGTTCATCGCTGGCATTAAAGATAATAGCCGTGTCACTCCATGGGTTTATTGTTGCTAGTTGATAGACTTCGGCGAAGCTGCGTATTGTTCTTTTTCGCATTTTATTTGATGCGAAAGTCTCGAAGACTGTTAAGACTGTACTGGAGTCCCCGAGGTGGCTTTCTGCGGCCTCCGGAATTAGGAGATCTTCGCCCCTTTTGGCCACCTGCCGGAGTATCCAACATGCTCTAAGGCTATGAGTTGGTGTGGCGTCCTCTGTACTATGAATTTTACAGGGTCCATTAAGCCATCCCTCCAGTACGGTTCCGTGCCCTGTAGAGGGTTTTGGTTTTTTGGTTTTTAACCCGGGTGTCTGATAATGATGCACCCTTTTATTTCGGACGAGGTTTCTATTCAGGGCCGGATTGTCCCAAAATTTAGTTTCGGTTTTCCGGGCGCTTTCCATCGCACAGTACTTTTGTACTATCGACGCCAAGTCAGCGAAGCGTGTAAGATCACGACGACCTGTGGCGTTGAGGATTCCCTTGTCCGTGCAATTATTGCAGAAGATTAAGATTGCGTTTTCCTCGCGGCAGTCCTTTATCCTGTTCATAACCAGGAGGAACCTTGCCCAGTAATGATGTACTGTTTCTTCGGGCTTTTGCCTGATTTGGATAGATCGCTTATGTTCGGGCGGGTGGGTGGAATTAAATCCGGAACTTCACCCAATCTAAGACTCACAGGCCAAGGAGTTTCCGAACTCTGAGGTTTGGATTCTTGGATGTTGTCCAGTGAATCTAGTCCGTTGCCTGATTCTAAGTTCAGGTCTTGAGTTACATCCTCCCCTCCACGGGTATCCGGCTTGGAGGGATCTGGAATCCGGACGTAGCTAGTCCTTAGGATAGATGAAGAGTCGCCGCACTGTGCCTCTACTACGGCAACGTGATGGGTGACTTGGGGAGAATTAATTTCTCTTAGATCGGGTTTAAGCCCAACCTGGTCATAATCCGTAGTGACCCCGAAGGCGGCGATGCGATCCAAGAGCTTGTTTACGGAAGAGAGCTCCATTGGATCTAACTGCTCGACGAGTTCCGAGCTGACGTGAATATTGCTTTTGATGACCCGAGAGGTCACCGTCGGCGCAACGGCCGAACAGGCGGTCATGAGAAAACCGCCTAGCTGGAGAGTTTGGCCGACAGCCAAGGCTCCCTTAGTAACGGTGCCGTCTTTAAAGACGGGAAGAGGCATCCTTCCTGATTGCGACGACACAGAGGAACTCTCAATGAAAGCACCAATGTCGGTGTCAAAACCGGCGGATCTCGGGTAGGGGGTCCCGAACTGTGCGTCTAGGCCGGATGGTAACAGGAGACAAGGGACACAATGTTTTACCCAGGTTCGGGCCCTCTTGATGGAGGTAAAACCCTACGTCCTGCTTGATTAATATTGATGATATGGGTAGTACAAGAGTAGATCTACCACGAGATCAAGGAGGCTAAACCCTAGAAGCTAGCCTATGGTATGATTGTTGTATGATGAAGTTGTCCTACGGACTAAAACCCTCCGGTTTATATAGACACCGGAGAGGGTTAGGGTTACACAAAGTCGGTTACAATGGTAGGAGATCTTGAATATCCGCATCGCCAAGCTTGCCTTCCACGCCAAGGAAAGTCCCATCCGGACACGAGACGGAGTCCTCAATCTTGTATCTTCATAGTCCTGGAGTTCGGCTGAAGGTATAGTCCAGCTACCCGGACACCCCCTAATCCAGGACTCCCTCAGCCGCCGCCCCCAAGTCGGGGTCATCCACGTCGCTCTCCGCCTGGTCGGGGAGAAATTGATGCTCCGGCTCCGTGGCGCCGGCTGCCGGCTGGAGGAGGGAGCTCTGTTCGAAGAGCCGGTTGGTCAGGATAGATAAACGGAACTCGGCAAAACGAAAGAGAGAGAGAGAAGGAAAGGAAATTTACCATAGGCAGGGGGTTGGCGCGAGAATACGGCTCCTTGCCGAACCGCCACTCTTCCGTGAGCTTGCAGTTCGCAAGGTAGTTCACCATATGAGCTACCTCCGCGTGAGGCATCTCCTTGGTGCACAGCCGGCTTGGGTCCCGATGCCCGTTCATCTGATAGATCATGTGAGGGCGGCCCTGGAGCGGGAGCACCCGACGTGCCATGAAGGCGGACAGCAAGTCGGGCCCGATCAGGCCCTCCGACTGTACCAACACCTGGAGCCGCACGATGGCGGCGGCTCCAGAAGGCGATAGTGTCTTGGCCCGGTAGGACCAGTTGGGCCGCCTCCCGGCCGGCGGGCACCCTCCACGAAGATGCTCTTCACGTAGAAGTACGACTGCTACCATATCTTCACCGACTGGATCAGCGTGATGGGAGGAAATGGGTTGTCGCCTCCCGGCATCCGCACCGCGATGAAGGCGCCGCATTGAGCCGGCACGCCCACGACGATGGTGCCGAGCTTGGTGTAGAAAAACTCCCCCCAAAGCTCAGTAGTGGGGAGGACGTCGAGGAAGCCTTCGCACAAAGTGACGAAGGCGGACAACAGCACCACCGTGTTTGGGGTGAGGTGGTGCGGCTGGAGGTTGTAGAATTCGAGGAAGGCCCGGAAGAAGCCGCTCGCTGGTAGGCCGAGGCCATGCAAGTAGTGCGAGTGGAAGACAACCCGCTCGCCCTGCTCCGGCGCCGTCGAGTTCTCCCCCTCCAGCGCAAGGCGAACCCTCACGTAGTCCTTGCTGGGCAGCCGCCGCGTCTGGCGGAGGAAGTCGATGTGGTCTTCATGAACTATGGAGCCGTCCCAGGCTCCAGCGCGCACCATGGGGACGCGAGGTTGACGGGCGAACTCGACGGAGACGATCTGTGGCAGTGCTTCGGTGGGGCTCGGGGCACTGCGGCGAGAAGAAGAAGAGGGAGGAAGAGTGGGGTGGAGGGGCGCGCGTGCTTCGCCGCTCCCTCTCCTCCCCCTACTTATAGCCTACGGGCTACGAAGCCGAGGGGGTGGGCATGGGATCATGGGATAAACTGTGCCCACGACCCCACGCTCTCGCCTTTACCGCGTGGGTACTGCACGCAGTAACTCCACGGGGAAACCCAACCACCGCCTCGGCCGCAGCGGATCCGCTCGCAGCCCGAGGCCCGGTGGTGGCGGCCCGGCCTGCGGTCGCGTCCCATCACGCGCGTGGGCTGGCAGGCTGACCCAGCTGGCTGGCGCCATGTGGCACGCCCACGACGGGCGGCGGGCAGAGAAGCTTAGCAAGCATGCCACCTAGTTCCCACCGATCCATTCAAAATTCCGGAAGGATCCGACTGGACGAATCCGACTCCTGCCGACCGGCTCCCCAGAAGTCGGATGGAGCTTACTTCAGAGCAACCGGAGGAGGAAACTGTTGAGGCTCCCGGGCTCCTCGAACCGTGGCCCCTCACCAGTTTCGGGGACTACTGTCAGAGTAATGGGCCACGGGTAGCCTAACCCGAGCCCCTGAACCTTTCAAGACAACAGGGCTGGCTGCGCCCCTCAAGACGTCAAGATAGGTCTCCGCCTTCTGGCGACCGGTTGGCCGAGCGGCCGACTGGCCGAAGGCGGCCGAGTTCCAGAAGACGACATCACGACAGGCCGACTCCTAGTGAGCGGCCTCCAGAGAGGCCGGCCCCTAGCAGTCGGCCCATGGCGCCCTCAAAGTCTGCGCCCTCGTCAAGGAGACATGACACGGTATGGCTACAGCATAGCCCATCCCCCCGAATCTAGGGCCGGGCGTGTCCATAGTGCCCCGTATAGGCGGAGATCTCCGCATGACGCAACACTGTTGCCTCTCCCGCCCAAACGTCACTCCTGACAGGCGGAGCCCTGTTCCCACGACGGCCTGTCGGTACGGCTTGCAGGCGGCGAGCCCTACCAGGCAGTGAGAGCCCTGAATACGGAGGAAGCCAGGGCGGCCGGACCTAAGGGAAACCGGCTTCCAGCAGGCGGCTTATCCCTCCCTCGGGCCCCGTGCGCCATCAATCAGATGGGACGCGGTGTGGCTAATGTAATCTCCCACCAGGCGGCGGGACTGTAGCCACGCTCCCCCGACCAAGCCTGCGTCATTAGCATCACAGCTACAATGATCAGCAGCCAGCAAGACCCGCGAGCGGCTGGAGCGGCCTGTCGGCTCCGTACCAGACCAGTCAGCGGGGCCCACCAGGCGGCGGGCCCCAGCAGCCAGCGTAGAAGCCGGCGGCCGGAGACACTGACAGCCGGTCCTACACCCGGCAGATTACCAATGTACCCCTGGGAGGGGTAGGCCTATATAAACCTCCCAGGGAACCCATGCAAAGGGTTCCAACCTATTAGAACTAGACTCACACCTAGAGGAGAAGAGAGCGTGCCTGCCTTCTTCCACCTCTAGCAAACAGCTCAAGGAGCACCAATGTACCAGTAGTGCCTTAGTGATCATGCGGAGACCCCGCAAAGCAGGACTAGGGGTGTTATCTCCTAGGAGAGCCCCGAACCTGGGTAAAATGCGCCGGCATTCGTGTCTACGCCTCATCTCGCTTCCAGGCACCGGCGACGTTCAACTCGCTCCCACCATGATAAGCCATCCTTTGGCATATGTCGCACCCAACCCCCGACACATGTCCATCACTATCACGGCACAACACATAAGAAGGGTTAAAGTCGCCGGCTTGGTTGGGAAGGGAAGTGTTTCCGTTCTTGGCATCACCACCCCTCACGGTGTTCTTCTTCTTCTCCTTAGTATCACCCTCTCCCTCCTTCACAAAGGTTTGCTTGAGAGGGGGAGGTCGTTTGGCCTTGTCATTCTTCTTCTTGTTCTTGGACTCGTGTGCGTACCCAACCCCTTCCTTGGCCACACCTCCCTTTTGATTGCTCAAAAGGTCGTTGAGGTTTTTCTCGCCTTGTATGCAAGAAACAAGGCCTTTCTCAAGTCGCTCCTTCAACTTAGCATTCTCCTCAACAAGATGCACATGCTGACAACATGGGTTAGTAGCATTTGCATTATCAATTAACACCATATGAGGAAATGTGGCTTTCTCCTTGGTTAGCTTTACTTGAAGTTGATTATGAGACTCTTTGAGACTTGCATGAGTACCCTTCAAGACCTTGTGAGCCTTGTCAAGTAGGTCAAACTCCTCTTTGAGTCTAGCAAGATCAACCCCAAGCTTGGCCTTCTCAGAGTTTAGCACACGAGAAACAACAATAGCATGATGAAGATCTTTCTTTAACTTAGAGTGATCATAGTTGTGTGACTCCTCAAGAGCCAAACTAAGACCACACTCTTTCTCAAGAGCATTGGAAAGATCCGAAATCTCATCGGCATAGTCACGACTATGCCCCTCCATCTTAGAGATGGTATCTTCGTGAGCCTCGATCATGTCATTGGCTTCACCAAGTTGTTCCAAGAGAGCAACGAAGTGCTTCTTGGATTTACCCTTGAGTTTACCCATAAAGGACTCAAACTCATTCTCCTCCACATTAGATCCATCATGTTCATCAATGCAATTCGTCAAACAAGGATTATTAATGATGGTAGTTTTGATGTTGGGGGTTACCTTGTTGGTGGCTTTAGCCATGAGGCACTTGGCGGTGATGCTCTCACTGGGTGAGTCGAAGAGTGACACTTGTGGAGTTGTCGCAATGGCAACGGAGGCCATGGCAACCAACTCACCATCCTCGTCATCATCATCATCCTCATTGTACTCTTCTTGTACCACCAGTGCCTTGGGAGGAGTCTTCTAGGTGAAGTTGCTCTTGTTTGGGAAAGACTTGGCTTTGTCCTTCCGGATGAGCTTGCCACCATTGTCTTCCCTCTTCTCATACGGGCACTCCGCAACAAAATGGCTCACATTGCCACAATTATAGCAAGTCCTCACACGTTGCTTGCCCTTCGTGTCACTTGAGTTGTTCTTGTTGAAGTTGGGCCTTGAGTTTTTCTTGCTCCAAAATTGCCTTGAAGCAAGAGCCATGTGTTCATGATAGGCATACTTTGTGTCTTCGGGGTTGCTCTCCTCCTCTTCTTCTTCATCCTCTTCTTCCACACTAACCTTGGCCTTTAATGAAAGGTTGGGCTTCTTTGCTCTTTGAGAACATAGCACCGCATTGTCGGCGGTCTTGTCCAAGATGCTCATGGCCAAAAACTCATCTAACACTTCACTTGAGGACAAGGTGTGGAAGTCCGGCCTTTGATGAATGACAGAGGACACGACCTTGTGGTAAGGCATCATTGCCTTGAGGAATTTGCGCTTGATCCAATTGTCATCCGTGTCCTTGCTCCCATGATCTCAGAGTGAGACCGCGAGTTTGGTTACCCTCCGATAAAGCTCACGAGGTTCTTCATCTTCTTTCATTGCAAACTCATCGGCTTCATCTTGCACCACTTCATAGTTGGAGCGTTGTATGCTTGCTCTTCACTTGTAGAGGGAAACAACTTGATGCCATGCATCTTTGGCCATGGAGAAGGGCCGGAGATGAGGAAGATCTTCGGGTGGAATTGCATCTTGGATGATGAAGAGAGCATTCTCGTTGAATTGATTATCCACGACTTCTCTAGGAGTGAAGTTGCTTCGGTCATGCAGATAGAAACCTTCTTCAATGATTCTCCAAAGATTAGTATTCACATGATTTAAATGACGCTTAAAGCGATAGACCCAAGAATCAAAGTCCTCATTTTTCACAATCTTGGGGGGAGGACTGACATGATTCAAATGAGTGGAAGGAATCTGTCCACCATAAACAAGTGGAGGCTCCACATGGGCAAAGATGCCGGTGCCATTTTTACCACTAGAAGAAGGAACTTGATCACTAGTAGCTTCCCCCTTGTCAGAGTTAGCATCCATCACCTTGTTAGTGGGATCACCCACTCTCAACGGTGCGGTGGATAGTTTAAGCCCTTCTATGAATTTGTTAAAGATGCTTTCAACCTCGGTCATCATGGAGGTCTTGAATGTGTCCAAGGCCACATTGAATTCCTCACGAGAGACCACAGTTCCCCCATCGGCCGTAGACGAGATTGGATTCACACCGGAGTGCTCCTCCGCACCGTCCATGGTGTCAACCATACTCTTTGGACGACAAAGTCCTTAGTAAAGAGACGAGGCTCTGATACCAATTGAAAGGATCGATATAGTTGACTAGAGGGGGGGGGGTGAATAGGCAACTAACAATTTTAACTTTTCTTTACCAAATTAAACTTTGCAACAAAGTAGGTTGTCTAGATATGCAACAAGGTGAGCAACCTATATGATGAAACAACAAAAAGTACACAAGCAAGCTAAGGATACAACACAAAAGCTTGCACAAGTAAAGGCACGAGATAACCAAGAGTGGAGCCGGTGAAGACGAGGATGTGTTACCGAAGTTCCTTCCTTTTGAGGGGAAGTACGTCTCCGTTGGAGCGGTGTGGAGGCACAATGCTCCCCAAGAAGCCACTAGGGCCACCGTATTCTCCTCATGCCCTCACACGATGCGAGATACCATGATTCCACTATTGGTGCCCTTGGAGGCGGCGACCGGACCTTTACAAACAAGGTTGGGGCTCTCTCCACAACCGAATTGGAGGCTCCTAACGAAACCACGGAGCTTCACCACAATGGAATATGGCTACGAGGTGACCTAAACCGTATAGGGTGCTCAAACACCCAAGATTAACAAGATCCACAAGGGATGAGTGGGGGGAATCAAATTTTCTTGGTGGAAGTGTAGATCTGGGCCTTCTCAACCAATCCCGAGAAAATCAACAAGTTTTATTGGGTAGGGAGAGAGATCGGGTGAAAATGAGCTTTGGAGCAACAATGGAGCTTAGGGAAAGGAGGTAAGTCAACTTGGAGAAGAAGACCTCCTTTTATAAGGGGGGAGGACAAACGAACCGTTACCCCTGCTCAGCCCCGCACAGGGCGGTACTACCGCAGGGGTGGGCGGTACTATCACTGTGGCCAGTGGTACTACCGTTCCACCTCGCGGTACTGCCGCGCAGTAAGGCGGGAGTGGGGACCTGGACCCAGGGCGGTACTACTGCGGTGGTAGGAACGGTACTACCGCCTAAGAACGGTACTACCTCCCCTACTGCCGCAGCTAGTGCCGCAAAACCCGACACGAAAGGAGAGACCTCGAGTCGAGGTGGTAGGAGCACGGAGCCGTAGTGGTACTACGGCTGAGAGCTCTAAGCGGTACTACCGCGCTGATGAGCGATACTGCCGCTTTGTAGCTCTCGAGCGGTACTACCGCTGGGGTTCGCGGTACTACCGCTAGGACCAGACCACAGGGAGAAGGCAGCAAGGGAGCCTACAACGAGACATAAAAGCTCAGAGGGTGGACAAGGGATGTGTACGTGTTGATTCCACCCTAGCCTCACCAATGCGGACCCCCTCTTAATAGTACGGCTTTCCTACGACTCAAATCCACTGAAAAGAAACATAGACAAACACCGTCTTCAATTGTCTTCGAGGGGAACAAGAACCATCTTGTGCCTAGTGATGAAATGTCTGAAATACTCAAGGCACATGATTAGTCCACAAAAGCATCGTCATCAATCACCAAAACATCTTAGGGATAAATATGCCCTTACAGACTTAGAGTCATCTAGATCGATGTAAAAAGCTTGCATCGACATAACTCTTTACGACGAACTCTTTTTATCACCTCCATAACCGAGAAATATTTCCTTAGTCCTCTAAGGATAATTTTTGACCGTTGTCCAGTGATCTACTCCTAGATCACTATTGTACTCCCTTGCCAGAATCATGCTAAGGTATACAATAGGACTGGTAAACAACATAGCATACTTTATAGAACCTATGACTAAGGCATAGGGAATGACTTTTCATTCTCTTTCTATTTTCTGTTGTGGTCGGGTTTTGAGTCTTTACTCAACTTCACACCTTGCAACACAGGCAAGAACTCCTTCTTTGACTGTTCCATTTTGAACTACTTCAAAATCTTGTCAAGGCATGTACTCATTGAAAATATATCAAGCGTCTTGATCTATCTCTATAGATCTTGATTCTCAATATGTAAGTAGCTTCACCGAGGTATTTCTTTGAAAAACTCCTTTCAAACACTCCTTTATGCTTTCTAGAAAAATTTACATTATTTCATATCAACAATATGCCATTCACATATACTTATCAGAAATGTTTTAGCGCTCCCACTCACTTTCTTGTAAATACAGGCTTCACCGCAAGTCTATATAAAACCATATGCTTTGATCACTTTATCAAAGAATATATTCCAACTCCGAGATGCTTGCACCAGTCCACCAATGGATCGCTGGAGCTTGCTCACTTTGGTAGCACCTTTAGGATCGACAAAATCTTTTGGTTGCATCATATACAACTCTTCTTTAAGAAATCCATTAAGGAATGCAGTTTTGATATCCATTTGCTAGATTTCATAAAATGCGGCAACTGCTAACATGATTTGGACAAACTTTTAAGCATCGATACGAGTGAGAAAATCTCATCGTAGTCAACACCTTGAACTTGTCGAAAACCTTTTGCGACAATTCGAGCTTTGTAGATAGTAACACTACTATCAGTGTCCATCTTCCTCTTAAAGATCCATTTATTCTCAATGACTCACCGATCATCGGGCAAGTCAATCAAAGTCCATACTTTGTTCTCATACATGGATCCCATCTTAGATTTCATGGCCTCAAGCCATTTTGCGGAATCTAGGCTCATCATCGCTTCCTCATAGTTCGTAGGTTCGTCATGGTCTAGTAACAAGACTTCCAGAACAGGATTACCGTTCCACTCATGTGCGGACCGTACTCTGGTTGACCTACGAGGTTCGGTAGTACCTTGATCTGAAGTTTCATGATTATCATCATTAGCTTCCTCACTAATTAGTGTAGGAATCACTGAAACTGATTTCTGTGATGAACTACTTTCCAATTTGGGAGAAGGTACAATTACCTCATCAAGTTCTACTTTCCTCCCACTCACTTCTTTTGAGAGAAACTCCTTCTCTAGAAAGGATCCATTCTTAGCAACAAAATATCTTGCCTTCGGATCTGTGATAGAGGGTGTACCCAACAGTTTCGTTTGTGTATCCTATGAAGACACACTTTTTCGATTTAGGTTTGTGCTTATCAGGCCGAAACTTCTTCACATAAGCATCACAACCCCAAACTTTAAGAAACGGCAGCTTAGATTTCTAGCCAAACCATTGTTCATACTGTGTCGTCTCAACAGATTAGACAATGCCCTATTTAATGTGAATGCAGTTGTCTCTAATGCATAACCCCAAAACGATAGTGGTAAATCGGTAAGAGACATCATAGATCGCACCATATCCAACAAAGAACTATTACAATGTTCGAACACACCATTATGCTGTGGTGTTCCAGGTGGCGTGAGTTGTGAAACTATTCCACATTGTTTCAAATGAAGACCAAACTCATAACTCAAATATTCTCCTCCATGATCAGATCACACAAACTTTATTTTCTTGTTACGATGATTTTCCACTTCACTCTGAATTTTTTTGAACTTTTCAAATGTTTCAGACTTATGTTTCATTAAGTAGATATACCCATATCTGCTCAAATCATCTGTGAAGATCATAAAATAATGATACCCGCCACGAGCCCACGAGCCTCAACACTCATCGGATTGCATACATCAGTATGTATTATTTCCAATAAGTCAGTTGCTTGCTCCATTGTTCCGGAGAATGGAGTCTTAGTCATCTTGCCCATGAGGCATGGTCCGCAAGCATCAAGTGATTCATAATCAAGCGATTCCAAAAGTCCATCAACATGGAGTTTGTTCATGCGCTTTACACCAATATGACCTAAACGGCAGTGCCACAAATAAGTGGCACTATCATTATAAACTTTGCATCTTTTGGCTTCAATATTATGAATATGTGTATCACTACGATCGAGATTCAACAAACCATTCACCTTGGGTGGATGACCTCAGAAGGTTTTATTCATGTAAACAGAATAACAATTATTCTTTGACTTAAATGAATAATAGTATTGCAATAAACATGATCCAATCATATTATGCTCAACGCAAACACCAAATAACATTTATTTTAGGTTTAACACTAATCCCGAAGGTAAAGGGACTATGTGATGGTGATCTTATCAACCTTGGAATCACTTCCAATTCACATCATCACCTCGCCCTTAACTAGTCTCTGTTTATTTTGCAACTCCCGTTTCGAGTTACTACTCTTAGCAACTGAACTAGTATCAAATACTGAGGGGTTTGCTATAAACACTAGTACAGTACACATCAATAACATGTATATCAAATATACCTTTGTTTACTTTGCCATCCTTCTTATCCGTCAAGTATCTAGGGTAGTTCCACTTCCAGTGACCATTTCCTTTGCAGTAGAAGCACTCAGTTTCAGGCTTGGGTCTAGATTTGGGCTTCTTCATGGGAGTTGCAACTTGCTTGCCATTCTTCTTGAAGTTCCCTTTATTTCCTTTGCCCTTTTACTTGAAACTAGTGGTCTTGTCAACCATCAACACTTGATGATTTTTGTTGATTTCTACCTTCACTGATTTCAGCATCGCGAAGAGCTTTGGGAATCGTTTCCGTTATCCCTTGCATATTATAGTTCATCATGAAGTTCTAGTAACTTGGTGATAGTGACTAGAGAACTCTGTCAATCACTATCTTATCAGGAAGATTAACTCCCACTTGATACAAATGATTGTAGTACTTAGAAATTCTGAGCACATGCTCATTCGTTGAGCTATTCTCCTCCATCTTGTAGGCAAAGTACTATCAGAGGTCTCATACCTCTTGACACAGGCATGAGTATGAGATACCAATTTCAACTCTTGGAATGTCTTATATGCTCCA
Organism: Triticum urartu; assembly: GCF_056163025.1. NCBI lineage: Eukaryota > Viridiplantae > Streptophyta > Magnoliopsida > Poales > Poaceae > Triticum > Triticum urartu. The sequence goes on from NC_141877.1 coordinate 341,865,739, forward strand.
TGGCGTTCAAAACATTTTTGAATTCCCGGTTCTAAGCTGTAAAGCATGGTGCACTAAACTATCAAGTAGTCATCATACCGAGCTTGTCAAACGTTCATAACGTCTGCATCTACTCCTGCAATAGGTCTGTCACCTAGTGGTGCATCAAGGACATAATTCTTCTGTGCAGCAATGAGGATAATCCTCAGATCATGGACCTAGTCCACATCATTTCTACTATCATCTTTCAACATAGTTTTTCTCTAGGAACATATCAAAAATAAACGGGGAGCTACATCACGAGCTATTGATCTACAGCATAGTTATGCAAATACTATCAGGACTAAGTTCATGATAAATTAAAGTTCAGTTAATAATATTACTTAAGAACTCCCACTTAGATAGACATCCCTCTAATCATCTGAGTGATCACGTGATCCAAATCAACTAAACCATGTCCGATCATCATGTGAGATGTAGTAGTTTTCAATGGTGAACATCACTATGTTGATCATATCTACTATACGATTCACGCTCGACCTTTCGATCTCCATTGTTCCGAGACCATATCTGCATATGCTAGGCTCTTCAAATTTATCCCGAGTATTCCACGTGTGCAAAACTGGCTTGCACCCGTTGTATGTGAACGTAGAGTTTATCACACCCGATCATCACGTGGTGTCTCGGCACGACGAACTGTCGCAATGGTGCATACTCAGGGAGAACACTTATACCTTGAAATTTAGTGAGAGATCATCTTATAATGCTACCATCGATCTAAGCAAAATAATATGCATAAAAGATAAACATGACATGCTATCAATATAAGTGATATGATATGGCCATCATCATCTTGTGCCTGTGATCTCCATTAGCACCATCATGATCACCATCACCACCGGCTTGACACCTTGATCTCCATTGAAGCTTCGTTGTCGTCATGCCACCCATTTCCTCCACGATTATCGCTACCGCTTAGTAATAAAGTAAAGCAATTACATGGCGATTGCATTTCATACAATAAAGCGACAACCATATGGCTCCTGCCAGTTGCCGATAACCGTGTTACAAAACATGATCATCTCATACAATAAAATTTAGCATCATGTCTTGACCATATCACATCACAACATGCCCTGCAAAAACAAGTTAGACGTCCTCTACTTGGTTGTTGCAAGTTTTACGTGGCTGCTACGGGCTGAGCAAGAACTGTTCTTACCTACGCATCAAAAACCACAACGTGGTATAGTGATTGATTTTTGATCTTCAGAAATAACCCTGTTCATTAAATCCGATTCAACTAAAGCTAGAGAAACAGACACCCACTAGCCACCTGTGTGCAAAGCAAGTCGGTAGAACCAGTCTCGCGTAAGCATACGCGTAATGTCGGTCTGGGCCGCTTCATCCAACAATGTCGCGGAATCAAGAATCAACTAGTGATGGCAAGCAATATGTATATACCCACGCCCACAACTCCTTTGTGTTCTACTCGTGCATATAACATCTATGCATAAACCTGACTCTGATGCCACTTTTGGGGGACGTAGTAATTTCAAAAAAATTCCTACACACACGCAAGATCATGGTGATGCATAACAACGAGAGGGAAGAGTTTTGTCCACGTACCCTCGTAGACCGTAAGCGGAAGCGTTATGAGAACGCGGTTGATGTATTCGTACGTCTTCACGATCCGATCGATCCAAGTACCGAACGTACGGCACCTCCAAGTTCAGTACACGTTCAGCTCAGTGACGTCCCACGAACTCTGATCCAGCAGAGCTTCGAGGGAGAGTTCCATCAGCATGACGGCGTGATGACGGTGATGATGATTCTACCTACGTAGTGCTTTGCCTAAGCACCGCTACGATATGATCGAGGTGGATTATGGTGGAGGGGGAAACCGCACACGGCTAAAAGATCAACTGATCAACATGTGTGTTCATGGGGTGCCCCCTGCCCCCATATATAAAGGAGGGAGGAGGAGGAGGCCGGCCCTAGAGGGGGCGCGCCAAGTGTGGGGAGTCCTACTAGGACTCCCAAGTCCTAGTAGGATTCCCCTTTTCCTTTCTGGAGTAGGAGAGAATAAAGAAGGAATGAGAGAGGGAGTAGGAAAGGGCAAGGGGGGTGCCGCCCCCTTTCCCCTAGTCCAATCCGGACCCATGGGGGGGGCGCCTCCTTCCCTTTGTCCTGCCTCCTCTATTCCCGTATGGCCCAATAAGGCCCAATAGTTCTCCCGGTGAATTCCCGTAACTCTCCGGTACTCCGAAAAATACCTGAATCACTCGGAACCTTTCCGACGTCCAAATATAGCCTTCCATATATCGATCTTTACATCTCGACCATTTCGAGACTCCTCGTCATGTCCCTGATCTCATCCAGGACTCCAAACAAACTTCGGTCATCAAATCACATAACTCATAATACAAACCGTCACAGAATGTTAAGTGTGCGGACCCTACAGGTTCGAGAACTATGTAGACATGACCGAGACTCATCTCCGGTCAATAACCAATAGCGGAACCTGGATGCTCATATTGGTTCCTACATATTCTACAAAGATCTTTATCAGTCAAACCGCATAACAACATATGTTGTTCCCTTTGTCATCGGTATGTTACTTGCCCGAGATTCGATCGTTGGTATCTCAATACCTAGTTCAATCTCGTTACCGGCAAGTCTCTTTACTCATTCTGTAATGCATCATCCCGCAACTAACTCATTAATCACATTGCTTGCAAGGCTTATAGTGATGTGCATTACCAAGAGGGCCCAAAGATACCTCTCCGACAATCGGAGTGACTAATCCTAATCTCGATCTATGCCAACTCAACAAGTACCATCGGAGACACCTGTAGAGCACGTTTATAATCACCCAGTTACGTTGTGACGTTTGGTAGCACACAAAGTGTTCCTCCGGTATTCGGGAGTTGCATAATCTCATAGTCATAGGAACATGTATAAGTCATGAAGAAAGCAATAGCAATATACTAAACAATCAAATGCTAAGCTAACGGAATGGGTCAAGTCAATCACATCATTCTCTAATGGTGTGATCCCGTTAATCAAATGACAACTCATGTCTATGGTTAGGAAACTTAACCATCTTTGATTCAACGAGCTAGTCAAGTAGAGGCATACTACTGACACTCTGTTTGTCTATGTATTCACACATGTACTATGTTTCCAGTTAATACAATTCTAGCATGAATAATAAACATTTACCATGATATAAAGAAATAAATAATAACTTTATTATTGCCTCTAGGGCATATTTCCTTCAAATCGTCCCTTGACCACATTGATCACACCGTGCCGAGAGCACCAAGGCGGTGGACGACGGCGAGGCCTAGGAAGGGGATGACGTGGAGCCGGGGAAGACGCGGCAGTGGAGGCGGAGAGGAGTATGAGGGTTCACTGGTTCTGCTACGGTGTGAGGTTGCCGTCGCTGCAGAATAACTGGGGGTGTGGTGAGTAGAGGGATGTCCTGGCCAGTGGCGGGAGTAGTAGGGGGCGGTGAGGCCTCCGCGGCAGCACAACCGACCACAGGAGGCAGGAGCAGGCGGCATGACCGGCGCTGGTTTGGGCGGCTGGAGCAAGAAGACCAGAGGTTGAAGAAGCACTACGGCCGTTGGATGGACATCGTATGGTCACTGGAGCTAGAATAGTTTATATTGACTAAGTTAACAAAGCCCTCCGTCCCCTTCAACTTAGTAGGCCCACACTTAGCCTCCAACTATGGTGGGTCCCAGCAGTCAGGGCGAGGATTCATTTTTTTGTGCCTAATATGGAGGCACTTCCTTGCGTGTGAAGATATCGCTGGTGGGTCCGAGCTATCAGCAGGGGGAACATTTTTTTGTGAAATACAGAGGCCCTTCCGATGGGTCCCAGCTGTCAGGTGGAGGAATCATTATTTTGCGCGTAATAAGGAGGCATTTCCTTGCGTGCGGCTGTGGACCCAGCTGTCAGCCTCTCCACATAAAGTCCTCTTCCGATGGAAGTCATTCCTTGACCACGCCGCACCGAGAGCACCAAGGCGGTGGACGACGGTGAGGCCTGGAAGGGGAGGACGCGGAGCCGGGGAAGACGTGGCAGTGGATACCCACACGAAGAGGAGTACGAGAGTTCACTGGTTCAGCTGCGGTGTGAGGCTGCCATCGCCGCGGAATAACACGAGTTGTGGCTGAGTAGACAGTAGAGGGATGGCCTGGCCAGCGGTGGGAGTAGGATCGGGCGGTGAGGCCTGTGCGACAGCACAACCGGGCACTGTAGGCAGGAGCGGGTGGTCTTGTCGGCGCTGGTTTGGGCGACTGGTGCAAGAAGAGCAGCGATTGAAGAAGCAACATGACTGTTCGATTCAAATCCAATGCTCACTGCTACTAGAATCCTTTATTGACTATGTTGACAAAGCCCTGCATACGCGTCAACTTAGTAGGCCCACAGGTCAGCCTCCGAACCGGTTGGCCCCAGATGTCAGTAGGAGGAATCATTTTTTCGCGTAATAAGGAGGCAGTTGATTGCGTGCGGCCAGGCCAGCGGAGGGAGTAGGATGGGCCGGTGAAGCCTGCGCGCCATCATAGAGGGCCACAAGAGGAGGGAGCAGGCAGTCCCGCCGGTGCTGGTTTGGGCGGCTGGAGCAGGAAGATAAGAGATTGAAGAAGCACGTCAGCCGTTGGATGGACATCCAACAGTCACTGCTGCTAGAATTGTGTGTTGACTAACAAAGCCTTGCATAAACAAGTCAGCATCGAAATCTATGGCGTGTACAACCCATTTGCTATTATTTTTATATTTTTTTACTCATTTGCTAATTCATATGGAATTTATTGCAGCCCATTTTCCATTTTTAGAATTGTTGCCCATTTTCTGGTCAGTGCCAGGATTAAAAAATTAAAGTAAAAAATGTGCGAAATTTTAAAAATTCACATATTTTTGCTGGGAACAAAATATTCTTAATCCAAATATTAGTAGCCATACTAAAATAAATTAGTACTATGTCATGTTAAGATCCAATGAAATATAAAATATCAGTGAAGAACAAAAAACGAAAGAAACTAATTGCCCATTTGCTATTTTTTTGGAATTTGCAACCCCTTTGATATTACTTTTAGGAAAAAACTAACTCCCACACGTGTGGCATCTTGCACATCGTCCACACGCCTTCTTTACCACTCATTTTGCCACATATGAACAGATAACATTAGCAGGAATCTTTTTGATTTTCGGCTTAAAAATGTTTTATCTCCTAATTAAAAAATTGATTTAAAAATCTGTTTTCACCATTAAATCTGTCTCGACGAGATCTTCAAAACTAGACCCCATGTTGATATGTTTCGATGAATTTTTTTGCCCAAAAGTTGCCATGATGTTTACAATGTAGTTGCCATAGTTCTTAAACTAAAGTTGCCATGTGGTAATTTTAGTTTGTAGAGCATGGCAATTTTAGTATTTTAATGATGGCAACTCTAGTATTTTGACCATGAAAATTATTTTTTGTATGAACCATGGCAATTTTAAGTGCATGTATCATGACAATTTTAGTTTACAGTTCATGGTAAGTCTATTTTCTTAATTTCCCGTTTTATAAATGTTAAAATTTACTTTTAAATGTAGAAGAAAATAGCTGAAATATATCATGGCAATTTTAGTGTAAACACCATGGCAATTCATGTGCAATAGACATGGTAACTTTTAACCCAAAAAAAGTTCGTCAAAATATATCTATATGAGATCTAGTTTCGAAGATCTCGTCGCGAGGGATTTAATGGTGAAAACGGATCTTCAATCATATTTTTCATTTAAGAGATAAAACATTTTTAAAAATGGAAATCCAAAAAGATTCCCACATGCATGCATGCGGTGACGTGGCGCAGCCTGTGTGTTATAGGGAGTGTGGGCGGGTTTCGTTCCATCACACGTGTGGGCGTTAGCGTTGTCCTACTTTTAAGATATACTGACCATACTATTTGGCCAGGCCGGAATGCATCCCTCCTCATCTTGAAAGATTTGCAGCCCAGTAAGTCAGAGAAAACAAATAGGCCTAGCTTGGGTATTATTCAAAAAGAAATAGTGGGCTACCTATTTTCCCAAAGAAAAAACTGCTGGGCTGGTCATGTTGTTAGACGGGCCACAGAGACCGCACAACCCAGTTTATAGCTTGCTCCTCCGAACAAATCCTCAAAAAAGTTGTGCAATTATGTCGTTAATTGACTATATGTTGACAATGATGTGGGTCCCAGATATCAGCAGGGTGGATTAGAGTAAAAACGAGGGGTGCATCTGAGTAGTAAAAGAGGCGCTTGCTTGTGTTCGGGAGTGGACCTAGTGGGTCCATACTGTCATACTCACAACTACAGTCCTCTCCCGATTCACTATGTTGACACGGCCGGACGGTGGCGCCGCGACGAGCGCACCAAGGCTGAGGCTAAATTGATGTCGCCAATGTGTTGGGCTGGGTTGGACATTCTTATCGAAAAATAAAAATGGACTGGAACTATTTACGACGTTTACTACGATTTGCATGGGTCCACTGGTTGCAGGAAGAAAATGGTGGGAGAAAGAAGACTGGTCTTTGCCTAAGAATAATATCGACTGAATGTAACGACATTATCATAGGAAATAATATCCTCCTGTTAAAATTTGACTTTTCAAATTGTGAATTTAAATAAATGGTGCATGAGCATTTAGCTTTATTTATTTATTTATGTTTAGGGGACCATGAGCATGTACCTGGACCGGATACAGGTGAGAGCCTCCCTTCCAGTTAATTATGGGCTCCTGTATTGGGCCTTCATCAGTGAGCTGCATGTTACCGACAAGTGGAAAATGTGTTCCATACCAAAAATAGTATGCGCTACATACGGTACGGTGCACTGAAGGATCGGACCATGAATGACTTCCAAAACATAATGTTTTTCGTTCTAACAACACATTTATTCAACCAACACACGAAATATACTACTGATTGTACATTAAAAACAACAGCAGCAACAACCAAGGCTGGGGGTGCAATAGAAGCAGTAAGCAGGCCAGAAGAGTAAAGACGCAGCTCTCTCTTCCAAACCAAACATCAGCCATCATTACAAAAGGGATACCAAAAAAGAACAAGTGTATGCATCAAACTAAATAAAGATCCTACTACACCAAGTGTATGCATCTAACTAACTAGCTTAGTTAGACGTTACTATTTATTAAGCTGTGGAGATTGGCTGACGGCTTGAACCAGATGGGTGCCTGACGTGGGAAGCTCCAGCCAGCATGTCGAAGTCTGATACTTGCGACCCTCTCTCCTACTTTGGGCTGCAGAGCATGGCGACACATATCAGGGTATGGTGCATGCAGAGACGCATGGTACATTGTGTACACACAGTTTTGCCTGATGAACGAAACTGCGCTGCCATCATGATCCTTGCCGTCGGTTATCTCCTGGTTAATCGGATAATTCTGCCGAGAAATAGAGAGCGTGTACCAAGGCTACTTACCAGCCTCTAGTCAAAAATTCCAGAAGGCCTAGAGAAGCTGGGATCATGCTCAAAGACCTTGCAGTGATTGTGATTGTATTCCGCGAAACAACATGTCCGGTACATGCGAATGATCATCAATCGTTCGCCGTCGTCTGACCGAGCCAGGAACCACCTGCAACTGCCATGCTGCTTTTCTTTGAAAGGTTCTAGGATAAGGAATGGTAGGGACACCAGGCGGCCTACAACATCATATCAAGTTGGAGTCAAATAAAAAAGGGCTATTACTGTGGTCAATCTTAAGAACATCATGTTATGAGTATGAATATTTTTTCAGTAAATGTTGACAGTAATATAAGCAAGCCATCATGATATCATAGGAAAGTAACATACTGCTGTAACAGCCGTTTGTAGCGATGACTGGAGTAGGCCAGCAATATGTCCAGCCATAGAAGGAGTCGACAACGTAAATGAAGCCCTTGTGTTCAATGGCATCAGAGAACCATGGAGGATGTGTGATCTTGCGATGGACTTGTAGATTTATCCACTTACCAAAGTGACCTGTCAAATAGGAGAGACCGCGGTTGAAGAACACAATTAGCCTGAAATCTTTATAATTCGCAGATCTTGTGGGCACTTGGCAGATTACAACCTTGATCAAATCAAACTTGGTATCATGTTGGCTACTATAAGATTCCGAATATTCTGGGCCGTGGTGCCAAAGCAGTGCAGAGTTAATTGAAGGAAGGGGGATCAATCGCCGGGTATAGGACTCCACGAGCATCCAGCTGCCGTGACCGTCGACAAGCACCATCCAAGACGTGTTCATGCCGACCCAGTACATACCATTAATGTAGTTGAGGGTGACGGGGGTCGGATCACAGTCAAGGGGGTTGATGCTCACCACCCTACGATCGTTATGCTGCGTGACATGCCGTTTCTGAAGATCAGGCGGCGTCAGCAACAAAGGAGCTGGCTTAAAAAGCTCTGGCCTGAGGGCTTTGAGTAAACGGTACAACCCTGACGGGCATGCGGCGAGCGGCATGGTACTGAGATTGTCCACACGCGAAACAATGAGCTTGATTACCTCTGTGGGGAGCGAATTCCAGCCACTCTTTCGATGGACGCTTCTCGGTTCTACCATTGTTAGTGCTTGAGTTTTAGAAGAGGGGGGTGGCGCCTTAGCGGGGATGGAAGATTGGATGATTATGTGCGGACAAAGATGGAGAATCAAATATGTGCTGTGAGAAGTGGACATGTGATGATGACTACAACACTCCGCTTGACTTACGAGACACATACCAGCAGCGTAGGGTCATATCAATGCCAGAGAACTTGCTTGAGTGATCACAATACTAGTACTCCCTACAGTACCTACTACTATGCCCTAGTTTGCATATAGAGTAGTGGAGTAAGACTCTGCTCTACTACTAGCACCGGAGGAGTAGTATATTCTAATCTAAAATAGTTACAAACTTCAATGCGCGAGCGTGGAACAACTATGAACCACCATCGGTGCTAACTCCAATCCCCAACAAACGTTCGCTAGGAGACATGGCAGTTGCAAACGCCCGCGACGTAGTTACAGTACGTGTGTAAGGGTGGCGGTTTTGTCAAATACTATGGCTTTAAAAAGGCCACCGTCGGATGGAAATCTGACGGTTACATGGGATTCGCCAAGATTGAGCTCATGGCAAACAATCGCCAGATATCATTACTAAAAAAGGTTAAAACACCCGGGGCTATAACTTGCACCGGCTGACCACTAACAATGATACGAACATAGTTGCAAAATGGTCAAAGACCGTGTCTACGTGGTGTTTGGAATTATATGCAAAAAAACTAGGAATATGCCCGTGCATTGCACGGAACATCAAGATGCATTTTTTTACAAAACACCTGTTGTGATTGACCCATGCAGGAGTAATCCCATGTGTAAAAACTAATGACATCTCGAGAATTTTATTGGAAAAATGGTATCTCGAGAATTTCATTGAAAAATGATATCTCGAGAAAGATGAGAGATAAGGTGAGGAGGAGTGGGGCGTGGTGGTGACTGGTGGTCGGACTGTGCGGAGGCATGGGGATGGAGGGCGCCAGCAGCGGCCACCATGCCAGATTGTTCCAGAGACTTCCTTTTTTAATTGCTCAGCAATGAGGTTGTGGGAGATAAGGATGAAAGAGGCAAGGCCTTATCGGTAAATGTGGAGAGAGGTGCGGGTATCTTTTGTAAAATTGTCATAGTTTGCTTTCTATCCGTCAGATATAGATCGAACGGTCTATATTATAAGATGGCAGGCACACCATCATCACCAACTCGGTTTTTATAAGAAGTAGTAGAGATAAGAGTAGAGATGGAGACTAGGGAGATGCACCATCTACTGCTTCGTGTGCTACTCCTGTTCTCCATTCGGCGGCCGCAACGTCCCCTATAGCCACTCCCTCCTGCGCTCCACTCGGCGGGCGCTGTTGGAATTTGAGCAGCGCACTCGCGCGACTGCTGGCAGCAACGACTTCACTGAAGACGACTTCTTCCCCGACCTCGGCAACCTCTTCCTCAACGACATGGGCGACAACCTCAATGCCAACGGCGCTGCTCCCGTTACACCGTATGTGTTTCTGTCCTTCCTGTTCGAAATCGTGGTAGAATTCATGTTTCTAGTATGTGTCCTAGATTCAATCTGTTCATCTACTGTGTTAGCCCACATGATTAGTTTAATCTCTGTTATAGCCTTCATGATTTATTTTGTGCTTATTCAGATGAAATCTCGTAGTAACTTGCTATTATATTCACCTGGCGCAATGTCCCCTACAGCCACTCCTGTTTCATGGATGGCCTGGTCGATGCCTCCAAGGTGCCTTGTGTCTACGAGAGTTTCGGCTACGAGAGGTACGTCGACCAGCACTCGCTGGCGGAGCATAGTTCCAGATGCGCGCACGCGCCCTGCTACTGCTATGGGTGCATGCCGCCGTTTGAGGGCTCGACGGCGAGCCTCGTGCATCACCTCATGGCACCGTCCGTTGAACACTACTAGCCCGCAGCCATCAAGTATGAAACATGCTACCCGTTCACCAAGCCGGAGTCGCTAGAGGATCAACGCCGCCTGCTAGTCGCGGAGGAGGACGACATCGTCTTCCTCTTGATCATGGGCACTGGCGAGGCCCGTGCAGGCCACCGCCCCGTCTTTGTAGTGTGCGTCTGAAAGTGCAACTATCCCTAGGTGGTTTTGGTGATTCATAACAACATATAGCTCATTGAGCTAATGCTATTCCAAGATGATTATTTCAGGAAAGCTCAATGATTGGCATGGCATGGATGTGAAAGTGGGACCCTCAAAATGCTAAGGACAAAGGATTGGCTCAAGCTCAAAAGCTCAAGACTCTTCATTTTATATTTTAGTGATCCAAGATCACATTGAGTCTTTAGGAAAACCCAATACTATCAAGGAGGGATGAGGTGTTGCTTAATGAGCCTCTTGCTTCATGTGCTTAGTGATATGCTCCAAAACCTTCAACTACTTTCCCATATCCACATATGACCTAAACCCTAAGCCAAACTCGGTCCTATCGATTCTTCCTATCCGGCGCCACCGAGTTTCACTTGTCATAAGCCACTGCCAAACCCTAGCATTTCGGTTCTACCGATAGGGATCTCGGTCTCACCGAGATGGGGTTGCAAACTCTCTGTTTCCCTTTCATAACTTTTCGGTCTCACCGAAAGAGCGAATCGGTCCCACCGAGATTGCAATGTAAATTCAGTGTTTCCCCTTTGTAACTTTCTGTCTCACCGAAAGAGCAAATCGGTCCCACCGAGTTTGCCTGACCAACTCTCTGGTTAGCTAATTACCAAATTCGGTCTCACCGAGTTTGTGTAATTGGTCTCACCGAGATTACGTTATGCCCAAACCCTAACCATATCGGCTCCACCAAGTTGCATGTCAGTCCCACCGAAAATCTCTAACGGTCACTAGGTTTACATTTTCGGTCCGACCGAGTTTGTTGATTCGGTCCCACCGAGATTGGAAAACTGTGTGTAACGGTTGGATTTTGTGTGGAGGCTATATATACCCCTCCACCTCCTCTTCATTCGTGTGAGAGCCAGTGGAGAGAGCCATCAGAACACATACACCATTCCAATTCATATGTTCTGAGAGAGAACCACCTACTCATGTGTTGAGACCAAGACATTCCATTCCTACCATATGAATCTTGATCTCTAGCTTCTCCAAGTTGCCTTCCACTCAAATCTTCTTTCTACCAAATCCAATCCTATGAGAGAGAGTTGAGTGTTGGGGAGACTATCATTTGAAGCACAAGAGCAAGGAGTTCATTACCTACACACCATTTGTTACTTCTTGGAGAGTGGTGTCTCCTAGATTGGCTAGGTGTCACTTGGGAGCCTCCGACAAGATTGTGGAGTTGAACCAAGAAGTTTGTAAGGGCAAGGAGATCGCCTACTTCGTGAAGATCTACCGCAAGTGAGGCAAGTCCTGTGTGGGCGATGGCCATGGTGGGATAGACAAGGTTGCTACTTCGTGGACCCTTTGTGGGTGGTTGCTTCTTCGTGGACCCTTCGTGGGTGGAGCCCTTCGTGGACTCGCGCAATCGTGACCCTTCGTGGGTGGAGCCCTGTGTGGACTCCCGCAACCGTTACCCTTCGTGGGTTGAAGTCTCCATCAACATGGATGTAGGATAGCACCACCTATCCGAACCACGGGAAAAACATCTGCGTCTCCAATTGCGTTTGAAATCTCCAAACCCTTCCCTTTACATTCTTGCAAGTTGCATGCTTTACTTTCTGCTGCCAATATACTCTTTGCATGCTTGCTTGAATTGTGTGATGATTGCTTGACTTGTCCTAAAATAGCTAAAATCTGCCAAGAACTAAAATTGGGAAAAGGTTAAGTTTTTATTTGGTCAAGTAGTCTAATCACCCCCCTCTAGACATACTTTCGATCCTACAAGTGGTATCAGAGCTTTGGTCTCCATTTGCTTTGATCTCCATAGCTTTTGGTGGTCATAGCCTTGGTTTCACAGCCTAGGAGAGTATGGCGTCTAGCGAGGGAAATTATCACCGTAGAGGTCCTTACTTTGATGGTACTAATTTTGCTAGTTGGAAGCATAAAATGAAAATGCATATTCTTGGACATAATCCCGCCGTTTGGGCTATTGTGTGTGTTGGTTTGCAAGGTGACTTCTTTGATGGGAGAGAACCAAACCGTGAAGCTACCGCGGATGAGTTGAAGATGTTGCAATACAATGCTCAAGCTTGTGATATTCTCTTCAATGGATTGTGCCCCGAAGAATTCAACAAAATCAGCCGTCTTGAGAATGCAAAGGAAATTTGGGACACTTTGATTGATATGCATGAAGGTACCGACTCCGTCAAGGAATCCAAGTTGGATGTGCTTCAAAGCCAACTTGACAAGTTCAAGATGAAGGATGGTGAAGGTGTCGCTGAAATGTACTCTAGGCTTGCTCTCATCACAAATGAGATTGCCGGCTTAGGAAGTGAAGAGATGACCGATAGATTCATCATCACGAAGATTCTAAGAGCCTTCGATGGAAAATATGATATCGTGTGCACATTGATCCAAATGATGCCCAATTACAAAGATCTCAAGCCAACGGAGGTGATTGGAAGAATTGTTGCTCATGAGATGTCACTTAAGGATAAAGAGGAACTTCACAACAAATCAAGTGGTGCCTATAAAGCCTCATGTGAAGCCCCTACATCATCAAGTGAGAAACAAGACTTCAATGAAGAATTGAGCTTAATGGTGAAGAACTTCAACAAGTTCTACAAGAGTAGAAGCAAAGATAGAAGCTTCAAGTCAAGGTCCTACAATGACAAAAGATCTTCTAGTCGAGAGCGAAACTGCTACAATTGTGGAAGACCCGGACACTATTCCAATGAGTGTACGGCTACCTACAAGAGAAGAGAAGATTCTCCAAAAAGAAGAAGCAAAGGATCACCACCAAGAGAGAGAAGGAGTAGAGATGATCGTTATGAACGAAGATACTCACGGAGAAGCAAGGATTCAGAAAGGAAGGAAAAATCATCAAGAAGCTACACAAGACGAAGACATCAAGCTCATGTTGGTGAATGGGTATCCGGCTCCGACTCCGACAGCCACTCCGAGAGAAGTTATCACTCCGACTCCGAAGATACTCAAGATGAAGGTGTTGCTGGTCTAGCACTTGTGTCAACCAACTCCTACGACATATTTGACTCACCAAATGAAGGAATTGGAAGATGCTTCATGGCCAAAGGTCCTAAGGTAACACACCCCGAGTATGTTGATTTCAATAGTGATGAAGATGACTTGTTAGGAGATGATTTGCTTGTTGACAACTCTAGTGACGAATACTATGATGAAACGTCAATTAAACATGCTAACCAAGATAAAACGAATGACAATGATAAGGAGAAGATTGAGGCTCTAACTAAAGAACTAAACACTCTTAAGTTAGCTCATGAAACCATCTTCGAAGATCATCGAGAACTTTTAAGAGCTCATGAGAAATTACGCTTTGAAAAGCTCAATCTTAAGCAAGAGCATGAGTTCTTAAAATCAATCAATGATGATCTCTGTAAGAAAAGTTCTTCTTACATTGCCAAGCGTTTACTCTTATCTACTTACATGCCTCAAGTCAAGTCTAGTAATAAGAACAAGAAAGATTCTTCCTCTAGTAGTAACAATGATCATGCTAAATCCAATATTGTTGCTTCTAGCAGTTCTCTTGATTTCACTAATGATTCTCTTAGCCAAGTTACACTTGAGCAAGAAAATAGTTCATTGAAGGGAATTATAGAGAAAGGAGTGTACAAAAGCCTTGCCAGGAGTAAGCAATCCGAGGAAATTGTGCGCAAGCAAGGAATGCACCGGAAGAATCAAGGTGTTGGTTTTGAACGAAAGGTCAATGCCAATGGAGTTGAGTGGGAAGAAGATCAATACCCCAAGACAAAGTTTGTCCCACAACAAGAGAAGTATGATACTTCTTTCAAGGGGACACAAGCTCAAGATGATCTTCCACCACAAGACTACAAGCAAAAAGGCAAGGACAAGCTTCAAGAGGAAATCGACGCATTTGAAGAAGCTCCTAAGACCTTAGTCAAGTGGATTCCCAAGACTACTTCAAGTTCCACTTCATCAAGTACGACTACAACTCCAAGGATTCCCATCAAGATGGTGTGGATCCAAAAGAAGAAGAACTAGAGAGTTCTCGAGGGTGACTCCGCCAACATACTTCACTCTTATCATTTTGGCAAGAACAAATGCAATCAACTTCCACATCTTGCACTAGTTCAAGGAGTCACAAACCCTCTTGTTGGTAAGACAAGGGACAAGGTAACCTAAAAGTCTTCATGGACATCATCTTGTGTGTGCATCACTCTATGTCTATGGATATCCTTGTTTGTTCCTTGTGGGACTAACCCATGTAGGTATTGAAAGTGCAATTCACTCAAATGGATAGCTCCAAGTGATCTACATCAACATTGAGCATCCACATCTTCAACATCTACATGAAGTCATCATCGACAAAACCCAAGGTTAGTTCATCCCTCTTAGGGGGGATATCACATCTAGGGGGAGCTTTACTCTAAGACTTGAGCTAAAGCAACTCTAAAGATGTGAACACAACAATGCTTTATGTAAAAGTGGTAACCCCACTTGAGCTTAAATGATGAGTATGACCTATGATCAAGTGTTCTCACTTGACTCCTAAGTCAATATACTCATATATAGATGACCTAGCCATCGCAAATTTCTTGATAGATGCTAGAATTGGTTGTGCATGTCTTGCCACATATTTCATTTGCCATCTTATTGTGTGAGCATGCTGGTTGCATATTTTACTCATTCGAGGACATCCACTTGTTGTTTTGATTGTTCGGTTTTATTTCTTTTTGCCAAGTGGATGGACAAGAATTCCTAAGAACCTCCTCTAGCTATCTATGCTTTTCTCGTCTCAAACTCTATTCATGCTGCATCACAAAATTTGATCAAGTCAGATTCGAACCACTCTGTGTGAGGAGCGCTCGGAGTCCCCGATTCGTCATAGACTTAAACTTCCAAAACCTCTTTATGATTCTCGGTCTGACCAATACCCCACTTTCGGTCCTACCGAGATCATTAAGTTGATCTAGGTTTTCGATCTCGGTGCAACCGATTTGAACATTTCGGTCACACCGAGTTTCAGTAACTGCCTGCAGTTATGAATCTCGGTGCCACCGAGTTGTTCCACTCGGTCACACCGACAGGGTCGGGCTATAAATAGTCACGGGAAATTTTTTGGAAATTTCTCCGAACCCCTTCGCCCGCGCGATAGCCTGCTCTGCCCTCGTGGTCTCCAGATCGTCTTCTCGCCGCCAGCCGCCTCCAGTCGCTGGTCTCCATCGCCGTCAACGGGAATTCTGCCCCGCCGTTGCCGCCGTAGCAAGTCCCCGCCGAACTAGGGTATGGACTTGATCTTTTTGCTATTCTCCAATCTGATTCCTAGCACATTGTGATCTTCATGATTCTTGCCACGATTGAAACACTCCTATCCAGTCAAAACGCTCATAGATTAGGTTTGATTCGAAAATTCTAGGTTTAGGTCTCCGCCGAAACCATCTCGGACCCACCGAGTTGAAAAACTCGGTCCCACCGATTTGGCTTATGCCATTGCACAAGTGAGACTCGGTCTGACCGAGAATTACTTATCGGTGTGACTGATTTTGGAACTCTGTGAAACCCTAGCAGTCTCGGTGCCACCGAACTATGACTCGGTCCTACCGAGTTCACTAGTTTAGGTTCCAAAACTGCTTCGGTATCACCGAGTTTGAAAATTGGTAGATCCGAGATGATTTCAGTGGGAAACTAAAACTAAGTTTTTGAATCATTCTTTTGCAAAAATATCTGCATTTTGTGATGCTCATCTTTTCTACCTCATCCATAAACTGTTCACAGGGTCAGCAGTCAGAGCTTGCAGCATGTCTGATCAAAGTGACAGCTAGAACATGTCAGAGCAGCAGGTGCACATGAGTGAGGGCACTAGTCCCTCTAGCTCTTCAGATGAAGGCAGCAGGAGCACCCCTAGCAACTTGCCAAAGGCTGCCACCAGACAGAGGAAGAAGAGAACTTCAGACTCCAAAGATGAAGACTATGTGGCAGAGGAAGAGGCCACTTCCAAGAGAGTTGAGCCAGCTCAAGGCACAAAGCCAGGCCTAAAGATCAAAAGGCCAGCAGGCAGGCAACCCATGTCAAAGGCAAGAGCCTCAACTGAGAAGCCCACTCCCCAAGAGCCAGTTGCTGCAGAAGGAAAGAAGAGGAAGGAAAGGGTCAAGAAGAACGTAGCCAGAGTGCTAGGAAAGGCTTCCATCATGGAAGAGGAAGAGGAAGAAGAGGTAGATGCACCAGCACCCAAGGCACCCAAGCTGATGGGTGATGCCATAAGATCAGGGGCTACTGCATCTAAGCCCAAAGCTGCCTCCAAGCCCAAGTCTGCACCCAAGAGGAATACAAGGAGCATTCCTGCAGCTGAGAAGAACAAGGCCCCAGTGCCTGAGACTGTTGCTGAAGAAGAGGAAGAGAATGTTCTGAGAAAGCTCAAGCCCAAGATCCCAGACCACAACGATGCTCATCCTGTGGCTGAGGACATGAAGCTCAGGAGAGATTCAGGGCTGAGGAAGTGGAGAGAAGCAGATCCGTATGCTTCAAGGAGAAGGACTTCCGTGGATTACAGGTTCCACCCCAAGGAGCAGCAAGATTTTTATGAGACAGTTTTGCTTGATAAGAAGCCCATAGTCTGTGATATGAGATGGGTCGACTGGACCTACATGAAGGAGAATGAGGAGCACTACCCTGGGGTATTTGCTAGCTTTAGTGCTTGTGGAGTTGCTGACTTTGTTGGGCAGAAGCTCACAAAGTGGAACGAGGAGCTGATCATGCAATTCTACTCCACAGCACATTTTTATTCAGATGGGAGGATCATATGGATGTCTGAGGGTACAAGGTACCAATCTACAGTGGCTGAGTGGGCACAGCTCATTAATGCCCCAGAGGAGCATGATGATGACTTGGACATATATGCCAAGAAGAAAATGGACCACAATTCCATGTCCAATATGTATAAGGAAATTCCAAATGAGGCACTTGACACTTTCAAATTTGGCTCAATGCACTATCTTCTGTCAGGACTGCCAACCATCAATTGGATCTTGAGGCACACCTTGTTGCCCAAGTCAGGTGATCACAAGATGATCAGAGGCCATGCGATCAACTTGCTACATGTATTTGATGTGCCTCAGAAGTTCAAGGTGATGAGCCTCATAGTGGAAACTATCAAAAGGACTGCAGCAGATCAGAAGAGGAGTTGCGGATATGCCCCTCAAATTCAGGAGCTCATCAACTCCAAGATGGGCACGGGCATATATTTATTGGACAAGGAACACCTACCCATCCGTCCAGATTTTGAGGACAATGAAGTTGTCATGACTGAAAATGAACCTTCATCTGCCCAAGCATTTGCAAAGAAGGAGAAGGCAAGGAAGGAGAAAGGTGCCAAGATGCCAACTCAAGAGGAGGCATCTGAGTACTTCTTGAAGACCAAACAAGAGCAGCTTGGTTACCTCATTGCATCCACCCTGCGGATTGAGAAAGGACTAGCCACCCTAACTCAAAACCAGGCAAGCCTAGAGAGAATCATGGAACAAAAGTTCTATGACTTGGATGTCAAGGTAACGGAGATTCAGACTGCAGTGGAGCAGCTCCAAGATGATATGCAGGAGAGGAGAGGTAGGACTACCACTCATGCCTTTGCCAGAGTGCCCAGAGGTCCAAGGTCGTCTGCCGTGCCAGTTGCTGACACAAGAGCCACCACCTCAGCACCAGCCACAGCCTCAGTTCCACCAGCTCCAGCATCTACCTCAGCTCCAACTCCAGCGTCTACTTCAGCGTCTACCGAAGCCTTCGTCCTTGGAGTGATCCGGACTCCACCACCACCAGAAGATCAAGCCTGAGCGTCAATCTAGTGCTATGCATTTTCTAGGAACTTTTTGGTAACTTGTTGCCAAAGGGGGAGAAGATGTATAGATCATAGGCTTCGAGAGAGAGAGTGTTGCTTTTCTCTCTTGCTTTATTTGGTGTTTTTTTCAAACTTGTTTGCTTTTGAGTGCTTGAGATACTACATCATTATTTGTGAGACATTGATGATCATGTGTTTGATCATAAGCTACACTTAATGCTTGATGAATGCTATTATCTTATCTATCTTATGTGATCATTCACTATTCTTGGTGATGAGTGCATGTATTTCATTCTTATCATTTTAAGCGCTCCAACAAGATGTATGTGACATGGAAGAGTAACCCATGATTCTAACTCCCTGTGCATTTGCAGTCCAAAGCAAATTTTAAATATGCACAAATTTAGGGGGAGCTCTTACTTATCACATACCTCTCAAAGCGACGAAATATTTCATGCTTATTATCATTTGTCGAAGCTTTGATCTATATGTTGTCATCAATTACCAAAAAGGGGGAGATTGAAAGTGCAACTATCCCTAGGTGGTTTTGGTAATTCATAACAACATATAGCTCATTGAGCTAATGCTATTCCAAGATGATTATTTCAGGAAAGCTCAATGATTGGCATGGCATGGATGTGAAAGTGGAACCCTCAAAATGCTAAGGACAAAGGATTGGCTCAAGCTCAAAAGCTCAAGACTCTTCATTTTATATTTTAGTGATCCAAGATCACATTGAGTCTTTAGGAAAAGCCAATACTATCAAGGAGGGATGAGGTGTTGCTTAATGAGCCTCTTGCTTCATGTGCTTAGTGATATGCTCCAAAACCCTCAACTACTTTCCCATATCCACATATGACCTAAACCCTAAGCCAAACTCAGTCCTATCGATTCTTCCTATCCGGCGCCACCGAGTTTCACTTGTCATAAGCCACTGCCAACCCTAGCATTTCGGTTCTACTGATAGGGATCTCGGTCTCACCGATATGGGGTTGCAAACTCTCTGTTTCCCTTTCGTAACTTTTTGGTCTCACCGAAAGAGCGAATTGGTCCCACCAAGATTGCAATGTAAATTCAGTGTTTCCCCTTTGTAACTTTCGGTCTCACCGAAAGAGCAAATCGGTCCCACCGAGTTTGCCTGACCAACTCTCTGGTTAGCTAATTACCAAATTCGGTCTCACCGAGTTTGTGTAATCGGTCTCACCGAGATTACGTTATGCCCAAACCCTAACCATATCGGTTCCACCGAGTTGCATGTCAGTCCCACCGAAAATCTCTAACGGTCACTAGGTTTACATTTTCGGTCCGACCGAGTTTGTTGATTCGGTCCCACCGAGATTGGAAAACTGTGTGTAACGGTTGGATTTTGTGTGGAGGCTATATATACCCCTCCACCTCCTCTTCATTCGTGTGAGAGCCAGTGGAGAGAGCCATCAGAACACATACACCATTCCAATTCATATGTTCTGAGAGAGAACCACCTACTCATGTGTTGAGACCAAGACATTCCATTCCTACCATATGAATCTTGATCTCTAGCCTCTCCAAGTTGCTTTCCACTCAAATCTTCTTTCTACCAAATCCAATCCTATGAGAGAGAGTTGAGTGTTGGGGAGACTATCATTTGAAGCACAAGAGCAAGGAGTTCATTACCTACACACCATTTGTTACTTCTTGGAGAGTGGTGTCTCCTAGATTGGCTAGGTGTCACTTGGGAGCCTCCGACAAGATTGTGGAGTTGAACCAAGAAGTTTGTAAGGGCAAGGAGATCGCCTACTTCGTGAAGATCTAGCGCTAGTGAGGCAAGTCCTGTGTGGGCGATGGCCATGGTGGGATAGACAAGGTTGCTACTTCGTGGACCCTTTGTGGGTGGTTTCTTCTTCGTGGACCCTTCGTGGGTGGAGCCCTTCGTGGACTCGCGCAACCGTGACCCTTCATGGGTGGAGCCCTGTGTGGACTCCCGCAACCGTTACCCTTCGTGGGTTGAAGTCTCCATCAACGTGGATGTAGGATAGCACCACCTATCCGAACCACGGGAAAAACATCCGCGTCTCCAATTGCGTTTGAAATCTCCAAACCCTTCCCTTTACATTCTTGCAAGTTGCATGCTTTACTTTCCGCTGCCAATATACTCTTTGCATGCTTGCTTGAATTGTGTGATGATTGCTTGACTTGTCCTAAAATAGCTAAAATGCCAAGAACTAAAATTGGGAAAAGGTTAAGTTTTTATTTGGTCAAGTAGTCTAATCACCCCCTCTAGACATACTTTCGATCCTACAGCGTCAGGGGTAATGCCGCTGACGCTGACACGAGGCCGTTGTATGGGTGTGTGATCACTATTACTGCCCCTCAGAGGTACGTGGCGCCCACGCCAGCTCCATGACGCTGACTGGGACTGTGCCGAGCTGCTCCGTTCCCGCCGATGTGGACATGGAAGACCCATGGTATAATTTTCACCCCAATATGGTGCACGGGGACTCCAAGGATCTTCACCTGGACATATGCATTACCAAGTTAAATGTTGATCATTAGTCTTCGCTCAATGTAATCCGTTGTCTAAGCATGTGGAGACTTCTTATTTATATAGTATAGAACCTTCCATGCATGATCTTTGCTCTATTAGAGTATCGTGCTTGAATTAAAGTGTGTCCATTTATGGTTTAGTCTAGAATCTTCCAGGTATGCTTTTGCTCCATTAGAGTTCTTGCTTGCCATTTATGAGATTAACTAGGAATTTTTACTATAGTACTGGTGAAAGACTTATGATGAACCATTTCTTACATCTCCTCTGCCCCCTTCCAAGTCATCCTGATTTAATCCCTCTGTCTAGGTGTATAAGAGCATGGTTAATACTTAATAGTATAGCCAACTGTTGACTATAAGAAAGTGCCATGTCATCTGTAGCCAACATGTATAACAATCGATACTCAAAAACTAATTCTTAAAGATCATTTCTTGCAAAGCACAATAAGTGTTATTTCTTCACAAGTTTTGGATGCAGGTTGAACAGTTGAACGCTTTTGTTTGCAAAAGATACTTTTTATCTATTTCACCCGGATGTTTATGATCTCTAGAGAAGAAATAATATTCAAAGAAACCTATCGATACTCGTTACACATGAGATGACCCCCACATCCTTTGTCAAAATAAACAACTCCCCGTTCAATGCATTTCACTGTCGCGTGCAACGCACGAGCACCTTACTATATATTAGTACGACCATAAATTTAACTAACATTATGTATAGTACGATAAATGCTCATGCATGTCACCAAAAATTATATCATTGAAAACTATGTTCAAATACGAATCCAACAATATAGTTTTTGTTGACATGCACTAACATTTTGTTAGTTAAATCTTCAGTCAAATTCAATGGGGGACTAATAAACCACGACCGAAGTAGTACTAGTGTAGAGGGCGGCGCTGCACGGGAGTCTCACCCCGCTCGTGGCGCGGTAGTAAAGCCGTCATATCACAAAACCCCACCACTCCAAGTAAAAAGTGGCCTGGTAAAATAAATGGATAAGCAACCATCACATCCCTCCGTCTTTTTTTCATTTCATCTCTCTGCATTTACTTTCTCCGGTTCATCTCGCACACTCGATCCCTAGCTAGTACTCCTAGTATCCCTAGCCACTACTCCCAGGGCCAGTTCTTTTGGCGGCTTAAAAAATAAGCCGTCTCTTCCCCAGCTTTTCCCATAAGACTAGTCACAGTGGAGAGTAACATAAGGCGCCTCACACATTTATTCGGGCTTCTAAACTACTAGTACCTCCGTCCTGGTTTATTTTCACCATTGTAATTTGTGCTAAATTTTGACCAAAGATTTAATTGATAAAATGTTAGTGCGTGTGACATGTGACATGCATAAACATTTCATTAGTTAAATTTATGGTCAAAATTTGACACAGATTACAATGGGGACCAATAAACCAGGACGGAGATAGTAGTTATAGGATTACTAATCTAGAAGCCTAAAAGAACTGGCCCGTGGTACTCCTAGTAGTAGTACTCAAGTTGGAATTCCAATTGCACCGCACAACTTGTTAGGCAAAAAATTTGATACAGGGTGTAGGAAGCGGTTTGGGAATTTACATGCCTTCTCGACCAGTGAGATACTCCGTACAAAGTACGATAGAGAAATAACCACAGAGAAGCAAGCTAAAAGTAAACAATCAAACGAGCATTTTTGCATTTGTTTTGCATTGAATCGTTTCACAAGCTTGACTAGTGTTGTTTTTTTTACTTATACAAAAACCGCATCGTAATGTTAAAACGTGCATTTGCACGTTCATAAGTAATAGTAGTAGCGTAGTCTGCAAGCATATATAGAGAGATACGTGTAGTGCGATAGTATATAGTAAAGTTTGTGCTATATACATGTACTTACAAAATGTGTACGGATACACAAGGTTTCCAAACTTTTCCTTTTACATACTTAATTAAGGACACTAATAATTCCCGAACATTCGGGATTTATCATTTGCATCCCAAAACTAATGAGATCGCATTACGAAACTAAATTATTCCTAATAAAAGCCACGTCGCTCGTAGGAGCGCTTGCGGCATGCCACGAGCGCCCTGGTGCGCGGCCGTTTCCTAGCGCGCCGACACAACGCCTCTTCCACAGCCTCGCAACTGTGAGGTGCTGATTGGCGGCTTGCCGGCGGGTGAGCGCGATCTCACCGGTGTGGTGATCCGGCACCAACAGGTACTCCTCCTCGTTGGAAGCATGCACCCGGTCCACGTACCGCCAAGCGTAGATGAGGCGCTTGGGCCCGACTGCACTCAGGTCTTTGGCACGGGCGTCCTCCGCCACCCTCAGGCCCTTGCACGAGCCTTCTGCCAAAGAGCCAATTGCCTGACTCTCTCGGACGCGACATGGGCTTGCCTGGCAGCATGCCTCGCGGCGCGCTTCTCTTCCTCGGCCATCTTCTCCGCCCCTATTTTGGCACGCTCTGCTGGAGGCAAAGCCTCCCATAAGGCGACATCCATTTCTTTCCAAAGATCCTCAAGGATGGGGGGGCTCGGCGGGCGGCACGGTGTTCTCCTCCTAGTGGGGAGCCAACGCGTCCTTCGACGCGTGTGCTGGCGAGACTGGGAACGCCGACGCGTCCACCTCGACGCGTAGCGGTGAGGAGCAGAATGCCGATGCGTCCTCCTCGACTAGTGGCGACGAGGAACGGAACTGCGATGCGTGACCGTCCGTGCGATGCAGCAAGGGGCGCCTAGGGCTTGGGAGGGGCGATGCCATGGTGGTCGACGTGATAGGGAGGGGGAGGAGATAGCGATGAACGTGAGCATTCTTCCGAATGCCGTGGGAGGCGCAGTATTTATAGCGAGCAATGGCACACCTACATAAGATATGGACTGAGCTTCAGTGACTTAACTGCAGGTGTAGTTGTGACCCAATGCACCTATAGTTAAGTAACTGAAGCAGGGTCCCATAAGATATGTTGCGTGATTAACGTAACAACTACGTGGGCATATTTGTTGGAGTAAATTACGGGGGAGGGAAGGGGTGGAAATATTGCTGGTCACAACAGATTGAACGAGCGCGGGGGGAGGAGAGTCATGCATGCAGATTTTTCCACACAGGGTGTAGTGGTGGGACAGCCGGAGGGAGAAGGAGAGTCAAGGAGGCGTTCAGATTTCAAGGCGCACCAAATTATTGCATACGATGATTAAGGCTAGCCATAGTGATGATTACTAGCTGGTATCATGCACACGGGAATAGCAAACATGCTGATGTGGCAAAGAATTAAAGAAGAGAGGGGGGTTAGTGTAACGTAGGTAGTACCATATCATGTTAAATACTATGCTACTTTGTGTCATGCATGGCACTATAAAGGTAGGCCCGTATCATACACTAGTATCATGCACATGATACTAGTATATGATACTTTCTACTATGAGTAGCCTAAAGAGAATATTAACTAATCTCTACTCTCTACTCTTATAAAAAACATAGTTGGTGATGATGGTGTGCCTTCCATCCTGCAATATAGGTCGTCCAATCTATATCTAACGGATAGGAAGGAAACTATGACAATTTACCCGCACTCCTCTCCACATTTGCACATAAGGCCTTCCCTCGTTCATCATTTTCTCCCACAAGATATTGGTGTTCCTTGCAATGCACGGGCATCTTGCTAGTGCACATAAAAATATTTGTCATTTACTAGTGTTCATGCATGCATGCAATGCGATAATGCATTGGTAAACACATTTTTTTAAGAATAAGAGCATTAATTGAGTACTTTTGCAGACTACAAAAACTATTCCACCGCCTCTATCTTGGTAAGAGTAGGTGAAAATTTTGAATCGAGCCCATTAAACTACAAGGGAGGTAGTAGTACTCTAATAGCGAACCTTGTTGTGATGACTAGATAGGACATGGCACGCACCTGGATGGAGGAACTAGGCTGCATTATGCATATAAGTTTTTTCTGAAGTCAATGTACCTCTACTTTGACCAAACTTATATAAAAATGTATCAACATTCACAATGTCAAATCAATATTTTTATACTCACTAGAAAACATAGTTTCATAAAATATATATTTGGTACTGTAGATATTGATATTTTTAGTATAAATTTGGTCAAAAACTTCGCAAACTTTGACTTGACACAAATCTTACGCGGAGTAAAAAGGACTAGAGGGAGTATCTGAAATGGAAAGTAGCATGCAATTTCAAAAAAATTCCTACGATCACGCAAGATCTATCTAGGATATGCATAGCAATGAGAGGGGGAGAGTGTGTCCACGTACACTCGTAGACCGAAAGCAGAAGCATTAGGTTAACACGGTTGCTGTAGTCGAACGTATTCACGATCCAACATATCTAGTACCGAACGTACGTCACCTCCGAGTTCAGCACACCTTCAGCTTGATGATGTCCCTCGAACTCTTGATCCAACAGAGGTTCGAGGGAGAGTTTCATCAGCACGACAGCGTGGTGACGGTGATGGTGATGTGATCCGCGCACAGCTTCGCCTAAGCACTACGTGAATATGACCGGAGGAGTAAACCGTGCAGGGAGACGCCGCACATGGCTTGGAACAATTGGTGTGTCTGCAAGGGGTGCCCTGCCCATGTATATAAAGGAGGAGGGGAGGAGGGCGGCCACCAGGGGCACGCCAAGGAGAGGGGAGTCCTACTAGGACTCCAAGTCCTAGTAGGATTCTCCCCCCTCTTTTCCTTCTCACGGAGGGGGAAAGGGGGAAGGGAGAGGGAAGAGGAGAAGGAAAGGGGGGCGCGTCCCCTCCCCTAGTCCAATTCGGACTCGCCATGGGAGGGGGGCGCGACCACCCCTTGTGGGCTGCCTCCTCTCTCCCCTATGGCCCATGTAGGCCCAATATTTCCCCGGGGGGGGGGGGGGGGGGTCCAGTAACCCCTCGGTACTCCGATAAATATCCGAAATGTACCGAAACCATTCCGGTGTCCGAATACCTTCGTCCAATACATCAATCTGTACATCTTGACCATTTCAAGACTCCTCGTCATGTCCGTGATCTCATCCGGGACGCCGAACAAACTTCGATCACCAAAACACATAACTCATAATACAAATCGTCATTGAACGTTAAGCGTGCGGACTCTATAGGTTGGAGAACTATGTAGACATGACCGAGACACATCTCCGATCAATAACCAACAACGGAACCTGGATGCTCATATTGGTTCCTACATATTCTACGAAGATCTTTATCGGTCAAACCGTAATGACAACATACATCATTCCCTTTGTCATCGGTATGTTACTTGCCCGAGATTCGATCGTCGGTATCCTCATACCTAGTTCAATCCTGTTACCGGAAAGTCTCTTTACTCTTTTCATAATGCATTATCCTGCAACTAACTCATTAGTGACAATGCTTGCAAGGCTTATCAGGATATGCATTACTGAGAGGGCCCAGTGATACCTCTCTGATACTCGGAGTGACAAATCCTAACCTCGATCTATGCCAACCCAACAAAAACCTTTAGAGACACCTATAGAGCATCTTTATAATCACCTAGTTACATTGTGACGTTTGATTACACACAAGGTGTTCCTCCAGTATTCGGGAGTTGCATAATCTCATAGTCAAAGGAATATGTATAAGCCATGAAGAAAGCAATAGCAATAAAACTTAACGATCATTATGCTAAGCTAACAGATGGGTCTTGTACATCACATCATTCTCCTAATGATGTGACCCCGTTCATCAAATGACAACACGTGTCTATGGTTAGGAAACTTAACCATCTTTGATTAACGAGCTAGTCAAGTAGAGGCATACTAGGGACACTTTGTTTTGTCTATGTATTCACACATGTATCAAGTTTCCGGTTAATACAATTCTAGCATGAATAATAAACATTTATCATGATATAAGGGAATATAAATAACAACTTTATTATTGCCTCTAGGGCATATTTCCTCCAGTCTCCCACTTGCACTAGAGTCAATAATCTAGATTACATTGTAATGATTCTAACACCCATGGAGTCTTGGTGCTCATCATGTTTTGCTCGTGGAAGGGGCTTAGTCAACAGGTGTGCAACATTCAGATCCATGTGTATTTTGAAAATATCTATGTCTCCCTCCTTGACTTGATCGCAGATGGAGTTGAAGCGTCTCTTGATGTGTTTGGTTCTCTTGTGAAATCTAGATTCCTTTGCTAAGGCAATTTCTCTAGTATTGTCACAAAATATTTTCATTGGACCCGATGCACTAGGTATTACACCTAGATCAGATATGACCTCCTTCATCCAGACTCCTTCATTTGCTTCTTTCGAAGCAGCTATGTACTCCGCTTCACACGTAGATCCTGCCACGACGCTCTGCTTGGAACCGCACCAACTGACAGCTCCACCATTCAATATAAATATGTATCCGTTTGTGACTTAGAGTCATCTGAATGAGTGTCAAAGCTAGCATCGATGTAACCATTTACGACAAGCTCTTTGTCACCTCCATAAACGAGAAACATATCCTTAGTCCTTTTTAGGTATTTTAGGATGTTCTTGACGACTGTCTAGTGATCCACTCCTGGTTCACTTTGGTACCTCTCTGCTAAACTTATAGCAAGGCACACATCAGGTATGGTACACAGCATTGCATACATGTTAGAAACTATGGCTGAAGGATATGGAATGACTTTCATTTTCTCTCTATCTTCTGCAGTGGTCGGGCATTGAGTCTGACTCAATTTCACACTTTGTAACACAGGCAAGAACCCTTTCATTGACCGATCCATTTTGAAATTCTTCAAAACTTTATCAAGGTATGTGCTTTGTCAAAGTCCAATTAAGCGTCTTGATCTATCTATATAGATCTTGATGCCCAATATATAAGCAGCTTCACCGAGGTCTTTCATTGAAAAATTCTTATTCAAGTATCCTTTTATGCTATCCAGAAATTCAGTATTATTTCCAATCAACATTATGTCATCCACATATAATATTAGAAATGCTACAGAGCTCCCACTCACTTTCTTGTAAATACATGCTTCTCCAAAAGTCTGTATAAAACCATATGCTTTGATCACACTATCAAAGCATATATTCCAACTCCGAGAGGCTTGCACCAGTCCATAAATGGATCGCTGGAGCTTGCACACTATATTAGCACCTTTAGGATCGACAAAACCTTCTGGTTGCATCATATACAACTCTTCTTTAAGAATCCATTAAGGAATGCAGTTTTGACGTCCATTTTCCAAATTTCATAATCATAAAATGCGGCAATTGCTAACATGATTCGAAAAGACTTACACATCGCTACGGGTGAGAAGGTCTCATCGTAGTCAACTCCTTGAACTTGTCAAAAACCTTTCGCAACAAGTCAAGCTTTGTAGACAGTAACATTACCATCAGTGCCAGTCTTCTTCTTGAAGATCCATTTATTCTCTATGGCTTGCCGATCATCGGGCAAGTCAACCAAAGTCCATACTTTGTTCCCAAACATGGATCCCATCTCAGGTTTCATGGCCTCAAGCCATTTCGTGGAATCTGGGCTCATCATCGCTTCCTCATAGTTCTTAGGTTCGTCATGGTCTAGTAACATGACTTCCAGAATAGGATTACCGTACCACTCTGGTGCGGAACATACTCTGGTTGACCTATGAGGTTTGATAGTAACTTGATCTGAAGTTTCCTGATCATCATCATTAGCTTCCTCACTAATTGGTGTAGGCATCACTGGAACTGATTTTTGTGTTGAACTACTTTTCAATTCGAGATAAAGTACAACTACCTCATCAAGTTCTACTTTCCTCGCACTCACTTCTTTCGAGAGAAACTCCTCTAGAAATGATCCATTCTTAGCAACAAATATCTTGCCTTTGAATCTGTGATAGAAGGTGTACCCAACGGTTTCTTTTGGGTATCCTATGAAGACACATTTCTCTGATTTGGGTTCGAGCTTATCAGGCTGAAGCTTTTTCACATAAGCATCGCAACCCCAAACTTTAGGAAACGACAACTTAGGTTTCTTGCTAAACCATAGCTCATAGGGTGTCATCTCAACGGATTAGATGGTGCCCTATTTAACGTGAATGCAGCCGTCTCTAAAGCATAACCCCAAAACGATAGTGGTAAATCGGTAAGAGACATCATAGATCGCACCATATCTAATAAAGTACGGGTACGACGTTCGGACACACCATTACGCTGTGGTGTTCCAGGTGGTGTGAGTTGCGAAACTATTCCACATTGTTTCAAATGAAGACCAAACTCGTAACTCAAATATTCGCCTCCGCGATCAGATCGTAGAAACTTTATCTTCCTGTTACGATGATTTTCCACTTCACTCTGAAATTCTTTGAACTTTTCAAATGTTTCAAACTTATGTTTCATTAAGTAGATATACCCATATCTACTCAAATCATCTGTGAAGGTCAGATGATAACTATACCCGTCGTGAGCCTCAACACTCATCGGACCGCATACGTTGGTATGTATTATTTCCAATAAGTTAGTAGCTCACTCCGTTGTTCTAGAGAACGAAGTCTTAGTCATCTTGCCCATGAGGCATGGTTCGCAAGCATCAAGTGATTCATGATCAAGTGATTCCAAAAGCCCATCAGCATGGAGTTTCTTCATGCGCTTTACACCAATATGACCTAAACGGTAGTGCCACAAATAAGTTGCACTATCATTATTAACTTTGTATATTTTGTCTTCAGTATTGTGAATATGTGTATCACTATGATGGAGATTCAACAAAAATATACCACTCATCAAGGGTGCATGACGATAAAAGATATTACTCATATAAACAGAACAACCATTATTCTCTGATTTAAATGAATATCCATCTAGCATCAAATAAGATCCAAATATAATGTTCATGCTCAACGCTGGCACCAAATAACAATCATTCAGGTCTAAAACTAATCCCAAAGGTAGATGTAGAGGTAGTGTGCCAACAGCGATCACATCGACCTTGGAACCATTTCCGATGCGCATCATCACCTTGTCCTTAGCCAATCTTCATTTAATCCGTAGCCCCTGTTTCCAGTTGCAAATATGAGCAAAAGAAACTAGTGGTCTTGTTAACCATCAACACTTGATGCTCCTTCTTGATTTCTACCTCCGCAACCTTAAGCATCGCGAAGAGCTCGGGAATTGTCTTTTCCATCCCCTACATATTATAGTTCATCACGAAGCCTTTATAGAATGGTGGCAGTGATTGAAGAACTCTGTCAATGAAACTATCATCCGGAAGACTAACTCCCAGCTGAGTCAGGTGGTTACGGTAGCCAGACATTCTGAGTATGTGTTCACTGACAGAACTATTCTCCTCCATCTTGCAGCTATAGAACTTGTTGGAGACTTCATATCTCTCAACTCAGGCATTTGCTTGAAATATTAACTTCAACTCCTGGAACATCTCATATGCTCCATGACGGTCAAAATGTCTTTGAAGTCCCGATTCTAAGCCGTAAAGCATGCCACACTAAACTATCGAGTAGTCATCAGATTTAGCTTGCCAGACATTCATAACGTCCGGTGTTGCTCCTGCAGCAGGCCTTGCACCCAGCGGTGCTTCGAGGACGTAACTCTTCTATGCAGCAATGAGGATAATCCTCAAGTTACGGACCCAGTCTGTGTAGTTGCTACCATCATCTTTCAACTTAGCTTTCTCGAGGAACGCATTAAAATTCAAGGGAACGGTAGCATGGGCCATTGATCTACAGCAACATAGATATGAAAAAACTATTAGGACTAAGTTCATGATAAATTTAAGTATAATTAATCATATTACTAAAGAACTCCCACTTAGATAGACATCCCTCTAGTCATTTAAATGATCACGTGATCCATATCAACTAAACCATGTCCGATCATCACGTGACATGGAGTAGTTTTCAATGGTGAACATCTCTATGTTGATCATATCTACTATATGATTCACGTTCGACCTTTCGGTCTCAGTGTTCCGAGGCCATGTGTGTACATGCTAGGCTCGTCAAGTTTAACCTGAGTATTCGACATGTGCAAAACTGTCTTACACCCGTTGTATGTCTTGGCACGACGAAATATAGCAACGGTGCATACTCAGGGAGAACACTCATACCTTGAAATTTAGTTAGGGATCATCTTATAATGCTACCGCTGTACTAAGCAAAATAAGATGCATAAAAGATAAACATCACATGCAATCAAAATATGTGACATGATATGGCCATCATAATCTTGTGCCTTTGATCTCCATCTCCAAAGCACCGTCATGATCTCCATGGTCACCAGCTTGACACCTTGATCTCCATCGTAGCGTTGTTGTCGTCTCGGCAACTATTGCTTCTACGACTATCGCTAACGCGTAGTGATAAAGTAAAGCAATTACATGGCGATTGCATTTCATACAATAAAGCGACAACCATAAGGCTCCTGCCAGTTGTCGATAACGTCTACAAAACATGATCATCTCATACAATAACTTATATCACATCATGTCTTGACCATATCTCATCACAACAAGCCCTGCAAAAACAAGTTAGACGTCCTGTACTTTTTTGTTCCAAGTTTTACGTGGCTTCTACGGGCTTCTAGCAAGAACCGTTCTTACCTACGCATCAAAACCACAACGATTTTTCGTCAAGTGTGCTATTTTAACCTTCAACAAGGACCGGCCATAGTCAAACTCGATTCAACTAAAGTTGGAGAAACTGACACCCGCCAGCCACCTTTATGCAAAACAAGTTGCATGTCTGTCAGTGGAACCGGTCTCATGAACGTGGTCACGTAAGGTTGGTCCGGGCCGCTTCATCCAACAATGCCACCGAATCAAAGCATGACGTTGGTGGTAAGCAGTATGACTATGATCGCCCGCAACTCTTTGTGTTCTACTCGTGCATATCATCTATGCATAGACCTTGCTCTGATACGACTAAAAGGAAACGTAGAATGCAATTTAAAAAAAATCCTACAATCATGCAAGATCTATCTAGGAGATGCATAGCAACGAGAGGGGGAGTGTGTCCACGTACCCTCGTAGACCGAAAACGGAAGCGTTAGTTTAAGACAATTGATGTAGTCGAACGTCTTCACGATCCAACCGATCTAGTACCGAACGTACGTCACCTCCAAATTCAGCACACGTTCAGCCCGATGACGTCCCTCGAACTCTTGATCCAGCAGAGGGTCGAGGGAGACTTTCGTCAGCACGACGACGTGGTGACGATGATAGTGATGTGATCCGCGCAGGGCTTCGTCTAAGCACTAATCGAATATGAGCGGAGGAGTAAACCGTCGAGGGAGAGGCCGCTCATGGCTTGGAACAATTGGTGTGTCTCCAAGGGGTGCCTTGCTCACATATATAAAGGAGGAGGGGAGGAGGCCGGCCACTAGGGGCACGCCAAGGAGAGGGGAGTCCTACTAGGACTCCAAGTCTTAGTAGGATTCGCCCCCCTCTTTTCCTTCTCATGGAGGGGGGAAGGGGGAAGGGGAGGGAAGAGGGGAAGGAAAGGGGGGCGCGCCCCCTCCCCTAGTACAATTCGGACTCCCCATGGGAGGGGGGCACTGCCACCCCTTGTGGGCTGCCTCCCCTCTCCCATATGGCCCATGTAGGCCCAATATCTCCTCGGGGGGTTCCGGTAACCCCTCGGTACTATGATAAATATCTGAAATGTCCTGAAACCATTCCGGTGTTCGAATACCTTCGTCCAATATATCAATCTTTACCTCTCAACCATTTCGAGACTCCTCGTCATGTCCGTGATCTCATCCGGGACTCCGAAAAAACTTCGGTCACCAAAACACATAACTCATAATACAAATCGTCATCGAACGTTAAGTGTGCGGACCCTACGGGTTCGAGAACTATGTAGACATGACCGAGACACATTTTCGATCAATAACCAACAACGGAACCTGGATGCTCATATTGGTTCCTACATATTATATGAATATCTTTATCGGTCAAACCGTAATGATAACATACGTCATTCCCTTTGTCATCGGTATGTTACTTGCCCGAGATTCGATCGTCGGTATCCTCATACCTAGTTCAATCTCATTACCGGTAAGTCTCTTTACTCATTCCATAATGCATCATCCCGCAACTAACTCATTAGTGACAATGCTTGCAAGGCTTATCATGATGTGCATTACTGAGAGGGCCTAGAGATACCTCTCTGATACTCGGAGTGACAAATCCTAATCTCGATCTATGCTAACCCAACAAACACCTTCGGATACACCTATAGAGCATCTTTATAATCACCTAGTTAGATTGTGATGTTTGGTTGCACACAAGGTGTTCCTCCAGTATTCGGGAGTTGCATAATCTCATAGTCAAAGGAATATGTATAAGCCATGAAGAAAGCAATAGCAATAAAACTAAATGATCATTATGCTAAGCTAACAGATGGGTCTTGTCCATCACATCATTCTCCTAATGATGTGATCCCGTTCATCAAATGACAACACGTGTCTATGGTCAGGAAACTTAACCATCTTTGATTAACGAGCCAGTCAAGTAGAGGCATACTAGGGACACTTTGTTTTGTCTATGTATTCACACATGTATCAAGTTTCCGGTTAATACAATTCTAGCATGAATAATAAACATTTATCATGATATAAGGAAATATAAATAACAACTTTATTATTGCCTATAGGGCATATTTTCTTCAGTATCATGCATGCGGAGTAGGCAAAAAAATTGCTCATTTATAGCCGTCTGAAGTCTCAAAGGGTGTGACCGCGCGAGGGAGGCGAAGGTCGTGGGAGGCACAACGGTTGATGGAATTAAGTGAAGTTACATCCACGCGTCGGCATGGCGTGCAAACACACAGAAGCTATAATGTCGGGCCTGTGATATGGGTCTAGTAGACATGACATCTAGTGGGTCCCGCATAGTACTCGAGAACTCTTAGGGGGCATGTAACCGTTTATCCACCGGGCAAGCCAACAACCCCACGCCATTCACACGCCCTACTCGTCCCCGTCTTCTACCTTACAACAGTTCACTCCCAGTCGTCCCGTCCTTTCACATTACACCAGTTCAACTTCTCCTAACTCGTCTTGAAAATCCATGGCCTCCCAAATCTCCATGATCACCACTGAGTACCAGGTTAGAGCCATCACCGGCGATGAGTTCATCATCATCTACACCTGTAGATCTACGATGGTGGAAGCATGCCTTGCTTGCTTCCTACGCATGTTCAAAAGTTCAAAGGATGAGTGGGTCGCTGGGCTAGATGTTGAGTACACCACAGTCCTAGAAATCGAGAAGATTCTAAAGGAGACAGAGAAGAAGAAGCCCGATGTGTTCCAAGTTTGCATGCATAACATGTGCTTGGTCTACCACATATGCCATGCCGATGTTGAGTGCCAGGATTTTAAGAACTTCCTCAAGGACGAAAGAGTCAAATTCGTTACTGTAGACTTTAGGAACGACAGGAGTGTCTTGGGTCGGATAGGCCTCATTGTAGGCCAAAACTTCGATCTCCAGAAGGCAAGGCTAGTGTCCTCGTCTCAGCCTTCAATGCTGACCCTAACAACAGCCATGATTGATCCTTCGCACGCTCAACTAAAGAAACCTCACCACGAGTTTCATCATGCATGGGAGTCGAAGACAATAGATGAAGATCACATCCTGTATGCAGCAATGGATGCCTAGCTTTGTTTAAATATCTACATGGGTTGGGTGAAGAAGCAGAGCCCAGTGTCCGGTTCAAACAAAGAAGCAACGACAAAGAGGAAGAGGAAGAGGGACAAGCAGGACGAAGTCGAGGACGTGGACTCGGACTCCGAGTAAGGTAGCAGTGTCGTCGCTCATGCTGGTTCTACTGCAGTGTCAAGCGAACTAGTTGCTTAATTTTATTTCAGGGGTGTGTTGTGCTGAGCCCCCAGCAGAACTATGTTTATGTTCTTTCTTGTTATTTGAAATCTTTAGTACGCACAGTAGTACTAGTATGTCTTACTACTGTTCTTCTTGTAGTTGGTACTACTATTCGTATCTTCATGTTCCTACTGTACTTGATAGTACGTACTAATACGTCTCCAACGTATCTATAATTTTTGATTGTTCCATGCTATTATATTATCTGTCTTGGATGTTTAATGGGATTTAATATACCTTTTTATATTATTTTTGGGACCAACCTACTAACCAAAGGCCCAATGCAAATTGCTATTTTTTTTGCCTATTTCAGTGTTTCGCAGAAAAGGAATATCAAATGGAATCCAAACGGAATGAAACCTTCGGGAGAGTTATTTTTGGAACAAACGTGATGCAGGAGACTTGGAGTGGACGTCAAGAAAGAATTGAGGAGGCCATGAGGCAGGAGGGCGCACCCAGGGGGGTAGGCGTGCCCCCACCCTCGTGGGCCCCTCGCAGCTCCACTGACGTACTTCTTTCTCCTATATATACCCATATACCCCGAAGACAACCAGGAGCACCATGAAACCCTATTTGCGCCGCCGCAACCTTCTGTACCGTGAGATCCCATCTTGGGGCCTTTTTCGGTGCTTCACCGGAGGGGGAATCGATCACGGAGGGCTTCTACATCAACACCATAGCCTCTCCGATGATGTGTGAGTAGTTTACCACAGACCTCCGGGTCCATAGTTATTAGCTAGATGGCTTCTTCTCTCTCTTTGGATCTCAATACAAAGTTCTCCTCAATTCTCTTGGAGATCTATTCGATGTAATTCTTTTTGCGGTGTGTTTGTCGAGATCCGATGAATTGTGGGTTTATGATCAAGATTATCTACGAACAATATTTGATTCTTCTCTGAAGCATGATTTAATGTCTTTGCAGTTCTCTTCGAATTATTAGTTTGGTTTGGCCTACTAGATTGATCTTTCTTGCAATGGGAGAAGTGCTTAGCTTTGGGTTCAATCTTGCGGTGTCCTTTGCCAGTGACAGCAGGGGCAGCAAGGCACGTATTCTATTGTTTCCACCGAGGATAAAAAGATGTGGTTTATATCATATTGCTTGAGTTTATCCCTCTACATCATGTCATCTTGCGTAATGTGTTACACTGTTCTTATGAACTTAATACTCTAGATGCATGCTGGATAGCGGTCGATGTGTGGAGTAATAGTAGTAGATGCAGAATCGTTTCGGTCTACTTGTCGCGGATGTGATGCCTATATACATGATCATGCCTAGATATTCTCATAATTATGCACTTTTCTATCAATTGCTCGACAGTAATTTGTTCACCCACCATAGAATTTGCTAGCTTGAGAGAAGCCACTAGTGAAACCTATGGCCCCGGGTCTATATTCCATCATATTATTTTCCTATCAACTTGCCATTTCTGTCGTTGTTTATTTTGCAATCTTTATTTTCCAATCTATATCACAAAAATACCAAAAATATTTATCTTATTACCTCTACCAGATCTCACTTTCGTAAGTGACCATGAAGGGATTGACAACCCCTTTATCGCGTTGGTTGCGAGGTTCTTGTTTGTTTGTGCAGGCACTAGGCAACTTGCGTGTAATCTCCTACTGGATTGATACCTTGGTTCTCAAAAACTGAGGGAAATACTTATGCTACTTTGCTGCATCACCCTTTCCTCTTCAAGGGAAAACCAACACATGCTCAAGAGGTAGTAAGAAGGATTTCTGGCGCCATTGCCGGGGAGATCTATGCACAAGTCAAGACATACCAAGTACCCATCACAAACTCTTATCCCTCACATTACATTATTTGCAATTTGCCTCCCGTTTTCCTCTCCCGCACTTCACCCTTGCCGTTTTATTTGCCCTCTTTTCCGCTCACCTCTTTTCTGTTCGTATCTTTTCGCTTGCTTCTTGTGTATCCGTGTGTTAGATCATTGGTTTTGCTATTATGGCTAGCCCTTCTATCATCATTAGTACTCCCGATCATGAAGTTCTTAATTTTAAACAAAGGGAGGGAGAAAATTTAAAAGATGCTTGGTATAGAATTTGTAATGCTCACAATATATCCACTAGGAAGCAATCCACTTTTGTTGTTCTTCGCAATTGTTATGTAGGCATCACCCATTGGAATAGATATATTCTTGATACCATTACCGGACGTAATTTCTTGGGTAGCCATACTTTTGATTCTTATAATGCTATGATAGATTTGTTTGGGTCACCACCTCTCTTGGTTAATGGAACTATTTTAACTTTGGAACATGTGATGCAAAGGCCTGAAATTATTGAAAATAAAGTTGCCACTTTAGAGTTGATTGAGAATTTGGATAAAAAGATCCACTACCAGATTACCCAATATGGATCTAAGGTAGGAGTTACTCTTAAAAGTTTTAAAGAAAAATAACCCATAGTAACCGAAAAGATAGATCAAGATTCCACAAGAATTGATAAACTTGAGGATATTATTACCAACTTAGGGTCTGCCTTTTCTTCCATGAAAAATACTCCAAATCCTCCTACTACTAGAGTTGCCAAGTTTATGTATGTGCCTAAAAATAAAAAAGGTGAATCTTCTAGTAAGGAAAATGCGGATCTCAAAGCAATAAGTGTTCACCCCAACTTTTTCACTATCTTTAAGGAACCTTTTGCTACAAATGATTTTCTTGATTTATTGCCTAGGGCTTGATTATTAATAAAAATAAGGAAACTCCTAAGGGTTATAAGTGTTCTATTGAAGAATTGCCTACCAAAGATGACAATACCTAGATCTATTCTTGTCTTTATGCCTAGCTAGGGGCGTTAAACGATAGCGCTTGTTTGGAGGCAACCCAATTTTATTTTTGTTTCTTGTTTTTTGTTCCTATTAGTAATAAATAATTCATCTAGATTCTGTTTAGATGTGGTTTTATGCTTTTAATTAGTGTTTGTGCCAAGTAGAACCTTTGGGAAGACTTGGGGGAAGTTTTTGCGATCTTGCTGTAAAAAATAGAAACTTTAGTGCTCACGAGATTTGCTGCCATTTTTTACTGGAGAGTGCGATTAAGTTGATTCTTTTTGAAGAAGATTAATATACAAATTCCTCACGTTCACCAATTTATTTCAGAATTTTTGGGGTTACAGAAGTATTCGAAACCTACAGATTTCTACACACTGTTCTGTTTTTGAGAGATTCTGTTTTTCGTGTGTTGTTTGCTTGTTTTGATGAATCTATGGCTAGTATCGGGGGGTATGAACCATAGAGAAGTTGTAATACAGTAGGTTTAACACCAATATAAATAAAAAATGAGTTAATTACAGTACCTTGAAGTGGTGGTTTGTTCTCTTATACTAACGGAGCTCATGAGATTTTTTGTTGACTTTTGTGAAGTTTTCAAGTTTTGGGTAAAGTTTTGATGGACTTTGGAATAAGGAGTGGCAAGAGCCTAAGCCTGGGGATGCCCAAGGCACCCCAAGGTAAAATTCAAGGACAACCAATAGCCTAAGCTTGGGGATGCCCCGGAAGGCATCCCCTCTTTCGTCTTCGTCTATCGGTAACTTTACTTGAGACTATATTTTTATTCACCACATGATATGTGTTTTGCTTGGAGCGTCTTGTATGATTTGAGTCTTTGATTTTTAGTTTACCACAATCATCGTTACTGTACACACCTTTTGGAGAGACACACATGAATCATAATTTATTAGAATACTCTATGTGCTTCACTTATATCTTTTGAGCTAGATAACTTTGCTCTAGTGCTTCACTTATATCTTTTTAGAGCACGGTGGTGGTTTTATTTTATAGAAATCATTGATCTCTCATGCTTCACTTATATTATTTTGAGAGTCTTATAGAACAACATGATAATTTGCTTTGGCTATAAAGTTATTCCTAATATGATAGGCAGCCAAGATGGGTATAATGAAAACTATCATAAAAAGTGCATTGAATACTATGAGAAGTTTGATACTTGATGATTGTTTTGAGATATGAATATGGTGATATTAGAGTCATGATAGTTGAGTAGTTGTGAATTTGAGAAATACTTGTGTTAAAGTTTGTGATTCCCGTAGCATGCACGTATGGTGAACCGTTATGTGATGAAGTCGGAGCATGATTTATTTATTGATTATGAGTGGCGGTAGGGGAAGAGCAATGGTTTTTTCCTACCAATCTATCCCCCTAGGAGCAAGCGCATAGTACTTTGTTTTGATAACTAATAGATTTTTGCAACAAGTATGTGAGTTCTTTATGACTAATGTTGAGTCCATGGATTATACACACTCTCAACCTTCCACCACTGCTAGCCTCTGTAGTACCGCGCAACTTTCGCCAATACCATATACCCACCTTATACCTTTCTCAAAACAGCCACCATACCTACCTATTATGGCATTTCCATAGCCTTTCCGAGATATATTGCCATGCAACTTACCACCGTTCCGTTCGTTATGACACGTTACATCATTGTCATATTGCTTTCCATGATCATGTAGTTGACATCGTATTTGTGGCAAAGCCACCGTTCATAATTCTTTCATACATGTCACTCTTGATTCATTGCATATCCCGGTACACTGCCGGAGTCCTTCACATAGAGTCATATTTTGTTCTAGTATCGAGTTGTAATTTTTTGAGTTGTAAGTAAATAAAAGTGTGATCATCATCATTATTAGAGCATTATCCCAAGTGAGGAAAGGATGATGGAGACTATGATTCCCCACAAGTCGGGATGAGAATTCAAACGAAAAAATAAAAAAAGAGAAAAAAAAGAGGCCATAAAAAAAGAATAGAAAAGGCCCAAGTAAATAAATAAAGAAAAAAGGAGAGAAAAAGAGAGAAGGGACAATGTTACTATCCTTTTTCCACACTTGTGCTTCAACGTAGCACCGTGATCTTCATGATAGAGAGTCTCCTATGTTGTCACTTTCATATACTAGTGGGAATTTTACATTATATAACTTGGATTGTATATTCCAATGATGGGCTTCCTCAAAATGCCCTAGGTCTTCATGAGCAAGCGAGTTGGATGCACACCCACTTAGTTTCTTTTGTTGAGCTTTCATACACTTATAGCTCTAGTGCATCCATTGCATGGCAATCCCTACTCACTCACATTGATATCTATTGATGGGCATCTCCATAGCCCGTTGATACGCCTAGTTGATGTGAGACTATCTTCTCATTTTTTGTCTTCTCCACAACCACCATTCTATTCCACCTATAGTGCTATGTCCATGGCTCACGCTCATATATTGCGTGAAGATTGAAACAATTGCTTGGCTTGTCATCGGGGTTGTGCATGATTTAAATACTTTGTGTGGTGAAGATAGAGCATAGCCAGACTATATGATTTTCTAGGGATAACTTTCTTTGGCCATGCTATTTTGAGAAGACTTGATTTCTTTGTTAGTATGCTTGAAGTATTATTATTTTTATCTCAATATTAAAATTTTGTCTTAAATCTTTCGGATCTGAACATTCATGCCACAATAAAGAAAATTACATTGAGAATTATGCTAGGTAGCATTCCACATCAAAAATTCTGTTTTTATCATTTACCTACTCGAGGACGAGCAGGAATTAAGCTTGGGGATGCTTGATACGTCTCGAACGTATCTATAATTTTTGATTGTCCCATGCTATTATATTATCTGTTTTTGATGTTTAATGGGATTTAATATACCTTTTTATATTATTTTTGGGACTAACCTACTAACCAAAGGCCCAATGCAAATTGTTGTTTTTTTTTGCCTATTTCAGTGTTTCGCAGAAAAGGAATATCAAACGGAATCCAAACGGAATGAAACCTTAGGGAGAGTTATTTTTGGAACAAACGTGATCCAGGAGACTTGGAGTGGACGTCAAGAAAGAAGTGAGGAGGCAACGAGGTAGGAGGGCGCGCCCCCACCCTCGTGGGACCCTTGCAGCTACACCGACGTACTTCTTCCTCCTATATATACCCATATACCCCGAAAACAACCAGGAGCACCACGAAACCCTATTTCCACCGCTGCAACCTTCTGTACCCGTGAGATCCCATCTTGGGGCCTTTTCCGGTGCTCCGTCGGAGGGGGAATCGATCACGGAGGGCTTCTACATCAACACCATAGCCTCTCCGATGATGTGTGAGTAGTTTACCACAGCCTTCGGGTCCATAGTTATTAGCTGGATGCCTTCTTCTCTCTCTTTGGATCTCAATACAAAGTTCTCCTCGATTCTCTTGGAGATCTATTCGATGTAATTCTTTTTGCGGTGTGTTTGTCGAGATCCGATGAATTGTGGGTTTATGATCAAGATTATCTATGAACAATATTTGATTCTTCTCTGAAATCTTTTATGCATGATTTAATATCTTTGCAGTTCTCTTCGAATTATCAGTTTGGTTTGGCCTACTAGATTGATCTTTCTTGCAATGGGAGAAGTGCTTAGTTTTGGGTTCAATCTTGCGGTGTCCTTTCCCAGTGACAGCAAGGCACGTATTGTATTGTTGCCATCGAGGATAAAAAGTTGGGGTTTATATCATGTTGCTTGAGTTTATCCCTCTACATCATGTCATCTTACCTAATGTGTTACTCTGTTCTTATGAACTTAGTACTCTAGATGCATGCTAGATAGCGGTCGATGTGTGGAGTAACAGTAGTAGATGCAGAATCATTTCGGTCTACTTGTCGCGGACGTGATGCCTATATACATGATCATGCCTAGATATTCTCATAATTATTTGCTTTTCTATCAATTGCTCGACAGTAATTTGTTCACCCACTGTAGAATTTGCTATCTTGAGAGAAGCCACTAGTGAAACCTATGGCCCCAGGTCTATATTCCATCATATTATTTTCCTCTCAACTTGCTATTTCTATCATTGTTTATTTTGCAATCTTTATTTTGCAATCTATATCATAAAAATACCAAAAATATTTATCTTATTATCTCTATCAGATCTCACTTTCGTAAGTGACCGTGAAGGGATTGACAACCCCTTTATCATGTTGGTTGCGAGGTTCTTGTTTGTTTGTGCAGGTACTAGGCGACTTGCGTGTAATCTCCTACTGGATTGATACCCTGATTCTCAAAAACTGAGGGAAATACTTACGCTACTTTGCTGCATCACCCTTTCCTCTTCGAGGGAAAACGAAGCATGCTCAAGAGGTAGCATGTACTAGTAGTATAATTTGGGCTAGTTGATTTGTGAAAGATGTTCGACGGAGCGAAGGAAGAACACGACGGAGAAGCTACCCCAATATTTATATTAGTTTGGTAGGGTGCCCATGATCTATATTATGAGTGTTGGGTGTGGAATGCAGTTCGCTAGGAAAAATGGATCGTGCCCAGGGTTAAACGGATGGCGGGGGTGGGGGGAGCATGGCGGTGGCAGGCTGGTCAGGGGAGGGCGGGGCGGCGGCGGTTAGGCGTGTGGCGGGCTGGCGACTCGATGCCTGAGAGAGAAGATGAACAGTGCATCAATTTCAGAGGTTGAAGAAGCCCTTCTGGCTATCCATGTTGCATCCAACGGCTGACAAGAGTCGACTGACCCAAATTACTCCTTTAGATTGCAGGATCCACATGGCATTCAAGGTCTCGAAGGTAGATTTCGCATCCGCACCCAGTTTGCGGGATCGCCGCGGGCGCAACCGGCTTCTGCCGCGACAGCCACCATGCGCGCCTCCTCCGCGTGGGCGGAGACAACAATGACATGCTAGCACCTCCTTGCCAGCGTGCTGGAGCACGCGCTCGTCCTCCTCTTCGTATGCTGCGTGCATAGACGCGGCTCCACCAGCTGCTCGCGTGCTTGGCAGCGCGACGACATCGCGAGGAGGGACTGCAGATGATGTGAGTGGGCGAGCCTTCGGCTTCATGGCACAGGGATGGCGGCGACACAACAGTGATGGGCAAGAAATGGTTGGCCAGAGCAGGCGGGCACCGACATGCGCAATGGCGGCGGCATATTGATGAGTGTGCGTATGGGATCTTAGTTTAGTTTTATATAGGGTTGGTCAAACTTAAAAGAACACGTACTACTATATGTAAACATTAGACTGAGGCAATGCTTATATTAGTTACCACAGCAATGATACAAAATCCCGTGCAAGCGCGTGCACTGCGGTCGCGCGGTTGATCGAACAGTGCGTCACCGTGTTGCGCTCGAAGGACATCCACTGAACCTTTTTGGTGTGTGAAAACAATCCCCGAATATTATCAACTTCGTTTTCCTAGAAAAGTTCTTCACGCTACAATATTTCCATATATTTGAATTTGGCTTCAATTCGTGTTTATTTGGATTTGGACGTTTTAGGTGCGCCCTAGTTTTTTCAATACTGATTTTGTGTGTGTGACTGAGAGAGAACGTGTGTATGTGTCCATATGTGTGTTGTGGCGGAAGGGCAATGTGGAGACGGTGTGCGTGTGATAGAGACGTAGAGAGGTGTGAATGTGCAAATGATCATGCATGAGTGACACACAGAGAGATGCCGATACATTGTGTATACATGAGAGAACAGTCTTCTATTTATACTTGTGTGTGTGTGAGAGAGATAGAGAGAGAGAGAGAGAGGAGCATCCGTAACACAACAACCATCTCTCTCGATTCGTCCGTCCCTCGCACGATCGCATGTAACACATGCCTCAGCGCACACATTTTGACACCCTCACCCGGCCCCTGCCCATCTCAAGGCCCGCACATCACTCTCTATCTCACACGCACAATCTCTTCGTGAAAACCCTATTTAGCATGTAGCATTCCGTCACATACACGCACATTCTCTCCATAGGTTTGATTCTCTCAATATCTGACACACACACACTGCACACACACTCCCCCCTCCCCCATGCACACAATTCATCCCCATCCAAGGTTATATGGAGACCACTCTCGCTTGTGCTTCTCTGCACCCAGCATGCACACCACCTCAATCTTTAAAGAGGGCATCGAGGAGATCGAAGAAGGCGACCACACTGCACTAGAGAATGCGGGGCCATTTGGAAGTAGGATGATGTGACGACGGCTGACTTACTCCTCCCCCCTCTCTCTCCCACACAAAATTACCAATCGCTCTCTCTCCCACACAAAATTATCAATCCCTCAACCCATGAGATCCTTCCCCTCTCGTCCATGTTTTTCCAGCTCTCTCATCAAACATGTTGTCTCTTCTCCTTCCATGTTCCGAATTACTTGTCGCAAGTATGGATGTATCTAGATGTATTTTAGTTCTAGATACATCCATTTCTGCGACGAGTAATTTGGAACGGAGGGAGTACATGTCTCCATCTTTCTCATAGATCTAACTTCTTCCTCTCCCTTT
The DNA here is from genome assembly GCF_056163025.1 of Triticum urartu. Lineage (NCBI taxonomy): Eukaryota > Viridiplantae > Streptophyta > Magnoliopsida > Poales > Poaceae > Triticum > Triticum urartu. The sequence continues at coordinate 341,909,826 of NC_141877.1, forward strand.
CTCTCTCTCTATCTCTCTCTCTCTCTCTCTCTTTAGGTTTGTCTCCTACTCTCTCGCCCACATACATACAATCTTTCCCGCCCTATCTGCTCCATCTTCGCAAGCTCTCTCTACACGTTTCATTCACACAGTGAGATGTGTTCAAAATGTTGCTTTTATAATGGATGATGTAGAGTTATGGTTGGTTTTGTTGCATCCTACAAAGTAGTTACTATGAAATGCATTTATATTTTCATTTGACTGGGATTATTTGAGTTTGAGCATATTGTGAAGTACTATAGACCTTGTATACATCTTGGAATTCAACAATGATTCTATCTATTGAATTGTATAGACCATTACATTCGAAGTCAGTAGCCTAATATATTTATTTCACGATTACAACAAATGATTAATTCACTACAAACTAAGAAAACAAATGTGTACTCCCTCCGTTTTTATTCAAGTCCGTGTATTAGCATTGGTCAAAGTCAAGTTTTGTAAACTCTCACAGAGTTTATAACAAAAAATATTAACATATATGTCGGATTCTGGGTTTCGCAGACCCTTGAGAGTTTCGAACTCTGGGGTGCATGCGAAGAACTCGTCCTGCCCAGTCTGCCCGCTCAACGATTCCAAGGCCTAGCTCGACGAACCCAAGGGACAAGAGACACAATAGTTTATCCTGGTTCGGGCCACCTTACGATGTAATACCCTACTCCAGCTTTGTGGTGGATTGCCTCGAGGGGCTGAGGATGAAACTAGTACAATGGTAGAACAACCTCAGGAGGTGAGATGTTCTTGAGCTCGATGAGCTGGTGGATGAGAGGGTGATCTGAATGGTCCCTCCCCCCTCTATGGTGGTGGCTAAGTCCTATTTATAGTGGACTTGGTCCTCTTCCCAAATGTAGGCGGGAAGGGATCCCACAACGACCGAATTTGAAGGAAGACAACTAGTACAAGTTATCCTAACAAAAGTGGTCTTTGCGTGCAAAAGCCTCTGGCGGTGATGCCGCGGTGGGCTCTGCGATGACCTCCGTCCTGCCGTCCTGGCGGTCTTGGTCTTGTAGCACCGATATGGAAACCTTTGCTTGATTCCTCGGGACCCCGCGCCTACGCTTGCCTCCTTAGCACCAAAGAGGAAACTGGTACACTATGCCAGCTGGCGCCCGCCTGGCCTTGGTCGTCACAACTTGCATCATATGAACCTCGCGAGGTGCATCTTCCATAGATATCAACGCTCCTCGGGAGCCAGCCTGGTGAGGCCGCCTCTCAAGGAGGTCTTGGTGTCGTCCGCCTTGTGAGGCTTGGACCCTCGCGAGGGTCTTTGGTTTTTGATGTTGAAGCTGGGCCGTACCGGGCCATCGACGGAGCCACGCCATGGGCCGCAGGCAGGCAAGTCTGGGTACCCCCGTTCCCAGGATGCTGACAGTAGCCCCCGGGCCTAAGGCGCGCTCGAACTTGGCATCAAGGCGAAGCCAAAGGCCAAGTGCAGAGCGCCGCGGGCCCTAACCGCCTGCGGCCTGATACGTCCATTTTGCATCATGCTTTCATATCAATATTTATTGCATTATGGGCTGTTATTACACATTATGTCACAATACTTATGCCTATTCTCTCTTATTTTACAAGGTTTACATGAAGAGGGGGAATGCCGGCAGCTGGAATTTTGGGCTGGAAAAGGAGAAAATATTAGAGACCTATTCTGCACAACTCAAAAAGTCATGAAACTTCAGGGGAGCACGTTTCAGAATATATAAAATATTTTGGGTGAAAGAAGTACCATAGGGGGGCCACCCACCGTCCACGAGGGTGGGGGCGCGCCCTACCCCCTGGGCACGCCCCCTGCCTCGTGGGCCCCCTGGCAGCACTCTGATGCCCATCTTTGGCTATATGGAGTCTTTCGTGGAGGAAAAAAATCATAAGCAAGCTTTCGGGATGAAACTCCGCTGCCACGAGGCGGAACCAATCTAGGGCTCCGGCAGAGCTGTTCTGCCGGGAAACTTCCCACCGGGAGGGGGAAATCATCACCATCGTCATCACCATCGATCCTCTCATCGGGAGGGGGTCAATATCCATCAACATCTTCACCAGCACCATCTCATCTCAAACCCTAGTTCATCTCTTGTATCCAATCTTTGTCCCAAAGCCTCAGATTGGTACCTGTGGGTTGCTAGTAGTGTTGATCACTCCTTGTAATTGATGCTAATTGGTTTATTCGGTGGAAGATCATATGCTCAGATCCTTTATGCATATTAATACCCCTCTAATTATGAACATGAATATGATTTGTGAGTAGTTACGTTTGTTCCCGAGGACATGGGAGAAGTCTTGCTATAAGTAGTCATGTGAATTTGGTATTCGTTCGATATTTTGATGAGATGTATGTTGTCATTCCTCTAGTGGTGTCATGTGAACGTCGACTACATGACACTTCACCATTGTTTGGGCCTAGAGGGAGGCATTGGGGAGTAATAAGTAGATGATGGGTTGCTAGAGTGACAGAAGCTTAAACCCTAGTTTATGCGTTGCTTCGTAAGGGGCTGATTTGAATCCATATGTTTCATGCTATGGTTAGGTTTACCTTAATACTTCTGTTGTAGTTGCAGATGCTTGCAATAGGGGTTAATCATAAGTGGGATGCTTGTCCAAGGAAGGGCAGTACCCAAGCACCGGTCCACCCACATATCAAATTATCAAAGTACCGAACACGAATCATATGAGCGTGATGAAAACTAGCTTGACGATAATTCCCATGTGTCCTCGGGAGCGTTTTCCTTTATATAAGAGTCTGTCCAGGCTCGTCCTTTGCTACAAAAAGGATTGGGCCACCTTGCTGCACCTTATTTACTTTTACTACTTGTTACCTGTTACAAATTACCTTATCACAAAACTATCTGTTACCGATAATTTCAGTGCTTGCAGAGAATACCTTACTGAAAACCGCTTATCATTCCCTTCCGCTCCTCGTTGGGTTCGACACTCTTACTTATTGAAAGGACTATGATAGATCCCCTATACTTGTGGGTCATCAATACTCTTTTCTGGCACCGTTGCCGGGGAGTGAAGCGCCTTTGGTAGGTGGAATTTGGTAAGGAAAAATCTATATAGTGTGCTGAAATTTACTGTCATTTGTTACTATGGAACATAATCCTTTGAGGGGCTTGTTCGAGGTATCTTCACCCTGACCAGTAGAGCAAAGAGTTGCTCCTCAACCTACTGAACCTACTAAAAATGTTTACTTTGAAATTCCTTCTGGTATGATAGAGAAGCTGCTAGCTAATCCTTTTACAGGAGATGGAACATTACATCCCGATTTGCACCTAATCTATGTGGATGAAGTTTGTGGATTATTTAAGCTAGCAGGTATGCCCGAGGATGTTATCAAGAAGAAGGTCTTCCCTTTATCTTTGAAGGGAAAGGCATTGACATGGTTTAGGCTATGTGATGATATGGGATCATGGAACCACAACCGATTGAAATTGGAATTTCATTAGAAGTTTTATCCTATGCATCTTGTTCATCGTGATCGAAATTATATATATAATTTTTGGCCTCGTGAAGGAGAAAGCATCGCTCAAGCTTGGGAGAGGCTTAAGTCAATGTTATATTCATGCCCCAATCATGAGCTCTCAAGAGAAATTATTATTCAAAAAATTTATGCTCGTCTTTCTCTCGATAATCGCTCCATGCTCGATACTTCTTGTACTGCTCTTTTATGATGAAGACTATTGAATTCAAATGGGATTTATTGGAAAGAATTAAACGCAACTCTGAAGATTGGGATCTCGACGAAGGTAAGGAGTCAGGTATAACACCTAAGTTTGTTTGTGTTAAATCTTTTATGGATACCGACGCCTTCCATGAATTTAGCACTAAATATGGACTTGACTCTGAGATAGTAGCTTCTTTCTGTGAATCCTTTGCTACTCATGTTGATCTCCCTAAGGAGAAGTGGTTTAAATATAACCCTCCCATTGAAGTAAAAGTAGTTGAACCTATTAAAGTTGAAGAAAAGACTATCACTTATAATGATCCTGTTGTTCCTACTGCTTATATTGAGAAACCACCTTTCCCTATTAGAATAAAGGATCATGCTAAAGCTTCAACTATGGTTCATAAGAGTAATACTAGAACACCTACTCCCTCTGAGAAAATTAAAGTTGAACCTAATGTTGCTATGGTTAAAGATCTCTTGGCCGATAATATTGATGGGCATGTTATTTACTTTTGTGATGAAGCTGCCAGAATTGCTAGACCCGATACTGAAAATAAACATAGACCTGTTGTAGGCATGCCTGCTATTTCTGTTAAAATAGGAGATCATTGCTATCATGGCTTATGGGATATGGGTGCTAGTGCAAGTGCAATACCTCATTACTTATATAAAGAAATTATGCATGATATTGCACCTGCCGAGTTAGAAGAAATTGAGATTACAATTAAGCTTGCCAATAGAGATACTATTTCACCGGTTGGGGTTGTTAGAGATGGTCTTGTGTGGGAAGGTTAAATATCCTGCTGATTTTCTTGTTCTTGGTTCCCCACAAGATGACTTTTGTCCCATTATATTTGGTAGACCCTTCTTGAGTACTGTTAATGCTAAGATAGATTGCAATAAGGATATTGTTTCTGTTGGTTTGAGGGATATGTCTCATGAATTTAATTTTGCTAAATTTCATAGACAACCCCATGATAAAGAATTGCCTAGTAAAGATGAAATTATTGGTCTTGCTTCTATTGCCGTGCCTCCTAGTGATCCTTTAGAACAATATTTGCTAGACCATGAAAATGATATGTTTATGAATGAAAGAAGGGAAATAGATGAAGTATTCTTTAAACAGGGACATATTTTGAAACACAACTTGCCTGTTGAAATCCTAGGGGATCCTCCTCCACCCAAGGGAGATCCCGTGTTTGAGCTTAAACCATTACCTGATACTCTTAAATATGCTTATCTTGATGAGAAAGAGATATATCTTGTTATTATTAGTGCTAACCTTTCAGAGCATGAAGAAAAGAAATTATTGAAAACTCTGAAGAAGCACCAAGCTGCTATTGGATATACTCTTGATGATCTTAAGGGCATTAGTCCCACTCTATGCCAGCACAAAAAAAAATTGGAGAAAGAAGCGAAACCGGTTGTTGATCACCAACGACGGTTAAATCCTAATATGAAAGAAGTGGTAAGAAAATAAATACTAAAGCTTCTGGAGGCAGGTATAATTTATCCCGTTGTTGATAGTCAGTGGGTAAGCCCTGTCCATTGTGTCCCTAAGAAGGGAGGTATTACTGTTGTTCCTAATGATAAAGATGAATTGATCCCACAAAGAATTGTTACAGGTTATAGAATGGTAATTGATTTCTGCAAATTAAATAAAGCTACTAAAAAGGATCACTACCCATTACCTTTTATTGATCAAATGCTAGAAAGACTATCCAAACAAACATATTTTTGCTTTCTAGATGGTTATTCTGGTTTCTCTCAAATACCTATGTTAAAAGAGGATCAAGAAAAGACAACTTTTACTTGCCCTTTTGGTACCTTTGCTTATAGACATATGCCTTTTGGTTTATGCAATGCACCTGCTACCTTTCAAAGATGTATGACTGCTATATTCTCTGACTTCTGTGAAAAGATTGTTGAGGTATTCATGGATGATTTTTTCATATATGGAACTTATTTTGATGATTGCTTAAGCAACCTTGATCGAGTTTTGCAGAGATGTGAAGAAACTAATCTTGTCTTGAATTGGGAGAAGTGCCACTTTATGATTAATGAAGGCATTGTCTTGGGGCATAAAATTTCTGAAAGAGGTATTGAAGTTGATAAAGCTAAAGTTGATGCTATTGAAAAGATGCCATGTCCTAAGGACGTTAAAGGTATAAGAAGTTTTCTAGGTCATGCCGGTTTTTATAGGAGGTTCATTAAGGACTTCTCTAAAATTTCTAGGCCTCTGACTAATCTCTTACAAAAAGATGTTCCTTTTGTCTTTGATAATGATTGTGTAGAAGCATTTGAAATACTTAAGAAATCTTTGATTTCTGCACCTATTGTCCAGCCTCCTAATTGGAATCTACCATTTGAAATCATGTGTGATGCTAGTGACTATGATGTAGGGGCTATTCTAGGACAAAGAGTTGATAAGAAATTAAATGGTATTCAATATGCTAATAAAACTCTAGACAGTGCCCAGAGAAACTATGCTACTACTGAAAAAGAATTTTTAGCAGTTGCATTTGCTTGTGATAAGTTCAGACCTTATATAGTTGATTCTAAAGTAACTGTTCACACTGATCATGCTGCTATTAAATATCTTATGGAAAAGAAAGATGCTAAACCTAGACTTATTAGATGGGTTCTCTTGCTACAAGAATTTGATTTGCATATAATTGATAGAAAGGGAGCTGAGAACCCCGTTGCAGACAACTTGTCTAGGTTAGAGAATGTTCTTGATGACCCACTACCTATTGATGGTAGCTTTCCTGATGAACAATTAGCTGTGATAAGTGCTTCTTGTACTACTCCATGGTATGATGATTATGCTAATTATATTGTACCTAAGTTTATACCACCTAGTTTCACATGCCAGCAAAAGAAAAAGTTCTTCTATGATTTAAGACATTACTTCTGGGATGACCCACATCTTTATAAAGAAGGAGTAGATGGTGTTATTAGACGTTGTGTACATGAGCATGAACAGGAACTGATCCTATGCAAGTGTCATTCCGAGGCTTATGGAGGACACCATGCTGGAGATAGAACTGCACATAAGGTATTGCAATCTGGTTTTTTATAGGCCTACTCTCTTCAAGGATGCCCGTAAGTTTGTTTTGTCTTGTGATGAATGTCAAAGAATTGGTACTATTAGTAGATGTCAAGAAATGCCTATGAATTATTCACTTTTTATTGAACCATTTGATGTTTGGGGCTTTGATTATATGGGACTGTCCCTTCCTCTAATGGGTACACTCATATTTTAGTTGTTGTTGATTACGTTACTAAGTAGGTAGAAGCTACTCCAACTAGTTGTGCTGATCATAACACCTCTATTAAGATGCTTAAAGAAGTTATTTTTCTGAGGTTTGGAGTCCCTAGATACTTAATGACTGATGGTGGTTCACATTTTATTCATGGTCCTTTTCATAAAATGCTTGCTAAGTATGATGTTAACCATAGAATTGCATCTCCATACCACCCACAATCTAGTGGCCAGGTAGAATTCAGTAATAGAGAGCTTAAATTAATTTTGCAAAAGACTGTTAATATATCTAGAAAGAATTGGTCCAAGAAACTTGATGATGCATTATGGGCATATAGGACTGCATATAAAAATCCGATGGGTATGTCTCCGTATAAGATGGTTTATGGAAAAGCATGTCACTTACCTCTTGAACTAGAACATAAGGCATATTGGGCCATTAAAGAGCCCAATTATGATTTCAAACTTGCCGGTGAGAAGAGGCTTTTTGACATTAGCTCACTTGATGAATGGAGAACCCATGCTTATGATAATGCCAAACTGTTTAAAGAAAAGGTCAAAAGATGGCATGACAAAAGGATACAAAAACGTGAGTATAATGTAGGTGATTATGTATTGTTATACAACTCTCGTTTAAGATTTTTTGCAGGGAAACTTCTCTCTAAATGGTAAGGTCCTTACGTCATCGAGGAGGTCTATCGTTCCGGTGCCATAAAAATCAACAACTTCGAAGGTACAAATCCGAGGGTGGTGAACGGTCAAAGAATCAAACATTATATCTCAGGTAATCCAATAAATGTTGAAACTAATGTTATTGAAATCGTAACCCCGGAGGAATACATAAGGGACACTTTCTAGAGCATTTCAGACTCCAAAAAGGAATAGGTATGGGGTACGGTAAGTAAACTGACTTCAAAACAGTTCTAATAGAAATTTTCTCCGTTTGGAATATTTAAGAAAACAGGAAAATAATAAGCAGTCCAGGAAGGACACAAGGCTTCCACGAGGGTGGAGGGTGCGCCCTACCCCCCTAGGCGCGCCCCCTGCCTCGTGGGCACCTCGTTTGCCCTCCGGACTCCGTTTTCTTGCACGATACTTCTTTTGGTCGGTAAAAAATTATTATATAATCCCCCGGAGGTTTTGACCACCGTATCACGCAAATATCCTATGTTTTTGTTTCAAGCTGTTTCTGCTGCAGATTAGAGCAATATGTCATCTCAAGATTCGGAGGGAGAAAGCTATGTGGCTGACCACCTTGCAGATCATAAGGTCTACGGGGACTTGGAGCATTGTGGTTGGACCACGACGGAAGAAGAAGACTATGAGCCTAGGGGAAAGGAGGAGGCGAGCTCAGAAGAAGATGAAGTCCCATTACCTCAACCTGGGGACATGCATGTGGAGTTCAAAAAGTCAAGCCTCCCCGATAGAGCAAAGAAACCTAAGATCGAGTTTATCCCTTTTCGCCTCTTGCAGGAGAACAAGCAGGAACTATGCAAAAAGGTATTAAGCCTTGAGCAGGAGATCGGTGACCTAAGGGAGCAAAATTCTATCCTCAAGCGCAAATTAAGGAAGAAGCACACGCCATCAACAACTCCATCATCACCACCTCTGAATAAGGAGAAAGAAACGCATGGGTATGGGAACTCCCCTTGGCAACTGCCAAGCTTGGGGGAGTGCACCGGTATCGTATCACCATCACACTTTTATCTTTACCGTTTTTCTTAGTTCGATCCTTTTGGTAATATCTTGATCTAGTAGAATAAAGTTTGAGTATGATCTAGTTTTGAGTTTTGCTTTATGATCCTTCTATGTAATTGAGTCCGTGAGCTATATATAATAAAGATTAGTGTTGAGTCAAGGGCTTGATTATCTTACTATGATCTTGAGGGAATAAAATAAAGAAAAAGAATAAAAAGAAATAAAGGGGTCATGTGGATCTTATGGAGAGTAATGACTCCACATATAAAGAGTATGATGAATAAAAGTTGTTGAGAGTTGACAAACATAGTTTTGGTCATCGTTGCAATTAATAGGAAGTAATAAAGAAAGAGAGGTTTTCACATATAAATATACTATCTTGGACATCTTTTATGATTGTGAGCACTCATTAAAATATGACATGCTAAAGAGTTGAGGTTGGACAAGGAAGAGAACATAATGGGTTATGTTTTCTTACATCTGAGATAAATTATAATGTCATGGATCATCCAACATGTTGAGCTTGCCTTTCCCTCTCATGCTAGCCAAATTCTTTGCACCAAGTAGAGATACTACTTGTGCTTCCAAATACCCTTAAACCCAGTTTTGCCATGAGAGTCCACCATATCTACCTATGGATTGAGTAAGATCCTTCAAGTAAGTTGTCATCATTGCAAGCAATAAAAATTGCTCTCTAAATATGTATGGTTTATTAGTGCGGAGAAAATAAGCTTTTTACAATCTTGTTATGTGGAAGAAATAAAAGCGACGGACTGCATAATGAAGGTCCATATCACAAGTGGCAGTATAAAGTGACATTCTTTTGCATTAGGACTTCGTGCATCCAACCATAAAAGCACATGACAACCTCTGCTTCCCTCAGCGAATGGCCTATCTTTTTATTCTTGTCCTATACTTCATGCAAGAGTCACGGTGATCTTCACCTTTCCTTTTTACATTTTATCCTTCGACAAGCACAATGTGTTGGAAAGATCTTGATATATATAGCTAATTGGATGTGAGTTTTCATGAACTATTATTGTTGACATTACCCTTGAGGTAAAAGGTTGGGAGGCAAAACTATAAGCCCCAATCTTTCTCTGTGCCCGATTAAAACTTCATAACCATAAATATTGCGTGAGGGTTAGCAATTGTGAAATACTAACTGATGGTTGAGTATGTGGACTTGATGAAAAGCTCTTATTGACTCTTTCTGATGTTATGATAAATTGCAATTGCCTCAATGGCTGAGATTATAGTTTGTTGGTTCTCAATGAAGTTTATGATTCATACTTGAAATTGTGATTGAATTGTTACTTTAGCATAAGAGATCATATGACAATATATATGTTGCTGTTATAAGAATGATCATGATGCCCTCATGTCCGTATTTTATTTTATCGACACCTCTATCTCTAAACATGTGGGCATATTTTTCGATTTCGGCTTTTGCTTGAGGACAAGCGAGGTCTAAGCTTGGGGGAGTTGATACGTCCATTTTGCATCATGCTTTCATATCAATATTTATTGCATTATGGGCTGTTATTACACATTTTGTCACAATACTTTTGCCTATTCTCTCTTATTTTACAAGGTTTACATGAAGAGGGGGAATGCCAACAGCTGGAATTCTGGGCTGGAAAAGGAGCAAATATTAGAGACCTATTCTACACAACTCAAAAAGTCCTGAAACTTCACGGGAGTACGTTTCAGAATATATAAAAAATATTGGGCGAAAGAAGTACCAGAGGGGGGCCACCCACCGTCCACGAGGGTAGGGGCACGCCCAGGGGTAGGGCACGCCCCCTGCCTCGTGGGCCCCCTGGCAGCTCTCTGATGCCCATCATTGGCTATATGGAGTCTTTCGTGGAGGAAAAATCATAAGCAAGCTTTCGGGACGAAACTCCGCTGCCACGAGGCGGAACCTTGGCGGAACCAATCTAGGGCTCCAGCGGAGCAGTTCTACCGGGGAAACTTCCCTCCGGAAGGGGGAAATCATCACCATCGTCATCACCATCGGTCCTCTCATCGGGAGGGGGTCAATCTCCATCAACATCTTCACCAGCACCATGACATCTCAAGCCCTAGTTCATCTCTTGTATCCAATCTTTGTCCCAAAGCCTCAGATTGGTACCTGCGGGTTGCTAGTAGTGTTGATTACTCCTTGTAATTGATGCTAGTTGGTTTATTCGGTGGAAGATCATATGTTCAGATCCTTTATGCATATTAATACCCCTCTGATTATGAACATGAATATGATTTGTGAGTAGTTACGTTTGTTCCTGAGGACATGGGAGAAGTCTTGCTATAAGTAGTCATGTGAATTTGGTATTCGTTCGATATTTTGATGAGATGTATGTTGTCATTCCTCTAGTTGTGTCATGTGAACGTCGACTACATGACACATCACCATTGTTTGGGCCTAGAGGGAGGCATTGGGGAGTAATAAGTAGATGATGGGTTGCTAGAGTGACAGAAGCTTAAACCCCAGTTTATGCGTTGCTTCGTAAGGGGCTAATTTCGATCCATATGTTTCATGCTCTGGTTAGGTTTACCTTAATACTTCTGTTGTAGTTGTGGATGCTTGCAATAGGGGTTAATCATAAGTGGGATTCTTGTCCAAGGAAGAATAGTACCCAAGCACCGGTCCACCCACATATCAAATTATCAAAGTACCGAACGCGAATCATATGAGCGTGATGAAAACTAGCTTGACGATAATTCCCATGTGTCCTCAGGAGCGATTTCCTTTATATAAGGGACTGTCCAGGCTTGTCCTTGATACGTCCATTTTGCATCATGCTTTTATATCAATATTTATTGCATTATGGGCTGTTATTACACATTATGTCACAATACTTATGCCTATTCTCTCTTATTTTACAAGGTTTACATGAAGAGGGAGAATGCCGGCAGCTGGGATTCTGGCTGGAAATGGAGCAAATATTAGAGACCTATTCTGCACAGCTCCAAAAGTCCTCAAACTTCACATATGATGTTTTCCAAATATATAAAAAACATTGAGCGTAAGAACTTCACCAGGGGGCCACACCCTGCCCACGAGGGTGGGGGCGTGCCCTACCCCCTGGGTGCGCCCCCTACCTCGTGGGCCCCTTGGTGGCCCTCCGGTGACCATCTTCTGCTATATGGACTCTTTCGATGGGAAAAAAATCATAAGCCATCTTCTCGGACAAAACTCCGCCGCCACGAGGCGGAACCTTGGCGGAACCAATCTAGGGTTCTGGCGGGGCTGTTCTACCGGGGAAACTTCCCTCCCGGAGGGGAAAATCATCACCATCATCATCACCAACGCTCCCCTCATCGGGAGAGGTCAATCTCCATCAACATCTTCATTAGCACCATCTCATCTCAAAACCCTAGTTCATCTCTTGTATCCAATTCTTGTCTCCAAGTCCGGGATTGGTGCTAGTAGGTTGCTAGTAGTGTTAATTACTCCTTGTAGTTGATGCTAGTTGGTTTAATTGGTGGAAGATCATATGTTCAGATCCTATATGCACATTAATACCCCTCTGATTATGAACTTGTTTATGCTTTGTGAGTAGTTACTTTTGTTCCTGAGGACATGGGAGAAGTCTTGCTATTAGTAGTCATGTGAATTTGGTATTCGTTCGATATTTTGATGAGATGGATGTTGTCTCTCCTCTAGTGGTGTTATGTGAACGTCGACTACATGAAACTTCACCATTGTTTGGGCCTATAGGAAGGCATCGGGGAGTAATAAGTAGATGATGGGTTGCTAGAGTGACAGAAGCTTAAACCCTAGTTTATGCGTTGCTTTGTAAGGGGCTAATTTGGATCCATATGTTTCATGCTATGGTTAGGTTTACCTTAATACTTTTGTTGTATTTGTGGATGCTTGCAATAGAGGTTAATCATAAGTGGGATGCTTGTCCAAGTAAGGGCAGCACCCAAGCACCGGTCCACCCACATACCAAATTATGAAAGTACCGAACGCGAATCATATGAGCGTGATGGAAACTAGCTTGATGATATTCCCATGTGTCCTCGGGAGCGCTTTACATCATATAAGAGTTTGTCTAGGCTTGTCCTTTGCTACAAAAAGGATTGGGCCACCTTGCTGCTCCTTATTTAATTTTGTTACTTGTTGCTCATTACAAATTATATTATCACAAAACTATCTGTTACCACTTATTTTAGTACTTGCAGAGAATACCTTGTTGGAAACCGCTTATCATTTCCTTCTGCTCCTCGTTGGGTTCGACACTCTTACTTATCGAAAGGACTATGATTGATCCCCTATACTTGTGGGTCATCAGTCCTTTGCTAAAAAAAGGATTGGGCCACCTTGCTGCACCTTATTTACTTTTACTACTTGTTACCCGTTACAAATTACCTTATCACAAAACTATCTGTTACGGATAATTTCAGTGCTTGCAGAGGATACCTTACTAAAAACCGCTTATCATTCCCTTCTGCTCCTCATTGGGTTCGTCACTCTTACTTGTCGAAAGGACTACGATAGATCCCCTATAATTGTGGGTCATCAAGACTCTTTTCTGGCGCCGTTGCCGGGGAGTGAAGCGCCTTTGCTAGGTGGAATTTGGTAAGGAAAAATTTATATAGTGTGCTGAAATTTACTGTCACTTGTTACTATGGAAAGTAATCCTCTGAGGGGCTTGTTCAGGGTATCTTCACCCCGACCAGTAGAGCAAAGAGTTTCTCCTCAAGCTACTGAACCTACTGAAAATGAAAATTCTTTCTTTGAAATTCCTCTGGGTATGGTAGAAAAACTGCTAGCTAATCCTTTTTTAGGAGATAGAACAAAACATCCTGATGAGCATCTAATATATGTGGATGAAGTTTGTGGATTATTTAAGCTTGCAGGTGTACCCGGAGATGTTGTTAAGAATAAGGGCTTCCATTTATCTTTGAGGGGAGATGCATCGACATGGTATAGGCTATGTGATGATATGGAGTCTTGGAACTACAAACGATTGAAATTGGAATTTCATCAAAAGTTTTATCCTATGCATCTTGTTCATCGTGATCGCAATTATATATATAATTTTTGGCCTCGCGAAGGAGAAAGCATCGCTCAAGCTTGGGGGAGGCTTAAATCAATGTTATATTCATGCCCCAATCATGAGCTCTCAAGAGAAATGATTATTCAAAATTTTTATGCTCGGCTTTCTGGTAACGATCGCACCATGCTTGATACTTCTTGTGGTGGCTCTTTTATGATGAAGACTATTGAATTCGAATGGAATTTATTGGAAAGAATTAAACGCAACTCTGAAGATTGGGACCTCGACAATGGTAAGGAGTCAGGTATGACACCTAGTTTTGATTGTGTTAAATATTTTGTGGATACCGATATTTTTCCTAAATTTAGCACTAAATATGGACTTGACTCTGAGATAGTAGCTTCTTTCTGTGAATCTTTTGCTGCTTATGTTGATCTCCCCAAGGAGAAGTGGTTTAAATATCATCCTCCCATAGAAGTAAAAGTAGCTGCACCTATTAAAGTTGAAGAAAAGACTATCACTTATAATGATCCTATTGTTCCTACTTCTTATGTTGAGAAACCACCTTTCCCTGTTAGGATAAAGGATCATGCTAAAGCTTCAACTGTAGTTCGTAAAAGCAATACTAAAACATATACACCTCCTGAGAAAGTTAAAGTTGAACCTAATATTGCTATTGTTAAAGATCTCTTGTCTGATAATATAGATGGGCATGTTATTTATTTCTGTAATGAATCTGCTAGAATTGCTAAACCCCGTGATACAGATAAACCTAGACATGTGGTAGGCATGCCTGTTATTTCTGTTAAAATAGGAGATCATTGTTATCATGGCTTGTGTGATATGGGTGCTAGTGCTAGTGCAATACCTATTGACTTATAGAAAGAAATTATGCATGACATTGCACCCGCTGAGTTAGAAGATATTGATGTCACAATTAAACTTGCTAATAGAGATACTATTTCACCAATGGGAATTGTTAGAGATGTTGAAGTCTTGTGTGGGAAAACTAAATATCCTGCTGATTTCTTGTTCTTGGTTCCCCACAAGATAGTTTTTGTCCCACTATATTTGGTAGACCCTTCTTAAATACTGTTAATGCTACCATAGATTGCAAAAGGGATATTGTTACTGTCGGTTTAGATGATATGACTCATGAATTTAATTTTTCTAAATTTAGTAGACAACACCGTGAACAAGAATTATTTAGTAAGGATGAAATTATTGGTCTTGCTTCTATTGCCATACCTCCTAGTGATCCTTTAGAACAATATTTGCTAGACCATGAAAATGATATGTTTATGAATGAAAGAAGGGAATTAGATGAAGTATTGTTTAAACAGGAACCTATTCTGAAAAACAATTTACCTGTTGAAATCCTAGGGGATCCGCCCCCACCCAAGGGTGATCCCGTGTTTGAGCTTAAACCGTTACCAGATACTCTTAAATATGCTTATCTTGACGAGAAAAAGATATACCCTATTATTATTAGTGCTAACCTTTTAGAACATGAAGAAGAGAGATTATTAAAAACTCTGAAGAAGCACCGTGCTGCTATTGGGTATACTCTTGATGATCTTAAGGGCATTAGTCCCACTCTATGTCAACATAAAATTAATTTGGAAGAAGATGCTAAACCAGTTCGTGATCATCAACGCCGTCTGAATCCTAAAATGAAAGAGGTGGTAAGAAAGGAGATACTAAAGCTCCTTGAGGCAGGTATAATTTATCCCGTTGCTGATAGTAAGTGGGTAAGTCCTGTCCATTGTGTCCCTAAGAAGGGAGGTATTACTGTTGTTACTAATGATAAAGATGAATTGATTCCTCAAAGAATTATTACTGGTTATAGGATGGTAATTGATTTCCACAAATTAAATAAGGCTACTAAAAAAGATCATTACCCCTTACCTTTTATCGATCAAATGCTAGAAAGATTATCCAAACATACACATTTTTTCTTTCTAGATGGTTATTCTGGTTTCTCTCAAATACCTGTGTCAGCCAAAGATCAATCAAGGACTACTTTTACATGCCCTTTTGGTACTTTTGCTTATAGACGTATGCCTTTTAGTTTATGTAATGCACCTGCAACCTTTCAAAGATGCATGATGGCTATATTCTCTGACTTTTGTGAAAAGATTTGTGAGGTTTTCGTGGACGACTTTTTCGTCTATGGATCTTCTTTTGATGATTGCTTGAGCAACCTTGATCGAGTTTTGCAGAGATGTGAAGAAACTAATGTTGTCTTGAATTGCGAAAAGTGCCACTTTATGGTTAATGAAGGTATTGTCTTGGGGCATAAAGTTTCTGAAAGAGGTATTAAAGTTCATAAAGCCAAGGTTGATGCTTTTGAAAAGATGACATGTCCCAAGGATATCAAAGGTATAAGAAGTTTCCTTGGTCATGCCGGTTTTTATAGGAGGTTCATTAAGGACTTCTCCAAAATCTCTCGGCCTCTGACTAATTTATTACAAAAAGATATACCATTTGTCTTTGATGATGATTGTGTAGAAGCATTTGAAATACTTAAGAAAGCATTGATCTCTGCACCCATTGTTCAGCCACCTGATTGGAATTTACCCTTTGAAATTTTGTGTGATGCTAGTGATTATGCTGTAGGTGTTGTTCTAGGACAAAGAGTTGATAAGAAACTAAATGTTATTCAATATGCTAGTAAAACTCTAGACAATGCTCAAACAAATTATGCTACTACTAAAAAATAATTCTTAGCAGTTGTATTTGCTTGTGATAAGTTTAGACCTTATATTGTTGATTCTAAAGTAACTATTCACACTGATCATGCTGCTATTAAATATCTTATGGAAAAGAAATATGCTAAACTTAGACTTATTAGATGGGTTCTCTTGCTACAAGAATTTGATTTACATATTGTTGATAGAAAAGGAGCTGAGAACCCCGTTGCAGACAACTTGTCTAGGTTAGAAAATGTGCTTGATGACCCACTACCTATTGATGATAGCTTTCCTGATGAGCAATTAAATGTCATAAATACTTCTCATACTGCTCCATGGTATGCTGATTATGCTAATTACATTGTTGCTAAGTTTATACCACCTAGTTTCACATACCAGCAAAAGAAAAAGTTCTTTTATGATTTGAGGCATTACTTTTGGGATGACCCACATCTTTATAAAGAAGGAGTAGATGGTGTTATTAGGCGTTGTGTACCTGAGCATGAACAGGAACAGATCCTACGCAAGTGTCACTCCAAAGCTTATGGAGGACACCATGCTGGAGATAGAACTGCACATAAGGTACTGCAATCTAGTTTTTATTGGCCTACTCTCTTCAAGGATGCCCATAAGTTTGTCGTATCTTGTGATGAATGTCAAAGAATTGGTAACAAGTAGACATCAAGAAATGCCTATGAATTATTCACTTGTTATTGAACCATTTGATGTTTGGGGCTTTGACTATATGGGACCTTTTCCTTCTTCTAATGGTTATACACATATTTTAGTTGCTGTTGATTACGTTACTAAGTGGGTAGAAGCTATTCCAACTAGTAGTGCTGATCATAACACTTCTATTAAAATGCTTAAAGAAGTTATTTTTCCAAGGTTTGGAGTCCCTAAATATTTAATGACTGATGGTGGCTCACATTTTATTCATGGTGCTTTCCGTAAAATGCTTGCTAAATATGATGTTAATCATAGAATTGCATCTCTTTATCACCCTCAGTCTAGTGGTCAAGTAGAATTGAGTAATAGAGAACTCAAATTAATTTTGCAAAAGACTGTTAATAGGTCCAGAAAGAATTGGTCCAAGAAACTTGATGATGCATTATGGGCCTATAGAACTGCATATAAAAATCCTATGGGTATGTATCCGTATAAAATGGTCTATGGAAAAGCATGTCACTTACCTCTTGAACTAGAACACAAGGCTTATTGGGCTATTAAAGAACTTAATTATGATTTTAAACTTGCCGGTGAGAAGAGGTTATTTGATATTAGCTCACTTGATGAATGGAGAACCCAAGCCTACGAAAATGCCAAGTTGTTCAAAGAAAAAGTTAAAAGATGGCATGACAAAAGGATACAAAAGCGTGAGTTTAACATAGGTGATTATGCATTGCTATACAACTCTCGTTTAAGATTTTTTGCAGGAAAACTTCTCTCTAAATGGGAGGGTCATTACGTTATCGAGGAGGTCTACCATTCTGGTGCCATAAAAATCAACAACTTCGAAGGCACAAATCCGAAGGTGGTGAACGGTCAAAGAATCAAACACTATATCTCAGGTAATCCCATAAATGTTGAAACCAATGTTATTGAAACTGTAACCCCGGAGGATTACATAAAGGACACTTTCCGGAACGTTTCAGACTCCGAAAAGGAATAGGTATGTGGTATGGTAAGTAAACCGACTTCAAAACAATTTTTAAGGCAATATTTCTTCGTTTTGGAATATTTAGAAAATAGAAAAATAAGTAGCAGTCCGGAAAGGACACGAGGGCTCCACGAGGGTGGAGGGCGCACCCCCTACCTTGTGGGCACCTCGTGTGCTCTCCGGACTCCGTCTTCTTATAGGACATGTATTTTGGTCGGTAAACATTCATTATATAACCTCCCGGGGGTTTTGACTCCCGTATCACGCAAAAATCTCTTGTCTTTGTTTTGACCTGTCCTGCTACAGACAGAGCAACATGTCGTCCCAGGATTCGGAAGGAGAAAGCTATGTGGCTGATTACCTTGCAGATCCTAAGGTCTATGGGGATGTGGAGCATTATGGTCGGACCACGGAAGAAGAAGAAGACTATGAACCCAAGGGAAAGGAGGAGACGAGTTCAGATGAAGATGAAGTCCCACTACCTCAAACTGGGGACATGCATGTGGAGTTCAAAAAGTCAGGCCTCCCGGATAGAGTAAAGAAACCTAAGATCGAGTTTATCCCTTTTCGCCTCTTGCAAGAAAACAAGCAGGAACTATGCAAAAAGGTACTGAGCCTGGAACAGGAGATCGAGGACCTGAGGGACTAAAATTCTGTCCTTAAACACAAATTAAGGAAGAAGCCTACGCCATCAACAAAATCACCACCGTCTCCACCAACAAAGAAGAATTAAGTATTTGGTATGGGCACTCCACTTGGCAACTGCCAAGCTTGGGGGAGTGCCCCGGTATCGTATCACCATCACTTTTATCTTTACCGTTTTTCTTAGTTCGATCCTTTTGGTAATATCTTGATCTAGTAGAATAAAAGTTCTTAATATGATCTAGTTGTGAGTTTTTCTTTATTATCCTTCTATGTAATCGAGTCGTTGAGCTATATAATAAAGATTAGTGTTGAGTCAAGGGATTGATTATGTTTGCCATGATCCCAAGTGAATAAAAGAAAAGAGAAAGAAATAAAAAGAAACAAAGAGATCATGTGACTCTTATGGAGAGTAATGAGCTCACATAGAAAGAGTATGATGAATAAAAGTTATTGAGGGTTGACAAACATAGTTTTGGTCATCGTTGCAATTAATTGGAAGTAATAAAGAAAGAGAGGTCTTCACATATAAATATACTATCTTGGACATCTTTTATGATTGTGAGCACTCATTAAAATATGACATGCTAAAGAGTTGACATTGGACTAGGAAGACAACGTGATGGGTTATGTTTTCTTACATCTGAGATAAATTATATTGTCTTGCATCCTCCAACATGTTGAGCTTTCCTTTCTCCCTCATGCTAGCCAAATTCATTGCACCAAGTAGAGATACTACTTGTGCTTCCAAATACCCTTAAACCAGTTTTGCCATGAGAGTCCACCATACCTACCTATGGATTGAGTAAGATCCGTCAAGTAACTTGTCATCGGTGCAAGCAATAAAAATTGCTCTCTAAATATGTACGATTGATTGGTGTGGAAGGAATAAGCTTTATACGATCGTGTGATATGGAAGTAATAAAAGCGACAGACTGCATAATAAAGGTCCATATCACAAGTGGAAATATAAAGTGACGTTCTTTCGCATTAGGATTTTGTGCATCCAACCATAAAAGCGCATGACAACCTCTGCTTCCCTCTGCAAAGGGCCTATCTTTTACTTTTATCTCCTATACTGCAAAAGAGTCAAGGTGATATTCACCCTTCCTTTTTACATTTTATCCTTTGGCAAGCACAATATGTTGGAAAGATCTTGGTATATATGGCTAATTGGATGTGGGTTTTCATGAACTATTACTGTTGACATTATCCTTGAGGTAAAACATTGGGAGGCAAAACTATAAGCCCCTATCTTTCTCTATGTCCGATTAAAACTCCATACCCATAAGTATTGCGTGTGTGTCAACAATTGTGAAAGACTATATGATAGTTGAGTATGTGGACTTGCTAAAAAGCTCTTATACATTGACTCTTTCCTATGTTATGATAAATTGCAATTGCCTCAATGACTGAGATTATAGTTTGTCAGTTTTCAATGAAGTTTACAATTCATACTTGATATTGTGATTGAATTATTACTCTAGCATAAGATATCATATGACAAGAATTATATAAGTTGATGCTCTAAGAATGATCATGATGCCCTCATGTCTGTATTTTATTTTTATTGACACCTTCATCTCTAAACATGTGGACATATTTTTCGATTTTGGCTTTTCGCTTGAGGACAAGCGAGGTCTAAGCTTGGGGGAGTTGATACGTCCATTTTGCATCATGCTTTTATATCAATATTTATTGCATTATGGGCTGTTATTACACATTATGTCACAATACTTATGCCTATTCTACCTTATTTTACAAGGTTTACATAAAGAGGGAGAATGCCGGCAGCTGGGATTCTGGCTGAAAAAGGAGCAAATATTAGAGACCTATTCTGCACAGCTCCAAAAGTCCTGAAACTTCACGGATGATGTTTTCCAAATATATAAAAACTTGAGCGCAAGAACTTCACCAGCGGGGCACACCCTACCCACGAGGGTGGGGGGTCCGCCCTACCCCCTGGGTGCGACCCTACCTCGTGGGCCCCCTGGTGGCCCTCCGGTGACCATCTTCTGCTATATGGACTCTTTCGATGGGAAAAAAAATCATAAGCCATCTTCTCGGACGAAATTCCGCCACCACGAGGCAGAACCTTGGGGGAACCAATCTAGGGTTCTGGGGGGCTGTTCTGCCGGGAAAACTTCCCTCCCGGAGGGGAAATAATCGCCATCATCATCACCAACGCTCCTCTCATTGGGAGAGGGCAATCTCCATTAACATCTTCATCAGCGCCATCTCATCTCAAAACCCTAGTTCATCTCTTGTATCCAATTCTTGTCTCCAAGTCCGGGATTGGTGCTAGTAGGTTGCTAGTAGTGTTAATTACTCCTTGTAGTTGATGCTAGTTGGTTTAATTGGTGGAAGATCATATGTTCAGATCCTATATGCACATTAATACCCCTCTGATTATGAACTTGTTTATGCTTTGTGAGTAGTTACTTTTGTTCCTGAGGACATGGGAGAAGTCTTGCTATTAGTAGTCATGTGAATTTGGTATTCGTTCGATATTTTGATGAGATGGATGTTGTCTCTCCTCTAGTGGTGTTATGTGAACGTCGACTACATGAAACTTCACCATTGTTTGGGCCTATAGGAAGGCATCGGGGAGTAATAAGTAGATGATGGGTTGCTAGAGTGACAGAAGCTTAAACCCTAGTTTATGCGTTGCTTTGTAAGGGGCTAATTTGGATCCATATGTTTCATGCTATGGTTAGGTTTACCTTAATACTTTTGTTGTATTTGTGGATGCTTGCAATAGAGGTTAATCATAAGTGGGATGCTTGTCCAAGTAAGGGCAACACCCAAGCACCGGTCCACCCACATACCAAATTATCAAAGTACCGAACGCGAATCATATGAGCGTGATGGAAACTAGCTTGATGATATTCCCATGTGTCCTCGGGAGCGCTTTACATCATATAAGAGTTTGTCTAGGCTTGTCCTTTGCTACAAAAAGGATTGGGCCACCTTGCTGCTCCTTATTTAATTTTGTTACTTGTTGCTCATTACAAATTATATTATCACAAAACTATCTGTTACCACTTATTTTAGTACTTGCAGAGAATACCTTGTTGGAAACCGCTTATCATTTCCTTCTGCTCCTCGTTGGGTTCGACACTCTTACTTATCGAAAGGACTATGATTGATCCCCTATACTTGTGGGTCATCAGTCCTTTGCTACAAAAAGGATTGGGCCACCTTGCTGCACCTTATTTACTTTTACTACTTGTTACCCGTTACAAATTACCTTATCACAAAACTATCTGTTACGGATAATTTCAGTGCTTGCAGAGGATACCTTACTAAAAACCACTTATCATTCCCTTCTGCTCCTCATTGGGTTCGTCACTCTTACTTATCGAAAGGACTACGATAGATCCTCTATACTTGTGGGTCATCATGGCCTTGGTCGACGCGTGGCGATTGATGGGACGTGGGTGCTTCTGCTTCCCCATGCTGCCTTGGCAACCGCCCAACTTGACGAGACTTCACCGCATGCTGGGAAAAGCCATCATTGCGTGGGATCATGGAGGCTGGCGGTTCGCCTCCTTCCGGCTATAAATGAGGGGAGGTGCGGAGCCCCCTTGCTCATCTCCGTCTTCTCGCCACCCGCTTCTTCTTCCTCTTTCTTGTAGTCCTCATGGCGCCGACGAGGAAGTTTTCTGCCGCCCCGAAGGGGAAGGCACCCAAGGAGGGACTTGACTCGCCACCTCCCAAGAGAGGGCGAGGCCGCCCCCGCAAGCACGCCGCGACTCCTGTGGTGGCCCCTCGGGGGCGCGGGCGCGCCTTAGCCGGCTGTGGCGGTGTTTCTTCTCGTGGCGGGTGCCGCCAAGGGCGAAGTAGCCCCTGCAACGAGGGGAGGCGCGCCATGGTTGCCTGGCCTCCTCGGCTGCGCTTCCACTCGACCGAGGTGCTCCCGGAGTTCGTCGTGTGGTCAGAGAGGCCAACCAGCACCTGGCTCCGCTCCCCGCTTCTTCGCAGGCGAGCTGCCGGCCACGGGGCCTGACGGCCTCTGGCTGCAGGCTGATGGCTGTTGCAGCAAGGCCTCGTGGGTCGGGGTCGAAGTTTGGGCCTCCGAGAACGTGTCCTTGGCCCGCGGCTGGCAGGCATTTGCCCGCGCGTGGGGGCTGAGCGGGAGGTGCACCCTCCACTTCAAGTTCGACGGTGTCACGATCCTCTTCGTGAGGGTGTTTGGGGAGGACGGGCGTCACGCAGGGTGCTGCCACAAAGACGACGGCGGCGACGATGAGCTTGACCTTGATGACAACCGCGACGACACTGAGGGTGAGCTTCCCCTTGGCGATGATGGTGGCGGCTCCTGCAGCGAGAGCATGAGCAGTGGCGGCTACGACCAGCCGCCATGTCGCCGGGCTCGCTTCGAGGATGGTGGCGGATTATCTCGTCGCCGTGCTCCGGTGAAGTGGGAGGAAGGCTCGGGCTGAGCCCGGAGGCCTTTGGAGCCCATCCTCAAGAGCTATTGTGGTCGCGCGGGCCACTTTTGTTTAGCCTTTCGTTTTCCCTACGTTTTGAAAAAAGTAGAGGGCCCTGTTGGGGCATGTAATGAACCATGGTACTTATGCCACTATGCTATGCTTGTTGTTCTGATGTATGCTGTTATGTTCATGTCCGAGTAGGTGCAGTAGGATAACTTAGCTTGATACACTCGTGGTAGTCTCGCGCCTCATGATGGCATGCCCTCCATCATCTCGTGAGGTCCCCTTGCTGCTGGCTCAGGGGTTGCTGACCTCAGGACACATCGTGAAGCTGTAGAATTATTGGAAAATTTTGCTGGGTGCCCTGTTCTTCCCTGCGCAAGTCCTTAGGCGTGGCTTAATGCATCGCTTCACGGTACCCGGGGGCACGGACTTTAGAAGATGCACAAATCACAAGCTTGTTCGAGGGTGTCTCGCGAGGATAGAAAAAGCCATGGCCCTGGGGGGACAGGGCTGTGGCAAAGTGTGTTCGCAGTGCAGGGCGGGCCCGATGCGCGCGCACACACATGCCCAGCCCTCGCGCGTGAGACGCGCGAGGAAGAGCGACGGGCAACAGCTGTCCCTCCTAGGCCGAGACCGACTGCCAAGAGAAAAGACGAGGGGAAAATCCAACTTGGCAATTGCTACCTCTTGAGCACTGCGTTGTTTTTCCCTTGAAGAGGAAAGGGTGGTGAAGTAAAGCAGCGTAAGTATTTCCCTCAGTTTTCTGAGAACCAAGGTACCAATCCAGTAGGAGACCACGTGCGAGTCACCTCGTACCTACACAAACAAATAAGAACCTCGCAACCAATGCGATAAAGGGGTTGTCAATCCCTTCACGGCCACTTGCAAGAGTGAGATCTGATAGAGATGATAATAATAAGATAAGTATTTTTGGTATTTTTATGATATAGATTGAAAATAAAGATTGCAAAACAAAATAGATTGGAAACTTGTATGATGTAAAATAGACCCGGGGGCCATAGGTTTCACTAGTGGCTTCTCTCAAGATAGCATAAGTATTACGGTGGGTGAACAAATTACTGTCGAGCAATTGATAGAAAAGCGAATAATTATGAGACTATCTAGGCATGATCATGTATATAGGCATCATGTCCACGACAAGTAGACCGACTCCTACCTGCATCTACTACTATTACTCCACACATCGAGCGCCATCCATCATGCATCTAGAGTATTAAGTTCATAAGAACAGAGTAACGCCTTAAGAAAGATGGCATGATGTAGAGGGATAAACTCATAATATGATATAAACCCCGTCTTTTTATCCTCGATGGAAACAATACAATACGTGTCGTTTCCCTTTCTGTCACTGGGTTCGAGCACCGCAAGATTGAACCCAAAGCTAAGCACTTCTCCCATTGCAAGAAAGATCAATCTAGTAGGCCAAGCCAAACTGATAATTCGAAGAGACTTGCAAAGATTATCCAATCATGCATAAAATAATTCAGAGAAGATTCAAATATTGTTCATAGATAATCTGGATGATAAACCCACAATTCATCGGATCTCGACAAACACACCGCAAAAAGAAGTGTTACATAGAATAGATCTCCAAGAGAATCGAGGAGAACTTTGTATTGAGATCCAAAGAGAGAGAAGAAGCCATCTAGCTACTAGCTATGGACCCGTAGGTCTGAGGTAAACTACTCACACATCATCGGAGGGGCCATGGAGTTGATGTAGAGGCCCTCCATGATCAATGCCCCCTCCGGCGGAGCTCCGGAAAGGCCCCAAGATGGGATCTCTTGGGTACAGAAGGTTGCGGCGGTGGAAATAGGGTTTCGTGGTGCTCCTGGATGTTTGCGGGGTATGTGAACATATATAGGAGGAAGAAGTAGGTCGGTGGTGCTACGAGGGGCCCATGAGGGGTGATGGTGTCTTGGACTAGGGGGTACTCACCATGTCGTGTCCTGGTCAGTTAGATTGGGCCGAGGACCCCCATGGCCGTATACTCATGGGCTAGTTCAGACAGTTGCCGCATACAAGGAAGATTCCACAAGACTTGGTGATCAAGACAAGGACTCCTCCCCCCCGGCATATTTGGCTAGGACTCTTGTTATCCTAGGCCTCTGGTGCATTATATAAACCAAGGCCAGGCTAGTCGATTGATCATATACAACAATCATACCATAGGCTAGCTTCTAGGGTTTAGCCTCTACAATCTCGTGGTAGATCAACTCTTGTAATACTCATATCATCAAGATCAATCAAGTAGGACGTAGGGTATTACCTCCATCGAGAGGGCCCGACCCTGGGTAAACATCGTGTCCCCTGCCTCCTGTTACCATCCGCCGTAGACGCACAGTTCGGGGCCCCCTACCCGAGGTCCACCGGTTTTGACACCGACATTGGTTCTTTCATTGAGAGTTCCGCTGTGTGATCAGCAAAAGGATCGATGGCTCATCTGCAGATTAACTGCGACGTCGACATCTTCGTCACTGGCTCGGCCGGTCACCTTGGCTGGACCGAGGACTGTGCCCTTCTCCGATCGTCATGTTCGGATGAGGGCCTTCATCAACATTGTCAGTGTCAAAACCGGTGGATCTCGGGTAGGGGGTCCCTAACTATGTGTCTAAGGCGGATGGTAACAGGAGGCAGGGGAAACGATGTTTACCTAGGTTCGGGCCCTCTTGATGGAGGTAATTGTTGGGTAACGTAGCAGAAATTCAAAATTTTCTTACGTGTCACCAAGATCTATCTATGGAGAAACCAGCAACGAGGGGAAGGAGAGTGCATCTACATACCTTGTAGATCTCTAAGCGGAAGCGTTCAAGAGAACGGGGCTGAAGGAGTCGTACTCGTCGTGATCCAAATCACCGGAGATCCTAGTGCCGAACGGACGGCACCTCCGTGTTCAACACACGTACAGCCCGGTGACGTCTCCCATGCCTTGATCTAGCAAGGAGAGAGGGAGAGGTTGAGGAAGACTCCATCCAGCAGCAGCACAACGGCGTGGTGGTGGTGGAGGAGCATGGTACTCCAGCAGGGCTTCGCCAAGCACCGCAAGAGACGAGGAGGGAGAGGGGTAGGGCTGCGCCAAGAAGGAGAGGAACTTGTGTGTCTTGGGCAGCCCAAACCTCAAGTATATATAGGGGGAGGGGAGGGGCTGCGCCCCCACCTAGGGTTCCCTCCCTAGGGGTGGCGGCAGCCCCCAGATCCCATCTGGGTGGCGGCCAGGTGGAGGGGAGAGGGAGGCGCACCAGGCATGGGCCCTAAGGCCCATCTGCCCTTAGGGTTTGCCCCTCCTCCTCCCCTTAGGTGCCTTGGGCCCTTGTGGGGGAGGAGGGGCGCACCAGCCCACCTGGGGCTGGTCCCCTCCCATACATGGCCCATGCAGCCCTCCGGGGCTTGTGGCCCCACTTGGTGGACCCCCGGGACCCTCCCGGTGGTCCCGGTACGTTACCGATAAAACCCGAAACTTTTCCGGTGACCAAAACAGGACTTCCCATATATAAATCTTTACATACAGACCATTCCGGAACTCCTTGTGACGTCCGGGATCTCATCCGGGACTCCGAACAACATTCCGTAACCAACATACAAACTTCCTTTATAACCCTAGCATCATCGAACCTTAAGTGTGTAGACCCTACGGGTTCGGGAACCATGCAGACATGACCGAGACGTTCTCCGGTCAATAACCAACAGCAGGATCTGGATACCCATGTTGGTTCCCACATGTTCCACGATGATCTCATCGGATGAACCACGATGTCGAGGATTCGATCAATCCCGTATACAATTCCCTTTGTTTAGTGGTATTGTACTTGCCCGAGATTCGATCATCGGTATCCCGATACCTTGTTCAATCTCGTTACCGGCAAGTCTCTTTACTTGTTCCGTAACACATCATCCCGTGATCAACTCCTTGATCACATTGTGCACATTATGATGATGTCCTACCGAGTGGGCCCGGAGATACCTCTCCGTCACACGGAGTGACAAATCCCAGTCTCGATTCGTGCCAACCCAACAGACACTTTCGGAGATACCTGTAGTGTACCTTTATAGCCACCCAGTTACGTTGTGATGTTTGGCACACCCAAAGTATTCCTACGGTATCCGGGAGTTTCACAATCTCATGGTCTAAGGAAATGATACTTGACATTTAGAAAAGCTTTAGTATACGAACTACACGATCTTTGTGCTAGGCTTAGGATTGGGTCTTGTCCATCACATCATTCTCCTAATGATGTGATCCCGTTATCAATGACATCCAATTTCCATGGTCAGGAAACCGTAACCATCTATTGATCAACGAGCTAGTCAACTAGAGGCTTACTAGGGACATGGTGTTGTCTATGTATCCACACATGTATCTGAGTTTCCTATCAATACAATTCTAGCATGGATAATAAACGATTATCGTGAACAAGGAAATATAATAATAACTAATTTATTATTGCCTCTAGGGCATATTTCCAACAGTCTCCCACTTGCACTAGAGTCAATAATCCAGTTCACATTGATATGTGATTAACACTCAAGGTCACATCCCCATGTGACTAACACCCAAGAGTTCTGGGTTTGATCATGTTATGCTTGTGAGAGAGGTTTCAGTCAACGGGTCGGCAACATTCAGATCCGTATGTACTTCGCAAATTTCTATGTCATCTTGTAGATGCAACTACTATGCTACATTTGGAGCCATTTCAAATAACTGTTCTACTTGGAGCTATTCTAAATTGTTGCTCCATTATACGTATCCGGTATCTCTACTCAGAGCTATCCGGATAGGTGTTAAGCTTGCATCGACGTAACTCTTTACGTCGAACTCTTTATCACCTCCATAACCGAGAAACATATCCTTATTCCTCTAAGGATAATTTAGACCGCTATCTGGTGATCTACTCCTAGATTACCTTTGTACCCTCTTGCCAGATATGTGGCAAGGCACACATCAGGTGCGGTACTCAGCATGGCATACCGTATAGAGCCTATGACAAAAGCATAGGGGACGACATTCGTCCTTTCTCTTTCTTCTACCGTGGTCGAGCTTTAAGTCTTAACTTCATACCTTACAACTCAGGCAAGAACTCCTTCTTTGACTGATCCATCTTGAACACCTTCAAGATCATGTCAAGGTATGTGCTCATTAGAAAGTACCATTAAGCGTTTTGATCTATCCATATAGATCTTGATGCTCAATGTTCAAGTAGCTTAATCCAGGCTTTCCATTGAAAAACACTTTCCAAATAACCCTATATGCTTTCCAGAAATTCTACGTCATTTCTGATCAACAATATGTCAACAACATATACTCATCAGAAATTCTATGCTCCCACTCACTTCTTTGGAAATACAAGTTTCTCATAAACTTTGTATACACCCAAAAACTTTGATCATCTCATCAAAGCATACATTCCAACTCCGAGATGCTTACTCCAGTCCTTAGAAGGATAGCTGGAGCTTTGCATACTTGTTAGCATCTTTCAGGATTAACAAAAACCTTCCGGTTGTGTCACATACAACCTTTCCTCAAGAAAATCATCGAGGAAACAATGTTTTGGCATCCTGTCTGCATGATTTCATAAATAATGCAGTAATCGCTAATATAATTCCAACAGACTCTTAGCATCGCTACGAGTGAGAAAGTCTCATCATAGTCAACTCCTTGAACTTGTCAGAAAACATCTTAACGACAAGTCGAGCTTTCTTAATGGTGATACTTACCATCATTGTCCATCTTCCTTTTAAAATCCATCTGTACTCAACAGCCTTACGACCATCGAGCCATTCTGCCAAAGTCTACACTTTGTTTTCATATATGGATCCTCTCTCGGATTATATGGCCTCGAGCCATTTTGGAATCCAGGCCCACCATCGCTTCTCCATAGCTCGTAGGTTCATTGTTGTCTAGCAACATGACTTCCAAGACAGGATTATGTACCACTCTGAAGTAGTACGCATCCTTGTCATCCCACGAGGTTTGGTAGTGACTTGATCTGAAGTTTCATGATCACTATCATAAGCTTCCACTTCAATTGGTGTAGGTGCCACAGGAACAACTTCCTGTGCCCTGCCACACACTAGTTGAAGAGACGGTTCAATAACCTCATCAAGTCTCCACCATCCTCCCACTCAATTCTTTCGAGAGAAACTTTTCCTCGAGAAAGGAACCGATTCTAGAAACAATCCCTTATTGTTTTCGGATCTGAGACAGGAGGTATACCCAACTGTTTTGGGTGTCCTATGAAGATGCATTTATCCGCTTTGGTTTCGAGCTTATCAGCCTGAAACTTTTTCACATAAGCGTCGCAGCCCCAAACTTTTAAGAAATGACAGCTTAGGTTTCTCTAAACCATAGTTCATACGGTGTCATCTCATCGGAATTACGTGGTGCCCTAAAAGTGAATGCGGTTGTCTCTAATGCCTAACCCATAAACTATCGTGGTAATTCGATAAGAGACATCATGGTATGCATCATATCCAATAGGGTGCAGTTATGATGTTCGGACACACCATCACACTATGGTGTTCCAGGCTGTATTAGTTGTGAAACAATTTCCACAATATCTTAATTCTATGCCAAACTCGTAATTCAGATATTCATCTCTATGATCATATCATAGATATTTTATCCTCTTGTCACGACGATCTTTCAACTTCACCTTGAAATTACTTGAACCTTTCAATAATTCAGACTCGTGATTCATCAAGTAAATATACTCAACATCTACTCAAATCATTTGTGAAGTAAGAACATAATGATATCCACTACACGCCTCAGCACTCATTGGACTGCACACATCAAAATGTATTACTTCCAACAAGTTGCTTTCTAGTTCCATTTTACTAAAAACGAGGCTTTCAGTCATCTTGCCCATGTGGTATGATTTGCATGTCTCAGGTGATTCAAAATCAAGTGAGTCCAAACGGTCCATTTGCATGGAGTTTCTTCATGCATATACACCAATAGACATGGTTCGCATGTCTCAAACTTTTCAAAAATGAGCGAGCCCAAAGATCCATCAACATGGAGCTTCTTCATGCGTTTTATACCGATATGACTTACGTGGCAGTGCCACAAGTAGGTGGTACTATCATTACTATCTTATATCTTTTGGCATGAATATGTGTATCACTACGATCGAGATTCAATAAACCATTCATTTTTGGGTGCAAGACCATTGAAGGTATTATTCAAATAAACAGAGTAACCATTATTCTCCTTAAATGAATAACCGTATTGCGATAGACATAATCCAATCATGTCTATGCTCAATGCAAACAACAATCTCGATGGTAGAGGGAGCGTGCGATGCTTGATCACATCAAGCTTGGGAAAAACTTCCAACACATATCGCCAGCTCACCTTTAGCTAGTCTCCGTTTACTCCGTAGCCTTTTATTTCGAGTTTACTAACACTTAGCAACCGAACCGGTATCTAATACCATGGTGCTACTAGGAGTACTAGTAAAGTACACATCAACACAATGTATATCCAATATACTTCTATCGACCTTGCCAGCCTTCTTATCTACCAAGTATCTAGGGTAATTCTGCTCCAGTGGCTGTTCCCCTTATTACAGAAGCACTTAGTCTCGGGTTTGGGTTCAACCTTGGGTTTCTTCACTAGAGCAGCAGCTGATTTGCCGTTTCATGAAGTATCCCTTCTTGCCCTTGCCCTTCTTGAAACTAGTGGTTTCACCAACCATCAACAATTGATGCTCCTTCTTGATTTCTACTTTTGTGGTGTCAAACATCGCGAATATCTCAAGGATCATCATATATGTCCCTGATATATTATAGTTCATCATGAAGCTCCAGCAGCTTGGTGGTAATGAGTTCGGAGAAACATCACTATCTCATCTGGAAGATCAACTCCCACTCGATTCAAATGATTGTTGTACTCAGACAATCTGAGCACAAGCTCAACAATTGAGCTTTTCTCCCTTAGTTTGCAGGCTAAGAAAATCGTCGGAGGTCTTATACCTCTTGACGTGGGCACGAGCCTGAAATTCCAATTTCAGCCCTCGAAACATCTCATATGTTTCACGACGTTTTAAAACGTCTTCGGTGCCTCAACTCTAAACCGTTTAACTAAACTATCATGTAGTTATCAAAATGTGTATGTCAGATGTTCGCAACATCCACAGACGACGTTCGAGGTTCGGCACACTGAGTGGTGCATTAAGGACATAAGCCTTCTACTGTCTGCATAATTGCTACTATCAACTTTCAACTAATTTTTCTCTAGGAACATATCTAAACTGTAGAACTAAAGCGCGAGCTATGACATAATTTGCGAAGACCTTTTGACTATGTTCAGGATAATTAAATTCATCTTATGAACTCCCACTCAGATAGACATCCCTCTAGTCATCTAAGTGATTACATGATCCGAGTCAACTAGGCCGTGTCCAATCATCACGTGAGATGGACTAGTCATCATCGGTGAACATCTTCATGTTGATCGTATCTACCATACGACTCATGCTCGACCTTTCGGTCTCTTGTGTTCCGAGGCCATGTCTGTACATGCTAGGCTCGTCAAGTCAACCTAAGTGTTTCGCATGTGTAAATCTGTCTTACACCCGTTGTATGTGAACGTTAGAATCTATCACACCCGATCATCACGTGGTGCTTCGAAACAACGAACTGTCGCAACGGTGCACAGTTAGGGGGAACACTTTCTTGAAATTATTATGAGGGATCATCTTATTTACTACCGTCGTTCTAAGTAAACAAGATGCAAAAACATGATAAACATCACATGCAATCAAATAATAGTGACATGATATGGCCAATATCATATAGCTCCTTTGATCTCCATCTCGGGGCTCCATGATCATCTTGTCACCGGCATGACACCATGATCTCCATCATCATGATCTCCATCATCGTGTCTCCATTAAGTTGCTCGCCAACTATTACTTCTACTACTATGGCTACCGGTTAGCAATAAAG
This sequence comes from Triticum urartu, assembly GCF_056163025.1. Lineage (NCBI taxonomy): Eukaryota > Viridiplantae > Streptophyta > Magnoliopsida > Poales > Poaceae > Triticum > Triticum urartu. The sequence continues at coordinate 341,941,896 of NC_141877.1, forward strand.
TAAAGTAATTACATGGCGTTGTTCAATGACACGCAGGTCATACAATAAATAAAGACAACTCCTATGGCTCCTGCCGGTTGTCATACCCATCGACATGCAAGTCGTGATTCCTATTACAAGAACATGATCAATCTCATACATCACATATATCATTCATCACATACTTTTGGCCATATCACATCACATAGCATACCCTGCAAAAACAAGTTAGACGTCCTCTAATTGTTGTTTGCATGTTTTATGTGGCTGCTATGGGTTTCTAGCAAGAACGTTTCTTACCTACGAAAAAACCACAACGTGATATGCCAATTGCTATTTACCCTTCATAAGGACCCTTTTCGTCGAATCCGATCCGACTAAAGTGGGAGAGACTGGCACCCGCTAGCCACCTTATGCAACTAGTGCATGTCAGTCGGTGAAACCAGTCTCACGTAAGAGTACATGTAAGGTCGGTCCGGGCCGCTTCATCCCACAATACCGTCAAAACAACATTGGACTAGTAACGGTAAGCATATTGAACGAAATCAAGGCCCACAACTACTTTGTGTTCTAGTCGTGCATAGAATCTACGCAATAGACCTAGCTCATGATGCCACTTTTGGGTAACGTAGCAGAAATTCAAAATTTTCTTACGTGTCACCAAGATCTATCTATGGAGAAACCAACAACGAGGGGAAGGAGAGTGCATCTACATACCCTTGTAGATCGCTAAGCGGAAGCGTTCAAGAGAACGGGGTTGAAGGAGTCGTACTCGTCGTGATCCAAATCACCGGAGATCCTAGTGCCGAACGGACGGCACCTCCGCGTTCAACACACGTACAGCCCGGTGACGTCTCCCATGCCTTGATCCAGCAAGGAGAGAGGGAGAGGTTGAGGAAGTCTCCATCCAGCAGCAGCACAATGGCGTGGTGGTGGTGGAGGAGCGTGGTACTCCAGTAGGGCTTCGCCAAGCACCGCAAGAGACGAGGAGGGAGAGGGGTAGGGCTGCGCCAAGAAGGAGAGGAACTCGTGTGTCTTGGGCGGCCCAAACCTCAAGTATATATAGGGGGAGGGGAGGGGCTGCGCCCCCACCTAGGGTTCCCTCCCTAGGGGTGGCAGCAGCCCCCAGATCCCATCTGGGTGGCGGCCAGGTGGAGGGCAGAGGGAGGCGCACCAGGCATGGGCCCTAAGGCCCATCTGCCCTTAGGGTTTGCCCCCCTCCTCCCCTTAGGCGCCTTGGGCCCTTGTGGGGGGGGGACGCACCAGCCCACCTGGGGCTGGTCCCCTCCCACACATGGCCCATGCAGCCCTCCGGGGCTTGTGGCCCCACTTGGTGGACCCCCGGGACCCTCCCGGTGGTCCCGGTACATTACCGATAAAACCTGAAACTTTTCCGGTGACCAAAACAGGACTTCCCATATATAAATCTTTACCTCCGGACCATTCCGTAAATCCTCGTGACGTCCGGGATCTCATCCGGGACTCCGAACAACATTCGGTAACCACATACAAACTTCCTTTATAACCCTAGCGTCATCGAACCTTAAGTGTGTAGACCCTACGGGTTCAGGAACCATGCAGACATGACCGAGATGTTCTCCGGTCAATAACCAACAGCAGGATCTGGATACCCATGTTGGTTCCCACATGTTCCACGATGATCTCATCGGATGAACCACGATGTCGAGGATTCGATCAATCCCGTATACAATTCCCTTTGTCTAGTGGTATTGTACTTGCCCGAGATTCGGTCGTCGGTATCCCGATTCCTTGTTCAATCTCATTACCGGCAAGTCTCTTTACTCGTTCCGTAACACATCATCCCATGATCAACTCCTTGATCACATTTTGCACATTATGATGATGTCCTACCGAGTGGGCCCAGAGATACCTCTCCGTCACACGGAGTGACAAATCCCAGTCTCAATTCGTGCCAACCCAACAGGCACTTTCGGAGATACCTGTAGTGTACCTTTATAGCCACCCAGTTATGTTGTGACGTTTGGCACACCCAAAGTATTCCTACGGTATCCGGGAGTTGCACAATCTCATGGTCTAAGGAAATGATACTTGACATTTAGAAAAGCTTTAGCATATGAACTACACGATCTTTGTGCTAGGCTTAGGATTGTGTCTTGTCCATCACATCATTCTCCTAATGATGTGATCCCATTATCAACGACATCCAATGTCCATGGTCAGGAAACCGTAACCATCTATTGATCAATGAGCTAGTCAACTAGAGGCTTACTTGGGACATGGTGTTGTCTATGTATCCGCACATGTATCTGAGTTTCCTATCAATACAATTCTAGCATGGATAATAAACGATTATCATGAACAAGGAAATATAATAATAACTAATTTATTATTGCCTCTGGGGCATATTTCCAACAGTAATACCCTACGTCTTGCTGGATTGTTCTTGATGATATGAGTATTACAAGAGTTGATCTACCACGAGATCAAAGAGGCTAAACCCTAGAAGCTAGCCTATGGTATGATTGTATGTTGTCCTACGGACTAAAACCCTCCGGTTTATATAGACACCGGAGGGGGCTAGGGTTACACAAGGTCGGTTACAAAGGAGGAGATATACATATCCGTATTGCCTAGATTGCCTTCCACGCCAACTAGAGTCCCATCCGGACACGAGACGAAGTCTTCAATCTTGTATCTTCATAGTCCAATAGTCCGGCCAAAGGATATAGTCCGGCTGTCCGGAGACCCTCTAATCCAGGACTCCCTCAGTAGCCCCTGAACCAGGCTTCAATGATGATGAGTCCGGCGCGCAGTATTGTCTTCGGCATTGCAAGGCGGGTTCTTCTCCAAATCTTGAATATCTGTAAAGTAGTATCCGGCTCCCATAAATGTTGGACTTCTTGGCTTCTGTGCCCAATAAGGGCCATCTTCCACGCGTCGAGTGAATGCAAGGAGCCAGGGCGTTTTTACATTCGCCCCCCTAGCCAGGTAAACAAATGGTCTATTAAAGGGATGGGGATTCTTAGATCCAATCCATACCATCCTCCCACGGCAAGAATCCATCGGAGCGCGCTCGGAAAAAATCCATTTCAACATGGCTGACCACCGCAGCTCCTCCTCCCGCCCCCGTAGCCCTAAGCCCAGTGATTGGAGAGGTGTTCCATCCCGCACAGTCAATTAGTAGAGCTGCAGACTCAGGGATTTCTCCCTCCAGTGTATATGGTCCTCGTCCGAGCCGGGCTCGCCACTTATAATGGCGGGGAGCAAGTAGAGAGCTTCCCCAGCCCCTCTAAGGGGGAGCGGGTATGCCTCGTCCCTTACTTACTAAGGGGACTCGGATTTCCCATCCATCCATTCCTCCGCAGGCTCCTGGAGTTCTACGGCCTCCAACTGCATAATTTCACCCCGGCTTCCATACTACACATCACCGGTTATGTTGCCCTTTGTGAGCTGTTTCTGGGCTGCGAGGCTCATTTCGAGCTGTGGAAGAGGTTATTTTGCCTTGTGCTCCGCACACAGAAGGGGTCACTTTATCAGGTGGCCGAAGCCGAAATATGGCGCATCGCCGAGACCGGATACCTATCCGGCACTCCGAAGAAGACGTCTGAAGACTAGCCTTCGGAGTGGTTTTAGATGGAGGACGTTCCCTTTCCAGACCCTGTTCGGTGGGGTCTTCCTGAGTTCAGCAATGCTCCTCTGAAGAAACGCCGAAGCTGGTGCCCACGGAGCCCCCAGGGGGAAGACAACGGAGAAGTCCTTTACCTGATGAACCGGATTAAAGTGCTGGCTCAATCAGGATTGACAATAGTCGAGGTTATGTCAATATGCATAATGCGGGGAGTGCAGCCACTTTAATATCGAGGGCACCCCCTGTGGTGTTTTAACGGGGAAGATGATGCCACCCGCTGCGGGTGCAAGGGACCGGACTCCGCTGCTGCTTTAGCAAAAATTCTGTCCGAGATGTTCAAGGGAGAGGAAGAGGAGTTCATCCGTATCAAGCCACGGGATGGATTCTCCATGTACAATCCTCCAAGCTAGGTGAGTCGTACCTCTTTACTCCCATTCTCCCCGCATTCTTCGTCGTAGGTACTCACCTTGCCATTTTACAACAGGAACTGCGAAAAGCTGTAAGGGAGGTCAACAGCCCATCTCCACAACCAGAGGACCCTGGCCAGACCCTCCGTCCCGGACTCGAAGAGGATCCGGACATATTCGTGGAGCTGATAGACAGGCAATTCTATCAATTGAGCTGCGATGACGCCATGGTGGCCATATCGGCTGACTATCCCAGACTGCTCCCTGCGTCCCATGTAAGAAAAACCAAAATCCCAGCTCCAAAAATAGGATCCCCTTTTAGACACTTCACCTACCATACACATATGGTGTTTCACAGGGAAGGCATTCGGGACGCCGTGCCGAACCCACAGCAACTCGACAACAAGAGGCACCGAAGCCGAGTAGGCCGAAAATGAAGGCGGTCAGGACGGAGACGCCGGCGCAGAGGTATGACACAAAACCTCGCTCCATGGTTGTCGTGTAATGCCCTCCATGCGGCTATAGCTCCCACGTGTCGAGGCACGACTTAGAGACATAACCGCATTGAAAGCAATATCGCAAGTTAGGCAATCTTCACAACACCCCATGTAATATAAATAATAAAGGGGAGATACATAGTTGGCTTACACTCGCCACGTCAATCAAAGTACATAAATAGCATTACAACATTCAAACACTCATGGCCCGACTACGGCGCCAAAATAAAAGATAACCCAACATGCGACACGGTCTCGATCACCCCCAACCGGGCACCACTACTGATCATCAGGGAAAGACACGTAGTAACGTTGAGAGTCCTCGTCGAACTCCCACTTGAGCTCAAGCGCGTCACCTGGAGCGGAATCATCAGGCCCTGCATCTGGTTTGGAAGTAAACTGTGAGCCACAGGGACTCAGCAATCTCGCACCCTCGCGATCAAGACTATTTAAGCTTATAGGTAAGGCAAGGTAATATATGTGGAGCTACAGCAAGCGACTAGCATATATGGTGGCTATCCTGTTCGCAAAAGAGAGCGAGAAGAGGAGGCAAAGCGCGAACGAGAAACTAGAGGACAACCTGTGCAAGCATTACTCCAACACCGTGTTCACTTCCCGGACTCCGCTGAGAAGAGACCATCACGGTAACTCACACTGTTGATTCATTTTAATTAAGTTAAGGTTCAAGTTATCTACAACCGGACATTAACAAATTCCCATCTGCCCATAACCGCGGGCACGGCTTTCGAAAGTTCAAATCCCTACAGGGGAGTCCCAACTTAGCCCATGACAAGCTCTCATGGTCAACGAAGGAATATACCTCCTCCCGAGACGTTCCGATCAGACTCGGTATCTCGGTTCTTCAAGACACTTCGACAGGTTAAAACAAATCCAGCAACACCGCCCGAATGTGCCGACAAATCCCGATAGGAGATGCACATATCTCGTTCTCAGGGCACACTCAGATTGTCTTAGGTACGGGTAGGCCAGCCCAGATTTGCCCCTGGTGGCCACTGGCAGCTGACAGGTGGACCAACACTCAGAGGAGCACTGGCCCGGGGGGGGGGGGGTTAAAATAAGATGACCATCGGGCTCCAGAAACCCAAGGGAAAAGTGGCTAGGTGGCAAATGGTAAAACCAAGGTTGGGCATTACTGGAAAAGCTTTAATCAAGGCGAACTATCAAGGGGTTCCCATTATCACCCAACCGCGTAAGGAACGCAAAATCCGGGAACATAACACCGATATGACGGAAACTAAGGCGGCAAGAGTGGAACAAAACACTAGGCGAGAGGCCGAGCCTTCCACCCTTTACCAAGTATATAGATGCATTAAGATAACATGGCAATATAATGATATCCCAACAAGTAAATAATGTTCCAACAAGGAACGGTCTCTAATCTTCACCTGGAACTAGCAACGCTATAAGAGGGGCTGAGCAAAGCGGTAACATAGCCAAACAATGGTTTGCTAGGACATGGTGGGTTAGAGGTTTGACATGGCAATTTGGGAGGCTTGAAAGCAAGTGGTAGGCATCGTAGCATAGGCATAGCAAAGAGCGAGCATCTAGCAAAGCAAACATAGTAGTGATTTCGAGGGTATGATCATCTTGCCTGCAAAGTTGTGAGAGTTGACTGGATCCTCGAGAGCAAACTCAACGGGCTCCTCGTTAGCGAACTCGTCTCCCGGCTCTACCCAAACAAGACAAACAAGCAAACGGAACACAATCAACCCCGTGCAAAGCTCAAACAATATGATGCAAGGATGGTATGCTATGCGGGATGCGATGCGGGATGCATATGCAAGATTTGATAAGGGATGCATGAACCTGACCCCAACTTGGAAATCCAAGTGTGCCACTGGAAAGATGAGATGAAATCGCTTGAAAACGATATAAAGAACACCGGAATCGGAGTTACGGTTTGGAAATGGCAAGCGATTCAAATATGACCACGTTCTGCGATTTACAGCAAGTAGCCATCTAAATGCAACAAGATGAACATGCTACAGCACTCAAACATGGCATAAAAATACATGGCAGGGATTCATTCATGGAGCTTAACAAAAGTCTAGCACTGAGCTACGGCCAAATCATCCATTAACAGGTTCAAACAAGCATGGCAAAAATGCATTTGACAAATAGATCTCAGACTTGGTGAAATTAACACTTGTCTGGAATTTCAGATCAGATAGCACTCTTTGGAGCAACAAAACTACATGCTACAGGACCTGAACATGGCAAAGTAAAGCACGGCATGGAGCTACTCAAAGAGCTTAACAAAAGTCCCTTAGTGACCTTGAGCCAAAAGGGATCAGAAAATACATTTGCAAGCATGTGAACATGGCAAAAACATAATCAGTTCTCAGACTTAGTGAAAACTGGAACATGCTGAAACAGATATCAAGTAGGCATGTTTACGAGCTCGATGCACTCACTACAGAGAAAGTCATGACAAGCTAAGCATACACCCATCAATAATACACAAAATACAATCTATACATGGCAAGAACAAGAACATAGCATGCACGGATCAACTACAACATCATCGGCAAAATCGCTAACAAGTAGACAATCTGCCCAGATTCACGAAATAGCAAAAGTAGAGCTCGATTGACTCAAGCTACGGTGCTCCATAATTGCAAACAAAGACATGGATGGATAGAGCACTACAAGATTAACTAAACATCCTTACTGATCATCCTCAAAAGAGGCACGGATCACTAGAAAACAACATGAACATATGGCCATATGAGATAAACAGCTCAAGGACTTAGTGGAAATGCTAAGTCCCTGAAATCAGCATTACCAAGTGCCTCACTTTGCAATCTTGTGCTAGTCACCACACACATCACAAAAATACATGGGCTGCACCTCTGGAAAGACGGAAAAACCCTTAACAAAACACATGTAGAGCTCATGGGCATATCATGCACACAATAATCATGGCAAAAATGACAAATATCTAAATGGAGCAGGAGATCTGACAATTGTCTCAAGTAGCACTCTTCTAACAGTATTTCGGGCATCAAGATGAACTCAAATGAAAATGATGCAATGGAATGAAATGATGTACTCTCTGAGACAAACATTTTGATATGCTATATGCCCAAAACGGAGCTACGGATGCGGAGATACGACATGATGAACAGGAGCAAATAAACTAGGGTTTCAGGCGAAAAGTCAACCGTCTCATCCATATCTAGATCCGCTGGCACGCGAACCGAGGAGATCGCCGGAATCGGAGGTGGCTGCCGGAGTTGAAGTCGGCCGAAGCGGGGAGGCGCGTTGGCCGGAGACGACGAGGGAAGTGGCCGCGGCGTGGGGCGGCGGAGGCGGCGACCGCGGCGAGGGGCTTCGGGTGCCAGCGGGGATGGAGCTTGGCTCCGGCCGGCGAGGGATGCTGCGGCCGCTGGCGATGTCGCGGTGGAGCTAGGCGGCGTGGGCGCCCAGAGATGGAGGACAGGGCGGCGCGGGCCGCGAGGTGCCTCGTCCCAGAACGGCGGCGTGGAGGGCCGGAGATGGGCTCCCGGGCCCGCGGCGGTGAAGTGGGCGCGCCCGCCACGTGGCGCGCTGCGGTTGGGGCGGCGGCGATGTCCGGTGCGGCCCAGACGTGTCCGGCGCGCCGGATGGACGGGGACTAGGGTTAGGGTTGGAGTGGATCCGGGATTTTTGGGAAGGGGCTATATATAGGCATAGGAGGAGCTAGGAGAGTCCAAATGAGGTGCGGTTTTCGGCCACGCGATCGTGATCGAACGCTCTAGATGATGGAGAGGGTTTTGGTGAGTTTTGGGGCAACTTGGAGGGGTGTTGGGCTGCAACACACACGAGGCCTTTTCGGTCCCTCGGTTAACCGTTGTAGTATCAAACGAAGTCCAAATGATACGAAACTTGACAGGCGGTCTACCGGTAGTAAATCAAGGCCGCTTGGCAAGTCTCGGTCCAATCCGGAAATGTTCAATCCCCACACATGAAAGAAAGGTAGAAATGACCATCGGAGGAGAACGAAGCGCCGGAATGCAAAACGGACAACGGGGAAAATGCTCGAATGCATGAGACGAACACGTATGCAAATGCAATGCACATGATGACATGATATGAGATGCATGACAACGACAAAAACACATGGAGACAAAAACCCGAACCCGAGAAAATAAAATAACTTAAGGCCGGAAATGGCAAGAGTTGGAGTACATATTGGGTAAGTTACATCCGGGGTGTTACAACACTCCACCACTACGAAAGGATCTCGTCCCGAGATCTAGGACTGAAAGAACGCCGGGTACTCGGAACAGAGGTGATCCTCGCGTTCCCAGGTAGCTTCACGGTCGGAATGGTGTGACCACTTGACTTTGAGGAATTTGATTGACTTGTTGCGGGTCTTGCGTTCAGTCTCTTCAAGAATAGCAACGGGGTGCTCACGATATGAGAGATCTTCTTGGAGCTCAATGTCCTCGAAGTTGACGGTGCGGTCAGGAGTCTTGAAGCACTTTCGGAGCTGAGAGACATGGAACACGTCATGAACATTTGCAAAGTTTGAAGGAAGCTCGAGTTGATAGGCGAGGTCGCCTCTCTTGCTGACAATCTTGAAAGATCCCACGTATCTAGGGGCAAGCTTCCCTTTGATACCGAAGCGACGAGTACCTTTCATTGGAGAGACGCGGAGGTAAACATGATCTCCGATCTCAAAAGCCAAATCATGGTGCTTACTATCATAGTAGCTCTTCTGACGGGATTGGGCTGCTTTGAGGTTATCTCGAATGACTTTGCACATTTCCTCTGCCTCTGTGATTAAGTCATTACCCAAAAGCTGGCATTCACCGGTTTCAGACCAGTTGAGAGGGGTACGGCACTTCCTGCCATACAGGATTTCAAATGGGGCCTTGCCCGAACTTGCTTGAAAACTGTTGTTGTAGGAGAATCCAGCATAAGGAAGACAATCCTCCCACTTCATGTCGAAGGAGATCACACAAGCCCTGAGCATATCTTCAAGAATCTAGTTGACACGCTCGACTTGACCGCTAGTTTGAGGATGGAAAGCTATGCTGAAGCGGATGTTGGTGCCCATGGCCTTCTGAAAAGAATCCCAAAACTTGGAGGTAAAGATGCTGCCACGGTCTGAAGAGATCACTTGTGGAATACCGTGTAGAGAGATAATTCGAGAGGTATAGAGTTCCGCTAATTGAGCTGCAGTGATTGACTCTTTGATAGGCAGAAAGTGAGCCACTTTGGTGAGTTTGTCGATGACAATGAATATAGCATCATTGCCACGTTTGGACTTTTGAAACCCAGTCACGAAGTCCATCTCAATGTGGTCAAACTTCCATTCTGGAATGGCAAGAGGTTGTAGGAGACCAGCTGGCCTTTGGTGTTCTGCCTTCACTCTTCTGCAGACATCACATTCATTCACGAATTGAGCAATCTCGCGCTTCATTCGAGTCCACCAATAAGCCTGCTTGAGGTCCTGATACATCTTCGTGCTCCCAGGGTGGATGGAGAGGAGAGAATTGTGAGCCTCGTTCATGATCACTTTACGGAGGTCACGTTTGGGCACGACGATACGATCCTCGAAGAATAGAGTATCCTTGTCATCAAGGCGGTAGCACTTGTACTTGGGTTGACTCTTGGCAATCCCAATCTTCACCTTTTTCACCATAGCATCAAGTTGCTGGGCTTGGCGAATCTGGTCTTCCAAGGTAGGAGAGACTTGAAGGTTGGCGAGGAAACCTTGAGGAACAACTTGCAGATTAAGTTTGCGGAAAGCTTCACAAAGCTCGGGTTGATAAGGCTTGAGAATCAGACTGTTGCCTTGGTTGCCTTGGTTGCCTTGATTACGCTCTTGGAGAATTTGCATGATCAACTGTGTGTTTGCATTGGTTGCGGCCATCACAGCTTTCCATGCCTCCGGAGGAGGTGGAGGTGGTGGCGGATCTTGATTCTGATTCTGATTGGTGCTCTTAGCGGGAGCCATCCTGAAGAGGTTGACCACCGTTAGCACATTGACAGATAAAGGAAGCTGAATCCAATGGAATGAAAATTGCAACATAAAGTCTTCACATCCGAACAAAATGAACGAATGCATTCCTCTTGAAATGGTCACATATCCATAAATTGAGAAGCCGCTTAGAATTTAGGTAGAGAAATAAATCAACAAGGTACGGATCAAGAACGAATACTCGGTAAGAAATCCCAATCTCAAACCAAATATTCGTGGAAGAAGAACTAGAGCTACAAGAATTCCCACCTATGAAACTCCCGAACCTTTCCGGTTATGCAATCAGGTGTTGGGGATACAGGGGAAGCATAATATCTCACCCAAATCTAGCAAATCCTACATCCAGCTGTATCCATCCTTCAACACATAACCGAGAAAAACTTCAGAAACCATCTACCTCAACCTTCGAAAAGCATTCGTTATACAAGTTATGGCGATACTCCCGAACTCCCGCCCCAGTACTGGGTGGCGTCGAGGTTATCTCACCAACGAACTGCATAAAAGAGATTTTTGATGTCGGCGTACTAAACTCAGGTATTCCAGAACTGCAACGATAAAATTATGACGACAACACCTCAGAGCTCAACTCCCCGGGACACTTCCACAAAACCCCTGACAGGAGGCACCAAGACAATGTTCTCGTCATAAAACCATCGAAACGATTCCAAGATACCCGCGTGATCCTAAAAAAAATTAGTGAAATTTGAGAAGAGAAGAGTCAAAACTCTACGTCAGGATGCCTTACCAGAGCGATGAGGAGACTGGGAAGTGAAAAGAATTCCTAAACTCTCCGATATATAATTCCTAAATGACTCAAAACATTTTTTCTAGACACAACTCGGCCGCTAGAAACGATCAAGCAATGGGGCTCCTAAGGTCGGGGAAGGCTCTGATTACCAACTTGAAACGCCCTCGATGCGGCTATAGATCCCACGTGTCGAGGCACGACTTAGAGACATAACCGCATTGAAAGCAATGTCGCAAGTTAGGCAATCTTCACAACATCCCATGTAATATAAATAATAAAGGGGAGATACATAGTTGGCTTACACTCGCCACGTCAATCAAAGTACATAAATAGCAATACAACATTCAAACACTCATGGCCCAACTACGGCGCCAAAATAAAAGATAACCCAACATGAGACACGGTCCCGATCACCCCCAACTGGGCACCACTACTGATCATCAGGGAAAGACACGTAGTAATGTTGAGAGTCCTCGTCGAACTCCCACTTGAGCTCAAGCACGTCACCTGGAGCAGAATCATTAGGCCTTGCATCTGGTTTGGAAGTAAACTGTGAGCCACAGGGACTCAGCAATCTCGCACCCTCGCGATCAAGACTATTTAAGCTTATAGGTAAGGCAAGGTAATATATGTGGAGCCGCAGCAAGAGACTAGCATATATGGTTGCTATCCTGTTCGCAAAAGAGAGCGAGAAGAGGAGGCAAAGCGCAAACGAGAAACTAGAGGACAACCTACGCAAGAATTACTCCAACACCGTGTTCACTTCCCGGACTCCGCCGAGAAGAGACCATCACGGTAACTCACACTGTTGATTCATTTTAATTAAGTTAAGGTTCAAGTTATCTACAACCGGTCATTAACAAATTCCCATCTGCCCATAACCGTGGGCATGACTTTTGAAAGTTCAAATCCCTGCAGGGGAGTCCCAGCTTAGCCCATGACAAGCTCTCACGGTCAATGAGGGAATAGACCTCCTCCCGAGACGTTCCGATCAGACTCGGTATCTCGGTTCTTCAAGACACTTCGATAGGTTAAAACAAATCCAGCAACACCGCCCGAATATGCCGACGAATCCCGATAGGATCTGCACATATCTCGTTCTCAGGGCACACTCAAATTGTCTTAGATACGGGTAGGCCAGCCCAGAGTTGCCCCTGGTGGCCACCGGCAGCTGACAGGTGGACCAACACTCAGAGGAGCACTGGCCCGGGGGGGTTTAAAATAAGATGACCCTCGGGCTTCGGAAACCAAAGGGAAAAGAGGCTAGGTGGCAAATGGTAAAACCAAGGTTGGGCATTGCTGGAAAAGCTTTAATCAAGGCGAACTATCAAGGGGTTCCCATTATCACCCAACCGCGTAAGGAACGCAAAATCCGGGAACATAACACCGATATGACGGAAACTAAGGCGACAAGAGTGGAACAAAACACTAGGCGAGAGGCCGAGCCTTCCACCCTTTACCAAGTATATAGATGCATTAAGATAACATGGCAATATAATGATATCCCAACAAGTAAATAATGTTCCAACAAGGAACGGTCTCCAATCTTCACCTGGAACTAGCAACGCTATAAGAGGGGCTGAGCAAAGCGGTAACATAGCCAAACAATGGTTTGCTAGGACATGGTGGGTTAGAGGTTTGACATGGCAATTTGGGAGGCTTGAAAGCAAGTGGTAGGCATCGTAGCATAGGCATAGCAAAGAGCGAGCATCTAGCAAAGCAAACATAGTAGTGATTTCGAGGGTATGATCATCTTGCCTGCAAAGTTGTGAGAGTTGACTGGATCCTCGAGAGCAAACTCAACGGGCTCCTCGTTAGCGAACTCGTCTCCCGGCTCTACCCAAACAAGACAAACAAGCAAACGGAACACAATCAACCCCGTGCAAAGCTCAAACAATATGATGCAAGGATGGTATGCTATGCGGGATGCGATGCGGGATGCATATGCAAGATTTGATAAGGGATGCATGAACCTGACCCCAACTTGGAAATCCAAGTGTGCCACTGGAAAGATGAGATGAAATCGCTTGAAAACGATATAAAGAACACCGGAATCGGAGTTACGGTTTGGAAATGGCAAGCGATTCAAATATGACCACGTTCTGCGATTTACAGCAAGTAGCCATCTAAATGCAACAAGATGAACATGCTACAGCACTCAAACATGGCAGAAAAATACATGGCAGGGATTCATTCATGGAGCTTAACAAAAGTCTAGCACTGAGCTACGGCCAAATCATCCATTAACAGGTTCAAACAAGCATGGCAAAAATGCATTTGATAAACAGATCTCAGACTTAGTGAAATTAACACTTGTCTGGAATTTCAGATCAGATAGCACTCTTTGGAGCAACAAAACTACACGCTATAGGACCTGAACATGGCAAAGTAAAGCACGGCATGGAGCTACTCAAAGAGCTTAACAAAAGTCCCTCAGTGACCTTGAGCCAAAAGGGATCAGAAAATACATTTGCAAGCATGTGAACATGGCAAAAACATAATCAGTTCTCAGACTTAGTGAAAACTGGAACATGCTGAAACAGATATCAAGTAGGCATGTTTACGAGCTCGATGCACTCACTACAGAGCAAGTCATGACAAGCTAAGCATACACCCATCAATAATACACAAAATACAAGCTATACATGGCAAGAACAAGAACATAGCATGCACGGATCAACTACAACATCATCGGCAAAATCGCTAACAAGTAGACAATCTGCCCAGATTCACGAAATAGCAAAAGTAGAGCTCGATTGACTCAAGCTACGGTGCTCCATAATTGCAAACAAAGACATGGATGGATAGAGCACTACAAGATTAACAAAACATCCTTACTGATCATCCTCAAAAGAGGCACGGATCACTAGAAAACAACATGAACATATGGCCATATGAGATAAACAGCTCAAGGACTTAGTGGAAATGCTAAGTCCCTGAAATCAGCATTACCAAGTGCCTCACTTTGCAAGCTTGTGCTAGTCACCACACACATCACAAAAATACATGGGACGAACCTCTAGAAAGATGGCAAAACCCTTAACAAAACACATGTAGAGCTCATGGGCATATCATGCACACAATAATCATGGCAAAAATGACAAATATCTAAATGGAGCAGGAGATCTGACAATTATCTCAAGTAGCACTCTTCTAACAGCATTTCGAGCATCAAGATGAACTCAAATGAAAATGATGCAATGGAATGAGATGATGTACTCTCTGAGACAAACATTTTGATATGCTATATGCCCAAAACGGAGCTACGGATGCGGAGATACGACATGATGAACAGGAGCAAATAAACTAGGGTTTCAGGCAAAAAGTCAACCGCCTCGTCCATATCTAGATCCGCTGGCAAGCGAACCGAGGAGATCGCCGGAATCGGAGGTGGCTGCCGGAGTTGAAGTCGGCCGAAGCGGGGAGGCGCGTTGGCCGGAGACGACGAGGGAAGTGGCCGCGGCGTGGGGCGGCGGAGGCGGCGACCGCGGCGAGGGGCTTCAGGCGCCGGCGGGGATGGAGCTTGGCTCCGGCCGGCGATGGATGCTGCGGCCGCCGGCGATGTCGCGGTGGAGCTGGGCGGCGCGGGCGCCCGGAGATGGAGGAGAGGGCGGCGCGGGCGACGAGGTGCCTCGTCCCGGAACGGCGGCGTGGAGGGCCGGAGATGGGCTCCCGGGCCCGCGGCGGTGAAGTGGGCGCGCCCGCCACGTGGCATGCTGCGGTTGGGGCGGCAGTGATGTCCGGTGCGGCCCAGACGTGTCCGGCGCGCCGGATGGACGGGGACTAGGGTTAGGGTTGGAGTGGATCCGGGATTTTCGGGAAGGGGCTATATATAGGCATAGGAGGAGCTAGGAGAGTCCAAATGAGGTGCGGTTTTCGGCCACGCGATCGTGATCGAACGCTCTAGATGATGGAGAGGGTTTTGGTGATTTTTGGGCCAACTTGGAGGGGTGTTGGGCTGCAACACACACGAGGCCTTTTCGGTCCCTCGGTTAACCGTTGGAGTATCAAACGAAGTCCAAATGATATGAAACTTGACAGGCGGTCTACCGGTAGTAAACCAAGGCCGCTTGGCAAGTCTCAGTCCAATCCGGACATGTTTAATCCCCACACACGAAAGAAAGGTAGAAATGACCACCGGAGGAGAACGTAGTGCCGGAATGCAAAACGGACAACGGGGAAAATTCTCGAATGCATGAGACAAACACCTATGCAAATGCAATGCACATGATGACATGATATGAGATGCATGACAACGACAACAACACATGGAGACAAAAACCCGAACCCGAGAAAATAAAATAACTTAAGGCCGGAAACGGCAAGAGTTGGAGTACATATTGGGTAAGTTACATCCGCGGTGTTACATGTTATCTTTCTCAAAATGTAATGACGTCCATGTTTCTTTAATAGAAAAAACGCTCGCCGGACTATATCCAGAGAGGCTGCCGATCACGCCTCCACCAGTCGGGCTCTAGGGCCGGACATAGAGGTGGAAGCCAACATGGGGCGGACGCCGGATGCTCCTCCTACAGAGGATGCAGATAGACTATCCGCTACAAATTCAGAAGTGGAGAGCGCCATGAATCACATGCGTCGTCGGGCCGTACTCCGTGACGCTTGTTTCTCACCAGAGGCATTTGATGCCTTCAATTCCAGAGACGCGTACATCCGTGCTGCTCAAAATGGTCTAGCCAGAGCCACAGACCAGTATGTAAGGGATATACGGGTAAGAAAATCTGACGATCATATGTATCAGTAGCCCCTGAGACTTGAAACAGTTGACGCAACTGATTTAAGGATCATTATTTGTGCAGGTTCTGACGGAGAAGAATTCCCAATTGTCTCAAGAGCTGGACGAGTGCAAGGCCCAGCTGGAAGCCGCTGTTGCCGCATTGAAGGAGTCAAAAAAGGGTCCCCTTGGTAACTCTTTTATCTATTGCAAAGAATATGGGTACCAGATAGTATGCGGCATGTATGCACACCTAACAACAGATGTTGCAGGTGGCCCCGGAGTGAATCCGGAGGCCGTGGAGGCGGATACAGCACATAATGATCGACAGCGAAATGCTGGCGAGCGCGTGCTGACACGAGTCAGGCAGGAGAAAAATGATCTCCAAGATGCCAATATCCGGTTGGGCGTGGAACTGAAGGATGTCCGAGCCCATCTTGCGGACTCTGTGAAGGAGAATAAACGGCTTCGGCGCGGCATTTTTAGTAAGTGCTTGAACGAACTTTTTAAAGGAGTTCGGCGAGGAAGCCTGCTAACAGCGTTATGTCTGCAGGTATGCTGACGGGTCGTCCCGCGGAGGAGATGCCCGGGTCTTCGGGTGATCTTCTACCAGAGCTCTCACAACTGCACGAACAAGTTCGGCAGGTGATGCAGATTATTGCTCAAGCCTTGTGGCCATCTGCGTCCCTGCCAGGAGGCATGGGAGAGCTTATAGAGAAGCTCAAAGGAGCGCGATGGCGCTTCCGATTATGGAAGATATCGGCCTGCTGACAAGGTGCAAGGGAAGCCTGGGCTATGGTGAAGACACGATATACCAAGGCGGACCCAAACCACATGGCCGTAGTCGGACCTGTGGGGCCCGATGGGAAAGAGATCCCTGTCAGTTTAGTGTATGATCAAGTAGAATTAGCCGCAAAGTATTCCCAACAGGATTGTAGGCTAGACAGTCTGTTGGATGGTATAGAAGAAGAATTTAATCAGTCTTAGTGACTGTGTACTTCAAGTGACATATGTAATGTCCCTAGCCGGATTGTAAATCATTTGTCATGGCGGACCTTTTCGCTTCGACCTCTGGACCCGATAGTCCGAAGTGTATCCGAATACCCACTCGGTTATGTAAAAACCGGGGTATGCATGGAAACCAGGCGTAGGGGTCATAAGTGCTTGAACAGACAAGTACCCAACTAGCTATGTTATATTACATGGATAGTAAGAAACATCTTCTAGGGAGAATAGTTCCGTTAAGGGTTCCTTTCCCTGGGTACGCATGCCCTAATGTGCATGTCCGGACTGCGAGACGCAGGATAAAAAACATCTGGGGGTGTAGTAATTTAAATGAAAATCATCTTTTATTCACCGACCGAATATTCCCTTAAGAACGCTAGCTTTCGGCTTCACCCAGTCTGAGGTACACAGCCGGCTGACCCGGCAGTAACAATTGCAGAGGTGCTCCCCTTATGCCCTAGCCGAATTAATGGGAACGTAGGGCATAAATACAAGAGCCAGGCAACCTAGCATGGCCAAAACTTAAGTCATATCGATGCATGTAATGTCGAAAAAAGGTACATGTGGAAGAATAACACATGTGCGGGGTATAAAGCCCGGAAGGGTAATTAGATTGAGCTTTTGTATAAGAATCCCCCAGGTATATTGAGCGCGGTTAGCGCGTCAAGATTGTGTAACCAAGACACAAGTGTAGCCCTTTAGGGCCTGGAGGAGAAAAAAAGAGAAAGAAAGAGAGAAAAACAGATGTGTAAAAAATTGATGGAGGTAAGGAGACGAACATAGAGTCCGGTGCTAGGCGTAGTATCTTCGGAGTCTGGCTGTGTTCCATGGGTTTGGATCGAGTCGATTATCCGATGCATCTCGCAGACGGTACGCTCCACCGGTCAGAACCTGGTCGATAATGAAGGGACCTTCCCATTTGGGCTTGAGCTCGTTCTTTTTCTTCTCCGGCAGGCGTAGAACTAATTCGCCAACGTTATAGGTTTTGGCCCGCACTTCTCTGCTTTGATACCTTCGAGCCTGTTGCTGATAGAATGCGGAATAGGCTTTTGCCACATCGCGCTCCTCCTCCAGGGCATCCAAACTGTCCTGCCGATCGAGCTCGGCCTCTCTTTCTTTGTACATGCGCACTCGAGGTGAGTCATGAATTATGTCGCAAGGCAGCACCGCCTCAGCGCCGTACACCAAAAAAACGGTGTGTATCCAGTAGTGCGATTCGGCGTGGTCCGCAGCCCCCATAGTACGGAGTCGAGCTCCTCTACCCAATGAGTGTCTGATTCCTTTAAGCATCAGACTAATCTGGGTTTAATGCCGCTCATGATAAGACCATTCGCTCGTTCGACTTGACCGTTAGTTTGTGGATGATAGACAGAAGCATAATTAAGCTTGATGCCCATGTTACTGCACCAAAGTTTCACCTCGCCGGCTGTAAAATTCGTGCCGTTGTCAGTGATGATGCTGTGGGGGACACCATAACGGTGTACAACCCCGGATATGAAGTCTATCACCGGTTCGGATTCAGCTGTTTTGACAGGTTTGGCTTCTATCCATTTGGTGAATTTATCCACCATGACCAGTAAGTACTTTTTCTTATGGGTCCCCCCTTTAAGGGGTCCGACCATATCAAGCCCCCAGACCGCAAAGGGCCAAGTAATGGGGATTGTTTGGAGGGTGGTAGGTAGCATGTGGCTTTGGTTTGCAAAAAGCTGGGAACCGACACAATGTTGTACCAGATGTTGTGCATCTGCCCGGGCCGTCGGCCAATAAAAACCTGTACGGAAGGCCTTGCTTACAAGGGCCCGGGCTGTGGCGTGGTGGCCGCTGAGTCCGACATGGATTTCCCAAAAGATTCCGCCCTTCCTCTTCGGAGATGCACCTCTGAAGGACTCCGATTGTGCTTTTCTTATAAAGCTCTCCCTCGTCGACCTTGTAGGCTTTAGATCGCCGCACTATGCAACGTGCCTCATTTTGGTCCTCGGGTAGTTCCTGCCTAGTTAGGTAGCCCAGGAATGGTTCTGTCCACGGGGCGATGACAACCATTATCACGTGGGCTGAAGGTGTTATTTCGATGGCAGAGCCTGCGATTGTGTCGTAGTCTTCGGTATCTGGGGTTGTGGCCGTGTAACACCCCGTGTGTAACCTGCCATATTTGTATTCCAACTCTTGCCATTTCCAGCACTAAGTTATGATATTTCCTTGTTGTCAGGTTTTATCTTCGTGTTGCTTTTGTCTTTGTCATGCATCTCATATCATGTCATCATGTGCATCACATTTGCATACGTTTCCATCTCATGCATCCGAGCATTTTCCCCGTTGTCCGTTTTGCATTCCGGTGCTCCTATGTCCTCCGGTGTCCCCTTTTACCTCTTTTCGTGTGCGGGTGTTAAAAATTTTCGGATTGGACCGAGACTTGCCAAGAAGTCTTGGTTTACTACCGGTAGACCGACTGTCAAGTTTCATGCCATTTGGACTTCGTTTGATACTCCAACGGTTAACCGAGGAACCGAAAAGGCCTCGTGTGTGTTGCAGCCCAACACCCCTCCAAAGTGGCCAAAAACCCACCTAAACCTCCTCCATCATCTAGGTCGTTCGATCACAATCGCGTGGCCGCAAACCGTGCTCAATCTGGAGCCTCCTAGCTCCCTCTGCCTATATAAAGGCTTCTCCCCCGAAATTTTCGAATCAAACCCTAGCCCCTCCCTCTCCTCGTGCCGCCGGACACAAATCACCATGCCGGACGTGTCCGCCCCGCTCCCCCATCCAACCCCCGCTCGACACGTGGCACCGCGGAGCCCCACTTCGCCGCCGTCCGCGCCGGCTCGCCCGGCCTGCGGAGGTCCCCGGCGGCCCGTAGCCGCGCGCCGCCCGCTCCTCGGCGCTCTGCCGTCCGCCGCGAACTCCCTGCCGGCCGGCGCATCGCTGGAATCCAGCCAGGGCGCCACCCCGTCGCAGCCCGCCGCCGACATCGCCGCCCGCCACCTTGGCCTCGCTGCTCCGCCCCGCCGCCCGTGCCTCGACCCTGCCGCCCGCTCGCCGCCCCGAAGCCGCCCACCGCCGCCTTGTGCGGATCCGGTCGGGCCGGACCGGATCCGGCGGCCCCGCCCCTCGCCGGCCTTTCCATCCAACTCCGGCGAGCTCCCCAGTGATCTTCGGTTCGCGCGCCTGTACAGTAAACCCTAGATCCGGATCTGAGATGGTTGACTTTTTCCCTAGCTCCAGTAATTTTTAGCGTTTTTCATCATGCCATATCTCTGCATCTGTGGCTCTGTTTTGGGCGTGTAGCATATCAAATTGTTCGTCTCGACGAGCACATAATTTCATTCCATTGCACCATGTTCATATGAGCTCATCTTGATGCCCTAAATGCTGTTGCAAGAGTGCTATGCAATGTTAGTTTCAGATTCTTATCAGTAAATGGACATTTGTCATTTTTGCCATGTTTGATGTGTGCCTCCTATGAACTTGAGCCCTACATGTGCTTTGAAGTATGCCATGCTATCTTTACAGGGGTGTATGCCATGTATTTTTGTGATCTTTGTGGTGACTAGGACAAGCATGCAAAGTAGCCCTCGTAATGTTGCTGATTTCAGGGACTTAGAAATCTTCTAAGTCTTTGCCCTGTTAATATTTTTATGCCATGTATTCTTGTTGCAACAGAGTGATCCATGCCTCTTTTGAGCATGATCAGTAAGGATGTTTTGGAGATATTGTTATGCTCTATCCATCCATGTCTTTGTTTGCAATTATGGAGCACCCTAGCTTGACTCAATCGAGCTCTACTTTTGCTATAAAATGTTCCTGGCAGAATGTTTACGTGTTAAGCATTTTTGCCGAGGTTGTTGTAGTTGATCCATGCATGCTATGAAGTTGTTATTGCCATGTTTAGCTTCTATGTCATGTCTACTTGCTGGGTGTATGCTTTGTTTATCATGCAATTCCTTGTGGTGAGTGCACCGAGCTCGTAAACATGCCTACATGAATTTGTTTTGCCATGGTCCAGTTTTCTGCAAAGTCTGAATCTGTTAACGAAAGTTGCTACGTTCACATGGTTGCCATTGTATTTTCTGATCACTTTTGGCTTATAATCAGTAAGGGACTTTTGTTGTATGCTTTGAGTAGCTTCATGCCATGTCTTGATTTGCCATGATATTCCTGTAGCATGTTGTTACCTTGCTCTAAACATTGCTTCCTGATGTTAAATTCCTGGCATGTTGTAATTTTCACTAAGTCTGTAACCTGATATCTTTTGCACTTTTGCCATGCTTGTTTGAACCAGCTATTGAGTGAATTAGCCGTAGCTCACTGTTCATCTTTTGTCAAGCATCTTGAGTGGATCACTGCCATGTATTTTGTTGTTATGTTAGAGTGCAGTAGCTTGTTGTTTTTGATGCATTTAGATGGCCTCGTGCTATTAATCGCAGATCGGTGCCATCTTTGTTTTGCTTGCCATTTGCAAACCGTGCATCCGATTCAGGTGATCTTTATATCGATTTCGACCGAAATCAACTCATATTTCCAGTGGCACTCTTGGTTATCCAAGTTGAGGCCTGGTTCAATCTTTCTTTTCCGAAACATGCATATGCATTGCATTTCACATCCCGCATATCATGCCATGTTTTGCATCATGTTGCTTGTGCATTGCACGTGGTTGATTGTGTCTCCCTTTGCTTGTGTTCTTGATTTGGGTAGAGCCGGGAGACGAGTACGTGATCGAGGAACCCGTTGAGTACGCTTACTAGATGCTCGCTCTTTTGCTATGCCTATGCTACGATACCTATCAATTGCTTATCATGCCTCCCGTATTGCCATGTCAAACCTCTAACCCACCTTGTCCTAGCAAACCGTTGTTTGGCTATGTTACCGCTTTGCTTAGCCCCTCTTATAGCGTTGCTAGTTGCAGGTGAAGATTGGAGTTTGTTCCTTGTTGGAACATGTTTATTGTTGGGATATAATTATTATATCTTGTCTATTTTAATGCATCTATATACTTGGTAAAGGGTGGAAGGCTCGGCCTTATGCCTGGTGTTCTGTTCCACTCTTGCCGCCCTAGTTTTCCGTCATACCGGTGTTATGTTCCTTGATTTTGCGTTCCTAACACGGTTGGGTTATAATGGGAACCCCTTGATAGTTCGCCTTGAATAAAACTCCTCCAGCAAGGCCCAACCTTGGTTTTACCATTCGCCAGCTAGCCTCTTTTTCCCTTGGGTTCCACGGACTCAAGGGTCATCTTTATTTTAAACCCCCGGGCCAGTGCTCCTCTGAGTGTTGGTCCAAACTAGAGCCCTTTGCAGCGCCCCCTCGGGGAAACTCGAGGTTTGGTTTTAGTTGTACGGAGCAGTCATCCAGTGTGCCCTGAGAACGAGATATGTGCAGCGCCTATCAGGATTTGTCGGCACATTCGGGTGGCTTTGCTGGTATAGTTTTACCATTGTCAAGATGTCTTGTAACCGGGATTCTGAGTCTGATCGGATTGTCTTGGGAGAAGGAATATCCTTCGTTGACCATGAGAGCTTGTGATGGGCTAAGTTGGGACACCCCTGCAGGGATTTGAACTTTCGAAAGTCGTGCCCGCGGTTATGGGCAGAAGAGAATTTGTTAATGTCCGGTTGTAGAAAACCTGAAACTTAACTTAATTAAAATGAATCAATAGAGTGTGTGGCCATGATGGTCTCTTTTCGGCGGAGTCCGAGAAGAGAACACGGTCTCGTGTTATGCTTGAACGTAGGTTGTTCTAGGATCACTTCTTGATCATAGTTTATCGATCGTGCCTTTGCCTTCTCTTCTCACTCTCTTTTGCGTATGTTAGCCACCATATATGCTAGTGCTTGCTGCAGCTCCACCTCATACCTTTCCCTACCTATTAGCTTAAATAGTCTTGATCGCGAGGGTGTGAGATTGCTGAGTCCCCGTGACTCACAGATTACCTCCAAAACCAGATGTAGGGACCGATGATACCATTCCAGGAGATTCGACTAAGCTCACGTGGGAGTTCGATGAGGAGTTAGGACGATACTACGTTTCCTTTCCAAACGATCAGTAGTGGAGCCCAGTTGGGGCGATCGGGGACATTATGCATTTTGGGTTGTCTTTATTTTGGTTCCGTAGTCGGACCTTGATTGTATCTGGATGAATGTAATGTTATATTTATGTATTGTGTGACATGGCGATTGTAAGCCAACTATGTACCTCTTTTCCTTATTCATTACATGGGTTGTGTGAACATTACCCCACTTGCGACATTGCTTACAATGCGATTATGCCTCTAAGTCGTGCTTTGACACATGGGAGATATAGCCGCATCGTGGGCGTTACAAGTTGGTAATCAGAGCCTTCCCCGACGTAAGAGCCCCCTGCTTGATCGAATCGTTGGCGTTGTTGAGTCTAGAAAAAAATGTTTTGAGTCATTTAGGATTATATATATCGGAGAGTAGGATTCTTTTTACTCCTCAGCCCCTTCGTCGCTCAGGTGAGGCATCCTGACGTAGAGTTTTGACTCTTCTCTTCTCAAATTTCACTAAAAAAATTTAGTATCACGCGGCTATCTTGGAATCGTTCCGATGGTTTTGTGATGAGAACATTGTTCTTGGTGCCTCCTGACATTTTGGGGTTGTGGCAGTGTCCCGGGGAGTTGAGCTCCGAGGTGTTGTCGTCACAATTTTATCGTTGCAATTCTGGAATACCTGAGCTTCGCCGACATCAAAAATCTCTTTCATGCAGTTGTTGGTGAGATAACCTCGACGCCACCTAGTACTGGGCGGGAGTTCGGGAGTATTGCCATAACTCGTATAATAGATGCTTTTCAAAGGTTGAGGTAAATGATTTCCGAAGGTTTCTTGGTTATGTGTTGAAGGATGGATACAGCTGGATGTAGGATTTGCTAGCTTTGGCTGAGATATTATGCTTTCCCTGTATCCCCAACACCTGATTGCATAACCGGGAAAATTTCGGGAGTTTCATAGGTGGGAATTCATGTAGCTCTAGTATTTCTTCCGCGAATATTTGGTTTGTGATTGGGTAATCCTCACCAAGTATTTGTTCTTGTCTGTACCTTGTTGTTTTATTCTTCTACATCTTTCTAAGTGGCTTCTCAATTTATGGAAGTATGACCATTTCAATTGGAATGCATTCGTTCATTCTTGTTCGGATGTTAAGACTATATGTTGCATTTCGATCCATTTGATTCAGCTTGAATATTTGTTTGTCAAGATGCTAACGGATGTCAACCTCTTCAGGATGGCTCCTCCAACGCGTCAGAATCCTGAACCGCCACCACCACCTCCACCTCCGGAGGCATGGCAAGCTGTGATGGCCGCTACCAACGCCAACACGCAGCTGATCATGCAACTCTTGCAAGAGCGCAACCAACGAAATCAAGGCCATGGCAACAATCAAAATCAGTTTGCTACACTCAGGCCCTGTTTGGTTCAGCTTTTATCAACAGATTCCGCTGCCGCGCAGCAGAATCTGAACCAAAGGGAGAACCGAGCAGAATCCGATTTCAGAAATCCGCTGCCAAAATCTGAACCAAAAGCGGAAGCAGCCCAGGACGTGCTTTCCAAAATCTGATTTCGCTGCGGGCCAAAATCTGAAAAAGCTATATCAGCTGGTTTGCCAAATGACCTACATCTTTTTCAAATCAGATTTTACACAGCTATTTTTCCACAGCAGATTTTTCACAGCTGCTTTTAGAAATCCACAGCCGAACCAAACAGGGCCTCAACCAATTTCTCACAAACCAGCCAAAGACCTTCAGTAACTGTGTCAAAGCAACAGACGCTGATGATTGGCTCGTGGATATCTGCAAGCATTTCGAGTGCAGCAACGTCAGGCCTGAGGACTTTGTTAAGTTTGCCTCGTTCCAACTCAAGGACCAAGCTGTAGAGTGGTATCAGCAATACAAAGATTCCAGAGGAGGTCGTGTGATTACCTGGGATGAATTCCGTCTAGACTTCAAAGCTCACCACATTCCTCAGAGTGTTGTTGAGAGCAAGCGTGAGGAGTTCCGCAATCTGAAGCAAGGCAGCTTTTCTATTTAGTAGTATAACATCATGTTCCAGAAGCTTGCTCGTTTCGCTAAGCAAGACGTCCCTGACGAGAAGAGCACGATTTATCAGTTCAGAGGTGGCCTCAGAGAAGATCTCCAACTAGCTCTTGTGCTTTTCGAGCCGCAGAAGTATGATGAGTTCTACAATATGGCACTGAAACAAGAGACTGCTCAACTCAAGTGTGATGCTTCCAAGAAACGAGTCAGGGATGCAACTCCTTCTTCCTCAACTCAAGTGGCAACTAAGCAGCAAGAGTATTGGTTGCCTCCTCCTCCTCCATTCCGTCAGCCTTATCAGCAGAAGAGCAAAGGTGGCAATGGATCTTCCCACCCACCCAACCCAGGTTTTTAGAACAAGACTTCGTCTCATGCTCCAAGATCAAGTGCTCCGTATCACCATCCACTCTCGGAGGTCACGTGCAACAAGTGTCAGCAGAAGGGTCACTATGCTAACAAATGCTTCAATCAGAGGCGTCTTCCTCCTCCTCCTGTCAGATCTGCCAGTACTGCAGTGGTCAAGCATATCCCAAGCATGCCAAGGTCAACATGATGAACACAGCTCAAGCAGATGACTCATCAGATGTGATTATGGGTAACCTTCCTGTTAACGATGTTCCTGCAAAAGTTCTTTTTGACACTGGTGCATCGCATTGTTTCATTTCTAAACCTTTTGCATCAAAGTATGAGTGCGATTATCAACATTTGCCGAGGTCTTTATCAATTGTGTCCCCGGGCAAGCAAATGACAGCTAATATCTGCGTCCCGGATGTTACTATCACGTTGGGCGACTACAAATTTCTAGCTTCTCCTATTGTTCTTGGTGACTCGGATATTGATCTTATTCTCGGAATGGACTGGCTTTCTAAGCACAAGGCTCACCTTGATTGTGCTGCCAGCCAAATTCAATTGACACATTCGTCTGAGGATGTAATCGTCTTTGCCACTTGTGATGATACCATTCGACTATTTTCTTTCAATGAGAAGGGCGAGTTGGATGCCATCTCTCAGATTCTAGTCGTTTGTGAGTATCAAGACGTCTTTCCAGAAGAGCTTCCAGGAATGCCTCCACACCGGCCAGTTGAATTCGTCATCGATCTTGAGCCTGGCACGGAGCCTGTTTGCAAACGTCCTTACAAGTTTGGACCTGAAGAGTTTAAGGAGCTGAAGAAACAACTCGATATTCAAGAGCGTATGGGTCTCATCCGACCAAGTTCTTCTCCATGGGGTTGTGGTGTTCTTTTTGTCAAGAAGAAGGATGGAACGGACCGACTTTGTGTCGACTACCGTCCATTGAACAAGAAGACCATAAAGAACAAGTACCCACTTCCCAACATCAATGAGCTTTTCGAAAAACTCAAAGGTGCTCAAGTATTCTCCAAGATTGACCTCCGTATGGGCTATCATCAGATTCACATTCGTGAAGAAGATATCCCCAAGACAGCATTCAGAACAAGCTATGGTTCATATGAATACACTGTCATGTCTTTCGCCTCGTCAACGCCCCTCCAACATTCACTCGCATGATGAACTTCATCTTCAACGCCTACATAAATGACTTCGTCTTGGTCTACCTCGATGACATTTTGATCTTTTCCAAGAACAAGGAGGATCATGCCAAACATTTGAGATTGGTGCTGGATAAACTCAGAGAACATTAGTTCTATGCGAAGTTTTCAAAGTGCGAGTTTTGGCTCGATGAGGTTCTCTACCTTGGGCATATCATCTCCTCCAAGGGCATAGCTATTAATCCTGAGAAGGTGTCTGCAATTGTGAATTGGGAACCGTCTCAGTGAAGCAACTCCGCAGCTTCCTTGTGCTCGCAAGCTATTGTCCAAGGTTCGTCAAGAACTTCTCTAAGATCGCGAAGCCTCTTTCCAACCTTCTCCAGAAGCATGTGAAGTATGTCTGGTCGCCTGAGTGTGACATCGCTTTCAACACCCTCAAATAGAAGTTAGTCACTGCTCCAGTTCTAACTCCTCCTGATGAATCCAAACCGTTCGAGGTCTTCTGTGATGCTTCCCTTCAAGGTCTCGGTGCAGTGTTGATGCAAGAGAAGAAAGTTGTGGCCTATACCTCTCGCCAGTTGAAGCCCAATGAAAAGAACTGCCCCACTCATGACCTTGAGTTGGCGACAGTTCTCCATGCTCTTTTAACTTGGAGACATCTCTTATTGGGAAGAAAAGTGGACATCTTCACTGATCATAAGAGTCTCAAGTACATCTTCACTCAGCCCAACCTCAACCTCAGGCAGACTCGTTGGGTCGAAATGATTCAAGAGTATTATCCGAGTATTGAATATACTCCAGGAAAGGCCAATTTAATTGCTAACGCATTGAGCAGAAAGGCTTACTGCAACAGTCTGATTCTCAAGCCTTATCAACCCGAGCTTTGTGAAGCTTTCCGCAAACTTAATCTGCAAGTTGTTCCTCAAGGTTTCCTCGCCAACCTTCAAGTCTCTCCTACCTTGGAAGACCAGATTCGCCAAGCCCAGCTTCTTGACGCTATGGTGAAAAAGGTGAAGATTGGGATTGCCAAGAGTCAACCCAAGTACAAGTGTTATCGTCTTGATGACAAGGATACTCTATTCTTCGAGGATCGCATTGTTGTTCCTAAAGGTGACCTTCGTAAAGTCATTATGAACGAGGCTCACAATTCACTCCTCTCTATTCACCCTGGAAGTACAAAGATGTACCAGGACCTCAAGCTGTCGTATTGGTGGACTCTAATGAAGCGCGAGATTGCTCAGTTCGTGAATGAATGTGATGTCTGCAGAAGAGTGAAAGCAGAACACCAACGACCAGCTGGTCTCCTCCAACCTCTTGCCATTCCAGAATGGAAGTTTGATCATATTGAGATGGACTTCGTGACTGGATTTCCAAAGTCTAAGCGTGGAAATGATGCTATCTTCGTTGTCATCGACAAGCTCACTAAAGTGGCTCATTTTCTTCCTATCAAAGAATCTATCACAACAGCTCAGTTGGCAGAGCTATATACCTCCAGGATTGTCTCTCTGCACGGCATTCCGCAGTTGATATCTTTAGATCGTGGTAGCATCTTCAGCTCTAAGTTCTGGGACTCCTTTTAGAAGGCCATGGGCACCAACATTCGCTCCAGCACAGCTTTTCATCCCCAAACTAGTGGCCAAGTCGAGCGAGTAAATCAAATTCTAGAAGATATGCTCAGGGCTTGCGTCATCTCTTTCGGTATGAAGTGGGAAGATTGTCTTCCATATGCCAAGTTCTCCTACAACAACAGCTTCCAAGCGAGTTCGGGCAAGGCCCCATTAGAGGTTCTCTATGGCAGGAAGTGCCGTACTCCTCTTAACTGGTCAGAGACTGGTGAACGTCAACTTCTTGGCAATGACTTGATCACAGAGGCTGAAGAAATGTGCAAAGTCATTCGGGAAAATCTCAAAGCCGCGCAATCGCGCCAGAAGAGTTACTATGATAGCAAGCATCGTGACTTGGCTTTTCAGATCGGAGACCATGTCTACCTCCGCGTCTCTAAAATGAAAGGTACTCGTCGCTTCGGTATCAAAGGGAAGCTTGCCCCTAGATACGTGGGTCCTTTCAAGATCATTGGCAAAAGAGGCAATCTCTCCTATCAACTTGAGCTTCCATCCAACTTTGCAAACGTGCACGACGTGTTTCATTTGTCTCAGCTCCGCAAGTGTTTCAAGACTCCTGACCGCACCATCAACTTTGAAGAGATTGATCTCCAAGAAGACTTGTCTTATCATGAGCACCCCATTGCTATTCTTGAAGAAACTGAGCTCAAGACTCGCAACAAGTCTATCAAATTCCTGAAAGTCAAGTGGTCACATCATTCTGACCGTGAAGCCACCTGGGAACGCGAGGACCACCTCCGTTCTGAGTATCCGGAGTTTTTCCAGTCCTAGATCTCGGGACGAGATCCTTTCGTAGTGGTGGAGTGTTGTAACACCCCGTGTGTAACCTACCATATTTGTATTCCAACTCTTGCCATTTCCAGCACTAAGTTATGATATTTCCTCATTGCCGGGTTTTTTTTCTTCGTGTTGCTTTTGTCTTTGTCATGCATCTCATATCATGTCATCATGTGCATCGCATTTGCATACGTGTTCGTCTCATGCATCCGAGCATTTTCCCTGTTGTCCGTTTTGCATTCCGGCCCT
Source organism: Triticum urartu (assembly GCF_056163025.1). NCBI lineage: Eukaryota > Viridiplantae > Streptophyta > Magnoliopsida > Poales > Poaceae > Triticum > Triticum urartu. The sequence continues at coordinate 341,971,063 of NC_141877.1, forward strand.
CCTATGTTCTCCGGTGTCCCCTTTTACCTCTTTTCGTGTGCGGGTGTTAAACGTTTTCGTATTGGACCGAGAATTGCCAAGCGTCCTTGGTTTACTACCAGTAGACCGCCTGTCAAGTTTCATGCCATTTGGACTTCGTTTGGTACTCCAACGGTTAACCGAGGAACCAAAAAAGGCCTCGTGTGTGTTGCAGCCCAACACCCCTCCAAAGTGGCCCAAAACCCACCTAAACCTCCTCCATCATCTAGGCCGTTCGATCATGCTCGCGTGGCCGCAAACCGTGCTCAATTTGGAGCCTCCTAGCTCCCTCTACCTATATAAAGGCTTCTCCCCCGAAATTTTTGGATCAAACCCTAGCCCCCTCCCTCTCCTCGCGCCGCCGGACACAAATCACCAAGCCGAGCGTGTCCGCCCCGCTCCCCCGTCCAACCCCCGCTCGACACGTGGCACCGCGGAGCCCCACTTCGCCGCCGTATGCGCCGGCCCGCCCGGCCCGTAGCCGCGCGCCGCCCGCTCCTCGGCGCTCTGCCGTCCGCCGCGAACTCCCTGCCGGCCGGCGCATCGCTGGAATCCAGCCGGGGCGGCACCCCGTCGCCGCCCGCTGCCGACATTGCCGCCCGTCACCTTGGCCTCGCTGCTCCGCCCCGCCGCCCGTGCCTCGACCCCACCGCCCGCTCGCCGCCCCGAAGCCGCCCACCGCCGCCTTGTGCGGATCCGGTCGGGCCGGACTGGATCCGGCGCCCCCGCCCCTCGCCGGCCTCTCCATCCAACTCCGGCGAGCTCCCCAGTGATCTTCGGTTCGCGCGCCTGTACAGTAAACCCTAGATCCGGATCTGAGATGGTTGACTTTTTCCCTAGCTCTAGTAATTTTTAGCGTTTTTCATCATGCCATATCTCTGCATCTGTGGCTCTGTTTTGGGCGTGTAGCATATCAAATTGTTCGTCTCGACGAGCACATAATTTCATTCCATTGCACCATGTTCATATGAGCTCATCTTGATGCCCTAAATGCTGTTGCGAGAGTGCTATGCAATGTTAGTTTCAGATTCTTATCAGTAAATGGACATTTGTCATTTTTGCCATGTTTGATGTGTGCCTCCTATGAACTTGAGCCCTACATGTGCTTTGAAGTATGCCATGCTATCTTTACAGGGGTGTATGCCATGTATTTTTGTGATCTTTGTGGTGACTAGGACAAGCATGCAAAGTAGCCCTCGTAATGTTGCTGATTTCAGGGACTTAGAAATCTTCTAAGTCTTTGTCCTGTTAATATTTTTATGCCATGTATTCTTGTTGCAACAGAGTGATCCATGCCTCTTTTGAGCATGATCAGTAAGGATGTTTTGGAGATATTGTTATGCTCTATCCATCCATGTCTTTGTTTGCAATTATGGAGCACCCTAGCTTGACTCAATCGAGCTCTACTTTTGCTATAAAATGTTCCTGGCAGAATGTTTACGTGTTAAGCATTTTTGCCGAGGTTGTTGTAGTTGATCCATGCATGCTATGAAGTTGTTATTGCCATGTTTAGCTTCTATGTCATGTCTACTTGCTGGGTGTATGCTTTGTTTATCATGCAATTCCTTGTGGTGAGTGCATCGAGCTTGTAAACATGCCTACGTGAATCTGTTTTGCCATGGTCCAGTTTTCTGCTAAGTCTGAATCTGTTAACGAAAGTTGCTACGTTCACATGGTTGCCATTGTATTTTCTGATCACTTTTGGCTTATAGTCAGTAAGGGACTTTTGTTGTATGCTTTGAGTAGCTTCATGCCATGTCTTGCTTTGCCATGATATTTTCCTGTAGCATGTTGTTATCTTACTCTAAACATTGCTTCCTGATGTTAAATTCCTGGCATGTTGTAATTTTCACTAAGTCTGTAACCTGATATCTTTTGCACTTTTGCCATGCTTGTTTGAACCAGCTATTGAGTGAATTAGCCGTAGCTCACTGTTCATCTTTTGTCAAGCATCTTGAGTGGATCCCTGCCATGTATTTTATTGTTATGTTAGAGTGCAGTAGCTTGTTGTTTTTGATGCATTTAGATGGCCTCGTGCTATTAATCGCAGATCGGTGCCATCTTTGTTTTGCTTGCCATTTGCAAACCGTGCATCCGATTCCGGTGATCTTTATATCGATTTCGACCGAAATCAACTCATATTTCCAGTGGCACTCTTGGTTATCCAAGTTGAGGCCAGGTTCAATCTTTCTTTTCCGAAACATGCATATGCATTGCATTTCACATCCCGCATATCATGCCATGTTTTGCATCATGTTGCTTGTGCATTGCACGTGGTTTATTGTGTCTCCCTTTGCTTGTGTTCTTGATTTGGGTAGAGCCGGGAGACGAGTACGTGATCGAGGAACCCGTTGAGTACGCTTACAAGGATCAAGCTAACGTCAACTCGGAGAACTTTGCAGGCAAGATGACCATACCGTCGAAATCACTTCTATCTTTGCTTGCTAGATGCTCGCTCTTTTGCTATGCCTATGCTACGATACCTATCAATTGCTTATCATGCCTCCCGTATTGCCATGTCAAACCTCTAACCCACCTTGTCCTAGCAAACCGTTGTTTGGCTATGTTACCGCTTTGCTTAGCCCCTCTTATAGCGTTGCTAGTTGCAGGTGAAGATTGGAGTTTGTTCCTTGTTGGAAAATGTTTATTGTTGGGATATAATTATTATATCTTGTCTATTTTAATGCATCTATATACTTGGTAAAGGGTGGAAGGCTCGGCCTTATGCCTGGTGTTCTGTTCCACTCTTGCCGCCCTAGTTTTCCGTCATACCGGTGTTATGTTCCTTGATTTTGCGTTCCTAACACGGTTGGGTTATAATGGGAACCCCTTGATAGTTCGCCTTGAATAAAACTCCTCCAGCAAGGCCCAACCTTGGTTTTACCATTCGCCACCTAGCCTCTTTTTCCCTTGGGTTCCGCGGACTCAAGGGTCATCTTTATTTTAATCCCCCGGGCCAGTGCTCCTCTGAGTGTTGGTCCAAACTAGAGCCCTTTGCAGCGCCCCCTCGGGGAAACTCGAGGTTTGGTTTTAGTTGTACAGAGCGGTCATCCAATGTGCCCTGAGAACGAGATATGTGCAGCGCCTATCAGGATTTGTCGGCACATTCGGGTGGCTTTGCTGGTATAGTTTTACCATTGTCAAGATGTCTTGTAACCGGGATTCTGAGTCTGATCGGATTGTCTTGGGAGAAGGAATATCCTTCGTTGACCATGAGAGCTTGTGATGGGCTAAGTTGGGACACCCCTGCAGGGATTTGAACTTTCGAAAGTCGTGCCCGCGGTTATGGGCAGAAGGGAATTTGTTAATGTCCGGTTGTAGAAAACCTGAAACTTAACTTAATTAAAATGAATCAATAGAGTGTGTGGCCATGATGGTCTCTTTTCGGCGGAGTCCGAGAAGAGAACACGGTCTCGTGTTATGCTTGAACGTAGGTTGTTCTAGGATCACTTCTTGATCATAGTTTATCGATCGTGCCTTTGCCTTCTCTTCTCACTCTCTTTTGCGTATGTTAGCCACCATATATGCTAGTGCTTGCTGCAGCTCCACCTCATACCTTTCCCTACCTATAAGCTTAAATAGTCTTGATCGCGAGGGTGTGAGATTGCTGAGTCCCCGTGACTCACAGATTACCTCCAAAACCAGATGTAGGGACCGATGATACCATTCCAGGAGATTCGACTAAGCTCAAGTGGGAGTTCGATGAGGAGTTAGGACGATACTATGTTTCCTTTCCAAACGATCAGTAGTGGAGCCCAGTTGGGGCGATCGGGGACATTATGCATTTTGGGTTGTCTTTATTTTGGTTCCGTAGTCGGACCTTGATTATATCTGGATGAATGTAATGTTATATTTATGTATTGTGTGAAATGGCGATTGTAAGCCAACTATGTACCTCTTTTCCTTATTCATTACATGGGTTGTGTGAACATTACCCCACTTGCGACATTGCTTACAATGCGATTATGCCTCTAAGTCGTGCTTCGACACATGGGAGATATAGCCGCATCGTGGGCGTTACAAGGTGGTAATCAGAGCCTTCCCCGACGTAAGAGCCCCCTGCTTGATCGAATCGTTGGCGTTGTTGAGTCTAGAAAAAAATGTTTTGAGTCATTTAGGATTATATATATCAGAGAGTAGGATTCTTTTTACTCCTCAGCCCCTTCGTCGCTCTGGTGAGGCATCCTGACGTAGAGTTTTGACTCTTCTCTTCTCAAATTTCACTAAAAAAATTTAGTATCATGCGGCTATCTTGGAATCGTTCCGATGGTTTTGTGATGAGAACATTGTTCTTGGTGCCTCCTGACATTTAGGGGTTGTGGCAGTGTCCCGGGGAGTTGAGCTCCGAGGTGTTGTCGTCACAATTTTATCGTTGCAATTCTGGAATACCTGAGTTTCGCAGACATCAAAAATCTCTTTCATGCAGTTGTTGGTGAGATAACCTCGACGCCACCTAGTACTGGGCGGGAGTTCAGGAGTATTGCCATAACTCGTATAATAGATGCTTTTCGAAGGTTGAGGTAAATGATTTCCGAAGGTTTCTTGGTTATGTGTTGAAGTATGGATACAGCTGGATGTAGGATTGCTAGCTTTGGGTGAGATGTTATGATTTCCATTGCACCATGTTCATATGAGCTCATCTTCATGCCCTAAATGCTGTTGCAAGAGTGCTATGCAATGTTAGTTTCAGATTCTTATTAGTAAATGGACATTTGTCATTTTTGCCATGTTTGATGTGTGCCTCCTATGAACTTGAGCCCTACATGTGCTTTGAAGTATGCCATGCTTTCTTTACAGGGGTGTATGCCATGTATTTTTGTGATCTTTGTGGTGACTAGCACAAGAATGCAAAGTAGCCCTCGTAATGTTGCTGATTTCAGGGACTTAGAAATCTTCTAAGTCTTTGCTCTGTTAATATTTTTATGCCATGTATTCTTGTTGCAACAGAGTGATCCATGCCTCTTTTGAGCATGATCAGTAAGGATGTTTTGGAGATATTGTTATGCTCTATCCATCCATGTCTTTGTTTGCAATTATGGAGCACCCTAGCTTGACTCAATCGAGCTCTACTTTTGCTATAAAATGTTCCTGGCAGAATGTTTACGTGTTAAGCATTTTTGCCGAGGTTGTTGTAGTTGATCCATGCATGCTATGAAGTTGTTATTGCCATGTTTAGCTTCTATGACATGTCTACTTGCTGTGTGTATGCTTATTTTATCATGCAATGCCTTGTGGTGAGTGCATCGATCTCGTAAACATGCCTACGTGAATCTGTTTTGCCATGGTCCAGTTTTCTGCTAAGTCTGAATCTGTTAACGAAAGTTGCTATGTTCACATGGTTGCCATTGTATTTTCTGATCCCTTTTGGCTTATGGTCAGTAAGGGACTTCTGTTATATGCTTTGAGTAGCTTCATGCCATGTCTTGCTTTGCCATGATATGTTCCTATAGCATGTTGTTATCTTGCTCTAAACATTGCTTCCTGATGTTAAATTCCTGGCATGTTGTAATTTTCACTAAGTCTGTAACCTGATATCTTTTGCACTTTTGCCATGCTTGTTTGAACCTGCTATTGAGTGAATTAGCCGTAGCTCAGTGTTCATCTTTTGTCAAGCATCTTGAGTGGATCCCTGCCATGTATTTTGTTGTTATGTTAGAGTGCAGTAGCTTGTTGTTCTTGATGCATTTAGATGGCCTTGTGTTGTTAATCGCAGATCGGTGCCATATTTGTTTTGCTTGCCATTTGCAAACCGTGCATCCGATTTCGGTGATCTTTATATCGATTTCGACCGAAATCAACTCATCTTTCCAGTGGCACTATTGGTTTTCCAAGTTGAGGCCAGGTTCAATCCTTCTTTTCCGAAACATGCATATGCATTGCATTTCACATCCCGCATATCATGCCATGTTTTGCATCATGTTGCTTGTGCATTGGACGAGGTTGATTGTGTCTCCCTTTGTTTGTGTTCTTTCTTTGGGAAGAGCCAGGAGACGAGTACGTCATCGAGGAACCCGTTGAGTACGCTTACGAGGATCAAGCTAACGTTAACTCGGGGAACTTTGCAGGCAAGATGACCATACCCTCGAAATCACTTCTATCTTTGCTTGCTAGATGCTCGCTCTTTTGCTATGCCTATGCTACGATACCTACCACTTGCTTATCATGCCTCCCATATTGCCATGTCAAACCTCTAACCCACCTCGTCCTAGCAAACCGTTGTTTGGCTATGTTACCGCTTTGCTCAGCCCCTCTTATAGCGTTGCTAGTTGCAGGTGAAGATTGGAGTTTGTTCCTTGTTGGAACATGTTTATTGTTGGGATATAATCATTATATCTTGTCTATTTTAATGCATCTATATACTTGGTAAAGGGTGGAAGGCTCGGCCTTATGCCTGGTGTTTTGTTCCACTCTTGCCGCCCTAGTTTTCCGTCATACCGGTGTTATGTTCCTTGATTTTGCGTTCCTTACATGGTTGGCTTATAATGGGAACCCCTTGATAGTTTGCCTTGAATAAAACTCCTCCAGCAATTCCCAACCTTGGTTTTACCATTCACCACCTAGCCTCTTTTTCCCTTGGGTTCCGCGGACTCAAGGGTCATCTTTATTTTAAACCCCGGGACAGTGCTCCTCTGAGTGTTGGTCCAAACTAGAGCCCTTTGCAGCGCCCCCTCGGGGAAACTCGAGGTTTGGTTTTAGTTGTACGGAGCGGTCATCCGGTGTGCCCTGAGAACGAGATATGTGCAGCTCCTATCGGGATTTGTCGGCACATTCGGGTGGCTTTGCTGGTTTAGTTTTACCATTGTCGAGATGTCTTGTAACCGGGATTCCGAGTCTGATCGGATTGTCTTGGGAGAAGGAATATCCTCCATTGACCGTGAGAGCTTGTGATGGGCTAAGTTGGGACACCCCTGTAGGGATTTGAACTTTCAAAAGCCGTGCCCGCGGTTATGGGCAGATGGGTGTTAATGTCCGGTTGTAGAAAACCTGAAACTTAACTTAATTAAAATGAATCAATAGAGTGTGTGGCCGTGATGGTCTCTTTTCGGCGGAGTCCGGGAAGAGAACACGGTCTCGTGTTATGCTTGAACGTAGGTTGTTCTAGGATCACTTCTTGATCATAGTTTATCGATTGTGCCTTTGCCTTCTCTTCTCGCTCTCTTTTGCGTATGTTAGCCAGCATATATGCTAGTGCTTGCTGCAGCTCCACCTCATACCTTTCCCTACCTATAAGCTTAAATAGTCTTGATCGCGAGGGTGTGAGATTGCTGAGTCCCCGTGACTCACAGATTACCTCCAAAACCAAATGCAGGGACCGATGACACCATTCCAGGAGATTCGACTGAGCTCAAGTGGTAGTTCGATGAGGACTCATGACGATACTACGTTTCCTTTCCAGACGATCAGTAGTGGAGCCCAGTTGGGGCGATCAGGGACATTATGCATTTGGGGTTGTCTTTATTTTGGTTCCATAGTCGGACCTTGATTGTATCTGGATGAATGTAATGTTATATTTATGCATTGTGTGACGTGGCGATTGTAAGCCAACTATGTACCTCTTTTCCTTATTCATTACATGGGTTGTGTGAAGATTACCCCACTTGCGACATTGCTTATAATGTGGTTATGCCTCTATGTCGTGCTTCGACACGTGGGAGATATAGCCGCATCGTGGGCGTTACAGGCCGGGTCCGGACTATTTTTGCCGGTGTCCCATTCCCATACCATGGATGGTTTAAACAGTCTTTCCCAGAAGATGTTCGGTGGGACAGGGTCGCGTTTAGCGCCGATGCGGGCGAGGATGTCCGCCGCCTGGTTGTTTTCCCGAGCCACGTGGTGGAATTCAAGCCCCTCGAACCGAGCTGACATTTTGAGAACGGCTTTGCGATATGCCGCCATTTTCGGATCCTTGGCATCGAAGTCTCCATTTATTTGGGATATTGCGAGGTTCGAGTCCCCACACACCTCTAGGCGTTGGATGCCCATGGAGACTACCATCCGGAGACCATGTAATAGGGCCTCATATTTGGCTGCGTTATTGGAGTCCGTGTATAGTATTTGGAGTACCTATTGCACTGTATCTCCGATGGGGGATGTCAGGACGACGCCAGCCCCCAGACCAGCCAGCATTTTAGAGCCGTCGAAGTGCATGATCCAATTGGAGTATGCACCGTACTCTTTAGGAAGTTCGGCTTCCGTCCATTCGGCGACGAAATCGGCCAATACTTGCGACTTAATGGCTCTTCGTGGTTTGTATGTTATGTCGAACGGGAGGAGCTCGATGGCCCATTTGGCAATCTGGCCTGTGGCATCGAGGTTGTTTATTATGTCATTGAGTGGTACTTCGTAGGCCACCGTGATTGAACACTCTGGAAAGTAGTGTCGTAATTTCCGGGATGCCATGAATACCGCGTATGCTATCTTTTGATAATGTGGGTACCGTGATTTGCATGGAGTGAGGACGGTGGAAACATAATATACAGGCTTTTGAAGTGGGAATTTATGTCCGTCCATCTCTCGTTCGACGACGAGCACTGCGCTTACAACTTGGTGACTTGCCGCTATATATAATAGCATTGGTTCGCCAACAGTTGGCGCGGCCAAGATTGGGCTGGTGGCCAGGATGCCTTTTATTTCTTCTAGTCCGACCGTGGCTACGTCCATCCACTCGAAGTGTTCGGTATGCCGAAGAAGGCGATAGAGGGGAAGTGCCTTTTCTCGTAATCGGGAGATAAAGCGGCTTAAAGCCGCCACACATCCAGTTAATTCTGGATTTGCTTGAGGTCAATTGGGATAGCCAACTGCGACATGGCTCAGATTTTAGCCGGATTTGCTTCAATTCCTCTACTGGAGACGATGAAGCCCAGGAGCTTTCCGGCAGGAACGCCGAAAACGCATTTTCCGGATTGAGCTTAATGTCGTATGTTCGGAGATTGGTGAACGTGAGCCTCAAGTCGTCTATTAAAGAGTCGATGTGTCTGGTTTTAATGACCACATCGTCTACATATGCCTCCGCAGTCTTACCAATCTGCTTTTCCAGACATGTCTGGATCATGCGCTGATATGTTGCGCCGGCGATTTTGAGCCTAAAGGGCATTGTGTTAAAACAGAAGGGGCAGTATGGCATGATAAATGCCGTTGCGGCTTGATCAGACTCCGCCATCTTAATATGGTGGTAACCGGAGTATGCGTCCAGGAAGCACAATGATTCGTGTCCTACGGTAGCGTCGATGATTTGATCGATGCGAGGAGTGGGAAGGGATCATTTGGGCAAGCCTTATTAAGGTCTTTGAAGTCGACACATAGGCGCCAGGATTTGTCCTTCTTGGGTACCATCACCAGGTTTGCTAGCCAGTCCGTATGTTTTATTTCTTTAATAAATCTGGCCTCCAGTAGCTTGGCCAGCTCCTCTCCCATGGCTTGTCGCTTAGGTTCAGAGAAACGCCGAAGAGTCTGCTTGACCGGCTTGAATCCTTTCAGAATATTAAGGCTATGCTCGGCCAATCTGCGTGGGATTCCTGGCATGTCTGAAGGATGCCAGGCGAATATATCCCAATTCTCACGCAGAAACTCCCGTAGTGCGGCGTCTATAGCGGGGTCTAACTGTGCCCCAATGGATGCTGTTTTTGTAGGGTCCGTTGGATGGACTTGGAATTTAACTATTTCGTCCGCTGGTTTAAAGGAGGTGGACTTGGATCTTTTGTCTAGTATCACGTCGTCCCTGTCCACCGTGGAGTGCAGCGCGGCTAACTCCTCCGCCATGAGGGCTTCGGATAATGCCTCAAGGGCTAATCCGGCTGTTTTGTCTTCGGCGCGGAGTGCTATGTCCGGATCACTAACTAGAGTGATGATTCCATTGGGTCCGGGCATTTTGAGCTGCATATACCCGTAATGGGGTATGGCTTGAAAAATCGTGAATGCCTCCCGCCCTAGAAGGGCGTGGTATCCTCTACTGAACGAGGCCACTTGCAATGTAATTTCTTCGGACTTGTAATTCTCCGGAGTGCCGAATACCACGTCAAGTGTGATTTTCCCAGCGCAACGTGCCTCCCGACTAGGGATGATTCCTCGGAAGGTCGTACTACTTTGATCAATACGGTTGCTGTCTATTTCCATGTTTTGGAGAGTTTCCTCATAAATGAGGTTTAATCCACTGCCGCCGTCCATGAGCACCTTAGTGAGCCGAAAGCCGTCCACAATTGGACTGAGGACCAAAGCGGTTGGTGTTCGGGCTGTTCGGAATTTAGGTTCGTCACTGGCTTGAAGGTGATAGCCATGTCGCTCCATGGATTTATTGCTGCTACATGGCAGACTTCAGCAAGGCTGCGGAGTGCTCGCTTGCGCCTATGATTTGAGGCGAAGGTCTCAAAGACCGTCAATACTGTATTGTTATCCGTGGGAAGGTGCTCTGAGGTATTTTGGGTGAGGAGATCCTCACCACTTTTGGCCACCTGCCGGAGTACCCAACATGCTCTAAGGCTGTGTGTTGATATGGTATCCGTTGTACTATGGATTTTGCAGGGCCCGTCAAGCCATCCCTCCAATATGGTTCCACACCCTGTAGTGGGCTTTTTCTTCTTTGTAATTGAGTCGGGCGACTTATGAGAGTGCACCCTTTTAGTCCAGACTGGGGGTTTTGTCAGAGCCGGATTATCCCAAAATTGCGTTTGGGTTTTCCAGGCACTTTCCATCGCATAGTATTTCCATACTATGGCCGCCAAGTCAGGGAAGTGTGTTATGTCATGGTGACTTATGGCGTTGAGGACTCCCTTGTTCGTGCAATTGTTGCAAAAGAACGAAATTGCGTCTTCCTCGCGACAGTCCTTGACCTTATTCATTACAAGGAGGAATCTGGCCCAATAGTGATGTACTGTCTCTTGGGGTGCTTGCCTAACGTGGGAAAGATCGTTTGTATCTGGGTGGGTGGGTGGATTTAAGTCCAGACCTTGACCCAATCTGTGATCCCAGGGCAGGGGAGTTTTCGATCTTGGAAATTCGGGCTCCGGGATGTTGCCCTGTGGGTTCGGTATGTGGCCTGATTCTGGATTCAGGGTTAGGGCGGTGTCCTCCCGTGAGCGAGTATCTGGCTCGGGGAGCTCGGTAATCCAGACATAGTTCGTCCTCAGGATAGAGGGAGAATCGCCGCATTGCTCCTCCACCACAGCTATCTGATGGGTGACTGGCGGAGAGTTAATCTCCCTTTGGTCGGGTTTAAGCCTGATCCGATCGTAGTCCGTAGTGACTCCCAGAGCGGCGATGCGATCCAAGAGCTCGTTCAAAGAGGAGAGCTCCATCAGATCCATCTGCTCGGCAAATTTCAAGCCGATGTGGAGGCTATTTTCGATGACCCGAGAAGTCATCGTCGGTGTCACGGCCGAGCGGGCGGTCATGACGAAGCAGCCTAGTCGGAGAGTTTGGCCTACAGCTAGGGCTCCCCCAGAGGTGATGTTGTCCTTGACAACGAGGCAATCCATCCTCCTTATGATGACGACACAGTGGAACTCTCAATGAAAACACCAATGTCGGTGTCAAAACCAGCGGATCTTGGGTAGGGGGTCCCGAACTATGTGTCTAAGACGGATAGTAACAGGAGGCAGGGGACATGATGTTTACCCAGGTTCGGGACCTCTTGATGGAGGTAATACCCTACGTCCTGCTTGATTGTTCTTGATGATATGAGTATTACAAGAGTTGATCTACCACGAGATCAAAGAAGCTAAACCCTAGAAGCTAGCCTATGGTATGATTGTATGTTGTCCTATGGACTAAAACCCTCCGGTTTATATAGACACCGGAGGGGGCTAGGGTTACACAAGGTCGGTTACAAAGGAGGAGATATACATATCCGTATTGCCTAGCTTGCCTTCCACGCCAAGTAGAGTCCCATCCGAACACGAGACGAAGTCTTCAATCTTGTATCTTCATAGTCAAATAGTCCGGCCAAAGGATATAGTCTGGCTGTCCGGAGACCCCATAATCCAGGACTCCCTCAAACATCAACTCCAATCTCTATCAAGATCATGGAGGAATCATCCAGGAAGCCCGGGGGCTCAGCGTCAACATTGCCCTCGGGCGATAATGCTGTTTTTCTAGACAGTGAACTCGTATCCGCCGCCACCGCCTCCTCAAGTATCGTTTTAACGATTGCTTCAGTGGAATTGTGCGGAATTGAGTCTACAACAACCCTGGAAAAATTCGTGAAGTTCCGACGGCAGAATCTCTGGCAATCCGCGATATACCGGAGCCCTGTCAAATATGGACGGGAATCTGGACAAGTTTAGGGCGTGGCGTCCAGCTTCTAGCTCGGACGTCCTTTGGAAGATCCAACTATTTATCGGCTGCGGAATTCCTATATCTACTGACCCTCAAAATTTCAGCTCGATCCGACCATGCAAACTTCGGGAACCTTCCGATTAGTGCATCACTTTTCGGATCTGTTTTCTGCGTGAAAATGAATCCAACCCGAGTTCGTCTTTTTTATGAACGGGATTTCAGACATCCTTTTTGAAGGAAGTTTTGTATGGGGTATTGTGTTTTATTCCCGAACACATCCCACTAACTTTAAAATCTTTTGAACATGATCTTCACCATCATGCTGGTGTCAAACCAGTCTAGCAATATTGCTCCACGGCTGCAGACCTGCGGTAGACACATCGTCACTTTGTTGAGCCAAGCTCAACTTCTTCGGATCATCATCTCGGCGAGCCAAACAGGAGTTCAGCATCGTGAAGGATAAATCATCACCAACATCGCCGCCCCACGGATTACATGGAGCAGGCACACCGGCATCGCCGCATGGTCACTTCATCAAGCCGGCATTGACCACGTCACGACCTGCATCGGCAGGGTCGCACTATTGCTCGTTCAGGCCGGTGTCCATCACGCCGACCTACTTCGACTCATCGGCTGACGTCGAGGCTTCGACATCGAGGCTGGACCGGGGGCTTCGCCATCTCTTCATCAACCTACTCCGGAGACTTCAGCGTCACTAGCCGACCAGCTCCGTCACGTTAGCTGGACCGAGGGCTTTGCCCCGGCAAGCCAACCTTTGCCAGCATCGCCATGCCGTCGCTTTATTGCCCATCAGGCAATGGGTGTGCGGATCGAGTCCCAATTTTGGGAATCACCTTTCTTCGGATTGCTACAACAAATAAACTAGGTGCTACTAATCATAGTATTTTTTGCTTGTTTGGGTTCATTTTTCCCAAGGAATTATTACTCTGGTTTGTCCATCATATGTACCCAGGTCTATCAAATGGTGGCCGCATTAACGACGGTCGCATGGTGGTTCGGTCAGTTTCCGTATATAGTCCGGCGAACGCCGCATCCGGAACTCGGACCAACCTATGAATTCAGGCTTTGCCACGCCTTTACCGCATCACGCCGACGCCCGGCATCGACATTGACTTCGGTGCCAGGCCATGTTTCTTTTATTATACACTTTGCATAAATTATTTATTATGCAACAATTTTTTATACTATTATCTCCAGTTTGCACCATTTTTTGTGCACAAGAAAATGATCCGGGTTGGGCAGTATCGTCAACTCGGCGTACTGACATACCACGCCACCTCGGCTAGACGGGGGGCTTCCTCAACACTTCATTACCCCATGCCGGGGACTTCGGCATCACTCTGCCAGCCTGCATTGGCTGTGCTATGTCACCACTTCAGAGTGCTGAGCTCTTTGCTCCGCCACCTCGGGACCGGCTTGGGGGATGGAACCTTGTCCCGCATCAAGCTCGGACCGTGTCATCAATACCGAACATATTAACCAGCTAAGTTGCCTTCATGCTCAAAGTTTTAATTTTTTTAACTTGTGTTCGGTTCGACCAAGCATTATACCTTTTTGGAAAAAAGTTGCTTGTAAAAAATCTCCTTGTCAAAACTTTGTTTGTGACGCACAAATTCAAATACCCCGTTTACTTGGGGGCTTCCTTTATGAAGCTTTTGCTCTTGCATATGATTATACTTGTACGGCTTCGTTCCTTGTTCGTGTATTACGCCACAATATGCACCATATTGACTTAAGCGATTTGCAAGCTGAGTTGCCTCGCTCCTGTGTTTACCCCTACGTTCCCGATTGTTCGGCTAGGGATTAAAGGGAGCACCTCTGCGATTGTCACGATCAGGTCATCCGAGCCGGACCTCAGACTGGGTGAAGCCGAAAGCTAGCGCTCTTATTGTTTTCAATTATGGTCGGCACACAATGGAACTCATGAGTACAAAAAATCTATTGCACAAGTCTCATAGTAACAATGAGCACCAAAGAAAGGTATCGGTGGGGGTACTATTTTCTTCGAAGATGCTTCTTACACTTCGTCAGTAATATAGCATAAGTTCCCTGAGCATGCTTTGCCTGTTACAGCCTTATGGCCTGATTGCCTGGTCATCGTAAAACACCGTTGGTAGTCTCGACAGGTGAAGTACATGACACTTTTCGGCCCTTGACCGAAGAGGGAGAAGCCGACGGTCGGGTAAGACGCGTATAAAGTTCGGGTGAACACAGATATGATATAAGTACTTTGGTACATACAATCATTATACATAAAATTCTTTTACCCAAGTCACTTGGGGGCTCTTAAATTTATATGAGCCGTTTTATAGTAAGTGTTCTTCTTCTTAGTCGTTGCAAAGTTATTATTATTATTATTATTTATCACTCCTTTTTTCGACATGAGTTTGTGGTCACTAGCCGGGGAGCCTAATTTCCCTCTCAAAGCCGCTAGAGTTTAGTTTGCTAAACTGGCCTAAAGAGAAGTACTCCGCCTTCGGGATAGGAGGTTGAAGTCGTAGGCTGGCCCGCTTGAAGTCTTTAGATAGGATGTGTCATGTTAAAACACGACAGAGGCACTTTTTTTTTTCTAAAGTCCAATTTTCAGATTGGCACCAAACACTTGATCTTGTTCGGACGTCAGGTTTTCACTGACTTTTTTGGTTTTCCAAGCCTATGGCACTTTTTAACTATTTGTGTGTTTCCAGCATAAGTCTCGCAGTGTAATGTTGGACACCTTTAGAGATTCGGCAAAAACATTCTCGGACACTACTATATATGCATCGGGTTCGAATTGTGTCTTCGGTCAATAGTTGGGTTGCCCGGCTCCTATGCTTGCCTCCTACGTTCCGCTTTGTTCGGCTAGGTGTGCAAAGGGAGAACCACTGCGATTGTGCTTCCAGCTCGCATGGTTAAGCACCTCAGTGGAGAAAGCCGAAAACTGACTGTCACAATAGGCATAAACTGGTCAGCGATCCGATGACTATGTTAAAATGACGGGCTGTTCATAACATTGGCCTAAGTGTTTACGGCTTGACCTCGGATGTCGCCGACACTAACCGGGGGCTCATAGCTAGCTTCCCCGGTTTAAAGCTCCTCTGACTAAGCGAAAGTTATAAACCTCGCATATCTGATTGCCTCATTTCCGCTAACACAACCGCCTTCGGGCACCGAGACGTCGGCTAAGGATTGTTTTGTTATTGCGGAAACACCCTCCATAGTATCTACCAAGGGGTAGAGGCCGACGATGGGCCACTTTCAACTGATAAACGGTCACAATGGAGTCAAAATAATGATGTAAAGTACTTGGATACATAGAATCATTACACATAATCTGTGATTTTACTCTGGATATCGATCCTTAATTCAACCAACCATGCCCACATTAAGGCTCGGGGCTATCGGGATTTGCGCTCATTATTTACAAATATAAAAGGGGCACATCGATCCCCTGATCTGGTGTTGCCACCCGACCAGTGTCTCGGGGGCTACTGCATTGCCTATTCAATGCAGAAAATTCAAAGGGCTCAGTGTTCGGCTTGATCGAACTATGGGAAAGCGCGTCTTTGGACAACAATAAGTACCATCTGGACCTATCTGGCATCAAGCTAATATATCACGACGACTTCTCACGACCCTCTCTTAGGGGCCCGTTCGCCGATCACTTTATCTCTAATATATTACACTGCGTTTTTTATTCCTATGTATGCTGCCGAGCTAGGAGTTGATCCTCAGGCCGATTTCGCGCATCGACCTGAGTCTCAGGGGCTACTGGGAACAACGGTTTTATGCTTGCCTTCAGGTGCATCTCAGGTTTTAGACTGATACACACCTTGAGGGCTATTGGATATACATCGGCAAAGAATAAATTGCACCAATAAAAAATATTGACAAAAAATCGGCCCACAGTCGGGGTGGTGCACCACCTCGGAAGCAGTCCGGCATAAAGCTCGGGCGCTAGTGGTTGGCTCCATAGAGGGCATTTCCGACATTGAGCTCGGCTAAACTCCTTTAACCTTTTTGAACCAAGGTGATTTATGACACCTCGGATATAGTCCAGCGTTGGAGCTCGGATACAGTCCGGCGTTGGAGCTTGGACATAGTCCAGCGTTGGAGCTCGGATACATTCCGGAGTTGGAGCTCGGAAGCGGTCCGGCGTTGGTGCTCGTCTGCAAAAGATACCTTGAATGCAGTCTGGTGTTGGAGCTCGGACGCAAGAGGGCGCTGCCGCCCGGGAACAACTTCAAACCCGATGCGTGGCATAAAAATAACAAGGCATTGATAAAGGCCGGAAACTTAAAGGGGTTCCTCGGATACCCGACGTATAAACTCTTCAGATGCATGTTGGTGATCCTCAAGATCGAAGAAGATTTGTTGAACCAGTTTTCAAGACCGACGACCGAAGATGAAGAACAGTTCAGAAGAATCGAGGAGCGTCCCCAACTTGAAGACCGGTTTAGGGGGCTACTGACGGTGTCCTGGACTAGGGGGAACTCACCACGTCATCTCCCGGTCAGTTAGATTGGGCCGAGGACCCCCATGGCCATATACTCATGGGCCGGTTCGGACAGTTGCCGCATACAAGGAAGATTCCACAAGACTTGGTGATCAAGACAAGGACTCCTCCCCACCGGCGTATTCGGCTAGGACTCTTGTTATCCTAGGCCTCTGGTGCATAATATAAACCGATGCCAGGCTAGTCAATAGATCATATACAACAATCATACCATAGGCTAGCTTCTAGGGTTTAGCCTCTACGATCTCGTGGTAGATCAACTCTTGTAATACTCATATCATCAAGATCAATCAAGTAGGACGTAGGGTATTACCTCCATCGAGAGGGCCCGAACCTGGGTAAACATCGTGTCTCCTGCCTCCTGTTACCATCCGCCTTAGACGCACAGTTCGGGACCCCCTACCCGAGATCCGCCGGTTTTGACACCGACAAGGGGGGGAGGGCGCGCCCAGGGGGTAGGCGTGCCCCCTGCCTCATGGCCGCCTCGTTGATTGCTTGACGTCCACTCCAAGTCCTCCGGATCATGTTTGTTCCAAAAATCACGTTCCCAAAGGTTTCATTTAGTTTGGACTCTGTTTGATATTCCTTTTCTACGAAACATTGAAATAGGCAAAAAACAACAATTTGGGCTGGGCCTCCGGTTAATAGGTTAGTCCCAAAAATAATATAAAAGTGTAAAATAAAGCCCATTAACATCCAAAACAGATAATATAATAGCATGGAACAATAAAAAATTATAGATACGTTGGAGACGTATCAGCATCCCCAAGCTTAATTCCTTCTCGTCCTCGAGTAGGTAAATGATAAAAACTGAATTTTTGATGTGGAATGCTTTCTAGAATATTCTTCAATGTATTTTCTCTATTGTGGCATGAATGTTTAGATCTGAAAGGTTCAAGATAAAAGTTTATTGTTGACATAAAAATAGTAATACTCCAAGTATGCTAATCAAGCAATTATGTCTTATCAGAATACCATAGCCAAACAAAACTTATCCCTACAAAGTCATATAGTTTGGCCAGGCTTCATTTTCATCACACAAAATGCTTTCATCATGCACAACCCCGTTGAAAAGCCAAGCAATTGTTTCATACTTAGCTTTTTGAAACTCTTTCAACTTTTACGCAATATATGAGCGCGAGCCATGAACATAGCACTATGGGTGGAATAGAATATGATGATTGAGGTTGTGTGAGAAGACAAAAAGGGAGAAAGTATCACATTGACGCGGATAATCAATGGGCTATGGATATGCCCACCGATTGATGTCAATGCAAGGAGTAGGGATTGCCATGCAACGGATGCACTAGAGCTATAAATATATTACAGCTCATGAATGAAACTAAGTGGGTGTGCATCCAACTCGCTTGCTCACGAAGACCTAGGGCATTTGAGGAAGCCCATCATTGGAATATACAAGCCAAGTTCTATAATGAAAAATTCCCACTAGTATATGAAAGTGACAAAATAAGACACTCTCTATCATGAAGATCATGGTGCTACTTTGAAGCACAAGTGTGGAAAAAGGATAGTAACATTGTCCCTTCTCTCTTTTTCTCTCATTTATTTATTATTATTATTATTTTATTTTTTTTATTTGGGCCTTCTTTCTTTTTTCTCTTTTGGCCTCTTTTCTTTCTTTCTTTTCGTCGGGAGTCTCATCCCGAATTGTGGGGGAATCATAGTCTCCATCATCCTTTCCTCACATGGGACAATGCTCTAATGATGATCATCACACTTTTATTTTCTTACAACTCAAGAATTACAACTCGATACTTAGAACAAAATATGACTATGTGAATGCCGCCGGCGGTGTACCGGGATTGCGATGAATCAAGAGTGACATGTATGAAAAAATTATGAACGGTGGCTTTGCCACAAATACGATGTCAACTACATGATTATGCAAAGCAATATGACAATGATGATGCGTGTCATAATAAATGGAATGGTGGAAAGTTGCATGGCAATATATCTCGGAATGGCTATGGAAATGCCATAATAGGTAGGTATGGTGGCTGTTTTGAGGAAGATATAAGGAGGCTTATGTGTGATAGAGCGTATCATATCACGGGGTTTGGATGCACCGGTGGAGTTTGCACCATCTCTCAAGGTGAGAAAGGGAAATGCATGGTACCGAAGAGGCTAGCAATGGTGGAAGGGTGAGAGTGCTTATAATCCATGGACTCAACATTTGTCATAAAGAACTCACATACATATTGCAAAAATCTACAAGTCATCAAAACCAAGCACTACGCGCATGATCCTAGGGGGATAGATTGGGAGGAAAAGACCATCGCTCGTCCCTGACCGCCACTCATAAGGAAAGCAATCAAAGAACACCCCATGCTTCAAATTTGTCACATAACGTTCACCATACATGCATGCTACAAGACTTGCCAACTTCAACACAAGTATTCATCAATTTCACAATTACTCAACTAGCACATTTCTAATATTACCACCTTTATATCTCAAAACCATCTATCAAGCATCCAACTTCTCTTCGCATTTAAAATTTATAACCAAAGTGAATTACCATGCTTTTCTAAAGGACTCTCAAAATGATATAAGTGAATCATGAGAGATCAATTATTTCTATAAAATAAAACCACCGCGGTGCTCTAAAAGATATAAGCGAAGCACTAGAGCAAAAACTTTATAGCTCAAAAGATATAAGTGAAGCACATAGAGTATTCTAATAAATTCCAATTCATGTGTGTCTCTACCAAAAGGTGTGTACATAAAGGATGATTGTGGTAAACTAGAAAGCAAAGATTCAAATCATACAAGACGCTCCAAGCAAAACACATATCATGTGGCGAATAAAAATATAGCTCCAAGTAAAGTTACCGATAGAAGTAGACGAAAGAGGGGATGCCTTCCGGGGCATCCCCAAGCTTAGGCTCTTGCAACTCCTTGTTCCATGATCATTGCAACAAGTAGTAATCATAGCAAAACTAGCATCCCCAAGCTTGAGGTTTTGCATATCATTAACACAATTGACATTAAGAGAATTTATAATAACATTATTGCAATCCTGCTTTTCATCGAAGGAACTATCAAGTATGGGTGCAACAGCAAGGATCTCATGTTTAACATAAGGAACTATAGCAAATTCATCTTTATAAATATTGGCATCATGGCCACAAGAATAGCAAGCATCACATTCATCAAGGGATATTTCAATCAAATCATCGAAATCATAATTATCTATAGATTCATGCATATCATTATTTTCTTCCGAAGCAACGGTCATTCTTTCAATAAATTCTTTGACATAGACATTATGAGCATAGTTTTCATAGCAATATTTAAGTATGTCAAAATTTTCAGATTCATAGAGAGTAATATCATACTTTTCAATCAAATAAGCAACTTCATAAGCACCCTTAAAAGCAACAAATTCTTCAATTTGTTCAATATCATAGTAACTATAAACACCCTTTGCATAATAAGATAAGATTTCATTATCGTTAAACTCACATCGGTAGGGGAGGTGTTTTTTTAGGGTTCTTAGAGAAACAAGTAAAATCACAAATTTCACAAAGATTCCAAGAATAACACAGCAATCTATTTATTTGATCCCATAAGAGTCTCCCTTTTCAGACAAACGGTGATGCACAAAATGAGCATGCTCATCTAAAGATTTCCTATCAACTAGGCTAGTTGGGGTTTCAACACGAGCGCATAAGGATTGAAGATGATCCAAGTAGAACACTTAAGTGGATCCATATCAATAGATTTTTAGCAAGCAAAGATGCAAGCAAATAGAAGACACATGGAAACACAAAGAAAGATACATACGGGAAGAAGGCAAACGGAAAAAGAGCGAATAAAACGGCAAAGGTGAAGTGGGGGAGAGGAAAACGAGAGGCAAATGGCAAATAATGTAATGCGAAGGATAAGAGTTGTGATGGGTACTTGGTATGTCTTGACTTGGCATAGATCTCCCCGGCAACGGCGCCATAAATCCTTCTTGCTACCTCTTGAGCACTGCGTTGGTTTTCCCTTGAGGAGGAAAGGGTGGTGCAATAAAGCAGCGTAAGTATTTCCCTCAGTTTTTGAGAACCAAGGAATCAATCCAGTAGCAGACCACGCGCGAGTCACCTCGTACCTACACAAACACATAAGAACCTCGCAACCAACGCGATAAAGGGGTTGCAATCCCTTCACGTCCACTTGCAGGCGTGAGATCTGATAGAGATGATAATAATAAGATAAGTATTTTTGGTATTTTTATAATATAGATTGAAAGTAAAGATTGCAAAATAAAATAGATTGGAAACTTGTATGATGGAAAATAGACCTGGGGCCATCGGTTTCACTAGTGGCTTCTCTCAAGATAGCATAAGTATTACGGTGGGTGAATAAATTACTGTCGAGCAATTGATAGAAAAGCGAATCATTATGAGAATATCTAGGCATGATCATGTATATAGGCATCACGTCTGTGACAAGTAGACCGACTCCTGCCTGCATCTACTACTATTACTCCACACGTCGACCGCTATCCAGCATGCATCTAGAGTATTAAGTTCATAAGAACAGAGTAACGCCTTAAGCAAGATGACATGATGTAGAGGGATAAACTCATGCAATATGATATAAACCCTGTTTTTTTATCCTCAATGGCAACAATACAATACGTGTCGTTTCCCTTTCTGTCACTGGGATCGAGCACCACAAGATTGAACCCAAAGCTAAGCACTTCTCCCATTGCAAGACAGATCAATCTAGTAGGCCAAGCCAAACTAATAATTCGAAGAGACTTGGAAAGATTAACCAATCATGCATAAAATAATTCAGAGAAGATTCAAATATTGTTTATAGATAATCTGGATCATAAACCCACAATTCATCGGATCTCGACAAACACACCGCAAAATGAAGAGTTACATCAAATAGATCTCCAAGAAAATTGAGGAGAACTTTGTATTGAGATCCAAAGAGAGAGAAGAAGCCATCTAGCTACTAGCTATGGACCCGCAGGTATGAGGTAAACTACTCACACATCATCGGAGGGGCCATGGAGTTGATGTAGAGGCCCTCAGTGATCAATGCCCCCTCCGGCGGAGCTCCGGAAAAGGCCCCAAGATGGGATCTCTTGGGTAAAGAAGGTTGCGGCGGTGGAAAGAGGGTTTCGTGGTGCTCCTGGATGTTTGCAGGGTATGTGAACATATATAGGAGGAAGAAGTAGGTCGGTGGAGCTATGAGGGGCCCACGAGGGGGGAGGGCACGCCCAGGGGGTAGGCGTGCCCCCTGCCTCGTGGCCGCCTCGTTGATTGCTTGACGTCCACTCGAAGTCCTCTAGATCAGGTTTTTTTCCAAAAATCACATTCCCGAAGGTTTCATTCCATTTGGACTCTGTTTGATATTCCTTTTCTACAAAACATTGAATGGGCAAAAAAACAGCAATTTGGGCTGGGCCTCCGGTTAATTGGTTAGTCCCAAAAATAATATAAAAGTGTAAAATAAAGCCCATTAACATCCAAAAGAGATAATATAATAGCATGGAACAATAAAAAATTATAGATACGTTGGAGATGTATCAGCATCCCCAAGCTTAATTCCTGCTCGTCCTCGAGTAGGTAAATGATAAAAATAGAATTTTTGATGTGGAATGCTTTCTAGAATATTCTTCAATGTATTTTTCTCTATTGTGGCATGAATGTTCAGATCCGGAAGGTTCAAGATAAAAGTTTATTGTTGACATAAAAATAGTAATACTCCAAGTATGCTAATCAAGCAATTATGTCTTATCAAAATACCGTAGCCAAAGAAAACTTTTCCCTACAAAGTCATATAGTTTGGCCATGCTTCATTTTCATCACACAAAATGCTCTCATCATGCACAACCCCGATGACAGCGGCGGATCATCTCGTCGCCGCGCTCCGGTGAAGCGGGAGGAAGGCTCGGGCTGGGCCTGGAGGCCTCCGGAGCCCGTCCTTAGGAGCTGATGTGGTCGCGCGGGCCACTTTTGTTTAGCCTTTCCTTTTCCTTGCATTTTTAGAAAAGTAGAGGGCCCTGTTGGGGCATGTACTGATCCATGGTACTTATTGCACTATGCTATGCTTATTGTTCTGATGTATGCTGTTATGTTCATGTCCGGGTAGGTGTGGTAGGATAACTTAGCTTGATACACTTGTGGTAGTCTCGCGCCTCATGATGGCACGCCCTCCATCATCTCGTGAGGTCCCCTTGCTGCTGGCTCAGGGGTTGCTGGCCTCAGGAGACATCGTGAAGCTGCAGAATTATTGGAAAATTTTGTTGGGTGCCCTGTTCTGCCCTGCGCGAGTCCTTAGGCGTGGGCTAGTCGTGGCTTAGTGCATCACTTTGCAGTACCCGGGGGACGGACTTAAGAAGATGCGCAAATCACAAGCTTGTTCGAGGGTGTCTCGTGAGGATAGAAAAAGCCATGGCCCTGGGGGACAGGGCTGTGGTGAAGTGTGTTCGCGACGCAGGGCGGGCCCGACGCGCACGCACACACATGCCCAGCCCCCACGAGTGAGACGCGCGAGGAAGAGCGACGGGCAACTGCTGCCCCTCCTAGGCCAAGACCGACTGCCAAGAGAAAAGACGAGGGGAAAATCCAACTTGGCAATTGCTACCTCTTGAGCATTGCGTTGGTTTTCCCTTGAAGAGGAAAGGGTGGTGCAGTAAAGCAGCGTAAGTATTTCCCTCGGTTTTCTGAGAACCATGGTATCAATCCAGTAGGAGACCACGCGCAAGTCACCTCGTACCTACACAAACTAATAAGAACCTCGCAACCAACGCGATAAAGGGGTTGCAATACCTTCACGTCCACTTGCAAGAGTGAGATCTGATAGAGATGATAATAATAAGATAAGTATTTTTGGTATTTTTATAATATAGATTGAAAGTAAAGATTGCAAAATAAAATAGATTGGAAACTTGTATGATGGAAAATAGACCCGGGGCCATAGGTTTCACTAGTGGCTTCTCTCAAGATAGCATAAGTATTACGGTGGGTGAATAAATTACTGTCGAGCAATTGATAGAAAAGCGAATAATTATGAGAATATCTAGGCATGATCATGTATATAGGCATCACGTCCGCGACAAGTAGACCGACTCCTGCCTGCATCTACTACTATTACTCCACACATCGACCGCTATCCAGCATGCATCTAGAGTATTAAGTTCATAAGAACATAGTAACGCCTTAAGCAAGATGACATGATGTAGAGGGATAAACTCATGCAATATGCTATAAACCCCATCTTTTTATCCTCGATGGCAACAATACAATACGTGTCGTTTCCCTTTCTGTCACTGGGATCGAGCACCGCAAGATTGAAGCCAAAGCTAAGCACTTCTCCCATTGCAAGAAAGATCAATCTAGTAGGCCAAGCCAAACTTATAATTTGAAGATACTTGCAAAGATTAACCAATCATGCATAAAATAATTCAGAGAAGATTCAAATATTATTCACAGATAATCTGGATCATAAACCCACAATTCATCGGATCTCGACAAACACACCGCAAAAAGAAGAGTTACATCGAATAGATCTCCAAGAGAATAGAGGAGAACTTTGTATTGGGATCCAAAGAGAGAGAAGAAGCCATCTAGCTACTAGCTATGGACCCATAGGTCTGAGGTAAACTACTCACACATCATCGGAGGGGCCATGGAGTTGATGTAGAGGCCCTCCGTGATCAATGCCCCCTCCGGAGGAGCTCCGGAAAAGGCCCCAAGATGGGATCTCTTTGGTACAGAAGGTTGTGGTGGTGGAAATAGGGTTTTGTGGCGCTCCTGGATGTTTGCGGGGTATGTGAACATATATAGGAGGAAGAAGTAGGTCGGTGGAGCTACGAGGGGCCCATGAGGGGGAGGGCGCGCCCAGGGGGTAGGCGTGCCCCCTGCCTCGTGGCTGCCTCGTTGATTGCTTGACGTCCACTCCAAGTCCTCTGGATCACGTTTGTTCCACAAATCACGTTCCCGAAGGTTTCATTCTGTTTGGACTCCGTTTGATATTCCTTTTCTTCTAAACACTGAAATAGGCAAAAAACAGCAATTTGGGCTGGGCCTCCGGTTAATAGGTTAGTCCCCAAAATAATATAAAAGTGTAAAATAAAGCCCATTAACATCCAAAACAGATAATATAATAGCATGGAACAATAAAAAATTATAGATATGTTGGAGACGTATCAGCAATCCAAAATACAAAGAACTCCAAATTCCATTAAAAATAAAGGGGGGCAACCAACTACAGAAAGCAACCAAATGAACAGTTGCGTCCGGCACCTAGACTAGTCTTCTCACCAACGCGGAGCTAAGTGCTGCCACTAGGACGTGGGAGGGAGCCCTTGAGGCCCGAGGGTGGCTCTCCGGAGACTCCGAGGCATGTACAACCCAACTCAATATTACGTGAGAGTGTCACGAGCGGAGACCTTCATAGGCACTGGGCCTTGCTTCATGGGTAGAATTTTCGGAGGTGCTGGATGTTCTGGGTGTTCTGGATGGGGATCTCGTCCCGCGTCTCCAGGCGCACGGCGCCAGGCCTGGAGACGCGAGCAATCCTAAATGGTCCCTCCCACATGGGTGAGAGCTTATGCGGCCCTTCCCTAGAGGGCATGCGCCTCAAGACAAGATCACCCACCTCGAGCGTCCTGAGTGGACGATGCGGTAGTGGTACCGCCGCAATGCCTGCTGGTACCTTGCCGCCTGGAGCGAGGCTTGACGGCGGCGTTCCTCCCTGATGACCCAAAAGTATAGGGGATCTATCGTAGTCCTTTCGATAAGTAAGAGTGTCGAACCCAACGAGGAGCAGAAGGAAATGATAAGCAATTTTCAGTAAGGTATTCTCTGCAAGCACTGAAATTATCGGTAACAGACAGTTTTGTGATAAGGTAATTTGTAACGGGTAACAAGTTATAAAAGTAAACAAGGTGCAGCAAGGTGGCCCAATCCTTTTTGTAGCAAAGGACAAGCCAGGAAAAACTCTTATATAAAGGAAAGCGCTCCCGAGGACACATGGGAATTATCGTCAAGCTAGTTTTCATCACACTCAAATGATTCGCGTTTGTTACTTTGATAATTTGATATGTGGGTGGACCGGTGCTTGGGTACTGCCCTTACTTGGACAAGCATCCCACTTATGATTAATCCCTCTTGCAAGCATCCGCAACTACAAAAGAATTATTAAGGTAAACCTAACCATAGCATGAAACATATGGATCCAAATCAGCCCCTTACGAAGCAACGCATAAACTAGGGTTTAAGCTTCTATCACTCTGGCAACCCATCATCTACTTATTACTTCCCAATGCCTTCCTCTAGGCCCAAACAATGGTGAAGTGTCATGTAGTCGACGTTCACATGACACCACTAGAGGAAAGACAACATACGTCTCATCAAAATATCAAACGAATACCAAATTCACATGATTACTTATAGCAAGACTTCTCCCATGTCCTTAGGAACAAACATAACTACTCACAAAGAATATTCATGTTCATAATCAGAGGGGTATTAATATGCATAAAGGATCTGAACATATGATCTTCCACCAAGTAAACCAACTAGCATCAACTACAAGGAGTAATCAACACTACTAGCAACCCATAGGTGCCAATCTGAGGTTTTGAGACAAAGATTGGATACAAGAGATGAACTAGGGTTTGATATGAGATGGTGCTGGTGAAGATGTTGAAGGATATTGACCCCCTCCCGATGAGAGGATCGATGGTGATGACGATGGTGATGATTTCCCCCTCCCAGAGGTATGTTTTCCCGGCAAAACAGCTCCGCCGGAGCCCTAGATTGGTTCCGCCAAGGTTCCGCCTTGTGGTGGTGGAGTTTCGTCCCGAGAGCTTGCTTCTGATTTTTTCCAGGGCAAAATACTGCATATAGCCAAAGATGGGCACCAGAGGCCTGCCAAGGGGCCCACGAGACAGGGGGCACGCCCCGGGGGTAGGGCGCGCCCCCACCCTCATGGATGGTGGGTGGCCCCCCTCTGGTGCTTCCTTCGCCCAATATTTTTTATATATTCTAAAAATTACTCCAGTGGAGTTTCAGGACTTTTGGAGTTGTGCGGAATAGGTCTCTAATATTTGCTCCTTTTCCAGCCCAGAATTCCAGCTGCCGGCATTCTCGCTCTTCGTGTAAACCTTGTAAAATAAGAAAGAATAGGCATAAGTATTGTGACATAATGTGTAATAACAACCCATAATGCAATAAATATTGATATAAAAGCATGATGCAAAATGGACGTATCAACTCCCCCAAGCTTAGACATTGCTTGTCCTCAAGCGGAAGCCGCTATTGAAAAATATGTCCACATGTTTAGAGATAGAGGTGTCGATAAAATAAAATATGGACATGAGGGCATCATGATCATTCTTATAACAACAACATATATATATATATTGTCATATGATTTCTTATGCTAAAGTAACAATTCATTCACAATTTCAAGTATGAATCAGAAACTTCATTGAAAACTAACAAACTATAATCTCAGTCATTGAAGCAATTGCAATTTATCATAACGTCGGACAGAGTCAATATAAGAGCTTTTCAGCAAGTCCACATACTCAACTATCATTTAATCTTTCACAATTGCTAACACTCACACAATACTTACGGGTATGAAGTTTTAATCGGACACAGAGAAAGATAGGGGCTTATAGTTTTGCCTCCCGGCCTTTTACCTCAAGGGTAATGTCAACAATAATAGTTCATGAAAACTCACATCCAATTAGATATATATATACATATTATATATATATATATATGTATATATATATTAGGATCTTTCCAACACACAGTGCTTGCCAAAGGATAAAATGTAACAAAAAAGGAAAGGTGAAGCTCACCATGACTCTTGTATAAAGTATAAGACAAGAATAAAAGATAGGCCCTTCGTAGAGGGAAGCATAGGTTGTCATGTGTTTTTATGGTTGGATGCACGAAATCTTAATGCAAAAGAACGTCACTTTATATTGCTACTTGTGATATGGACCTTTATTATGCAGTCCATCACTTTTATTTCTTCCACATCACAAGATCGTATAAAGCTTATTTTCTCCACACTAATAAATCATACATATTTAGAGAGCAATTTTTATTGCTTGCAACAATGACAACTTACTTGAAGGATCTTACTCAATCCATAGGTAGACATGGTGGACTCTCATGGCAAAACTGGATTTAAGGATATTTGGAAGAACAAGTAGTATCTCTACTTGGTGCAAGGAATTTGGCTAGCATGAGGGGGAAAGACAAGCTCAACATGTTGGATGATCCATGACAATATAATTTATTTCAGATGTAAGAAAGCATAACCCATTACATTGTCTTCCTTGTCCAACATCAACTTTTTAGCATGTCATATTTTAATGAGTGCTCACAATCATAAAAGATGTCCAAGATAGTATATTTATATGTTAAAACCTATCTTTCTTTATTACTTCCTATTAATTGCAACGATGACCAAAACTATGTTTGTCAACTCTCAACAACTTTTATTCATCATACTCTTTATATGTGAAGTCATTACTCTCCATAAGATCAATATGATCTCTATATTTCTTTTTTATTCTTTCTTTTATTCCCTCAAGATCAAAGCAAGGTAATCTAGCCCTTGACTCAAAACTAATCTTTATTATATATAGCTCATGGACTCGATTACATAGAAGGATCATAAAGCAAAACTCAAAACTAAATCATACTAAAACTTTATTCTAGTAGATCAAGATATTACCAAAAGGATCAAACTAAGAAAAAGGGTAAAGATAAAAGTGTGATGGTGATACGATACCGGGGCACTCCCCCAAGCTTGGCAGTTGCCAAAGGGAGTGCCCATACCCATGCATTTATGTATCTTTCTTCGGAGGTGCTGATGAGCTACCTCTTGAGCACTACGTTGGTTTTCCCTGAAGAGGAAGGGATGATGCAGCAAAGTAGCGTAAGTATTTCCCTCAGTTTTTGAGAACCAAGGTATCAAACTAGTAGGAGGCTACGCGCGAGTCCCTCGTACCTGCACAAAACAAATAAATCCTCGCAACCAACGCGATAAGGGGTTGTCAATCCCTACACAGCCACTTAGGAGAGTGGGATCTGATAGATATGATAATATAATGTTTTTTGTATTTTTATGATAAAGATGCAAGGTAAAATAAAAGCAAAGTAAAAAATCAAAGGAAATAACTAAGTATTGGAAGATTAATATGATGAAGATAGACCCGGGGGCCATAGGTTTCACTAGTGGCTTCTCTCAAGAGCATAGGTATTCTACGGTGGGTGAATGAATTACTGTTGAGCAATTGACAGAATTGAGCATAGTTATGAGAATATCTAGGTATGATCATGTATATAGGCATCACGTCCGAGACAAGTAGACCGACTCCTGCCTGCATATACTACTATTACTCCACTCATCGACCGCTATCCAGCATGCATCTAGAGTATTAAGTTAATGAAAACAGAGTAACGCCTTAAGCAAGATGACATGATGTAGAGGGATAAACTCATGCAATATGATGAAAACCCCATCTTGTTATCCTCGATGGCAACAATACAATACGTGCCTTGCTACCCCTACTGTCACTGGGAAAGGACACCGCAAGATTGAACCCAAAGCTAAGCACTTCTCTCATTGCAAGAAAGATCAATCTAGTAGGCCAAACCAAACTGATAAATCGAAGAGACTTGCAAAGATAACCAATCATACATAAAAGAATTCAGAGAAGATTCAAATATTGTTCATAGATAGACTTGATCATAAACCCACAATTCATCGATCTCAACAAACACACCGCAAAAAGAAGATTACATCGAATAGATCTCCACAGGAGAGGGGGAGAACATTGTATGGAGATACAAAAAGAGAGAAGAAGCCATCTAGCTAATAACTATAGACCCGTAGGTCTGAGGTGAACTACTCACACTTCATCGGAGGGGCTATGGTGATGATGTAGAAGCCCTCCGTGATCGATGCCCCCTCCGGCGGAGCTCCGGAACAGTCCCCAAGATGGGATCTCGTGGATATAGAAAGTTGCGGCGGTGGAATTAGGGTTTTGGCTCCGTATCTGATTGTTTGGGGGTACGTAGGTATATATAGGAGGAAGGAGTACGTCGGTGGAGCAACATGGGGCCCACGAGGGTGGAGGGCGCGCCTGGGGGGTAGGCACGCCCTCCTACCTCGTGGCCTCCTCTTTTGTTTCTTGACATAGGGTCCAAGTCTCCTGGGTCTTTTTCGTTGAGAAAATCATGTTCCTGAAGGTTTCATTCCGTTTGGACTCCGTTTGATATTCCTTTTCTTCAAAACCCTAAAATAGGCAAAAAACAGCAATTCTGGGCTGGGCCTCCGGTTAGTAGGTTAGTCCCAAAAATAATATAAAAGTGGATAATAAATCCCAATAATGTCCAAAACAGTAGATAATATAGCATGGAGCAATCAAAAATTATAGATACGTTGGAGACGTATCAAGCATCCCCAAGCTTAATTCCTGCTCGATCTCGAGTAGGTAAATGATAAAAACAGAATTTTTGATGCGGAGTGCTACTTGGCATAATTTTAATGTAATTCTTCTTAGTTGTGGTATGAATATTCAGATCTGAAAGATTCAAGATAAAATTTCATATTGACATAAAAATAATAATAATAATACTTCAAGCATACTAACTAAGCAATTATGTCTTCTCAAAATAACATGGCCAAAGAAAGTTCATCCCTACAAAATCATATAGTTTAGCCATGCTCCATTTTCGTCACACAAGAATGCTCTCATCACGCACAACCCCAATGACAAGCCAAGCAATTGTTTCATACCTTAGTAATCTCAAACCTATAAACTTTCAGGCAATATATGAGCGCGAGCCATGGACATAGCACTATGGGTGGAATAGAATCACTACAAAAAAATACACTTCCGTGATGATACGTGTTTGTCATAGTAGCTCGCGTTTTCTGTCATGCATGTACATCCATGATGGTTTTATGAAAGAATCAAGATAGTCATACCTGTGCTATCGTAGAAGTGTTCCATGACATTACCAAAATTATCATCACGGAAGTGTCCACTTCCATGACGATAAATCGCGCGTCACAGAAGTGCTGTCGTCAAGGGTGACTGACACATGGCATCCACCGTAACGGAACGCTGTTAAGCTATCGGGTCGGGTTTTGGATACGATAACCCGTTAACAGCCCCGACCAATGGGGATTTTCCACGTGTAAAATCATCATTGGCTGGAGGAAACACGTGTCGGCTCATCACTGGGACAGATGTCATCCACTCATTGGACAGAAGGCGCCTATGATACGTCGACACGTGGCACGGCCCAACAGAGGCCCATTCCTATGAAAAGGCTGGCCTGTTTGACTTGGTCAAAAGGTGGCGGGCCGGCCCATGGAAAGCCTGTTAACGGCATGTTCGCATATAGCCCATTTACAGCCCGCTAACCCAAGGCCTGTTACGCCCTATTCAAATTAGGCGCAGTAGCGTCATCTGGGCCATCCAATATGATTCCAGCCCGTTTTCACTTCTGGCCCATGTATGGCCCATGACGTCTTTCGGCCCATATGAGGCCCTATGTAACTCTTGGCCTATTAACGGCCCGTGGTGAAACTGGCCCGTAATGAATAGTGTATCACTTTACACCCATTAATGGCCCATGGTGAAACTGGCCCATACAGAACAGTGTATCACTTTATACCCATTAACGGCCAGTTATTCCGTTGGGCCGTTTCCAGCCCATGTTATCTTTCGGCCTTCTCAGAGCCCATTTATTCTTTGGCTATTTTCCAGCATTCGTTTACTTACGGCCCGTTACTGTCATTTTCTGCTTGTGGGCCAAATTCAGCCCGTGGTTACAGTCGGCCCATTTGTGGTCCATTAATACGTTGGTCCGTTTTCATAGTGTCATCAAATACGAACTATTAACGATGGCCCATTATGGTCGGCCCATGAACGGACAATTCCAACTCTAGCCCGTTTACGGCCAGAATGCGGTCTGTTTGGCCCATGTTTGGCCAATCGATCATACAGCCCGTATAAGGCCCATTGATGATACGGCCCATAGAAGGCCCATTGTTTCTACGGCCCGTAGAAGGCCCATTGTTTCTATGGCCCGTATAAGGCCCACTGTTTCTACGGCACGTAGAAGGCCCACTGTTTATATGGCCCGTAGAAGGCCCACTGTTTCTACGGCCCGTAGGAGGCCTAGTGTCACTACAATAAATATTAGCCCATGGTTATTGTGGCCTAGTTCTAAAAAATAGGTTATTGCAGCCACTAGCAAACCACAGAAAAAGAACTGCACTGACCACAAGCAAACAAATAAACAAGACAACAAGGAAATAATTAAGCAAGCAACTTACACTAGGCTATCACGGCTATTACACATATTACATCCACTGGGCATCAAAGTTCGCCACCAGTGCAAATATAGGGAACACAGCAGCATATAAACGCCGCAGCAAAACATGTCCAGAACTGAAACCACTTCAGAAGAGCTCAAGAAACAATATCCTGGGTACCCATAATGCTGGCAAGATGCTTAGCAAGCTTATTAACTTTCTCTTGTTTGGCGCTTAAGTCCTCCAGTGCATGCTGTTGCACCAGAAAGTATGCATCTGAATTCTGCAGGGACTTCCTCAGTCCTTCGGCTTCCTGTCGCATAACATCTGATCGATGTCTTTCAACTTGAAGTTGAGACTCAAGAAGTCGAACTGATTCAGGCAACGAGTTCGAAGAGCTGGTGCCAGCAGTGGTAGCCAGTAACTCGAACACTACATCAAGACAGGACTTTGGGGTTGTCTCAGTGTCTTCAATATAGTTTTTATCAGCTTTCTTGGAGACCAACAGGGATGTCTCACTGTCTTGAACCTTATCTGCATT
The DNA here is from genome assembly GCF_056163025.1 of Triticum urartu. Classification (NCBI taxonomy): domain Eukaryota; kingdom Viridiplantae; phylum Streptophyta; class Magnoliopsida; order Poales; family Poaceae; genus Triticum; species Triticum urartu. The sequence continues at coordinate 342,003,741 of NC_141877.1, forward strand.
ACTTCCTTTACCATTGCATAATAGGGTACTCTTCTCCAATATTTTATCCGCGTTCTAAAAGAGAAACAAACAAACACATCTCGGGTTTACAATGTAGTATATGAAACTCATTTTGGTAAACCAGTTCAGTAGTAAGGTGGACAGGATAACAACATGAAACAAACATATATCTATGTAGTATGGTCACTGTATGGTCTATATCATTCTAGTTTATGTTGCCAAATCAAGATAGATACAGTTTGAATCATATCTATTTAAGACAAAGCAGCATAGACAAAATATAAGTGTGGGAAACTACACAGCAATAACAACAGTTGCAATGTGCATGGCATGAGAACATAACTGTTTATTCAATTGAAACTGAAATCAACATAGAGCAAGTTACAACAGAAAACAGCCAAACACATTGAAGAAACAGGTTTAAAACATACCTGTTGCGCCATTGGAGTTTCAATTGCATCCTTCAAATTTGAAATTAGTTGGTATTAGTAAATACAGTGATGCAAGAGCAAAGTTGTATGAACAATAGCTATGGAACCTGACCTAAGAACAATTCTTATTCTGCTTTAAGCGTTGACTTCGGGTTCGGAGTGGTGGTCCTCGTGATTTGGGCACTGCACTTGCCTTACTAACTGCTCGTGTTTGGATGCTCTGTGGTGGAGACGATGTTGTGTCAACGGGAACTGGGTGTCTATCATTTGGGGTTGGGGTTAGAAGGGGTGTAGCTGGTTCTCTGTCCAACTAGGTAGGGGTACAATCTGCATGAGTGTGGGTTATGTGTGGTGGGGCTGGTTCTTGGGCAAGTACAACCGTGGTTCTATCTGCATCGACAGGTAGCACGATCTTTTCTGAAGACCGTGTTTTTACTCCCACAGATACTGCCATCACTCCCTCCAATTGAAATGGCTGATAAACAAGAAAAGTAATTGAATGTACAGACATTGTAAGATAGACAGATGCAATGGATAGTAGGGAAGAAAATAGGGCATGAAATAATTCACATTTATGTTGTCTAAGCAAACAGAATAGCAGGACATAATTTCACATATATGATGGCTAATTAAACATGATAGCATGACACAATTTCACATGTATGATGGCTAACTAAATAGGATAGAATGACATACTTCAAAATATGATGACTATGTAAACAGGATGACATGATATAACTATACGATGTGTCTATTAAAGTGGTTGGCATGCCATAAATCACAAACATGTCATCGATGGAAACATGATGGCATGATATAATTCACGGATAGAATGACATAATTTAAAATATGATGACTATGTAAACAGGATGAGATGATATAACTATATTATGTCTTTAGAAAATGGGTTGGCATGCCATAATTCAGATACATGCTGTCTATGCAAACATCATGGCATGACATAATTCAAATATATGATTTATATACTAAGGAAGTGAGCAGAGGGCAATCACATATATGATGTGTCAACTAAGGAGATGGCATCCAATATTGTGTATATGATGTAAAAACTAAGCATTGCAATACAACATATGCATTATATGAGTAATATAACCCTGCCAAGTTTGAGCATACACCTCAGGGGGATAATAGGACTGGTCATCTGCCCCTGAATCCTCCTCTGAAGAGCTATCTGTAACTAGCAAGATATCTGCTTCAGCAGGTAGCATTGTCTGCTCTGAAGACCTTGTTTTCACTCCAGATTTCTCCATCACCAATTCAAATGGCTGATGCACAGGAAGAGCAGATGAATATACAAACATTGTCAACAAAAGCAATGAGAAATACAAAAAAAGGACGGCATGATATAATTCACATATATGAAGCTTGCCTAAACAGCATGGCATTGCATAATTCACATACATAATGCCTTGCAACAAGATAACATTGCATAATTCACATATATAATGTCTTGCAACAAGATGGCATTGCATAATTCACATATATGGTAATTAGACACTAAACAGGTGGCATTCACACAAAGCATGTCTAAACTAAGCAAATGACATAGCAATGCAAGATACCATACGCATGATATGAGCAACATAACCCTGCCAAGTTAGGGCATGCACCTCGGGGGGAAATATGACTGGTCATCTGTCTCTGAATCCTCCTCTGAGGAGCTATCGGTAACCAGCAAGACATGCGCTTCGTCAGATAGCATTGTCTGCTCTGAAGACCTTGTTTCCACTCCAGATTTTTCCATGACCGTGCCGAATGGCTGATGCACAGGAAGAGTAATTGAATGTACTAAAATTGTTGAAAAATTTAACACGTAATAAAAAATGATGGCATGATATAATTCACATATAAGATGACTGGCTAACCAAGGTGGCATTGCAAAATCCACATATATGATGCCTGGCTAGACTAGATGGCATTGCATGATTCACATATATGATAAAGAAACTAAACAGATGGCATTGATAGAAAGCATGTCTAAACTAAGCAGATGACATCTTTAATGTATACAGTAAGCAATGCAAGGCACCATATGCATGATATTACCAACATCAGCATGCCAAGTTAGAGCGAAGACCTCATGGGGTAAATAGGAGTGATCTTCTCCTTCTGAATCCCCCTCAGAACAGTTATCTTCCTCTTGATTACGATCCGGAATGGGTGGAGGGGGGCTGCCTTTGCGCCCACCATGGAACGACGTCTGCATGAAATTTTATTGCCACACAAGGCTCATCTCTTTTGCTCTACATGATCAGTTCCATTGTGTACAATAACTGGCATGCATAGGAATAAAACATAGTGAGATTATGTAAGGAGTGCATGCACAAATCCAGAGTGATGGTAGCAAACTGTGGACAGACCCAAAACCAATGATAGCAGGCAGATAATAGCTTTAGTTAAAAAATAAAGATAATGGCTCCTTTAATGTTTGTTTGCACCCAACATGAAACTCATAGTAGACACCGGAGATTAACCAGATAGTAGACAAATAGTACTGATTGCTGCCCCAATATGTACCCACAACCATTTAAAAACTCAAGTTTCAGCATTAGTTCGGACCTGACTTGGAGTCTAATAGGTGAACACGATGATAATGTAGCATGTCATCACATTAAGCGATGCATAACGTAAGCAGACACAGAAGAGTGCGACCTCTCTTGCGGACCCGTGTAGTCCTCAAGGTCATCTGCTTAGTTGATGATGGTAATGCAGTTGCCGTGGCTTCCGACAGCGGGGAAGAAGATCTGAGGCGGCGAAAGACAGTCTGGAGAGCGGATCCCTGCTATGGTGAACCCTTCTGTCGTTGGAGCAGCCGAGCTAAAGTGGAACACAGTGCCGCAGGAGCAGGACAAATCACACAAGGTTTTCTTTGACACATATCTGTAACAGAAGTAATTGAGTAAGGGCTTGTTTGAATTTGAGGATTCTAACAATGCAGGGATAGGAAATAGACAGGAATAGGATAGGAATGCACGTGCAAAATAGAGAATTTAAAAACATAGGATTTCTGCCAATCTGGGTGTTTGATTCACAACAGTTGGAAGATCACAGCATGCAAAAAAGCACAGTGAGATTAAGTCAAACCACAAGAAAATGTACGGTTATAATGCTATTATGCTACTATCTCTTAGTCTTGTGCTTGATGAATAGGAATATTAAAAGGAGGATAAGTGGAATTAGAATTCCTATGGTTTTTCTTTCAAGGAGACACTAAAGGAACAAATCCTACAGTTTTTCTTTGCTCCATTCCTTTGCACCAAATTCATGAAAAGTATTACCATAGGAAACTTTCCATTTCCGATGTTTTTCATTCACTTTTCCTTTCAAGCACTGGCGATTCTAGTAGGCAGGCTTGAGCAAGGAAAATCCTACACTAAAAAAATGTTTGTTTGCTATTTCTATTACTTTGGACCCAGGCCACTGCCATACTAGCTCAACTCCCAGGCCCATCGACAAATGCACAGCTCAAACACGCAGAGATAAATAATGATGGCGTTCAAGAGAGTCCATCACGGATAGCTAAGTTGCATGGTACCTCACTACTTGTCATATAGTAGGATAAAATAATCGTATTTCCTGTTACTATGAGTGCTTAGTGGACAATATATATAACATGTAGAGTAAAAAAGAGATGCAACAAGTGTACAACCTCTTTGGCGAAGCCATGTCGATCTCAGCGTGATTGGGTTGGCCGGTGAGGATGCTCCGGCTGACTTGGCTGTCGGAGGAGGGGAAGAAGATCTTAGGCATCTGGAGATGGAGCCTGAGGTACTGCTCTGCTGTGATGGAGGGTTTTGTCGTTGGAGCAGCTCCGGTGAGTTGTACGATGCCGAGGCTGAACCAGGACAAGAGAGACAACGAACAACGTTAACCTGAGTGGAATTCTAATAGCATCTCCAATACATGACGTAAAATACATAACCCCAAAGTGCTAGATGTAAAATACATCAGCCGCTCATCTCTGAACTTAACTGTCGAAACTGAATTTAACTGTCGAAACTGAACTTAACTGTCGAAACTGAACTTAACTGTCGAAACTGAATTTTGCTCTCGAAACTGAATTTTGCTGTCAAAACTGAACGCACTAGCAAGGTGAGGCTACACGTCGATCGACTGACTTTTTCATCTCTGGTCAGTCGATTTTGCAGCCGTTGGATACGAAATCAACGGCCTGTGGTTCATCTTCAACCTCCACCCCCCTGAGCCGCCAGCCACCACCGGCCAAACAGCAGCCCCCCGCCGCCCGCGGCCGGCGGTGCGCCGCCCCGCCCGCCCCGAAAACACTCCCCACCACGGGTCCACCGCCGCCCCGGCCATCCCTCTAGCACCCCCCCCCCCCGTGCCAAGCTTTTTGTCCGGCTATCCCCATGCCACCGCCCCGCCAACGCCCTGCCACCGCTGAGGACCACCGCCCCCATCCTGAACCCTATGATAGATAGTGGGGTACCTCTGCGGCGAGCCCCCCTCCCCGCTGTGGCTGGTTCTTCCTTCACCCCGGCGAGCCCCCCCACTCCCTGAAAATTGACTGACCCAAAAGTCGATTCAGTCAACTGAAGTGTAGCTAAATCGGAGCAGCATCGCAAGCAAGAGCAAGAGCGAGAGCAGCAGCGCGAGCAAGAGCAATAGCAAGAGCAGACCAGGAAGGGGACCGAGAGAAAGAGCAGAGCAACAACGCGAGCGAGAGCGAGAGCTAAAGCAGCAGCAGCTCCTACTGATGTGGACGTCGCCGCCGAGGGAGCGACGCCGTGGAGGAAGTGGCCGGAGATGCCACCGTGGATGGAGCTGCGCCGTGTCGGCTCGGGACCGAGCACCGGCAACACCGTGAGATCGAATCAACAAGAAAATGCGGCGATTAGTGTACAACCTCTTTGGTGGCGCCGATTAGGCCGCAGCTTCATCCGAGGAAATAGTGATGATGATGCTCTTCCGGTGGTGCAGGTGAAGACGGCGGTGTTGGAATAGAGGTGGCGCGAAAGACAAGGGGAACGTCGAGGCAGCTCCTTGGAGGTGGAGGACGGGGTGGCTGAACCGGCGGGACGATGAGATCGACGACGGATCCTCATCCGGTACGGTGGATGAGGGACGTTGAGGTGTTGCTGTGGACGACATCGTCGGGGAAGAGGCTCCGGCTGGGTGGCAGACGGAGCAGGGTGTGGGGTTTCATCGCGGGTTTTCGCGGCCTCGGTGTATGAATGGGTGGGCAGATGGGATGGCAGTGGGGAACCATTGTTTAGAGATGCGCTTGTCCGAAATGTGGGGTAAGTTACGAAAGTACCCCCACCGATTTGAGGCGGTTCTTTCGGTTCAGGGCTACCACGGGCATTTCGCGTGTCGGGATTTCACATGAGGTGGGAGTTTTCACGCGCGTTGTAATTTCGGAATAGCAAGGCGCGGGTTGAGATGGAGGGAGTTGTCGGAGCACAACGAGACAAAGATATATCTTAAATATTTCGGGCTAACAAGGCGCGGGTTGAAGAGGCGGGAGTTTCGCAGCACGATAGACAGAGACGCTAGCTTGAATTTTCGGCATAACAAGGCGCGCTTGAAATTTCGGAAAAACAAGCTTAACGTGTACCCAAAAAAAGACAATTTGCACCTCAACATGCACAACACACACACAAACACCATTTAGACTAGAGTAAGGTATACGTGCATTGCACACATGAGATTTGGGAACCAAATTATGAATAAATACCACATTATAGCATGCAAGCTTTGAGTCATATATGCATGATGTAGATGTTCGTTTAATTCTTATAGTTCATTTCATTGAAAATCATCTAGTTTTTTTATAAGAAAGCTAATCTATTTTAAGATTCATGGAATTGTGCGTCGTAAGACATAAAGTAAAAACAAATAATGGAAAATCATGTAGAAAAACATTTGGGCAATTCTGATACGGAAGATTCTAGAACAAATAAGAAGTGCTTGTGTTTTGATGTTTGTGCATTATGCTTAAGTTCAACCATGGAGTCTTCTAGATTATACATGTGGCGAAATCTGGTGGAATCTAGATGATATCTAATGGCCAGTAGTGCTCAAATTTGCCATCTTTGGACCATCGGATTCGCCTCATCCAATGACCATCTTTCAAAGTTAAAGTTACCCGCACACAATATAAAAAAATATAAAATATAATATATATAGGGGTATAGATATAGATATGTGATGCGAAAGCCGCCCATCATCTCCAACTAGAATAGTGTGTCCATGCACGGATGAGACGTGGCCAAATGATGTGTGCCATCGGTATCTCAAATTCAAATCAGTCTGACCTTGTTCAATGTGTATACATTACAACATGCTCGTTTCCAAACCACATCGCGCAGATCTTCGTTATATTCATGCATGCATGGGTTTCAAACATCAGGATCTCTTATTCAAATATTTGAATTCAACTTTACATTGATTATGACCTCACCTATTCTTTTACACCCACACAGTAGTCTTCTCTTTATAATTGTACCACTAACTTTCTCTCATGCATGCATGCACACACACTACCAATCGGCATTATCCATCGCACGCATGCAATCTTTTTCTTCAGGTCGGTCTCCCATGAAGGCAGACACCCACACACATCCCCCTCTCCATCATTTCGGGCATTCTTTATCTCTCATGCGTGCATGCGCAACGATCGATGTTCCTCTATGTATGTGTGTATATAGCTAGGTCTTTCATAGTTTTCCACACAAACCGATCAATCGATATATCCAGTGAGGTCTCACCCTCTTTCCCACGTCCACATCGATCAATCTATACCTCTCTATATAGGATTAACATATATAGCTGATACACCCACATTAATTATATGTCCAACGTCCCCCTCTCATCATCCATGCCTTCCGCTTCATCTCTCAGATGCGTGCACAATGGCGAAGACAGGGGGCAGTAAGGGCCCTGCCCCCTCCCCCCTACATCACTATATATCGAGGCTAATATGAATGTGATCATTAGACAATCGCTGCTAAAAATGGTTTAAGTTCATGAATTGACCCTCCTCGTAAAGGATTAGCAATGCTTGGTCCCTAGCTCATTTATTTTTCATGGCTCCGCCACTGTGCGCAACATTGCACGTGTTCGCCCCCTCTCTCTAAATATCGATCTTGCACTTGTGCATTCCTTCATAGTCTCCCTCCACTCGGCCCCTCGCACCATCTTCTAGCCCCCACCGGATTTTGCCACATGTACAATCTAGCAGACTCCATGGTTGAGCTTAAGCATAATGCACAAACCTCAAAACAACAGTGGTTCTCTTTTGTTATAGAATCTTCCGTATCATAACTGCCCAAGCTTTTTTCTAGTTGATTCAAAGGATTCTCAAAGGAATTTTGGAGGATTCTAATCATTAGGAATTTTTCCTATCTTGGTTGTTTGATTCGTAGGATTGTAAACCATAGGAATTTTTCCATATGATTCATTTGCACTAGATTTCATAAGAAACATCCCATCCACTCAAACCTCTTTGAAAGAATTCTGCATTTTTTATGCACAATCAAACACTCGTACAATCCTGTAGGATTCAAGACAACATTCCACTATAATCCCATGTTTTTCCTATTCCCGCGTTCTTAGCTTTTTTATACAAACTAATTGATTTTGAATGAGATGAACTATAAGAATTAAACGGAGGGCTACATTAGGCATATATGACTCAGAGCTTACATGCTATAGTGTGGTATTTATTCATAATTTGGTTGCAAAATCTGATGCATGCAATGCACGTGTACCTTACTAGTACTTCGAGTATGTGCAAAACACGTAAATTAGAATACCAATGGCACTCTACACAGTGTCTCTCTTACAGTTCATGAAGCCACATGGCACATGTGGAGGTGTTGTCGTGACCTCCTTGCGTGGATTGATCACAGTGACGTGCTACTGGTTACAGAAGAATGTACTCGTCCTCCCTGAGCCATATTGGCGGTACATGCACGAAGCAAATATGTGCACGCACGCCACGCACGCACTCATTCCCTCGCACGCACGCGCGGGTACACGGGCGGACGCAATTTTGTACCAAGATCCACCCCATGTGATAATTTGATGCGTGTAAAGTCGTTCACTTCATTGATGGTCAATTAATACAGCGCATGCAAATTGAGTGGATGTGAGGGCAGAAGAAAAACATTATTACTCCACTGCGCGCATGCGAGTAGTTAAATCGTGGGTTGCTAGTAGTACTTCCATTGGTCTCCTTCATATTTTGTGCCAATTTTTTACAGTAGCATAATATTTACGCATTTGAGAAGTGTAGTACTTGAAATTTATGTTCTGCTAAACTCATCGGGAGCCGTTTGGGGCCTCGAAACCAAAACCATCAATTAATCTTTACCTTGTTCCCATCACATTCGAAAGCCTGCTCACACCTACTAGTACGTACCAAACCTGAACGTGTTCCCACTATGCAGGTATTAGTACTAGTGCTAGTACTTAGGTTATAAAAAGGGGAACTACCTAACCGAAAATTACTCTACCTTTCCTCCTCATAAGTGCTTCTTCTTCGTCTGTCGTTGCCATGGCCGGTGAGCAGAGCTCTAGGTCGAGAACTACCCGTAACAAGGGAGCGGCAACCAAGGCTGCGGCAAAAAAAGAGAGGGCTCGCCGCCACGCAGAGACCTCGAAAGATCTCTCGCGGGCAGGCGATGGCTCCTAGGAGTGCCCTAGCCGCGGAGGTGAACATGCCGAGCCGGCGGAGCTGGAGTCGTTATCCCTCGATGGCATGCCCGATCAGCTCAATAAGCACCTCAATAAGCAGAAGGAGTTCATCCAAGGCTTGATGGAGTTGCTGAAGGAGAGCCTCGACGACATGCCTGCTGAGCTCAATCAGCAGGGCAGTTGACCGCCGGCTTGGTGATGCTGCTGAAGAAGAGCAATGCCTCGGAGAAGAAGGCGACTCGCGAAATCCTATGACTTCAGGAGGACAAGGCGAAGCTCTGCCACGAGATCGACCTATTGAAGGAGAAGAACGCCAGCTGGAAGAAGCTGCATGAGAATAGTAGTTCCTCGATGAAGATGTTGCAGGCCCTCGTCATGGAACAGAAGGAGGAGTTGGCGAAACTCCGCACCGAGCACCCGGCTGCTGTCAAGGTACATAATGTGGCTGTGGAACAGATGATGAAGGCTTGCGTCGAGAAATCCCGCGTCATGGACAGAATGAAGAAGATGGTGGAGGAGACGCGCAAGGAGATGGAGGTCGTGGAGGCGATGAAGAAGCAGTTACGACTCCGCGGCAAATTAGATCATTTGGGGTGATAATCTTCCTTCTTCTTTTGCTTCTGTGTTTCATCTTTTGCTTCGGGTGTTTCGCCGCACGTGTCACGTTCTCTGCGAGGCATGAATAGAACAATGGTTTTTTTGAGGGAATGAATAGAACAATGCTAACAATGAGATGACTAGCAAATTAGATCATTTTTATCGCCATATGGCACTAAGATGCCATGTTTCGTGCTCCTTCGTCGCAGTACTACTCCAGTGGAAAACTTGAGTATACCGCACGGTTCTTTGCTCCTCCTCGATCAGGTCGTTGAGGCATTTATATGAGCAGTCAAATCACAAGGCCCCGCCTTCCAGTAGTAATGAGCCGTCAAATCACAAAGGCCGTCACCTCTCGTGAAACCGACCAAGCTAGACTGCCCCGCCCTCTAGCCTTTTAAAAAATGTATACTTTTGTATAGCAGTAGTATCGATGGATTGCGCCATGGAGCAAAACTTGAAACTAAAAAAAAGGTGGTACATATAGAGAGCGCTCGTCGCCAAATTATGCATATAGTACTATTAAAAAGGCTAGTCACAATAATGGTGTCCAGCACAACCCACCCCTCAAATAAAACTAAGAGGGTGCTTGGATACATTTTAGTCCCATGACTAAAATTAGTGGGACTAAAACATGCTAGCCTCACCCATGCTTGGATCCAAATACTAAAAAGGCTAAAATCAAGTTAATGAGAATTTATTATTCTCCAAACCCTCCAATCCAGAACTCGCCTGTGTTAAAGGAGAGGAGTTAAATGAGTAGAGAGAGGACTAATCCACATTTTAGTAGGGGTACCCCTGACTAAAAATTCTTACTCTCAAGACTAGTTTTAGCTCCTCTTTAGTCACGGGTGCTTGGAACTTTAGCCTCTTATATTAAAGAGACTATTTTTAGTCAGACAAAAATAAGTCCCTTGGATACAAGCACCCTCTAAGCATCCTGGAATTCTTTGACAAAACTAAGCACCCTGAAATTCTTTGACAACTAAACTGCTGGCTATATGATGTTGGCCATATATATTGTACGTATATAATGTGAAGAAACGAGTGGTAGTACTATACCAACTAAAAGATGAAATGTAAGAAATACTAGTATGTACGTACTGAAGAGTTAAAGTAACGAGAAGAAACATAACATAGTTCTGTTGGGGGCTCAGCACAACACACCCCTCAAATTAAATTAAGCACACCTGAAATTAAACTTTGCAACTATTCCGGTAGACACTGCATTAGAACCACCATGAGCAATGACACTGCCACCTTACTCGGAGTCCTCGTCCACGTCCTCGACTTCGTCCTTGTCCCTCTTCCTCTTGGCCGATACTTCTTTGCTTGAACCGCACAGTTGGCTATTGCTCTTCATCCAACCCGTGTAGATATTGAAGCAAAGGTAGCCATCCATTGCAGCATAGTGGATGTGGTCTATATCTAGTACATTTCACTGCCATGCATGACGATGAAACGTGTATGGAGGTTTCTCCACTTTACCGTACGAAGGATGAACCATGGCTCCTGCCAGGGTCAGCATTGAAGGCTGACGAGAGGACACCAGCCGATTCTTCTGGAGGTCGAAGGTGTTGCCTACAACGGGGCCTATCTTCTTTGTCGTTACCAAAGTCTACAGTAACAAATTTGACTGGGTTGCTCTCGAGGAAGTCCTTAAAATCCTGGCACTCAACGTCGGCATGGCATATGTGGTAGACCAAGCATAAGTCATGCATGCAAACCTGGATCATGACGGTCTTCTTCCTCTCTTCATCCTTTAGATCCTTCTCTCGTCCCAGGACTATGGTGTACTCAACATCTAGCCCTGCGACCCACTCATCATCTGAGTCTTCGAACATGCGTCTGAAGCGAGAAAGGCATCCTTTCACCGTCGCGGAAGAACGGGTGTAGATGACGTCGAACTCATCGCCAGTGATGGTTCTAACCTTGTACTCACTGCCGATCGTGGAGATTTGGGACGCCATGGATTTGGGAGGAGGTTTAGGATTAGTGGAACTGTCGTAATGTGAATGGACGGGACGAGTACGAGCGAACCACCGTAGTATTGAAGGACGTGCGGGGACGAGTAGGAGCGGCATTAATTAATTGAATCGTCTCACCTCCCTCCGCATGCAGCCGCATGCAAGCCTCACACGCACATCCCTAGTGCATGCTACGACTGGGTATTTATTTCTCCCAATCAGCGTACGCAACAAGCAGCGGAATCAGTGTAATATGTGGTGATTTAATTATAGCGGGACTAATAAAAATGGGACTAATATGTGGTGATTTAATTATCTTCTCCTCTTAAACTACCGCCGCTCCTCTCATGTTCCAATCTAAATGCAGAAATGCTCCTCTCCTCTTCCATTTCAACACCACTGGCCCTCCTCTCCTGTTCCAGTCCAAAACCAACATCGCTCCTCTCCCGTTCTAATCCAAAACCAGCACTGCTCCTCTCCTCTTCCATTCAAAAACCACCACCGACGAGTGAAGGTGCTGTGGAGAAGTAGATCGATGGAGGAGTACAACCAATACGTGAGGATCGCAGATGGTGACCCTGTGAAGCTAGCTAGGATGTTGGAGATACAGTCTTGGTTTGACAACAAGGACCAACTAGCGGCGACGGCGACATCCATGGCCAAATATCTGCAATAGAGCGAAAAGGCGGCGATACTCCCGGAGGGAGTCGCGCCGGAGTACATGGAGCTGCTCCTCTGGGCCATGGAGCAAACAGATTCACCGAATCCGATCATGAGGGAGCGGTGGTGGGAGTATCGATCCCAGATGGAGCATCCACCAGAGATTGAAGGATCGAGCATCTACAGGGTGCCGTTTGTGAGGGTGTCCTGCCAGAGCGAGCCGGTGGAGTCTTCGTCGACCGAACCCAACTGCAAGAGGAGAAAAGCAGTTGGCCCGATGACGCTTCCCCGCCATCGTCTCCCTCGCCGTTCACATCATCTCACGGGGCGGCTATCTGCCGCCGAGGAATAGGAGGGGGCTGCCCCCCGGCCCAATAGTTGGGAAGGTTGTGAATTGTCAGGAGGAGCTTAGGGTTGTCAGTATTTGTAGGTTGTGAATTGTGTTTTGTGTTGTGTATTTTGAGAGTACTTTCAAATATGAATGTCTTTTGAATTTCAGATTTGAAGTATTGAGCATATGAAGTATTTTATGAATTCTAGAGATCTATTTTTAGCACTTAAAAAATGTAGTTTCATAGGAGTATAAAAGTGCAGATAATGTGATTCTCAGAGAAGAAAGTGCAAGTTTCAGTTTCAGATAAGAAACTGCAAGTTCAGTTTCAGATAAGAAACTGTAACTTTCAGAGGTAGAGCATTTATATTAACACGGCCTTTTCAAACAGGGTTAACATCATGTTGGAAGTTTTATTCATGGTCGAAAATGGAACTACCAGCCAGTTAATATCATGCTGATCAACATTCATGCATAGCACATCTTCATATGATGCGCAGTCAAAATGCCCACACAATGTCGAGTGTGTGAAACACAGAGAAAACGAGGGACAAAGTTTAGGCAAGTGTTGGACGTGGTTTTGGGCTGCCCCGTCTAGGCTTTCATTTAACATGCGCAGCCCACAACCTCGGATGGGAGGTCCATAGGCCTGTTTGTATTTTCTTAGGGCTGTCATGTATCGACCGGCCTATGGACCTCCCATCCGAGGTTTTATTTTTGGCAGCCCAATTTATGTATTTTTTTTTGAAGAAAACGCAGAGGTCTGTTCTATTTTTCTATATAAGAATAGGAACGCCAGGTCCAACTTATGTTTCCCTTCTAACTATATTATATATATTTAAGTTATTTTATATGTTATTATATATTATTTTTATTGTCATCATATATTTAACAGATACTTACATATGTAAGAAAACAATATCCCACATCTTATTAACTTATAAAAATAATGTCTTAACAAATAAAATCCTGGATTGTTTTGGCACAAAAATCCTAGTGATTGTGTACAAAAGCTTGGTAAGATTTAAGGACGAATGTAATAATATCACTTATTATTTAAATATATTTATAACAAAATGCTCAGCCCCTTTTTATTTTTTGATAACATTGCTAGCCCAACCCAACATTATAGTTAGGATCAACCCAGCAAAATCGTGTATTTCAAGAAAGTGCAAATGGCCTGTAATTTTTTAGGAAATAAAATAAATGGGCCGCATGGACTCTGCATTATTTGTTCACCCAGCCCAGCTAATGGCTGTAATTCAAAAAAAGAAGATCAAATTGACTGTAAATTCTACCGCGCAAAAAAAGACTGTAAATTCTGAAAAAAAATGGGTTGAATACATGCCACATTTTTGGAGGCTGAAATGTGGGCTAATAGGTCGAAGCCAACACAAGTCGTTGTCAATTTAGTCAACAAATGATTTTAACATGTTAGCCGTTGGATTTACATCCAACGACCGGCATCCATCTTCAATCTCTCGTCTTCTTCCTCCAGTGCCGCCGGGACCACCTCCCGCCTCCTGCTGCTAGCAGCTTTGCTTAGCACGCTTCGCTATGAAGCGCTACTCTACCATTGGCCAGGCCATCCCTCCACCCCTCCACACCTCCTGTTCTTCTCCACCGAGTGCCAAACCACACCGCACTAGAACTAGTTAACCCTCGTACACCTCTCCGTCTGCGACTCTACTCCCGTGTCTTCCCATCTCTGGCTCGTTGCTGTCCGGGGCCTCACCGTCGTCCACCACCTTGGATGCGCTCGGCGCGGCGTGGTTAACGTGGTCAATGAACGACACCATCGGAAGTAGACTGTGTGTGGAAAGGCTGACAGCTGGGTCCACGGCCGCACACAAGGAAATGGCTCCTTATTACGCGCAAAATAATGATTCCTCCACCTGACATCTGGGACCCACCGGAAGGGCCTCTGTATTTCGCGAAAATAACGTGCCCCCGCTAACATGTCGGACCCACCAGCTATCTTCGCACGCAAGGAAGTGCCTCCTTATTACGCACAAAAAATGAATATTCCCCCTGCCAGCTGGAACCCAGGATAGTGGGAGGCTGACTTGTGGGCCTACCAAGTTGACGGGTGATACGTCTCCAACGTATCTATAATTTTTGATTGCTTCATGCTATATTATCTATTGTTTTGGACTATAATGGGCTTTATTTTCCACTTTATATTATTTTTGGGACTAACCTAGTAACCGGAGGCCCAGCCCAGAATTGCTGTTTTTTTTGCCTATTTCAGTGTTTCGAAGAAACGGAATATCAAACGGAGTCCAAACAGAATAAAATCTTCGGGAACGTGATTTTCTCACCGAACGTGATCCAAGAGACTTGGACCCTGCTCCAAGGAACAAAAGAGGCGGTCATGAGGGTGGGGGGTGCCCTCCCTAGGGCGCGCCCCTGCCTCGTGGGCCCCTCGGTGCTCCTCCGGCATACTCCTTCCTCCTATATATACACACGTACCCCCAAACGATCAGAACGGGAGCCAAAAACCTAATTCCACTACCGCAACTTTCTGTATCCACGAGATCCCATCTTGGGGCCTGTTCCGGAGCTCCGCCGGAAGAGGGCCGTCATCACGGAGGGCTTCTACATCATCATAGCCTCTTTGATGAAGTGTGAGTAGTTTACCTCAGACCTTTGGGTCCATAGTTAGTAGCTAGATGGCTTCTTCTCTCTCTTTGAATCTCAATACAAAGTTCTCCCCCTCTCTTGTGGAGATCTATTCGATGTAATCTTCTTTTTTCGGTGTGTTTGTTGAGACCGATGAATTGTGGGTTTATGATCAAGTCTATCTATGAATAATATTTGAATCTTCTCTGAATTCTTTTATGTATGATTGGTTATCTTTGCAAGTCTCTTCGAATTATCCGTTTGGTTTGGCCAACTAGATTGGTAGTTCTTGCCATGGGAGAAGTGCTTAGCTTTGGGTTCGATCTTGCGGTGTCCTTTCCCAGTGACAGAAGGGGCAGGAAGGCACGTGTTGCATCGTTGCCATCGAGGATAAAAAGATGGGGTTTATTTCATATTGCATGAATTTATCTCTCTACATCATGTCATCTTGCTTAAGGCGTTACTCTGTTTTTAACTTAATACTCTAGATGCATGCTGGATAGCGGTCGATGAGTGGAGTAATAGTAGTAGATGCAGAATCGTTTTGGTCTACTTGTCACGGACGTGATGCCTATATACATGATCATTCCTAGATATTCTCATAACTATGCTCAATTCTGTCAATTGCTCAACAGTAATTTGTTCACCCACTGTAGAATACTTATGCTCCTGGGAGAAGCCACTAGTGAAACCTATGGCCCCCGGGTCTATTCACATCATATCAATCTCCATCACTTTAATCTTGCTTTGCTTTTTTACTTTGCCTTTACTTTTTACTTTGCATCTTTATACCAAAAATATTATATCTATGAGATCTCACTCTCGTAAGTGACCGTGAAGGGTTTGACAACCCCTAATCGCGTTGGTTGCGAGTAGCTATCATTTTGTGCAGGTACGAGGGACTTGAGCATGGGCTCCTACTGGATTGATACATTGGTTCTCAAAAACTGAGGGAAATACTTACGCTACTCTGCTTCATCATCCCTTCCTCTTCAGGGAAAACCAACGCAAGCTCAAGACGTAGCAAGAAGGATTTCTGGCACCGTTGCCGGCGAGTGTACGCAAAAAGTTAACATACCAAGTACCCATCACAATCCCTATCTCTCGCATTACATTATTTGCCATTTGCCTCTCGTTTTCCTCTCCCCCACTTCACCCTTGCCCTTTTATTCGCCCTCTCTCTCTCTATCCTCCCTCTCTATTTTCCTTTTTTGCCCACTTGCTTTTTGTTTGCCCGTGTGTTAGATTGCTTGTTTGTCGTCATGGCTAGTCTCATATCTTCTCCATTGTCTCCCGAGAGTGAAGTTCTAAATTTTAAACAAAGGGAGGGAGAAAATCTAAAAGATGCTTGGTATAGATTTTGCAATGCTCAAAATAGATCTACCAGGAAGCAATCTACATTAGTTCTTCTCCGCAATTTTTATGTAGGTGTTAATCCTTGGTATAGATATATCCTCGATACCATTACCGGAGGGAACTTCCTGGGTAGCCATACTTTTGATTCTTATAATGCTATGCTAAATTTATTTGGCTCACCACCTCTTTTGGTTAATGGAACCATGTTAACTTTGGAGCATGTTATGGAAAGGCTTGAAATTATTGAAAATAAAGTTGTTACTATTGAATCAATTGAAAATAAAGATAAAAAGATCCACAATCAAATTACTCAATATGGATCTAAGGTAGGAATGACTTTGAAAAATATTAAGGAAAAAGGACCCATAGTTAATGAGAAAATGAACTTAGATTCTACAAGAATTGATAAACTTGAGGGTATCATTACAAACTTGGGAACCGCTTTTTCTTCCGTAAAGAATACTCCAAGTCCTCCTACTAAAATTGCCAAGCTTATGTATGTTCCTAAAAATAAGGGTGAATCATCTAGTAAGGAAACTGTGGATCTTAAATCTATAAGTATTCATCCCAATTTTTGCTATCATTAAGGAACCGATTGCTACAAATGAATTCGTCGATACTGTGCCTAAAAGTTTTATAATCCCTAGAAAGAAATAAATTCCTAAGGTAAATATATGCATCATCGAAGAATTGCCTACCAAAGATGGCAATACCTAGATCTATCCTCGTTTTTATGCCTAGCTAGGGGTGTTAAACGATAGCGCTTGTTGGGAGGCAACCCAATTTTATTTTTATTCCTTGCTTTTTTCTCCTGCTTAGTAATAAATAAATTATTTAGCCTCTGTTTTGGTTGTGTTTAATTAGTGTTTGTGCCAAGTAGAACCGTTAGGAAGACTTGGGGAAAGTCTTGTTGAACTTGCTGTAAAAAACAGAAACTTTAGCGCTCACGAGAACTGCTGTCATTTTTATTTGGAGAGTGATATTTAGTTAATTCTTTTTGCAGATGATTAATAGATAAATTCCTCACGTCCATAAATTTATTTTAGAATTTTTGGGGTTCCAGATCTTGCGCTAGCTACAGATTACTACAGACTGTTCTGTTTTTGACAGATTCTGTTTTTCATGTGTTGTTTGCTTATTTTGATGAATCTATGGTTAGTAAAATAGTTTATAATACATAGAGAAGTTGGAATACAGTAGGTTTAACACCAATATAAATAAATAATGAGTTCATTACAGTACCTTGAAGTGGTCTTTTGTTTTCTTTCGCTAATAGAGCTCACGAGTTTTCTATTTTGAGTTTTGTGTTGTGAAGTTTTCAAGTTTTGGGTGAATTCTTTTGATGGATTATGGAACAAGGAGTGGAAAGATCCAAAGCTTGGGGATGCCCATGGCACCCCCAAGATAATCCAAGGACACCAAGAAGTCAAAGCTTGGGGATGCCCCGGAAGGCATCCCCTCTTTCGTCCACTTCCATCGGTAATTTACTTGGAGCTATATTTTTATTCACCAACATGATATGTGTTTTGCTTGGAGCGTCTTGTATTATTTGTGTCTTTGTGTCTTAGTATGCCACAATCATCCTTGCTGTACACACCTTTTGAGAGAGCCATACATGAATTAAAATTTGATAGAATACTCTATGTGCTTCACTTATATCTTTTGAGCTAAGTAGTTTTGCTCTATGTGCTTCACTTATATCTTTTGAGCGTTATAATTTTGCTCTATGTGCTTCACTTAGATCTTTTAGAGCACGGTGGTGGATTTGTTTTAAAGAAACTATTGATCTCTCATGCTTCACTTAAATTATTTTGAGAGACTCTTAATAGCATGGTAATTTGCTTAATAATAATATGCTTGGTATTCAAGATTTGTGAAACTTTCTTTTGAGTGTGTTGAATACTAAGAAAAGATTGAAGCATGATAATTTTTTGAGATATGGAGGTGATAATATTAAAAGTCATGCTAGTTGAGTACTTGTGAATTTAAAGAATACTTGTGTTAAAGTTTGTGATTCCCGTAGCATGCACGTATGGTGAACCGTTATGTGATGAAGTCGGAGCATGATTTATTTATTGATTGTCTTCCTTATGAGTGGCGGTCGGGGACGAGCGATGGTCTTTTCCTACCAATCTATCCCCCTAGGAGCATGCGCGTAATACTTTGGTTTGATAACTTCTAGATTTTTGCAATAAGTATATGAGTTCTTTATGACTAATGTTGAGTCCATGGATTATACACACTCTCACCCTTCCACCTTTGCTAGCCTCTCTAATACCGCACACCTTTTGCCGGTATCATACACCTACATATACCTTCCTCAAAACAGCCACCATACCTACCTATCATGGCATTTCCATAGCCATTCCGAGATATATTGCCATGCAACTTTCCACCATCTAGTTCATCATGACACTTTCATCATTGTCATATTGCATATCCCGGTACACCGCCGGATGCATTCACATAGAGTCATATTTTGTTCTAAGTATCGAGTTGTAATTGTTGAGTTATAAGAAAAATAAAAGTGTGATGATCATCATTATTAGAGAATTGCCGCAAGTGAGGAAAGAATGATGGAGACTATGATTCCCCCATAAGTCGGGATGAGACTCCGGACGAAAAATAAAATAAAAAAAGAGGCCAAAGAAGCCCAAATAAAAAGAGGCCATAAAAAAGGCCCAAATAAAAAAATGAGAGAAAAAGAGAGAAGGGACAATGTTACTATCCTTTTACCACACTTGTGCTTCGAAGTAGCACCATGATCTTCACAGTAGAGAGTCTCTCATGTTATCACTTTCATATACTAGTGGGAATTTTACATTATAGAACTTGGCTTGTATATTCCAATGATGGGCTTCCTCAAATTGCCCTAGGTCTTCATGAGCAAGCAAGTTGGATGCACACCCACTTAGTTTCTTTTTGAGCTTTCATATACTTATAGCTCTAGTGCATCCGTTGCATGGCAATCCCTACTCACTCACATTGATATCTATTGATGGGCATCTCCATAGCCCGTTGATACGCCTAGTTGGTGTGAGACTATCTTCTCCTTTTTGTCTTCTCCACAACCACCATTCTATTCCAACTATAGTGCTCTATCCATGGCTCACGCTCATGTATTGCGTGAAGATTGAAAATGTTTTGAAAAAGTTATAATATGAAACAATTGCTTGGCTTGTCATCGGGGTTGTGCATGATTTAAATACTTTGTGTGGTGAAGATAGAGCATAGCCAGACTATATGATTTTGTAGGGATAACTTTCTTTGGCCATGTTATTTTGAGAAGACATAATTGCTTTGTTAGTATGCTTGAAGTATTATTATTTTTATGTCAATATAAACTTTTGTCTTGAATCTTTTGAATCTAAATATTCATACCACAATTAAGAAGATTTGCATTGAAATTATGCCAAGTAGCACTCCGCATCAAAAATTCTCCTTTTATCATTTACCTACTCGAGGACGAGCAGGAATTAAGCTTGGGGATGCCTGATACGTCTCCAACGTATCTATAATTATTGATTGCTCCATGCTATATTATCTATTGTTTTGGACTATATTGGGCTTTATTTTCCACTTTTATATTATTTTTGGGACTAACCTATTAACCGGAGGCCCAGCCTAGAATTGCTGTTTTTTTGCCTATTTAAGTGTTTCGAAGAAACGGAATATCAAACGGAGTCCAAACGGAATAAAATATTCGGGAACATGATTTTCCCACCGAACGTGATCCAGGAGACTTGGACCCTGCTCCAAGGAACAAAAGAGGCGGTCACGAGGGTGGGGGCGCCCCCCCTAGGGCGCACCCCCTGCCTCATGGGCCCCTCGGTGCTCCTCCAGCGTACTCCTTCCTCCTATATATACACACGTACCCCCAAACGATCAGAACAGGAGCCAAAACCTAATTCCACCGCCGCAACTTTCTGTATCCACGAGATCCCATCTTGGGACCTGTTCCGGAGCTCCACCGGAAGAGGGCCGTCATCACGGAGGGCTTCTACATCATCATAGCCTCTCTGATGAAGTGTGAGTAGTTTACCTCAGACCTTTGGGTCCATAGTTAGTAGCTAGATGGCTTCTTCTTTCTCTTTGAATCTCAATACAAAGTTCTCCCCCTCTCTTGTGGAGATCTATTCGATGTAATCTTCTTTTTTCGGTGTGACCGATGAATTGTGGGTTTATGATCAAGTCTATCTATGAATAATATTTGAATCTTCTCTGAATTCTTTTATGTATGATTGGTTATCTTTGCAAGTCTCTTCGAATTATCCGTTTGGTTTGGCCAACTAGATTGGTAGTTCTTGCCATGGGAGAAGTGCTTAGCTTTGGTTTCGATCTTGCGGTGTCCTTTCCCAGTGACAGAAGGGGCAGCAAGGCACGTATTGCATCGTTGCCATCGAGGATAACAAGATGGGGTTTATTTCATATTGCATTAATTTATCTCTCTACATCATGTCATCTTGCTTAAGGCATTACTCTGTTTTTAACTTAATACTCTAGATGCATGCTGGATAGCGGTCGATGAGTGGAGTAATAGTAGTAGATGCAGAATCGTTTCGGTCTACTTGTCACAGACGTGATGCCTATATACATGATCATGCCTAGATATTCTCATAACTATGCTCAATTCTGTCAATTGCTCAACAGTAATTTGTTCACCCACCATAGAATACTTATGCTCTTGAGAGAAGCCACTAGTGAAACCTATGGCCCCCGGGTCTATTCACATCATATCAATCTCCATCACTTTAATCTTGCTTTGCTTTTTTACTTTGCCTTTACTTTTTACTTCGCATCTTTATACCAAAAATACCAAAAATATTATATCTATCACATCTCACTCTCGTAAGTGACCGTGAAGGGCTTGACAACCCCTAATCGCATTGGTTGTGAGTAGCTATCGTTTTGTGCAAGTACGAGGGACTTGAGCGTGGCCTCCTACTGGATTGATACCTTGGTTCTCAAAAACTGAGGGAAATACTTACGCTACTCTGCTGCATCATCCCTTCCTCTTCGGGGAAAACAAACGCAAGCTCAAGACGTAGCAACGGGGACGGATGGCTTTGTCAACTTAGTCAATATGAACGATTCTAGCTCCTGTTATCGTACGATGTTCATCCAACGGCCGTAGTGCTTCTTCAATCTCTGGTCTTCTTGCTCCAGCCGCCCAAACCAGCGCCGGTCGTGTCGCGTGCTCCTGCCTCCCGTGGCCGGCTGTGATGCCGCGGAGGCCTCATCGCCCCCTACTACTCCCACCGCTGGCTAGGCCATCCCTCTACTCACCCACACCCCCTGTTATTCTGCGGCGACAGCAGCCTCACACCGCAGCCGAACCAGTGAACCCTCGTACTCCTCTTCGCGTGGGCATCCACTACTGCGCCTTCCCCGGCTCCGAGTTGTCCCCTTCCTAGTCCTCGCCGTCGTCCACCGCTGTGTTGCTCTCGGCGCGGTGTGGTCAACGTGGTCAAGGAACGACTTCCATCGGACATGGACTCTACGTGGAGAGGATGACAACTGGTTCCACGGCCGCAGCAAGGAAGTGCCTCCTTATTACGCGCAAAATAATGATTCCTCCACCTGACAGTGGGGACCCACCGGACGGGCAACCGTATTTCGCGAAAAAAAACAATTCCCCCTGACTGCTGGGACCCACCAGCTACATCTTCGCATGCAAGGAAGTGCGTCCGGGCAAAAAAAAACGATTCGCCCCCTGACTGCTGGGACCCACCAGCTACATCTTCGCACGCAAGGAAGTGCGTCCGGGCAAAAAAGAACGATTCTCCCCCCTGACTGCTGGGACCCACCAGCTACATCTTCGCACGCAAGGAAGTGCCTGACAGTCGGGACCCACCTGGTCGAAGCGTACATAGCGTTGTCATTCTGGTCGCGAACGTGTACGTACATATATACTGGTGGATGTAGAGGCGCGTACGTGTCGTAGTAGAGGCGCGCACGTAGCATGTATACGTACGTACAGCGGCCAGGGTGCAAGAAAGAAAATACGGCCACGTATGTGTACATACGGGCGGGGTCTCGAATGCCTACTCGCGCATACGTACGGCTAGGGCTCGTGTACATGGCTGGGCCGGAACGGAGAAACAACATCGTCGTCGTGTTCATGGGGAGGCAACGGAATGCGTCGTGTTCATGGGAAAGCAACGGAATGCGTCGTGTTCATGGGGAGGCAACGGAATGCGTCGTGTTCATGGGGAGGCAACGGAATGTGTCGTGTTCATCGGGAAGCAACGGAACGCGTGGGAGCCAACCGGCTGGGTCGGAACGGAATGCGTGGTTGTGTTCATCGGGAGGGCTTGGACGGAACAGGTGATGGAAACGAGGCCTGGCGTACCGCAAAACGGAGGAAACGGAGCTCCTACGTTCGGAATGGGGTCCTGTTGATCGGGAGGGGTGTGGCGTACCGCAAAACGGAGGAAACGGACCTCCTACGGTCGAAACGGGGGTCCTGTTGATCGGGAGGGGTGTGGCGTACCGCAAAACAGACGAAATGGGCCTCCTACAGTCGAAACGGGGGTCCTGTTGATCGGGAGGGGTGTGGCGTACCGCAAAACGGACGAAACGGACCTCCTACGGTCGAAACGGGGGTCCTGTTCATCGGGAGGGGTGTGGCGTACCACAAAACGGGACTCCACGGGATACTGTTCATCTCCACCGTCGACCTCCTCCAGCCTCCACGGGCTCCTGTTCATCCAGCCTCCACCGCGCGCTACTCCACCGGCTACTGTTCAACCACCACTCCACCATCTACTGTTCATCCAGCCCTCCACACCACGGGGTCCTGTTCAACCACCCCTCCACGGGCACCCCTCCACCATCTACTGTTCATCCAGCCCTCCACACCACGAGGTCTTGTTCATCCGGAGGCAACGCCACCACTCACTGTTCATCCAACCGCCCCCCCCCCCCCCCCGCAACGCTCACTATTCATCCAATCGATCGGCTTCAGTTAGCAGCAGCAGCGAAGGAATCGCTCGATCGGGTTCAGTTAACAGCCATCGATCGATTGCTCGGGTTCAGTAACGCGTAGCCTATAGTGCAATCGCTCGGGTTCAGTTAGAGCCCAACGCCTCGCTTGGGTTCAGTTAGAGCCAACGCCTCGCACACACGCGCGTACCTGTACGAGAGAAACGCGCATCTCTCGGCCCCCGACCTCCCACCGTAACAGGGAACTCCCCGAAATTTTCTTCCCCCTCGCTTCTACCACAGTTTTTTGCGTCATGGACGGCCCAAAGAATGTCATGCAGCTGCATCTCTGGCCTGCCCAGGACGAAAAGCCCATTTTCTGTCATGATTTTTTGTCATAGAAGTAGGAGCCCACCACATCTATGATGATACCGGGTTTTGTCACAATTATCGTCATAGAAGTGTCATATGTATGACAGAAAAAAATTTCGTTCGGCCCAAAATGTCACGGATGTGTCTTTTTTTTGTAGTGAATATGATGAGGGGGTTATGTGGAGAAGACAAAAAAGGAGAAAGTCACACATCAACAAGGCTAATCAATGGGCTATGGAGATGCCCACTGATTGATGTTAATGCAAGGAGTAGGGATTGCCATGCAACGGATGCACTAGAGCTATAAATGTATGAAAGCTTGACAAAAGAAACTAAGTGGGTGTGCATCCAACTTGCTTGCTCACGAAGACTTGGGGCACTTGAGGAGGCCCATTGTTGGAATATACAAGCCAAGTTCTATAATGAAAATTTCCCACTAGTATATGAAAGTGACAAAACAAAAGACTCTCTATCATGAAGGTTATAGTGCTACTTTGAAGCACAAGTGTGGCAAAGGATAGTAACATTGTCCCTTCTCTCTTTTTCTCTCATTTTTTTATTTGGGCCTTTCTCTCCTTTTTTATGGTTTTTTTAAATTTCCTCACTTGGGACAATGCTCTAGAAAATGATGATCATCACACTTCTATTTATTTACATCTCAATGATTAAAACTCGATGCTAGAACAAAAGATGACTCTATATGAATGCCTCCGACGGTGTACCGGGATATGCAATGAACCAAGAGTGACATGTATGAAAGAATTATGAACGGTGGCTTTGCCACAAATACTATGTCAACTACATGATCATGCTAAGCAATATGACAATGATGAATGTGTCATGACAAACGGAATGGTGGAAAGTTGCATGGCAATATATCTCAGAATTTCTATGGAAATGCCATAATAGGTAGGTATGGTGGCTGTTTTGAGGAATATATAAGGAGGTTTATGTGTGAAAGAGCCTATCATATCACAGGGTTTTGATGCACTGGCGAAGTTTGCACCAACTCTCAATGTGAGAAAGGGCAATGCACGGTACCGAAGAGGCTAGCAATGATGGAAGGGTGAGAGTGCGTATAATCCATGGACTCAACATTAGTCATAAAGAACTCACATACTTATTGCAAAAATCTACAAGTCATCAAAAACATCGGCACTACGCGCATGCTCCTAGGGGGATAGATTGGTAGGAAAAGACCATCTCTCGTCCCCGACCGCCACTCATAAGGAAGACAATCAAAGAACACCCCATGTTTCAAATTTGTTACATAATGTTTACCATACGTGCATGCTGCGGGACTTGCAAACTTCAACAAAAACACTTCTCAAATTCACAACTACTCAACTAGCACGACTTTGATATTATTACCTCCATATCTCAAAACAATCATTAAGCATCAAACGTCTCTTAGTATTCAAAACACTCCTAGGAATTTTTTTACTAATCTTGAATACCTAGCATATTAGGATTATTTAAGCAAATTACCGTGCTATTTAAGACTCTCAAAATAATCTAACTAAAGCATGAGAGATCAATAGTTTCTATAAAACAAATCCACCACCGTGCTCTAAAAGATATAAGTAAAGTACTAGAGCAAAACTATATAACTCAAAAGATATAAGCGAAGCACATAGAGTATTCTAACAAATTCCAATCTCTCAAAAGGTGTGTACAGAAAGGATGATTGTGGTAAACTAAAAAGCAAAGACTCAAATCATACAAGACGCTCCAAGCAAAACACATATCATGTGGTGAATAAAAATATAGCTCCAAGTAAAGTTACCGATAGAAGTAGACGAAAAGACGGGATGCCTTCCGGAGAATCCCCAAGCTTTGGCTTTTAGGTGCCCTTAGATTATCTTGGGGGTGCCATTGGCATCCCCAAGCTTAGGCTCTTTCCACTCCTTGTTCCATAATCCATCAAATCTTTACCCAAAACTTGAAAACTTCACAACACAAAACTCAAAGTAGAAAATCTCGTGAGCTCTGTTGGCAAGAGAAAACAAAAGACCACTTAAAGGTACTGTAATGAACTAATTCTTTATTTATATTGGTGTTAAACCTACTATATTCCAAATTCTCTATGGTTTATAAACTATTTTACTAGCCATAGATTCATCAAAATAAGCAAACAACACACGAAAAACAGGATCTGTCAAAAACAGAACAGTCTGTAGTAATCTGTAGATAGAGAAAGATATGGAACCCCAAAAATTCTAAAATAAATTTCTGGACGTGAGGAATTTATCTATTAATCATCTTAAAAAATAATTAACTAAATATAACTTTCAAAATAAAAATGGCAGCCGTTCTCGTGAGTGCTAAAGTTTCTGTTTTTTACAGCAAGATTAACAAGACTTTCCCCAAGTCTTCCCAACGGTTCTACTTGGCACAAACACTAATTAAACACAAAAAATACAACCTAAACAGAGGTGAGATAAATTATTTATTAATAAACAGGATCAAAAATCAAGGAATAAAATCAAAATTGGGTTGCCTCCCAACAAGCGCTATCGTTTAACGCCCCTAGCTAGGCATAACAAGCAAGGATAGATCTAGGTATTGCCATCTTTGGTAGGCAATCCATAAGTGGCTATCATAATATATTAATAAGGAAATTTAATTTTCTTTCTAGGAAAGTGTTCCATGCCTTTGCTTAACAGAAATTGGAATCTAATATTTCCTTCCTTCATATCAATAATTGCACCAATCGTTCTAAGGAAAGGTCTACCAATAATAATAGGACATGAAGGATTGCAATCTATGTCAAGAGCAATAAAATATACAGGTACATTATTACTATTTGCAACAATAAGAACATCATTAATTCTTCCCATATGTTTCTTAATAGTGGAATCCGCAAGGTGCAAGTTTAGAGAGCAATCATCAAAATCACGGAAACCTAACAAATCACACAAAGTCTTTGGAATCGTGGAAACACTAGCACCGAAATCACATAAAGCATAAAACTCATGATCTTTAATTGTAATTTTAATAGTTGGTTCCCACTCACCATAGAGTTTTCTAGGGATAGAAACTTCCAATTCAAGTTTTTCTTCATAAGATTGCATTAAGGCATCAACGATATGTTTAGTGAACACTTTATTTTGACTATAAGCGTGAGGAGAATTTAGCATAGATTGCAACAAGGAAATACAATCAATCAAAGAGCAATTTCATAATTAAATTCCTTAAAATACAAAATAGTGGGTTTAGCAACATCTAGGGTTTTAATTTCTTCAATCCCACTTTTATCAATTTTAGCATCAAGATCAAAAAACTCCAAATTCATGGAACATCTTATAGGTAAAGGTGGATCATATTCAGTCCCATCATTATCAAGATTCATATTGCAAAACAAAGATTTAATAGGGGACACATCTATAACTTTTATATCTTCATCTTTATTTTCATAGGAACTAGAAGAACACGCTCTTATAAAGGCATCTTTCTTAGCACGCATCCTAGCAGTTCTTTCTTTGCACTAATGAATGGGAATTCTCATGGATTTGAGAGATTCATTGATATCATGCTTAGGTGGAATAGATCTAAGTTTCAAAGAATCAACATCAAGAGAAATTCTATCAATGTTCCTGGCCAACTCATCAATCTTAAGCATTTTTTGTTCAATCAAAGCATTGAAATTCTTTTGCGAAGTAATAAATTCTTTAATATTAGATTCAAAACTAGAAGGCATCTTATTATAATTTCCATTAGAATTGTTGTAGGAATTACCATAATTATTAGAGGAATTACTAGGATACGACCTAGGATTAAAGTTTCCTCTATACGCATTGTTACCAAAATTGTTCCTACCAACAAAATTCACATCCATAGATTCATTATTATTCTCAATCAAAGTAGACAAGGGCATATCATTAGGATCAGAAGAAATACTTTTACTAGCAAATAATTTCATAAGTTCATCCATCTTTCCACTCAAAACATTAATTTCTTCTATCGCATGCACCTTTTTATTAGTAGATCTTTCAGTATGCCATTGAGAATAATTAACCATAATATTATCTAGGAGTTTAGTAGCTTCTCCGAAAGTGATTTCCATAAAAGTGCCTCCCGCGGCCGAATCTAAAAGATTTCTAGAAGCAAAATTCAATCCAGCATAAAAAATTTGTATAATCATCCACAAATTCAAACCATGAGTAGGGCAATTACGTATCATTAATTTCATCCTCTCCCAAGCTATTGCAACATGTTCATGATCAAGTTGGTAAAATTCATAATATCGTTTCTAAGGGAGATGATCTTAGCGGGAGGAAAATACTTAGAGATAAAAGCATCTTTGCACTTGTTCCATGAGTCAATACTATTTTTAGGCAAAGACAAAAACCAAGCTTTAGCACGATCTCTAAGCGAAAAAGGAAATAGCTTCAATTTAACAATATCATTATCCACATCTTTCTTCTTTTGCATATCACAAGATCAACGAAGCTATTTAGATGGGTAGCGGCATCTTCACTAGGAATGCCGGAAAACGGATCTTTCATGACAAGATTCAGCAAAGTAGTATTAATTTCACAAGATTTAGCATCGGTAAGAGGAGCAATCGGAGTGCTAATAAAATCATTGTTGTTGGTATTGGTAAAGTTACACAATTTAGTGTTATCTTGAGCCATCGTGACAAGCAAGCAATGAAACACACAAGCAAACAAAAAGCAAGCGGGCAAAAAGAGGCAAATAGAGAAAGAGAGGGAGGATAGAGAGAGAGGGCGAATAAAATGTCAAGGGTAAAGTGTGGGAGAGGAAAACGAAAGGCAAATGGCAAATAATGTAATGCGGGAGATAAGGATTGTGATGGGTACTTGGTATATTGAATTTTGCGTAGACTCCCCGGCAACGGTGCAAGAAATCCTTCTTGCTACCTCTTGAGCACTGCATTGGTTTTCCCCGAAGAGGAAGGGATGATGCAGCAAAGTAGCGTAAGTATTTCCCTCAGTTTTTGAGAACCAAGGTATCAATCCAGTAGGAGGCTACGCGCGAGTCCCTCGTACCTGCACAAAACAAATAAATCCTCGCAACCAACGTGATAAGGGGTTGTCAATCCCTACACGGCCACATACAAGAGTGAGATCTGATAGATATGATAAGATAATATTTTTGGTATTTTTATGATAAAGATGCAAGTTAAAATAAAAGCAAACTAAAAAGCAAAGGAAATAACTAAGTATTGAAAGATTAATATGATGAAGATAGACCCGGGGGCCATAGGTTTCACTAGCGGCTTCTCTCAAGAGCATAGGTATTCTATGGTGGGTGAACGAATTACTGTTGAGCAATTGACAGAATTGAGCATAGTTATGAGAATATGTAGGTATGATCATGTAGATAGGCATCACGTCCGAGACAAGTAGACCGACTCCTGCCTGCATCTACTACTATTACTCCACTCATCAACCGCTATCCAGCATGCATCTAGAGTATTAAGTTAATGAAAACAGAGTAACACCTTAAGCAAGATGACATGATGTAGAGGGATAAACTCATGCAATATGATGAAAACCCCATCTTGTTATCCTCGATGGCAACAATACAATACGTGCCTTGCTGCCCCTACTGTCACTGGGAAAGGACACCGCAAGATTGAACCCAAAGCTAAGCACTTCTCCCATTGCAAGAAAGATCAATCTAGTAGGCCAAACCAAACTAATAAATCAAATAGACTTGTAAATATAACCAATCATACATCAAAGAATTCAGAGAAGATTCAAATATTTTTCATAGATAGACTTGATCATAAACCCACAATTCATCGGTCTCAACAAACACACCGCAAAAAGAAGATTACATCGAATAGATCTCCACAAGAGAGGGGGAGACCATTGTATTGAGATCCAAAAAGAGAGAAGAAGCCATCTAGCTAATAACTATGGACCCGTAGGTCTGAGGTGAACTACTCACACTTCATCAGAGGGGCTATGGTGATGATGTAGAAGCCCTCCGTGATCGATGCCCCCTCCGGCAGAGCTCCGAAACAGGCCCCAAGATGGGATCTCGTGGATACAGAAAGTTGCGGCGGTGGAATTAGGGTTTTGGCTCCGTATCTGATCGTTTGGGGGTACGTAGGTATGTATAAGAGGAAGGAGTACGTCGGTGGAGCAACAGGGGGCCCACGAGGGTGGAGGGCGCGCCTGGGGGGGGGGGGTAGGCGCGCCCCCTACCTCATGGCCTCCTCATTTGTTTCTTGACGTAGGCTCCAAGTCTCTTGGGTCTTGTTCATTGAGAAAATCACGTTCCCGAAGGTTTCATTCCATTTGGACTCCGTTTGATATTCCTTTTCTTCGAAACCCTAAAATAGGCAAAAAAACATCAATTCTGGGCTGGGCCTCCGGTTAGTAGGTTAGTCCCAAAAATAATATAAAAGTGGATAATAAAGCCCAATATTGTCCAAACAGTAGATAATATAGCATGGAGCAATCAAAAATTATAGATACGTTGGAGACGTATCATGATGTGATATTCTTGGCGATGATGCCCCTCAGGATATGATTCTCTTCCTCGAGCTTATTGACTTGCTGATTGAGGTCCATTATTTCCTTATGGAGCTTGCCTGTGATGGCTAAAGCTCCTTCCACCCATGGATGTTGCATACCTGCGGGGGAACAAGTAACACTCTTTTTCATATTTTCATAAGAAATAAATCTAACATTGGAAGGGATGACCGAGTTTGGGATAGCTGAGCTCTGTAGTTCCCCCATCGCGAACTCAGCTCGGAAACAAGAAGTAACTTCTTGATCCTCTTCCATGGCATCTATCCTTTTCAAGTTGGCCTCCATCTCTTCCTCTGTTGATGGCCCAAAGTGGTCAGCATCACTGTTTGCTCCTGGTCCCGGTGTCGGGTGGGATACCCGTCTCTCCCCAACTGACTCTTGAGAAGACATCTCGACCTAAATCTGCAGCAGAAACAACTCGAAACAAAGACATGAGATATTTGTGTTGTACAGTGGTCAAAACCTTTAGGAGATTATATAATGAATTTTCACCGACCAAAAGAAGTATTGTGCAAGAAAACGGAGTCCGGAGGGCACACGAGGTGCCCACGAGGCAGGGGGCGCGCCCAGGGGGGTAGGGCGCGCCCTCCACCCTCGTGGACGCCACGTGTCCTTTCCGTACTGCTTCTTATTTTCCTATTTTCTTAAATATTCCAAAACGGAGAAAAATTGCTATTAGAACTGTTTTGGAGTCGGTTTACTTACCATACCACATACCTCTTCCTTTTCGGAGGCTAAAACATTCTGGATGGTGTCCCTTATATACTCCTACGGGGTTACGGTTTCAATGCCATTAGTTTCAACATTTATGGGATTACCTGAGATATAATGTTTGATTCTTTGTCCGTTCACCACCCTCGGATTTGTGCCTTCGAAGTTGTTGATTTTTATGGCACCGGAATGATATACCTCCTCGATAACGTAAGGACCTTACCATTTAGAGAGGAGTTTACCTGCAAAAAAATCTTAAACGAGAGTTGTATAACAATACATAATCACCTACATTAAACTCACGTTTTTGTATCCTTTTGTCATGCCATCTTTTAACTTTTTCTTTAAACAGTTTGGCATTTTCATAGGCCTGGGTTCTCCACTCATCAAGTGAGCTAAATGTCAAATAGTCTCTTCTCACCATCAAGTTTGAAGTCATAGTTGAGCTCTTTAATGGCCCAATATGCCTTATGTTCTAGTTCGAGAGGTAAGTGGCATGTTTTACCATAAACTATCTTATACGGAGACATACCCATAGGAGTTTTATATGCAGTTCTATAGGGCCATAATGCATCATCAAGTTTCTTGGACCAATTCTTTCTAGACCTATTAACAATCTTTTGCAAAATTAATTTTAGCTCTCTATTGCTCAGTTCTACTTGACCACTAGACTGCGGGTGATATGGGGATGCAATTCTATGATTAACATCATACTTAGCAAGCATCTTACGAAAAGCACCATGAATAAAATGTGAACCACCATCAGTCAATAAGTATCTAGGGACTCCAAACCTCAGAAAAATAACTTCTTTAAGCATCTTAATAGAGGTGTTATGATCAACACTACTAGTTGGCATAGCTTCTACCCACTTAGTAACGTAGTCAATAGCAACTAAAATATGTTTATACCCATTACAGGAAGAAAACGGTCCCATATAATCAAAGCCCCAAACATCAAATGGTTCAATAACAAGTGAATAATTCATAGGCATTTCTTGACGTCTACTAATGTTACCAATTCTTTGACACTCATCACAATACAAGACAAACTTACGGGCATCCTTGAAGAGAGTAGGTCAATAATAACCGGATTGCAATACCTTATGTGCAGTTCTATCTCCAGCATCACTAAAAAAATACACTTCCGTGATGATACGTGTTTGTCACAGTAGGTCACATTTTTTGTCATGCATGCACATCCATGATGATTTTATGACAGAATCAAGATAGTCATACCTGTGCTGTCGTAGAAGTGTTCCATGACATTACCAAAATTATCATCACAGAAGTGTCCACTTCCATGACGATAAATCGCGCGTCACAGAAGTGCTTTCATCAAGGGTGACCGACACGTGGCATCCACCGTAACGGAACGCCGTTAAGCTATCGAGTCGGATTTTGGATCCGATAACCCGTTAACAGCCCTGACCAATGGGAACTTTCCACGTGTAAAATTTTGATTGGCTGAAGGGAACACCTGTCAGCTCGTCAGTGGGCCAGATGTCGCCCGTCCATTGGAGGAGACATGCCTATGATACGTCAACACGTGGCTGGGCCCAACAGAGGCCCATATAGGTTAAAAAGGCTGGCCCGATCAAAGGCCCATAGAACTTAATCTGGTACTAGTGGGCCAGCCCAATAACGGCCTGCTTAATAAAGGCCCATTTACGGCCCGAAGCCAGATCTGGCCCGTTAATTGTTTGCCCAATATTTGGGCCCATTTACGGCCCGAAGCCAGATCTGGCCCGTTAATTGTTCGCCTAATATTTGGGCCCATTTGCGGCCCGAAGCTAGATCTGGCCTGTTAATTGTTCGCCAAATATTTGGTCCCAACTACAGCCCAGTGACTTTCGGCCTGTTAGAGGCCTGATGTAGACATGGGCCCATTTCAGCCCGGTGTGACTATCGGCCTGGGAATGGCCCATGCTTCCCATGGGCCATATATGGTCCAACGGGACATCGGGCCCACTAATGGCCCGTGCTAAAGGTGGCAACAGTTAAGCCCAACATGACTTTGGGCCTGTTAAAGGCCTGTCGCATAATTCGGCCCGTTGATGCCTGTGCTAAGCTTTCGGCCTCTTAAAGGCCCATGATATCAGTGGGCCAACTAAGGCCCGAGATATGTTTCGGCCTGGTAACGACCCGTGAGCTAACTAGGCCCAAAACGGCTCGGTCTACATTTCGGCCTACTGAAGGCCCGTCGACGACTAGTGAAAATTGAGGCCCAACATGCATTTTGGCCTGCTAAAGGCCCGTGGTTTCATCTCGGCCGTAATAGGCCAGTACAATATTCAGCATGTTAATGGCCCAATGCTACCTAGGCCAAACTAAGCGCTGGGTCGACAAAAGGACCAACTAAAATATAGGCCGGTGTAAGTTTGGGCCTGGCGCAATGTGTGAAGGCCCCAATCGTTCGGGCCCAAGAAAGACGCAGGCCGGCCCAATTGTGGCCCGCTAAAAACCTAACGTGTTAGAGTCGAATGTTTCGGTCCGGTCGACTACATCTGGTTTTTTTTTTCAGATAGCGAATGATGGCAGTAACTAGTAGGAATTAAGAACAAACCTACTCTATACAATAAAGAAATTGCAGCATAGTAACTAAGAATAAACCTACACTATACAATAAAGGATTTAAGGTATATTACATCCACTGAGCATCGAAGTTCGCCACCAGTGATCATAAAGCGCAACGAAGAATAAGATTACAAAAACTGGGCACCATTGCAGCGTAACAAAATAGTACTGAACCGAGACCACTTCCAAGACAGTTCAAGAAAGGTTAGCCTTGCAGGGGAACTGCTGCGCAAGCTGCTGAGCAAGGCTGTGAGACCGGCCTAGCATGTCGGTCATAGCTTCCAGGTGTAGCTGTTTAGCGATGAGGTTCTCATTGGTGTTCTCCGCAATCTTTCTTAGAGATAGGACTTCAAGTCAAAGTTGAGTTGTAGAATGCCTTTCTGCTAGAACTTGGGACTGAAGAAGTCAAACTGATTCAGACAACGAATTATGTGAGCTTGTCTGACTGTTAGTCTCAAGTAACTTGAACACTACATCAAGACAAGACTTTAGGGTTGTCTCGCTATCTTCAAGATGTTTTGCCTTCTTTGCTGCAATATATGTTGGGTTTGTCTCACAGCCTTCAGCAGACTTGTGCATGCCATCAGGCATATCACCCTGAAACAAAGTAGAGAGATGACAGGTTTTGCACGTGTATAAAGAAAGATGATAACTGTTCTGTCAATTCTATCCAATTTCAAATTAAAAAATAAAGAGTAAGTTCAAAATATCAATAACATAATTTGGCATTGTTCATAATGCGGGGAGCTTCACCACACTACTGGATTACCATGTCAACATAACAAGCATAGATGAAGGGCAAAGAAAATCATTGTATCTATTTTGGATAATGTGCATGGCGTGTTGTTCATATCATCAGCCACATGAGTAAGATAAAACAGGAGATGACAAGGTGCAAACGTGGGCTGCTTCACCACACACTGGTTTATACATCCACAAAAACCAGCATACATATAGGGAGTATTAAGTAATGTGCATGGTATGAATAAGGAATTTGGTTTTACAAGTAAAACTTAGAACTTACGGTTCTTACGAACATGCATTTTGGTAGAAACAGCAAACTAAACAGCAGTAAACGATAGGGAGTATGAGCAAATTAAACAGCAGTTGAGGATAAAGGCTTTAGAAGGACTGACTTACATTAACAATTAACATCGGCTTTATAATGCCCTTCTCCATGTCAAGGGAAGGATAACTCAAGAATTTCAGCACAAAATCTTCTTCATAAGCATTGCATGTACTCTACATTTTGTAGAGAGTAATTATAGATATGATAATACTGGAAGGGATAGAGGATAATGAAGATAAGATGCAGATTGATGCTACATAATCAACTACCAATCCCTGGAAGTAGAAGCGTTACAGGACAAAATGTACTGACAAGAGCAATGTTCTACACTTCTGCACTGGCATTGTCCGTGTATTCTACTTGTTGGTAAGATTAAATATTGATCTGATCTTTTTTAGTAAATGGTGGGCGAGGGAGATAAGATGCAGAATGCTACAAAATGAACCAATCCCTCTTCCCATAATACAAGAGTGTTTTGAACACTGGTGTACTGTACAAAACGTTCTTATATTATGGGACGGAGGGAGTAGCTGTTAATGTAAGTACAGTGATAGACCACGTTCAGTCCTTACAAGAGGACTACGAAGCTAAACCTCTTCAAAAGCATTGGGTTGATTCTAAATTTATGTAAGAGTCCATACAGATCTTATAATGTCCACCAAATGGACGATTACGAGGCTAACATGTGCAGTGATGCTACATAATCAAACAACTATGAAAGTAAGTATGGTCATACAGGGCAAGAGGTACTCATAAGAGCAATGCAGTGTGCAGTATAGTTGCGAGATTCTGTGGTCCCTTGAGAACGAATGTTCTTCTGCTAGCAGTTTTCGTACAAGTGAGACATTAAGGCGAATGCAGAAATGTAGTTCAAATTGTGATGTGATATCATAGACAGTACCTTATGCTGCAGCCGAGACCAATGTGTAACAAGATTATTCCAGTCACTGTCGGATAAATGTAGCACCGGAGACTTTACAGAAATTTCGTTCAGAGGCTTGCCATCGAAGTGCGCTTGCCTCAGGTAGGAACGATACTTCATCAACGAGTGCTTGAAAAGCGCAACCAACCCTTGCTCGTCATCACAATCCAGTTTGCTCCTCGCCTATTTAAAAGAATGAAATCTTGTGTCTTCTATCAGCAGAAACATATGCAGTAATGACCATGAATAACATTAGTACATTACTTATGCGTAAGTTGCGGAGGAAGACTGGAAATTGTTCTGTGTCTGTGGTATAATCTTTCCATGAAGGAAAGATGCGCACAAAGTTCCTGACAACAACATAAGCTTCGTCTTCTAAACTGGGAAGAAATGGAACAGGGGTCCTATTTGCTGCAATTGGGGCTCTCTCTGGTTCGAAAAGGGATTTGGCAAGTGGATTTGGTGTACTCTTTGCTGGAATGGGGGTTTTGCGTCGTACAGCTGGTGCTATGTCAACTGGCATAATCATATTGTTTGCTGCAGTTGGGGTCTGCTGAGTTGGGGCATCAGAAATGACTAGTGTAGTAGGGCTAGAGTCTGCTAGAGTTGGGGTATTTTGTGGGTCAGGTGCTATTGCAACTACACCTAATGGGCTATTTGATTTATCAGGTGCCACTACCTTTTCCAAATACTTTGCTTGTGCTCCTCCACGATCAGCAATCGCCCTCTTCCTTTTGAACATCTGATACACAAGAACAACATTTGAATGGATAAATATGGTATGATGACAGATGGAATATGTACTGAAAATGGATATGCAGGGCGTATTCACATACACGATGTGTAAACTAAGCTAATGGCAGTTCAACAAAGTAGAAGCAATGCAAAGTATTAGTTGCAAGATATGTGCGAGCAATGTAACCTTGGAATGTTAGAGCAAGTACCTTGATGGGTGAATAAGATAGGGCATCTTCCTCTGACTCCTCCACTAGGGAGCTACATTGACTTAGGTCTCTGTCATGGAATTGTCATGGCAAATGTCCTAGTGGAAGGACTTAATCGTAGGGCCATCGCAACTAGTAAGCTTAAAGGGGTTAATCGGGACAAAGGACACGAGAGGTTTTATACTAGTTCGGCCCCATACGATGAAGGTAAAATCCTACGTCTAGTTGTGTTTGGTATTGCTGGGGTTTCGATCACCAAGAGGCTTAACTCGCCGGTTTGGTTATCGATCTCTTCTTTCTTGCCCTAAGCCGCCACCGGGTCATCCCCTTATATACATGGGTTGACGCCTGGTGGCCTACAGAGTCCCGGCTGGCTCATAAATCATGTCCGGCTTAGTGACTTCTTTTATATGCCTTTCTTTACAAGTCTTTCCTTACATGCGGCAGTTTACAACATTGGGCCTTAAGCCGCCACTAGGCTTTTGGGACTTCTATAATATTTGATAAACTATCATCTTAATGTTTACTGGGCTTCTTGTGTAACCCGCCATTGGGGCTGACCCGGCCCCTCCTGGGGGGGTCATACCTGATAGCTATATCCCCAACATTAGGCCCCAAGTTGACTTTGAACTTCGTTCTTTGTCAATCTTCAATACTTAGACAAAAATGTAGAAGTTTTTGTAACCCGCCGTGATGTCATCTTTTGAAAATGCAAAAAAAAAACTTTTATGACGTCATCTCCAACGGATCTTCATCTTTAATGTCTCCCGAGAATCGAGGCGTCTATGTAGTTGGATAACCATTATTTGGCTATCCCTCAATTTTTGCGCCCGTCTGTTCACATTTTCCTTATAAATAGGCATGCCTCGGCTTTCTTCCTTCTTCTCTCTCGCTCCGTCTTCTTCCTCTCGCAAACCCCCTGCTGCTCAAGCTTTGCCACCGCCGCGCTTCGCCTCCGTCTCCGTTGACTTTGGCCGCTGCATCAACCCGAACCGATCCAGAGAACGGCGGCGACCACCGCAGAAGATCCACGGTTGTAAGTGTCCTCCTTTTCACTTCTCATATCCGCATTTAGGGTTTTCAGATTTCTTTGTGTTCTTCGTAGTTCATCGTAGTTCTTCATAGTTCTTCCACCGCAAGCTTCTTCTTGATCCAAAAATACATATATGCTTGTGCGGTAGTGTTTTTGTGCCTACTTTTGACGTCCGCAGATCCCTTTCTCTGGTTCAAAGATCTTATTAGAACTTATAGACTCCTCTGCGCTGAACCTTTTAGGTCTAGAATTTTCTCCATTTTGAATAGCCATTTGATCTGGAATAATACCAAGCAATTAGGAAACTTGTTTGTCTCAACACTTAGCTAAATTTACCTTCTTCAAATATCTGTAATCATGGCGGCTTACTGTGTCGGCTTACTTTTCCTTATATGACATTAGCCCTTAACTAAGCCACAATTACTTCCCTGTATTATCATCATGTAACTGTTAATTTCACCCTTGAATTGAATCGGCATGTTGCCTTTCTTTTCAGTTTGTTTTTGAACATCATGCCGTCCAAAGCGCCAACCATCTGCAACTGGGTTCCCTCAACCATAACTGAGGAACGTTTGAAGGAGTTCTTAACCATAGGGTTTTTGCCAGCGAAAACCGTTATGTCTTACCGTGCCCCTAACTCGGAAGAAGAACGGCCCAATCCAAGGGCTGGTGAAGTGATTGTTTTTACTAACCATATGAACTGTGGCTTCTCACCGCCCAGCTCAAAGTTCTTCAGAGAGGTCCTCCACTTTTTCAAACTCCACCCTCAAGATATTGGGACCAATTCCATATCTAACATCTGTAACTTCCAAGTGCTCTGTGAGGTGTATCTTCAACAAGAGTCGACCGTGGAGCTGTTTAGAGAATACTTTTATCTGAACCGGCAGAACGAGTGCACCAACGGCCTTAGCTTAGAGCTTGGAGGCATCTCAATTCAATGCCGGCAGGGCACTGTCTTCCCCTCATAGTCTTGCCGAGTCATCCAAAAGACTGGAATCAGACTTGGTTTTACTGCCAAGACATTTCACCGGCAAACGAGAGGCCACTGCCGGGTTATTGCCCCGAACGTCTTGACTCCAAGTTCGTGCTTCCTGACAAGCTCACTGCCACTAAACGCAGAAAGCTGATACCATCCATCAAAAGGATTAATGCTCTGTTAGGAAATGGGTTAACTGGAGTTGATCTGACCTGCTGCTAGATCTCATGGCGGGTCATCCGTCTAAGCCGTCGGTCAAAACTGATGTATGAGTATGGTGGAGGCCCGGATGACTCTCTTCGTCACAACCCCGTTCAATTAACAGAAGAAGATATTGTTTCAATGTCAAATCTTCTGGTGAACGGGAAATACGAAGATTGCAGTATTGTCGGGTTAAACCCCTTCTGCAAGCTTAACCCAGTTCCAGAAGTAAGGATATTCTGATCTCTTCTCCTTTGTATTTTTCTCAGCCGTATTGTTTAATACTTGCCTGATCTTTTCATCGTGTTTTTACCTGTCTGCAGGCTAACTCTGACTTCTGGAAAGTTAAATATGACCACGAAGCTGCCAAGAAAGCGAGAGTCGCAGCCATAAATGCCAAGAAAATGACCCGGAGGTCAAAAAAGAAGA
This sequence comes from Triticum urartu, assembly GCF_056163025.1. NCBI lineage: Eukaryota > Viridiplantae > Streptophyta > Magnoliopsida > Poales > Poaceae > Triticum > Triticum urartu. The sequence goes on from NC_141877.1 coordinate 342,043,048, forward strand.
AGAAGAACACTGCCAAAGGCTGGATGAGACTTGAAGATACTTCTGGGTCGGAGGTAGCCCTTGACTCCCATGGCCAACTTTTTAATAATATTATTGACACTATTCATTTCTAGGATGACACTGGGCCAGCCATGCTGTGGAAGAAGAGGTAACTATCATTTCCTCCGACTCAGAGCCCTTGCCAAGGCAAAAAATTCGACGAGTGATCCGTAAAGTAAGGTTTTCTAACCCTTTAGCTCACTTGGATCCCAACTTTATTTTGAAAAAGCAGCAACATGAGAGCCACCGTCAAGCCTAGACAGAAGACGAACCGGCTATTGTTCTTCAACAAACTCCTCAGAAGCGCCGGAATGAGGTTTACTTCTTTTGTCCTTTGCTACGTCTTGAGCTTGCGTTGGTTTTCCCCGAAGAGGAAGGGATGATGCAGCAGAGTAGCGTAAGTATTTCCCTCAGTTTTTGAGAACCAAGGTATCAATCCAGTAGGAGCCCACGCTCAAGTCCCTCGTACCTGCACAAAGTGATAGCTACTCGCAACCAACGCGATTAGGGGTTGTCAAGCCCTTCACTGTCACTTACGAGAGTGAGATCTGATAGATAGAATATTTTTGGTATTTTTGATATAAAGATGCAAAGTAAAAAGTAAAAGAAAAGTAAATAGCAAAACAATATAAAAGTGATGGAGATTGATATGATGAGAATAGATCCGGGGGCCACAGGTTTCACTAGTGGCTTCTCTCAAGAGCATAAGTATTCTACGGTGGGTGAACAAATTACTGTTGAGCAATTGATAGAATTGAGCATAATTATGAGAATATCTAGGCATGATCATGTATATAGGCATCACGTCCGTGACAGTCAAATCAAAGCGATTCTGCATCTACTACTATTACTCCACTCATCGACCGCTATCCAGCATGCATCTAGAGTATTAAGTTAAAAATAGAGTAACGCCTTAAGCAAGATGACATGATGTAGGGAGATAAATTCATGCAATATGAAATAAACCCCATCTTGTTATCCTCGATGGCAACGATACAATACGTGCCTTGCTGCCCCTTCTGTCACTGGGAAAGGACACCGCAAGATCGAACCCAAAGCTAAGCACTTCTCCCATGGCAAGAACTACCAGTCTAGTTGGCCAAACCAAACGGATAATTCGAAGAGACTTGCAAAGATAACCAAACATGCATAAAAGAATTCAGAGAAGATTCAAATATTATTCATAGATAGACTTGATCATAAACCCACAATTCATCGGTCTCAACAAACACGCCGCAAAAAGAAGATTGCATCGAATAGATCTCCACAAGAGAGGTGGAGAACTTTCTATTGAGATTCAAAGAGAGAGAAGAAGCCATCTAGCTACTAACTATGGACCCGAAGGTCTGAGGTAAACTACTCACACTTCATCGGAGGGGCTAGGATGATGTAGAAGCCCTCCGTGATGACGGCCCTCTTCCGGCGGAGCTCCGGAAGAGGCCCCAAGATGGGATCTCGTGGATACAGAAATTTGCGGCGGCGGAATTAGGTTTTTGGCTCCTGTCCTGATCGTTTGGGGGTACGTGTGTATATATAGGAGGAAGGAGTATGTCGGTGGAGCACCGAGGGGCCCACGAGGCAGGGGGGCGCGCCCCCACCCTCGTGACCACCTGTTTGATGCCTTGCAGTAGGGTCCAAGTCTCCTGGATCACGTTCAGTGAGAAAATCACGTTTCCGAAGATTTTATTCCGTTTGGACTCCGTTTGATATTCTGTTTATCCGAAACACTGAAATAGGCAAAAAACAGCAATTCTGGGCTGGGCCTCCGGTTAATAGGTTAGTCCCAAAAATAATATAAAAGTGGAAAATAAAGCCCAATATAGTCCAAAACAGTAGATAATATAGCATGGAGCAATCAAAAATTATAGATACGTTGGAGATGTATCAGGCATCCCCAAGCTTAATTCCTGCTCGTCCTCGAGTAGGTAAATGATAAAAAGAGAATTTTTGATGCGGAGTGCTACTTGGCATAATTTCAATGCAAATCTTCTCAATTGTGGTATGAATATTCAGATTAGAAAGATTCAAGACAAAAGTTTATATTGACATAGAAAATAATAATAGTTCAAGCATACTAACAAAGCAATTATGTCTTCTCAAAATAACATGGCCAAAGAAAGTTATCCCTACAAAATCATATAGTCTGGCTATGCTCCATCTTCCCCACACAAAGTATTTAAATCATGCACAACCCCGATGACAAGCCAAGCAATTGTTTCATACTCTAACTTTTTCAGAACTTTTTGAATCTTCACGCAATACATGAGCGTGAGCCATGGATATAGCACTATAGGTGGAATAGAATGGTGGTTGTGGAGAAGACAAAAAGGAGAAGATAGTCTCACATCAACTAGGCGTATCAATGGGCTATGGAGATGCCCATCAATAGATATCAATGTGAGTGAGTAGGGATTGCCATGCAACGGATGCACTAGAGCTATAAATGTATGAAAGCTCAACAAAAGAAACTAGTGGGTGTGCATCCAACTTGCTTGCTCACGAAGACCTAGGGCAATTTGAGGAAGCCCATCATTGGAATATACAAGACAAGTTCTATAACGTAAAATTCCCACTAGTATATGAAAGTGACAACATATGAGACTCTCTATATGAAGAACATTGTGCTACTTTGAAGCACAATATATGAGCCTTGCTATATCATGGTGATACTTTGAAGCACAAGTGTGGAAAAAAGGATAGTAGCATTGCCCCTTTTTTATTTTATTATTTTTTTGGGCCTTCTTTTTTTTCTTTGGCCTTTCCTTTTTTTGGGACAATGCTCTATTGAATGATGATCATCACACTTCTATTTATTTACAACTCAATGATTACAACTCGATACTAAAACAAAGTATGACTCTATATGAATGCCTCTGGCGGTGTACCGGGATATGCAATGAATCACGAGTGACAAGTATGAAAGAATTATGAACGGTGGCTTTGCCACAAATACTATGTCAACTACATGATCATGCTAAGCAATATGACAATGATGGATGTGTCATGATGAACTAGATGGTGCAAAGTTGCATGGCAATATATCTCGGAATGGCTATGGGAATGCCATAATAGGTAGGTATGGTGGCTGTTTTGAGGAAGGTATATGGTAGATGTATGATACCGGCGAAAGTTGCGCGGTATTAGAGAGGCTAGGAAGGGTGGAAGGGTGGGAGTGCGTATAATCCATGGACTCAACATTAGTAATAAAGAACTCATATACTTATTGCAAAAATTTAGAAGTTATCAAAGCAAAGTATTACGCGCATGCTCCTAGGGGGATAGATTGGTAGGAAAAGACCATCACTCATCCCCGACCGCCACTCATAAGGAAGACAATCAATAAATAAATCATGCTCCGATTTCATCACATAACGGTTCACCATACGTGCATGCTATGGGAATCACAAACTTCAACACAAGTATTCTTTAAATTCACAGCTACTCAACTAGCATGACTTTAATATTATCACCTCCATATCTCAAAACAATTATCATGCTTCAATCTTTTCTTAGTATTCAACACACTCAAAAGAAAGTTTCACAAATCTTGAATACCAAGCATATTATTATTAGGAAAATTACCATGATATTAAGAGACTCTCAAATTAATTTAAGTGAAGCATGAGAGATCAATAGTTTCTTTAAAACGAATCCACCACTGTGCTCTAAAAGATCTAAGTGAAGCACATAGAGCAGAATTATCTAGCTCAAAAAGGATATAAGTGAAGCACATAGAGCAAAATTATCTAGCTCAAAAGATATAAGTGAAGCACATAGAGAAAAATTATCTAGCTCAAAAGGTATAAGTGAAGCACATAGAGCAAAATTATCTAGCTCAAAAGATATAAGTGAAGCACATAGAGCAAAATTATCTAGCTCAAAGGATATAAGTGAAGCACATAGAGTATTCTATCAAATTTTAATTCATGTATGGCTCTCTCAAAAGGTGTGTACAGCAAGGATGATTGTGGCATACTAAAAAACAAATAAACAAATAATACAAGACGCTCCAAGCAAAGTACATATCATGTTGGTGAATAAAAATATAGCTCAAAGTAAATTACCGATGGAAGTGGACGAAAGAGGGGATGCCTTCCGGGGCATCCCCAAGCTTTGAATTTTTGGTGTCCTTGGATTATCTTGGGGGTGACATGGGCATCCCCAAGCTTAGGCTCTTGCCACTCCTTGTTCCATGATCCATCAAAAGAATTCACCCAAAACTTGAAAACTTCACAACATAAAACTCAAAATAGAAAACTCGTGAGCTCCGTTAGCAAAAGAAAACAAAATACCACTTCAAGGTACTGTAATGAACTCATTCTTTATTTATATTGTTGTTAAACCTACTGTATTCCAACTTCTCTATGGATTATAAACTATTTTACTAGCCATAGATTCATCAAAATAAGCAAACAACACACGAAAAACAGAATCTGTCAAAAACAGAACAGTCTGTGGTAATCTGTAGCTAGAGCAAGATCTGGAACCCCAAAAATTCTAAAATAAATTGCTGGACGTGAGGAATTTATCTATTAATCATCTTCAAAAAGAATTAACTAAATATCACTCTTCAAATAAAAATGGCAGCAGTTCTCGTGAGCGCTAAAGTTTCTGTTTTTTACAGGAAGTTCAACAAGACTTTCCCCAAGTCTTCCCAACGGTTCTACTTGGCACAAACACTAATTAAACACAAAAAACACAACCAAAACGGAGGCTAAATAATTTATTTATTAAATAACAGCAAGGAAAAATATTGGGATGTCTCCCAACAAACGCTTTTCTTTAAAGCCTTATAGCTAGGCATTGGTAATTTTAATGATGCTCACATGAAAGACAAGAATTGAAGCACAAAAGGAGCATCATAAAGCATGTGACAAACATATCTAAGTCTAACATACTTCCTATGCATAGGCATCTTATAGGCAAATAAATTATCAAGGCAAGCAAAAACTAGCATATGCAAGGAAGAGGAAAGAAACAATAGCAATCTCAACATAACGAGAGGTAATTTAGTAACATGAAAATTTCTACAACCATATTTTCCTCTCTCATAGTAATTACATGTAGGATCATAAGAAACTTCAACAATATAGCTATCACATAAAATATTCTCAACATGATCCACATGCATGCAAAGTTGGCACTTTTCCGAAATAGTGGGATTAACATTAACTAAAGTCATGACCTTCCCAAACGCACTTTTATCAAAAACTTCATAAGATTGAACATTCTCTAAATATGTGGGATCTAAAGTTGACATTCTTCCAAAACCACTGTCAATATTATTGCAAACATTATAATCAATCTCATATTCATCATGGGGTTTAAATAAATTTTCAAGATCAAAAGAAGAATCACCCCAATCATGATCATTGCAACAAGTAGAGGACATAACAAAACTAGCATCCCCAAGCTTAAGGTTTTGTATATTATTAACACAATTGTCATTAATAGAATTTATAATAACATCATTGCAATCATGCTTTTTATTCAAAGATATATCATGAATCACTTCATAACATACTTCATCGCAATTTTCAGATTCATGAATTTCAAGCAAAACTTCATAAAGATAATCTAGTGCACAAAACTCACTAGCAATTGGTTCAACATAACTGGATCTCTTAAAAAGATTAGCAAGCGGATGAGGATCCATAAATCTTAGGTTCTCTGTTTAGTAATAAATAAATGACTATTCCAACCATACGAGCAAACAAAAAGCAAACGGGCCAGAAGAGGCAAATAGAGAGGGAGGATAGAGAGAGAGGGCGAATAAAACGGCAAGGGTGAAGTGGGGGAGAGGAAAATGAGAGGCAAATGGCAAATAATGTAATGCGGGAGATAGGGATTGTGATGGGTACTTGGTATGTTGACTTTTGCATAGACTCCCCGGCAACGGTGCAAGAAATCCTTCAAGACCGCCCCTGGGTAATGAAAAATCCCCCTTTTCTATGTTGTTCGAATTGTATCTTTGAACTGACAGTCCTGCAATATTTCTCTTAGTCGCCAAGCTAAGTCCAAGAAGGCAAAGGCAGTTAAACTGGCGGAAGACCCGCCAATCCTTCCATCTGACCTAGCCAGGCCACCTTCCCCTCCATTAACTGACGCTCCAGAAGACCCGCCTGTAGATGCAGAAGAAAATCCTCCTGAGCCGTCGTTTGATGAGACCACTGTGAATCCTTCCGCAACTAGACCATCAAGCTCAGCCAACCCGCCATCACCGTCTGCACAAGACGTTCAGATCAACGGGAGCCATTTTATTGAGCCGGGGAATCCAACCGTGATGGCTCGGTGTACTGCGGAACAAGAGGCATTGGAGAGGCAGAAAGTGCGCTTTGACGTTGCCAATTACGACCATCTAAATGCCAACGATATTTTATCCGGCTATCTCAGCCATGTGGACTCCAGTCGCGACTCTGAGATCGAAATGGTCAAACAATTGCAGTTGAAATACGAGGTACGTTCTTACGGCTTATCTATATTCCTCCAGCCCCCAAGTCTTCAGATTATGAGAGAACCGAAATGATCTGTAGACTTTATAATATAGGCCAAGACCTTTACCTTTGAAACTTTTCTTGAATTCACTAAAATAGAACAAAGCTTCACTTGTAGTCCCCAAGGGCCGGTTCCTTTTGATCATAAATGAGCCGGTACTTTAAATTGTTTTGTACCATATTCAAATGACTTAATACTCCAGCTTAACCTTGAGAAACTTGCTGAACTGCATACATTAGCCCCCAAGTGCCAAGTGATGTTACTTTGTAAAGTACTTGGGACTTAAAGTATGTCTGAATATGCTTTTTTGCAGAATGCCTTATCTGAACTGCACTCGCAATTCACTGATGCGAAGACCCGGCTAGCGAGTCAGGAAGGAGAAATCAAGTCTGCTAACTCCAAATTGCAAATAAGTCTCTCTGAGACGGAAAACTTAAAGACCAGCTTCATCACCAAGAAGAAAACCTGGGCAGATGAAAAAATGCTTCTGACACAATGCGCCAAGAAGGCCGAAGCATCCCTTGAAGAAGTGTCAACGGAGCTGAACGGTTTAAAGGGCCGGGTGTCTCAAATGGTGGCCGCCATCTTTGGTAAGCCGTCTGTGTTTTAACAATGTGTACCTTTTGCTGATCCGGAATATAAGCCGCCGACTGACTTTGTGTATAAAATATGTGCAGGCCCACGAAGCAAGAACCTGAGCCAAGATCCTTTGATTAAATTGAAGGCAGTGTATACCTTAGTAGAACAACTGTATATTGGCGCACAAAGGGCACTTGCCGCCATCTCTCCTGCCAATCAAGGACCCAACCGGCTCAGCGACGTTCTGAAAAAACTGTCAATCCTGCCTGCCATATTTCTAGAAGTGAAACGCTCCTGTGCACGAGCCGGAGCTTTGACTGCCCTGTGCCGCTCCAAGGCTTGGGTGCCAGACCTAGACCCGGCGGATGTGGCCAGAGGCTATCCCACCGTGAAGGAAGATGGATCTCCCTTTGAGCAGGAGGACTTCATGGCTTGCGTGCGCGGGGTCCGACATCAGGCAACTACCCTTGGAGATGACACCAACATCGACAAATACCAGCCGGGTTTTGATGTTGAAAATAAGAAGATGGCGACTCCCTCATACAAGGTGACGGATTTGATCCCGCCTGTAAGAGAAAATACATTTGCCCCGGAAGTTGACCCGGCCGGCCTGATCAATGAAGAAGCCAAATTTGTCGCCGTGAATGGTTTTGACTAGTCAAAACCCAACTTCCAGCCAACAGAGGGCGGTGAACCGGCGAGGGAGGAATAATAACCATCTTCATTGGCTTATAAAAAGCCTTGTTATAGTTTAGCTGTGAAAACACTGAATGCCTTGCCTATGCCATCGTGCATAAAACATTGTGTGTGACTATGTATTTCCTGATGGCAACATATGCATCATATTTGATGATTATTTCTGCAACACTTTAACTCCGTTCCTGTAGATACAAGAGAAGAGACTGGCTCGGCGGCTTAGAACCGAACGGGTTAAAACACCCGGCTTATAGCCAATATGTTTACCATAATAGAAAACAGAAACAGATATAAATAAAGGACAAGGGCTGAAACTAACCCTTTGGTTAATGTAGCAGGCAATTGCGTATAAATAATAGCCATAATTGTACCTTTGATCCTTAGACCACCGGCTTGAATAACCCGGGTAATGAAGTTGATAACTCAATCTTTCTGAGAAGTCAACGCCTCTGAATACTTAATGATCATCATACCTTGGTGGCCTTGTTGTCAAATAAACAAGCCGGCGAAGAAGATCATGCTAATTATTTATGGAATTGAGACAACAAATACTAAAAGGCAAATAACGGGTAACAAGTACGATTTAACCTTATATTTAAAGATTGGTGGCTTCTGATTCGAATACGATCAGTAAACCGGACCAAAGGGGTTAAGCTAAGGTTCGAATACGACCATATAGCCCCCAGTGGCTTTGGCATTGCGCCGATCAAGAGGGTACCGACAGCTATGTTCTCTTTGGTTCGAATACGACCTATGTTTGAACAGGAAGCCCCCAAATGACCTTGAGAGGTTTTTAACGACCCTGATTCGAATACGATCCAAGTCAGACCCAAAAGGGGTTAAGCTATGATTCAGATACGATCAAGAATCCCCCAAGTGAGTTTGGCCTTGAGCCGATCAAGAGGGTTACGACAGCTATGTTCTCTTTGGTTCGAATACGACCTATGTTTGAACAGGAAGCCCCCAAGTGACCATAATATTGCAGCTAGATTCGAATACGATCATAAGCTGGACCAAAAAAGGTTAGACTTGATTCTAATATGATCAGCTCCTTAATAGTCAATTGAAAAGAAAACATAACAAAGATACATAATCTTTTGAAAAGAAAAGAGACCGATGGTCCTGCTTTATTACTTGTCATGGTATATACAATGTTAAAGTATGTACATGATGAGAGTCGGTGGCTCAGGTGTAGTATGGCCGAAGTTGAGCAATGTTCCACGGCCGGCGGGTCTCCTCCTCCGACTTACGTGAGTCTTTGTGATCTCGAAAGTCAATGAGGTAATATGACTCGTTGTTTAAGTTCTTGCTGACCACAAAGGGTCCTTCCCAAGGTGGGGATAACTTGTGTGCATCTGATAGATCCTGGATGAGCCGGAGCACCAGGTCGCTTTCCTGAAAAGTCCTGGACTTAACCCGGCGGCTGTGATAACGGCGCAGGTCCTGTTGATAAATTGTTGATCGAGGTGCTGCTAAGTCTCTTTCTTCATCTAACAAGTCGAGTGCATCCTGTCTGGCTTGTTCATTATTAGCTTCAACATAAGCCGCCACACGGGGCGAGTCATGACGGATGTCACTAGGCAACACTGCTTCTGCTCCATACACCATGAAAAAAGGTGTGTAACCTATAGACCTGTTAGGCGTGTTGTTGATACTCCACAGCACCGAGGGTAATTCCTCTACCCAACAAGCTGGTGTTCGCTGTAAGGGAACCATAAGCCGGGGCTTGAGACCTTTTAAAATTTCCTGATTTGCTCTCTCAGCTTGACCATTGGATTAAGGATGAGCTACGGAAGAAACATCAAGCCGGATATGCTCACATTGACAAAACTCCTCCATAGCCCCTTGGGATAGATTAGTGCGATTGTCCGTGATAATGCTGTGTGGAAAAGCAAAGCAGAAGATCACCTTTTTCATAAACTGAACCGTCGTGGCCGCATCACACTTACTCACCGGTTCTGCCTCAACCCACTTTGTGAATTTATCAACTGCTACTAAAAGATGTGTCTTTTTATCCTTAGACCTTTTGAAAGGCCCTACCATGTCAAGCCCCCAGACCAAAAACGGCCAAGTGATTGGAATCATCTGGAGCTCTTGAGCCGGAACATGTGCTTGTCATGCAAATTTTTGACACCCATCACATCTAGTGACCAGATCCTCTGCATCAGCGTGAGCCATCAACCAGTAAAAACCGTGACGAAAAGCTTTAGCCACCAGAGATTTTGACCCGGCGTGATGACCACAATCACCTTCATGGATCTCACGAAGTACTTCTTGGCCTTCTTCAGGGGAAACACACTGTTGAAACGCTTCAGAGACGCTGCGATGGTATAGTTCTCCATCAGAAATCGTCATTGACTTAGACCGCCGGGTTATCTGTCGAGCCGGGGTCTCATCCGCTGGCAACTCTCCCTGGGTCATGTAAGGCAAGAACGGCACTGTCCAATCTGGGATGACATGAAGAGCCGCCACCAACTGTGCCTCCGGGTCAGGAACAGCTAAATCTTCTTCTATGGGCAACTTGACAGACGGGTTATGCAAAACATCCAAAAAGGTGTTAGGTGTTACCGGCTTACGCTGAGACCCCAACCGGCTTAAAGCATCAGCCGCTTCGTTCTTCCAACGATCAATGTGCTCCACCTGATAACCTTTAAAATGCCCTGCAATAGCATCAACCTCCCGGCGATAAGCCGCCATGAGAGGATCCTTGGAATCCCACTTGCCTGATACCTATTGAGCCACTAAATCTGAGTCACCAAGACATCTGACCCAGCTCAAACTCATCTCTTTTGCCAGTTGAAGACCATGGAGCAAGACTTCATACTCTGCTGCGTTGTTAGTGCAAGGAAACATCAGCCGTAACACATTACAAAATTTGTCACCTCGAGGAGAGGTTAAAACAACTCCAGCCCCCGAGCCTTCCAACTGTCTGGACCCATCAAAATGAATAGTCCAATACGTGTTGTCTGGCTTCTCTTCTGGCATCTGCATCTCTATCCAGTCATTAATGAAGTCAACTAGTGCTTGAGATTTGATCGCAGTACGTGGTACATACTTCAACCCATGAGACCCAAGCTCAATGGCCCACTTGGCGACTCGTCCAGTGGCTTCTCTATTTTGAATGATGTCTCCCAAAGGAGCAGAGCTAACCACAGTGATTGGATGACCCTGAAAATAATGTTTAAGCTTCCGACTCGCCATGAACACCCCACATATGAGCTTCTGCCAATGCGGATAACGTTGATTGGATTCAATTAACACCTCACTGACGTAGTAAACCGGCCGTTGAACTGGATGTTCCTTGCCAGCCTCCTTGTGCTCCACCACAATAGCCACACTAACAGTGCATGAGTTAGCGGCTACGTATAACAATAGCGGCTCTTTCTCAACTGGAGCAGCAAGGACCGGTGGCTCAGCAAGCTGTGTCTTCATATCTTTAAAAGCAGAGTTTGCTGCATCGCTCCAAACAAAATCATCTGTTTTCTTCATCATCTGATACAAAGGCAACGCCTTCTCCCCTAGCCGGCTTATGAACTGACTCAAGGCAGCAACACAACCCGCCAGCCGTTGAACGTCATTGATGCATGTTGGCTTGGCTAGGGATGTAATTGCCTTGATTTTCTCTGGGTTAGCTTCGATACCTCGGTTGGACACCAAAAACCCAAGAGTTTGCTGACCGAACACGATTTATGAGCCGGCCGGGACTCTGTAGGCCGCCAGGCGTCAACCCGTGTATATAAGGGGACGACCCGGTGGCGGCTTAGGGCAAGAAAGAAGAGATCGATAACCAAGTTGGCGAGTTAAGCCTCTTGGTGATCGAAATCCCAGCAATACCAAACACAACTAGACATAGGCTTTTACCTTCATCGTAAGGGGCCTAACTAGTATAAAACCTCTCGTGTCCTTTGTCCCGATTAACCCCTTTAAGCTTCCTAGTTGCGATGGCCCTACGACTAAGTCCTTCCACTAGGACATCTGCCGTGACAATTCCACGAAAGTCTCCCTCTAGCTCAGAATCACTGTTAGGATCATATTCTGAGCATGAATCTGTAGGTGGAGAGCGTTTGCATTGCATTGTATCCAGACTTGATTTCAGTCCCTTAATGCCAAGTTTGACAGCCATGGCATTGTTCTGCTTTATTCTTTTCATGCGCGCAAGCTCATAATCATTATGATGCTGTTCAGAATCTGAGATTCATGAAACCATAAAAAGTAGTCAGACTATCTATGGAATGCATTGCGGATTCAACTCGGAGAGTGTCTCCCTATAAACCCCTGCATATGCAAAGTTCACCTCCCCAACCGTGTTGACTAGACCACACACAGAAATACAAACCCCTTATGTTTCTATAACAGGCAGGCACACATTTAAAAACTGAAGTAGAAACATTAGAATCATATGAAATTCGTATTTGAACAAATAAATTAAGCAATTATGAGTGGCGTAATGTTTAGCTTCAAGGGTGGAGTGTTGGTAGTGCGACACAAAGCAAGTAGGCAGATTGTATTCCATGTAAAAGATCGAAATGTATGTAAAAGCTAGAAATGACACTTTCTTTCTATACAATGCAGTGTTAGTTACCCACACATGATGGAAGAGATCACATAGAGAAATACTATTCACTCATGTCTACGGTTCCAGTATTTATAAACAGGGTGGTCCACCCTAAAAGAATATTGACAACAAATATGACAAGGCAAGCATAGATGTAGTGAATCAATCATTTACTTGTGAGCTTACTAGGACAAGTATGCAGAATTGTAACTGCAGTAAGAGACCGTCCAAAATCTGAATGAAGAAGTTTGTCTAGCACTTATTGTTTGCAACTAATCGACGTGAACAATTGGATATTATATCGAATGAGTAAGAAAGACAAGTAAAATTTTCAACAAACCTGGCTTGCAGTAGTAATCTGGGTCAATGTCACTACGACCAACAATCCAAAATGACTAGTTTCTGTTCCAAGGGCCGGAATTTTGAAAACCCTATGAACTTTAGAGGTACTAAAGATTACCGAAATACATCTGAACCATTAAGTGTAGGTAGCACCTAGCACACAAAAAACCCTAATGACAGTCCTGCCTAATGAGTAATGAATCAATTAGAAAATGGGTGATGAGGAGTGGCTGCTGAGTGTTGAGGATGTATCTCAGTATAAATCGGGTTCGCTTGGTGGGTGTTGCACGCCTGAGCCTTGAACAGACTGGGAAGGTAGGAACGGTGGCGCGCCCGGGCAGCGGTGAGGCTGTTGGGCGAGCGGCTCCTGGTCTCCTGTTAGTCCGGCGTCTCCTCCTAGAGTCATGCCGTCCGGGGACGGCAAGTCACCGGCGAGGTAGGCGGCTGGGGGCGAGTAGAGATCGGAAGCGCGCAGCAGAACAGAGGGGAATCGGGGCCTGGGACGACCCAAAATCCCAGGGTGGGCCGGCCCACCATGGGCACCCTGTAGAGATACACACCCGAGCGGAGAACATGCATTTTCGAAACTAATTTAGGAACATTTAGCTGACCAATTAAACAACTCTATTTTAATAATATCAGATTCGTATTTGAACAACTAAGCTTGTTTAGCTTGATGGGTGGAGCAGTGTTATTATGACACGAAGCACGTATTCTGATCGTATAGTGATCATAAAAGGGGGAAACTCTAAGCATATTTTTTTAGCAAAAGAGGGTTTCCCCTTCGATTTCTATTAAAGAAACCACCACGGAACCAACATGATCAATTAAACCCTAAGCATGATCAATTAAACCGTATTATGGCCGTGCCATGGCAGATTTGAAGCTGCAAACCGGAGAAATGATATTTAGCATCCATAGTTTGCTTCGAACTAAGAACTAAATTCTAAGAGCTGAAAAGAAAGTAGAGTAACCAAGTTAAGATCTATTTTCTGGTTGAGATCAAAAAGTTGAGGAGATATGAACTACCATCTCTCTTGCGGCGCCGTGTAGGCATCGGGGGTGCGATGGCTGTCGGTGGCGTTGAAGCAGATCTGCGACGGTAGACGGGTGCATCGGGGGATAAGTCCCGTTGCGGTGGAAGAGAAGGTCGTGTGAGCGGCCCCGACAAAGAGGACGACGGTGCCGATGAAGCGAGAGGACGCGATGCAAGGCTATTTGTCCATCACCGTGGATGAGAAACGTCCATCTCTAGCAGTGGACGATGCGGTCTTGGTAGGCGCTCCGGCATGGTGGAAGACGGTGGTGATGGATGTGGTGGAGGACGGCGGTGATTGATGGGGTGGCGGACAGAGGCTAGTGTGGGGATGGGGTGTTCTAGCGCAGATGGTGTATGAATGGGAAAATGGAGGGAGAGGTACGGGGAACCATGTTTTTGGGACACGGCTGTCTGAAATATGGGAAAGTTACGAACTTAGCCCCCGTTTAAAATTTGGACATCTCGTTGGTTGGGGATAGGACGGTAATCTCGCATCTCGCCAATATTTTCCCAGAGCGATTTCGGGTGAGGAGAGGGTGGTTGGCGCCCATGGTGTATGAATGGGGCTGACAGGTAGGGCGGTTGTGTAACGTCCGAGTGAAGTTACAAACCTGCCCCTATTGAAAATATTTGCCTACATCGATTTCGGCCGAGTCAAGTTTGTTTTGCCACCCACCGTGTATGAATGGGGAATGGAGGGAGAAACAGAGGTCTTTCGGACGAGCTTGAATCAAATGAGTTTTGCCGCCCATGTTTGACACCCACCATGTCGGAATGGGCTTAGAGGCGGTCGTGTCACGTCTAATTGAAGTTACTAACCTACCCCTATTTAGAGCAGTGGAAATCGGGCCGATGGATTGTCCGTGTAATGGGTAGACAGTAATTTCCATCTCCCAAACACTTGGCTTCGGGCAGCCGACGTGGGAGTGGACATTTTGCTGCTTCTTTCGAATTTTGGGACAATAAGCATCCACGTTTACCCTGGCAACTAAATTCGAATCCATTTTGTATTCCTATATGAATCTTTATAAATCATTCTATGTGTTTTTATATATCTTCAAAAGGACGACAAAGATGTATCCCACTGTCATATATGAATATGGTTTACAAATGCCGATACTCAAATTCAGAAACTAGAATTCAGTTTAAGCTGAATTCGAATATTAGGAACACTTCATGTCCAACTCAAATGTCACATGCAGCATAATGTGTACTCCCAGTTAGATATGTACACAAGGGATGTATCAAGATTCAAATACCGAGTCAATCAACCAAGAATGTACAGAACTAACAGACATATAAACACTTATAGAGTATACGGTTCAATAATATCAACTAACATACATAAGCTAGGCCGCTGTACTTTTTTTTGGCTACAACAACATCCTTTTTTAGCCAGCATCTTGGCCCTTTCCGATGCGTGCCACTTATTGTCCATCTATACTACTTCTATTGCTGAATGCACATTCAGCCTGATTGGCATATTTGTAGGTCTAGCACAGGAATCCAAATGAAATGTCTCCGAGTCTTATCAATTAATACAGACTTGTGCTCAAATAAAATTACAAACCAAAAAATGAAAAAAACAATTATTACATGATCTCTAAAACAAATGGTTTGATTGATTACATGAACAGATAACACAAAGGTTATTCAACTATGGAAAGAACATTTCACCTATGATTTACCAAGTAGGAATTTAATTTCCTTTTTTCCTTCAGGACCTTAACAATCTGGTCAGTCTCAGCTTCCTTCGTTTTGAAATCCACCAAATATTTAATGGTTGTCTTGAGTACTGCTTGTGATTATGTTGTTTCCTTCCTCAACATGTCAACTTCATCTCTAAGTGCAGAAGCAGAAACTCTTTCTACCACTAGTTTACACTCTAGAGCATCAGCAGTTGGCAATTCATAATGCACGATTGGGCCGGTGCCACTGCTGTGGGATGATGCAACATCCATGGGGACCTCGCTCTTTGATCTTGGGCTAACCTGTTTTGCCATTAAAGTTCCGATTGGATTTAGAAAAGTTGAAGTTAGCAAAACATCTCAATTCAGAGTTATAACAGCAAACCAGTTAAACAAACAAGGAATTAAAGAGTTTCAATTGGATGCTGAAAAGTAGTTATTAACATCATTGTAACCCGTTGTTGCAGCAGCAAAGCAGTTAAACAAACAAGTAGATATTTAAGTTAAGGCAAACAGGTAATTCTTAACAGTAAGTATCAAACACATAGATAGGCGCAGTCTACAATATGATTAACAGGCTGTGCCATTATGTAATCAGTAGCAAACTAAATTACGCCAAGCAACATAATTGAACAATTTTGCAATAAGTGGCTAACTAAAATTCCGAGAAGCAGGTAAATGAACTTACGCTAGTTCTTTGTACAGGCACACTTCAACTTCTTTTTCACTTACAAGGTTGTACGAAGGAGTCCATGGCATCAATTGCTTGGATATGCAGTCCCAATACTTCTTTCTTCCCACACTGCATGGGTAAGTCGAATGGTTAATCTGGTAAGATGGTGCGTCCTTGATATGTTATATGTGGACGTGTAGTCAGACTAGTTGTAGCCAAACACATCACACTGGCTTTTACTGTATATTTCATGCGATATAATACTTTTGGCATATCGAGATCTAAGCAATCTACAGTAGGATGAAAAGACTGGCATCCTTCACATTATTGGTGAACTCAGTTGATAGAAACAAGCAATTCAACCATTCTGTGGGTAAATCAAAAGCGCCACTGGAATATTTTTCACTATCCAATCATACACGCAAAAAGGGGCGACGCCACCATAGGGGCTGGTATGGGCGGCCGCCTCAGGTGGCTGGAAAGTGTGCACCTAGTTTGAGTCGTCCAGGTTGGCCCATGCTAGTTTTGTTTGTCCCAACGCATGAACAGGCAATGTAAAAAATAAAGAAAAATGTTTCAATTTGGATGGGCCAATAACATAAGTGCAAGGCAGGCCCTATAGCAGGCTCACGGCCCAAACGAGCGCCTCCCATATCAATCGACATCAGGAAAAATCCCAATTCATTCGCTCCAGCCTCCAGTCTGGTTCGCTCCTAACCTAGCCGCCGCTGGACAGATCGACACAGCACTTCCTCGCGCCCTCATTGGAGGGCGGTCGTCGGGCTTCAAGCGAACGGAAGGACAAGAAGATGAAGATCCAACCCTGGGTGTAGCCTGAGTGGGAGGTAGCGGTGGCAGCACGGGCATGGCATCGAGCTTGCGCAAATGGACGGTCGCAACTTGCAAGAGTAGCATGCGCAACGAGCAAGTACACCACATCCCTGATTATATCTAATTCAACTCTTCAATTTCTGGCCAATAGTTAAACCTGACGGTGTTGTAAAACTGCTTGTATGTAGGGAATCTATGAGAAAATGAAACCAATTTAGACTTATTTTATAACTCCCCCAATCAATACTGAACTGACTGAATCTGATGTATCTAATCTAGTTTCCGGTGCAAACATACAAGCTCGTGTTGTTCTTGAGCCTAAAGTGTCTAATGAATAGACTGCTAATGAAGGATTTGATGCAAACATTTTACATGCTCCTGGTGATGAACATATAGTGTCTAATGAGGGATCTAATGCAAGCATTTTGCAAGCTCATTGAAGGATTTAGTGTCTAATGATGATCTACTATGTTGAGAGAGACAGAGATTTGCAGGCATTGATGACAAGCAAATTATAGTGCATTTTCATAGCTTGAGAAAACATCGAGGCCATCTACCAGAAAGTCCCCGTATCATGACAACATAGCATAAATACTTTTCTAACTTGTTGTTTGAAACTATTGGCATACTTGTGCAGGATAGATATATTGATATGCAGTTTGCGCACTGGTTATACGTGCAATTACACTTCGATATTTTCAGCCAGAGAACGAATAATTCAAGTAGGAACAGACCATGTTTGTAGTCCTTGTACACCATGTTGCATTTTGTGTTTTTTGGTGCTTGCATCATTTAGTGTTTATAATCTGAACTACTTTGGATCATTAGCTGGTTTTCAAAGTGCATGTAGCTTCACATTTCTCAAGTTATGTTGATTTCCGGAGTGCAAGTGCCATCGTATTTTTTAAGTTAAATGTTCGCCCCTGGTAACTTGAATTCGTGGATCAGCCACTGCACACAAATCATACACGAATGCCAGTACGAATTAAATGAAATGCAGGGACTTACGCTAGCTCGTTGTACAGGCTCACTGCAGCTCTGCTTGCGCTTGGGATGTTCCATGTACAAGTCCATGTTACCACTTGCTTGGATGTGCAGGCCTTGTGCTCCTTGCATCCCCCTCTGCATTTTTGACACGATGAATGGTTGATCAAAGAAGAGGAATCGACCTTGATGTTGTACCGGAGGACAGATACTTACAAGGTTATACGGGTCTGCAGGATGTGTACCAGATCCCGTAGCACCATCATGCTTAGCTAAAAAATGGATTTGCTTGTTTCAGATGATATCTTGAGAAGAACTAAGAGTTAAAGTCAGAGTTGCATAGGTGTGTAAGCTAAGAGAGCAGTGAAAGGATATCCAAACATCGTCGGAACAGTGCACAAGGGAGTGATGTATGGATACCTAGTTTGGGCCAGCGTTTGGGCATGCTCGCCTAGCTAGAGTGCGGGTCACTTCAGAGCCGTTGAGGGTGATGCGTTGGTGTTGGTTGGCCACGCACGGATGCAGATCTTGAGTGGCAGCAGAGTGCTACAATGCGGTGGACGAGACCGTTGGTGAAGCCCCAACGGCCTCGGGGGGCGGAGGTGCGATGATGTGCTCGGTGAAGTAGCCCCGGTGAACTGGGAGACGGCGTCGGTGAAGCGCACCTGACGCGGTGGAACTCGGTGTCTGTGAGGCATGTCGGTTGCGGAGGCCGACGTTGTCGGTGGACCACCCGGTGCGGTGGACGAGGGCGTAGATGAGGTAGCTCCGGTGCGGTGGTGAAGCACGACCGTCGTCTTCATCATCGTCGTCCGGCACAGAGGTGGGGAACGGTGGGGAAAGAGACGAGATGAGGGGCGATTCGAGGGTTGGCGGCGAATTAGGGATTTGAGCAATCTGGGTGCAGAAGGGGACGGTGGAGAAGAGAGATTTTGCAGGGCTGGAATTGGAGCCGCCAGATATTTCAATCCGAAACGTGGAAGCGCGAACTTATATTGTCGTCGTCCTTTTTTGGGGGGGGGAGGGGGTGGGTGGTTGGGTGCTACGCGTCCGTCCGACACACGCGACCACCCCGACAGGACTATGCTTCGGTGCCTTAAGGCACCTGCCTTTGTGTCCATGACATGTGGGCCCAACAGGTGGCTGGCCCACATGTCAGTCACCCAAAGGTAGTTGCCTTTAAGGCACCGAAGCAGCGTCCACGCCAACACGACCCTGGTCTTCCTGGTGCGCCTACATTTGAGAATGCAAACGAATCTTCTTTCATTTGCAAACGAATCTGTATGTATTACCATGCCCGTGTTTTCCTTGCAATAATTAGTCATTTGAAACGAGATACTCCATCCGTTCACTTTTGTAAGTTGTTTCAATCAACTTAAAATGAACTATTTTGCACATTGTCTGAAATGTCTTCAAGGTCTTATAAAAGTGAACAGAGGGAGTACTATAAATTAATTAATGAGGAGTTATTTGAAAAAAAATCGAAATGGTACCCACGCTAACGTGGATTAGAGTGTGTGTAACATAATTAGTTATTTGAATTAGAGTGTGTGTCACGTAGTTAGTTATTTGAATTAGAGTGTGTGTCACGTAGCGATCTCCAATTCTAACGTGGATTTCACATTTCACTGTATCCACGCTACTTTTTTAATACAAATTCATATGTATATGATGAACACCATGGTAGTGAGAAAACTTTTGGATGGATTCAAACATATGACCTACAAAATAGCACAACAAATTGAGTCAATGTCAACTTTTCAAAACTTAGTATGGCACGAATTCGAAATAAATACCCGTATGCCTGGTCCTCGGTTCAAATCTTACAATGTACACCGAATTGAAACATCGATATTAAGTCTCGTACTATGTACATTCAACCCCCCCGCACAAACGCTACATACTTCCTGTATCGGTCAATCTTCCTCTCCTAACCACCTTAGGAAGCTATCGGTTTCCAACACACGTTCATTCTTTCTCTCCATGTTTCGACCTCTAAGTCTCTCAACTACACAACCCCTTTTTCCACTCTGTTACCAAATGTATTTACCTCACACACCCGCCATTGCACCCCAGGCCGAGCTCTCTCTCTCTCTCCCCCCTCTCCCTCTCACCCTCTCGCGCTAAATACATGCATTGCCTATCTAGCCCCCCAACCTCTCGTGCGCACACATGCACGTTGTATATCTAGGTCACTCCCTCGAGACTGTCTCACTCTTTCTTCCGCACGGCGGGCCACACTAGCTCAATCTCGCTCTCTTTATCTGAGTCTCATTTAACCTTGTTTTCTTTCACACACAAATGATATATCTCCCTATTCGGGCCTCGATCGACACACTCTATACTCTCTCACGCAGATTGTCTATCTAGGTCAGTCCATCCAAGCCGCCGCCACTCTTTCGACCTCATGGTGGGCCACGCTCACTCAATCTCTCTCTCTCTCTCTCCGTATGTCTCGATTGACCTCGCTCTTTCTCGGACAAAAATGATATATAACCATGTTTGTGCCCAATTCGACCTATTCCCATTGTATACTCTCTCACACACATCGTCTATCTAGGTCACTCTCTCCAACCCGTCTCACTCTTTCGATCGCACGGCGACCCTATCTGATCGGTTGACCTTGCTTCCTCCCACGCACAAAATATATCTACACGTTTGTGACTGGATCATCTCTCTAGCTCTATCTTACAGCCCACACCCTTAACAAAAAGCTCAATCGGACAATATCTCTCCAGAGCATATATATTTGTTCAATGAATGTCGGACCACACTCACTTTGTCTCTCTATCTATATGTCTCTCAATTGACCTCGCTTTCTCACACCGTATCTTCCACGCGTTGAAGCTACTACCTCTCCATCCCTCGCAAAGCCAGAGCTATTTACATTGCGAGGGGCACTCCAACCTTGGATTAATTTGTGTAGGCATTTATTCCGGTCGGTTTAGATTATATTTTCGTAGCATTCGGCCCACAAACTACTCCAAACACCGTTGCAACCCACGCAACTCCCCTAGTTGATTTCCCTCTGGCTCGGTCATTGCTCTCTCGAACGTCCTTTATCGCCTTCAATGTCACACCATGGTATTATTGAAAAAACTATGTTGTTCTATTTAATTATTATAAATAAGCTACAAAACTACACACCGATAGTCCACTTGGAATGGAACAAATTTCGACCCACAAATTAAAGTGCTACAAACTACACACCGAGGGGCCCACATGTCATGAAACAAATTTGGACCCATATACAAATTAAAAAATAAAGGACAAGGATTGAACATGCGACCGGGCCTTCAAGCCGCACGTCAATAGGCAACATACGTCGAATAGCAATGTTTGTTGTACCCCATTTGTTCACATAATGTTTTTATATTACCACAGCCTAATTAATGGATAACATGTAATATTATTTTTAGTACTATTCGCCTTCACTTACTGGTGGGTTCCATGTGTGCTCTCTCTCTCTCCTCCCCTTCTGCGTTTAGACGCATGGGCAAACAGGAAGAACTCGCGGGCGATGTTGCCGTTGACCATATCTGGACGCGTTCACAAGTCACGGCACCAGTTTCATGCACTAGCAGCACTAGTCAGTGTGTACATGCAATGCACGTTAATTTGGAAGTATATTAAGTGCATGAGGATATTAACTACTAGGATATTATTTGCGTGTTGTCATGTGATTAGCACTATTTTTGGCATGAAATTATTTGCACGCTAAACGTGTTGAGCGCTCGACATTGAAGCAGTCTAGGTCGTTGGATAACAAGGAATACATGTGTCTTGATGACGTTTTATATTTAATTTGATACGACTCTAGCAGAACATTCAATCGATCAAACCATACATTTCGTTCAGTATGACTCCGACTTTAAATTATACGATGATCGATATAAAATAAACGGAAATGATAAATGTTCAGATTTTAAGCATGGCAATCCGAACGTTTTTCATGGCAAATTTAGATTACGCGGCGACGGTGACCTAGTTTCAGATTTTAGTACTCCTGGACATTGGCCTAGTTTCAAGGAAGGCCAAAATGTTCTGGACTTCGGAGCGAGTCAACTGGCGGGAGGAGGCGACTGGCGTTGGTGCAAGGAAGCGGTCGACGGCGGCCATCCATGCCGCTGAGGGGGGCACTGGCACCCGCGCGGGGACAGGCATTGTCAACGGCGAGGCGGAGACATTGATGTGCACGAGCACCGGCACGGGCACGCACGTCAGTGCACGCGCAGGCGCATGCGCTGGCAGGTGCATGGGCACCGGCACGGGCGTGCGCGTCAGGGCACGCGCAGGCGCATGCGCTGGCAGGTGCACCGGCGCGTGAAAGTCGGCGGGGACCTCGTGGAACCCCGTGAGATCAAGCTCGGCGACAATGTGCGGCTCCCAGCCCATCAATGCCACGGGGATGGGCGCTGGCGCAGTTGGGGCGATGGGAGCCGGAACGGGATCGGGGACAGGCGCGGCGTCTTCCCGCAAGGCCAGTTCAAGCTCGTCCCAAAGCGCCTTATGTTCTTGAGACTCCGGCTAGGTGTCTTCCTCAGGAAACTGGAACACTAAGGGCAGACCATCGTGATGCGGCATGGCATATGTTTAGGTCAGGCTAGTTGGAGGTAGATGACAGGAGAATCGGAGAGGAAGAGAGAGGATTGTAGCGATACCGGGTAGTGCGGGGTTGATTTTAAACTGCGGCACCGGCGACATTAAAAGTGGGAGCAGTTGGGACGACGGTGGGCGGTGGAGCCTGGTCAAAGGGCTCGCCTCCCGGTGAGCCTGCACAGCGGTCTGCTCGCACGCCTCCCTGACAGCGGGCGCAGCGGTCTGCTCGCACGCCTCCCTGACAGCCGGCGCAGCGGTCTGCTCGCACGCCTCCCGTCGACTCACACGCTTGCTCGGACGGCACCTGCCGATGAGAAGTGGGGACTCGTGGCGGCACGTAAACGCCCACGGTTTCAATAGTGAAAGCGTTTGCCTTAACGTGACAGGTCTTTGTTCCAAAATACCATGGCTCTTCATTTGTGCAACTTGTCATAAGCAGCTTGTCTCAAATTGAAGAAAAAATTTACAAAGTAATATTTGTGCCATATCACGTGACCATGCTTAGTTTCAAGAATTTATGCTCACTTTTGGATTTTCTGAAATTTAAGATCCAGGATTCGAAACAATATCATAACCCGCATCATGCAATAAATTTTCAAGCCGTACATCTGTCCTGTTGTATTTCTTAAGAAAGGATTTGGTCAAACATTTTTCTTAGTTAGACTTCAGACAAGTTATATATGCAGAGTCAAAGGATAATCCCTCCGTACTAGTGCATTGCCTGATATATTAACTCAAGTACTAGGCACGAACAAACGGGCTCAATTCTGTGCTCATCCTGGTGTAGTAGTAGTAGTAGTAGTAGTAGTACTAGGCAATGCAGTTGATGGTGACCTTGACGAGCGGCGACCGAGGGAATTGAACCGTGCTCGGCACGGTAGGTAACGTTGTC
Source organism: Triticum urartu (assembly GCF_056163025.1). NCBI lineage: Eukaryota > Viridiplantae > Streptophyta > Magnoliopsida > Poales > Poaceae > Triticum > Triticum urartu. Next base: position 342,066,460 of record NC_141877.1, read on the forward strand.
TAGTTACTAAAGCATCCCTCCGTTGTTCATCGGTAGTCATTATGGACCGGGGACATGAGGGGAATTTCCTAGGGCTGGAATTCTGGCCGCCAGATATTTCGACTTGAAACGCTGAGGCTTGACTGGTTGGGGTTGCCTAATGTGCGTACCACGCACGCCACCGAAGGACACAAGCCCGGTTTTTTAGGATCAACACGAGCCAAGGTCTGGCTGGTACGCCGTTGGGTCCTACCATTTGAGAATATGAAAGGAACCTTTTAAATTGCCGAACGAATCTATGTGTATTACAATACCCTTATTTTCCTTGCAAATACTAATCTCAACAAGGTAATTGATTTATGACGAGTTGTTGAATTAGAGTGAGTTTGTGATATAGTGATCTCAACGTGGATTTCACATTTCATGGTATCCCGAGTAAGTTTTCCAATGCAAATTCAAATTTAAAAGATGAACAATATGGAGGTGAGAAAACTTTGTATGTAACAAGCATATGACCACACACATACACAGAGACACACACACGAACACAACAACAACCCAATAAGTATAGTGCATCTATTTTTCCAAACCATGCATGTATGACACGAATTCAAAAATACTCCTTCTATTCCTAAATATTAGTCTTTTAGAGAGTTCAATAAGTGACTACATACGGAGCAAAACGAGTGAATCTAGACTCTAAAATATGTCTATATACATCCGTATGTGCCAGTCCATTTGAAGCCTCTAAAAAGACTAATATTTAGGAACAAAGGGAGTAAAATGTAAGAAATCCATGGTCCTCAGTTCAATATTTAAAATGAACATGAAACTAAAACATGAATATTAAGTCTAGTACTACAGTACATGCACATGTTGTGTTTAGGCGGAGCTATGATTGTCAGGGGTCAACCCCTCGACCTTAGATAAAATTGTGGAGCTCTGTTTAGGGTTGTTTAGATTATATTTGTCCCCACCCTCCCAACCACCGATTGGCTGTGCACCCCACCCCTCCTCCCCGGGAGAATATCATGTGCTCCCATACCTTAGATGCTATATGCCGATACAAGTTGCTTGGAGCTTGTAGATCTGAGATATAGCAGCTCACATGATGTGTCTTAATATTTTTGCAGGAAACCTTGATGAGTTTGAGAATTGCACACAATTTGTACAAAAACTACTTAGATTCCCTTTGATCCCATATCCGACGACCTCGAAGCTCGTATCATCGTAGCATCTAAGATGAAGGAGGACATCATATTCTCCTGTATGTAAGAATATCATGTGCTACCACACCTTAGATGCTTTGGTGATACAAGCTCTTCGGAGGCGTTGGATTTGTGACCCAACACCTCCTCGGTGGTTCGAATGGTTTTTTGTAGAAAAGCCCCAAAAGAGTTCGGCCACTGCTTGCAAGCACAAAGACTGCTCAGATGCCATTGGATCTCAGATCAAATGACCTCCAAGCTCGTACACCATAGCATACAAGCTGCGATAGCACCTTATCTTTTCTCGCACGGGAGAGTATGAGGTGCTCCCGCACCGTAGATTCTATGGTGATACGAGTTCACTGAGATCTAACGGCCCACAGTAGGAGATTTGAATGTTTTTGCAATATACGGCTGATAGAGTTTGGGAAATGCGCAGAAAGTACAAGTACTACGCATGTGCCATCTGATCACTAATCATGCGACCTAGATGCTCATATCACTGTAGAGGGTAATTAAGCTACGGGGAGCACCTAATATGAGCAATGGGGAGCCGTCGGATCGAAGATGCAGTGGCACACACAAGGCCTGAATATTTTATTTGCAAAAAAACCTTTGGAGAGTTTCGAAATTGCGCATAATTACAAAGACTACTCCCAAGCCATTGGATCGCACTTCCGACAGTGTAAAAACTAGTATAACCATAGTATCTAAGCTGTGGGGTGGATGTGATATTCTATGTCGCTGTCATTTTTGTTCGTAAACTTGCAAAATATGTCTAACTCGTGCCATTACTTGTCTAACCGCGCAAAGTGTTTGTTCAACAAAACCATCCTACACTGAAATATCAGAACAACACACGGGGGTCCCACTTGTCATTAATCAAATTTGGACCTAAAACTAACAAATCTGAAAGACGAGATTTGAACTGGCAACCTAGACTACAAAAGCATAAGTCGATAGCCTGAAAAAACGGATGGTTGTTGGCTTTGTCCCATAACTTGATTTTATACAGTACTTGCGTTGAGTAGAGTAGAGGGAGTTCCTCGTCAACACGTGCATGACCGTTGTCTCACTTACTGGGGGGTCCCAGGTCTGCGATCTCAATCTCTCTTCTCTCCATCATCTAACCTTTGCACGGGCACACACGAAGAGCGGCGCTAGCTTGCCGTGGTGTTACTACAACTAAAAAAAGCTTGGAAAATAGAAGAATCGCCTAGAACAAGAGACGTTGTGGCTGGTCGAGACGGAGCTTACCACATCTATCCTCCGTGCCACGTTTGCATGATGAAGCTGTGTGGCTAGTGGGGTGTTTTCGACCGACTGGCTGGGTCCCGAGGTCGAACCATAGGTACTACGTTGGATACAGTATATTTTTACACGCACATTTTTCCTCCGTGTCGAGACGTGGCACACCCTACCACGCGGTTTACGGGGTCCTCCCGGGTGGTGCACGCATATATTCTTCCTGACGTGGGATGCCCTACCACGCGTTTTCTGGGTCCTCCTCGGTCGTAGCGCCGAAGCAAGTAAATGAGTCGTCAAATCACGAAAGACCACCTTTCCCACCGAGTACATCAATGAAGCATGGTGGATAGCTAGTTGGGCTAGTTCGACCGATTAGCTAGGTCGCTGCCACATTTGTTTTTTCACCCCTTTTTTATCTACTTGCCGACAGGTAAATTTAAATATCCACCGCGGCGTTGCTCTGGTGTTTGGGTGCGGCAGGATTTTTAATTTTTTGATTGACGGGAGCAGGCACGGTAGGATTTTTAATTTTTTGATTGACGGGAGCAGGCGCGGCAGCAATTAGTCACGATGACTCCGCCTGTAAAAACCCACTGCTCCCTGATGTGAGAAGTCGACGACTGGTGTTTTACCATGGTGAAAACCAAAAGATTCCCCGCTCCCTCCGCCTTCCCGTGGATTGCATTGCCTTTCAGCCGTTTCACCCCCTTTGCTTCCTCTCCCCATTGCTTCTACCTGGTGCCATGGTGGCGCAGCAGATCACGGAGTCCGAGGTGAGGCGCCTGACACTGGCTCCCGTCGACCGGGAGCGGGCTCTGCGGGCGGTTGCACCCTGCATCACCAATGTCGTGCGCCTCGAGAAGCAGAGGGACTTCGGTGGTGTTTAGGCGCCCTCTGCATGAGCATGTCCATGTCTCGGCACAACATGACCGTTGGATCAAACTCAGACGGTGCAGATCAGTCACTGTAGCACAAAGCGTGTGGGTGTGTTTGGTTGCATTCTCATCTCAATATAGTTGTTTCCTCTTCGTGTATTTTTGTCAACCTACTAGTGTGGACTCATGCACCCTTCATGCACTCTGCCAAACACATAAAAGTGGGTCGAGAAGGGAACTTTTGCTCCCATCCCGTGCACCCTTCATACACCCTGCGTAACACTATTCGTGCTTCATATGGTTCATGTTTCATGGAGTACTGTAGCACCGTACTCTCCGTGCGCTGTGGACCTAGTCTGTTAACATTGATCTCACTGTTCATTCTTGACCGGACAGTTGAAAAAGCGGTACTATGTTACATATAGGAGTAGTTGACATGCGCACAACATCATTTGTTATCGTCATATCTTTATACACTAGCAACAAGATTGTGTAGTACTGACATATGAACCACTGCACATGCCTAGTAGTAGGAGCAGTGTGTATGTTCAAGTGGCTGCCATGTTTCGCACTCCTCCGTCGTAAGAGTGGACACTGTCGGATTTCGTCATGGCTTGTGTCACGGGCTCCTCGCGAGGTGCCCCTGCCTTGATCTCTCCGCCTCCTCGCGAGCCTGCTTGATGAGGCTGCCACTAAGGAAGCTTCCTGTCGTCCACCCCGCGAGGCTTGGCCCCTCGCGAGGGTCTTGAGCTTGAGCTGATGAAGATGGGCCGCGCTGGGCCCCCACTTGAGCCACGCCGCAGGCCGCAGGCAGGCAAGTCTGGGGACCCCCGTTCCTAGAACGCCGACTGTAGCCCCCAGGCCCAAGGCGCGCCCGGGCTTGGCCTAGCAGGGAAGCGAAGGGGCAAGTGCGAAGCGCCGCGGGCCCTAATAGCCTGCGGCGTTGGGCGCCGCGTGGCGACTGATTGGACGTGGGCGTATGCGCTTCCCCATGACACCTCGGCAACTGTCCATCTGACAAAAGAGGTGCCTAGGCCAGACTTACTTGCTTTGTTCTCGTTCGCCTCGCCCCAGATCCCCTTTCTCGCTCTCCTCCTTCTTGCTCCCGAAATCCTCCTGATCTATCTCAATCCTTCTCATCCGGCACGCCATGGCGCCTCGCAAGTCCCCGACCGAGGCCTGGTACTCGCCGGCTCTGGATTCCCTGAACCTGCCGGAGAAGAACCTCACCCTCACGCGCCTGATGACGGCGGCGCAGGGCAGCAAGGGGGCGACTGTGCTCAAGGCCGGCTCCGACCAGCCTAAATTTAAGGGGAGCACCTTCTATCCGCTCTTTGTGAGCGCCATCGTCGCCGGTCTGGTGCCTCCTTTCTCTGAGTTCTTCTTTGTTGTTCTCCGCCAGTACAACTTGCAGGCTCTGCATCTCCACCCCAACTCTGTTCTTCTCCTGGCGATTTTTGCTTACTACTGTGAGGCTCACGTCGGGTAAAGCCCTCGGTGGCCCTGCTGCGTCACTATTTTTCCCTCCGGGTTTCTAGTGGCCATGTCTCCGCATGTGCGAGGTTCATCGCATACTCCAATTCCAATGCCATCTCGAAGCCTGGGAAGAGAATCGAAGGCTTCTGGAGCAAGTGGGTCATGGTGGACGTCGGGCACCTCCACCTCCGTCTGGTGTTGCCTACGGGGCAGCCCAAGGCTGTCGACGCGTGGTCCCGCGCGGAGCTCGTCGACCCCCGTGCGAGGGTGGTGTTGAAGAGGATGAACGCGGACCTGAGGCCGAGCAACTTGGGGCGGCGAAGCTGACCGGGGCCACGCTCTTGAGGGAGTTCTTGGAGCACCGGGTGGCTCCACTCCAGGAGCACTCGCTCCTGTTGTGGAGGCTTGGGGAAGCGGACGCCCCCTTGCGCCTAAGCTCTGAGGCCCTGACCAGCAAGAATCTGGTCGCGGCCCTCCATTCCTTGGTTGGCGGAGACGTGGCGAAGCCGGTGGGAGCCCCCGTCCCCCTGTTCCTTCATGATGACTGGGAGCAGGTGGTGAACGCCATGCCCACCTTCAATGGTGAGGGGCTGGTGCCCGCGGCAGCTCCCGAGGGTCTTGCGGCGCTGGCGATGGTGAACGTGTCCTCCGACAGCTCCAGCGGGAGCGAGGGGGAAGAAGAGGCGGAGGAGGAAGAGTCTGACTCTGAGGCGACTGGCGAGGAGTCGAGGGAGTCTTTCCCTCGGCGCAGGTCCCATGCCCTCCGCTCCATGCCGGACGACGACGAGGCCGGCGCCAGGCGAGGAGGGGAGGACTCCCCCTTGGTCGCAAGGAAGGGCAGGTCGGGGCTAGTTGCCCCAGGGTCTACTCTGGTCCCTGGGCGGTCTGAGGCCAGCTCCAGCCCTCCTGACGTGCCCTCTGCTTCCGGGCCTCCTGAGGCTGACCCCAGCTGCAGGCTCTCGGGCTTCAAGTTTGGCCGGAGGTTGCTTGGGTCCACGAGCAACGACCAGTAAGTGCTCGACTCGTGCTTTGCTTGGTTTCTGCCGCCGAGGCTTGACGTCCATATTCTTTGTCAGGCTGGCGCCTCCGGCGAAGAGGTTGAGAGGGGCTTCTGCGGCCCTACTTGGGTCGATCCCATCTTCCAGGGCGGCGCCTTCGTCTGTGGGGGAGGAAGACGGCGAGGCTCGCTCCTCCCCTGCCCGGTGAGGAGTCAGCCCCCGTGTCCCCGCTGACCCTGGAGTCGACTGCGCTCGATGCTGCAGCCGGGGAGCCAAGGCCCAGGGGGTTGCTTCCTGCCAAGCCGTGATCACGCTGTTGTCCTCTTCGCTTGCTCCGCCAGTTCCCGCTTCTCCTATTTCTTCTGCCACTGTCCTGGACCAGGTCGCAAGCGAACTGAGCCAGCTGCGGGAGGATCTTCTAAGCGCGGACCCTTGCCTAGCGGCTGGGCACCTGGAGCTAGCTTCTGGCTGGGCCCGTTCCGCTGCCTCCGTCCGAGCAGCGCTGAGCCAGGCCGTGGTGGCCTCAATGGGGAGAAGCAGGCCGCCAACCAAGCCAAGGCCGCTCGCGACGCTGCCCTGGGCGACGCTGCGGCTGCCAAGGCTCACTGCGAGGCACTGGAGACCGAGCTGCAAGGCCTGCGCGACAAGTTCGCCAAGGAGGTCCATGGCTGCCAGGAGAAAGAGAAGGAGATGAAGGCTCGGGAGGCTGCCGTCAAGGACCGGGACGTCAAGCTTGATGACCGCCACGGCCGATTGGAGATGCTGGAGCGGTCACTACAGGCGGAGAGGACCGAGCTAGACGCCAAGGCGAAGGTCCTAGTGGAGTATCGGGTGGTCTTCGCGAAGATGGAGAAGAAGGCTCGTGCCGCGCTGAAGACGCTTTACGAGAGTGGCTTGGAGGAGCCGTTGGCCGGTGCAGAGGACGGCCCCGCCAAGCTGCTTCCCTTCCTAGTCCGTGTGCTTGAAGATGTCGTAGACGGCCTTGGCCCCATGGCCGAGGCCGAGGCGCGTGCTCTGTCTTCTGCGGCGCTGACGCATGTCCTCAGCCACATCTACCTGCGCGACCCGACGTCGACTTCGACAGCCTGCTGGAACCCGTGAGCGGCGACCTTGCCGCCGCAGTCGCTGAGGCCATGAAAGGCCGAGCCGAGGCTTTGCTGGGGAGGTTCCGCGCCTTCAGCATCTTGCCCGGGCGCGGTGCCACCAGCTCCGCGGCCCCGGGAGGCGGAGTCGTCCAGCGTGACTCCACCACAGGCGGCGGCGCCACTGGAGAGTGATCCCTTCACGGCTTATGTCCTGTTTTATTCCTGCAACATGCACCATGCCTCGTGGAGGCGTTTAAACTTGTGTTTGGCGTCGTGAAACAATCTATGGCTTGTAATATTTGCTTTGAATTTCCTGGAATTTGGATTTTTCTCTCCTACTTGCCCGCGGTCTACATCGGCAGGGCCCGGCCCCACCCATACCTCACCCAGCGTTAGCCCCGACCGGAAACCAGGACGGGACTAAGGAGCGAGGGGCTATGTGGTAAGTTAGGCTCCTGAGTCGTGATGCTCAGGAGTCCCCCTTGGCGCGTAAGCAACAAGTAGGAAAGGGGGGAACGAGGAGTGGATTGGTCGTTCTACGTCGGCAGGGCCCGGCCCCGCACATACCTCACCCAGCGTTAGCCCCGATCGGAAACTAGGACGGGACTAAGGAGTGAGGGGCTACGGGGCAAGTTAGGCTCCTGAGTCGCGATGCGCAGGAGTCCCCCTTGACGGTCAAACGGGTTTCCATACCTTGGCTCCGCTCAGGGAGGGGTGCGTGACGACCAGGTCCAAGGGACCTGGCTGGGTGGCGTGCGCTCGGGAAAGGCCCGGGCGTAGCCCCCGTGTCCAGCCCCCTCGCGCGGCGCTCCCGAGGGGAGGCGTTGCGATGGTGCCGGACACTGAGCTCTGGGCTCCCTGAGGTTGGTATGGCCGTAGGCCGCCCTTAGTTGTTTATCACCAGCACGGAGCATAGTGCTTCCGTATGTGTACGGGCATAGCCGCTCCTCGGCAGTGTCGTCATCCAGCGCGGAGCATGGTGCTTCCACTGGTACGTGGGAGGGGGCTCCCCTCCGGGAGGAGCCCCCGGGGCGTGTACAGCCCCGCCCTGACACGTGGCCGGCATGGTAGGGCTAGGAGAGGTGTATCTGGGCACTCGTGAGCCAGCGTGGGACTCACGAGGCCCTACCTCGAGGCGGGTTGCGCCTGGCTCTGGGCCTTTATCAATGGTGTGTTCCTGCATGGTGGTTAGAATGCAAATGCTCTACGTCCTCAGGTCACGGCCCTCGAGTGACCTCAGCCGCCGCTAGTATAACAGGTCGCGATGCCGTGGGTCAAGGCCAGAGGTGAAGGCTGGAGAGCCAGTAGGAGCCCATGAGTCGCAATGCTCAGGTACCCCCCTTTTAACGTGCAAGCGCTTTGCACGAAAGCAGAGAAGTCCGCGATAAGCAGCAGGTGACAATTAAGTGCGAAAGAGAAAATTCATTTTAAGTAGATGCAGGAAAAGCAAATGCCGCTGGGCCAGGCCCGAGCAGCTCGGGGATGATGCGGCCCAAGGGGCGCCCCCAACAAGGTAAGTAAAGAGCATAAGCAAAACGGATACACGCCGTAGGGACGGACCCACGCGACCTGGGAATGATGCGGCCCTGTGGGCGCTCCCAGCTAAAAAGGAACTTAGAAAGATGTCACCTTGTGCCGTTGAAGGTGGAGTGATGTTGAAGAAGCGGGCAACGCGCGATGAAGACATCGACCCTCACGAGCCCCCAGGCCCAGGAGCCTCGGGAGGCTCCGGGGGCACAGGTGGGTTTCCGAGGGCCATCTCCATCTCTGCGAGGATCGCACAATGCCTGACCTCCTGAGCCTCTAGAATGCTCCTCAGTAGGCGCTGATGAGCGGCGACCGCGTTCGGCAGGCCGAAAGGCATGCGAACGTAGCTGTGAGGTGGACTCTCGCAACGCCCCATGCGCGAAGGCCAGAGGCGCTCCTGAGACGTGGCTCGGTTGAGCCCTGGCACGTCGATGCAGGCGCGCAGCCCACTATCCTCGCCTGGATGTGGGGCTACGGTGGGCAAGCGGTGGCTGCCGCGTATGACTCTCGACTCCTGTAGCTCCTGGGTGTTTCTTGCGATGAACTCCTATGGGTTTGGTCTTCCTTGCCTTGTAACTTCCTAAGGGAAACGTGCCTAGAAGCACCCCTCCAAGTGGTGCCCGAGCGCCTCCCTCGCGACGTTGGCAAAGTCGGTGGCTCTCCAAGAAAGAGCCCCCGAGCCCTGCCTAAGGAGGGCACCGGGCGCGCCTTCCTATGCGAGAGAGGGTGGCGCTCCCTGATTGGGCATAGATCCTAACGCAACACCTCAGGAGGCACCTGCCTCCTTATGGCTTGGGCCTGGCGAAACCTTCTTCTTCTTGAGGGTCGCCTCGGGAAGTCTTCCGTTTCTGTGGTCCGGGTCTTCGATTGCTGCGGCTTGGAACGCGCGCTCAAGTGAACACACTGCGTCCCTTTCTTCACAGGGTACGGTGATGACTCCACCACTTCCTGGCATCTTGAGGACATTGTATCCATGGTGAGTCAGTGCCATGAACTTGGCCAGGGCTGGGTACCCGAGGATGGCATTGTATGGCAGACGGATGTGGGCGACGTCGAAGTCGATGAGCTCGGTGCGGTAGTTATTGCGCTGACCGAAGGTGACTGGAAGGCGAACATGCCCTATTGGAACAGTGGAACCATCAGTGACTCCTGAGAAGGGCTTAGTTGGCTGAAGCTGATCGTAGGGCACTTGGAGATTGTCGAACATCTCGATGGACAGGACGTTGAGTCCTGCTCCGCCGTCAATGAGGGTCCTAGTGACCTGCACGTTTTTGATGACTGGGGAGCAAAGCATCGGGAGGACTCCGGCCGCTGCGGCGCACTTGAGCTGGTCCGCTGAGTTGAACATGATAGGGCACGCGGATCACCTAAGAGGGCGCGTGGCCTCAAGCTTGGGGAGTACTGCATTTACCTCGCGAGCAAACTGCTTGAAGATGCGCTGTGAGGCTGGGGCCTCCGCACCACCCAATATGCAAGTGATCGTGTGCGGCTCCTGGAAGCCCCCAGCACCCTCGTCTTGATGTTGGTCTTCGTTCCTCCTTGGCGGTGGTGGCAGTGGAGGAAGGCCTGCGTTGCCGTGCGGGTGATCCTCACGAGGCTGATCTCTCCAGCCTCCCTCGCACGGCTGGTCCTGCCAGCGATCCTCGCGAGGTCGGTCACAGCACCCTTGGCGAGGGCCACGGTCTTCCCATCGTCCGCCACCTCTTCCTCCTCCTCGGCCATAGCCCCTGTCGTTGCGCTCGGGGCGTCGGTCGACACGTCCATCTCTCACGACCCTGAGCTCTTGACAATCGTTGGTGTTGTGGGTGTGGAGGTCGTGGTACACGCAGTACCGGCTGCCCTTGGATGACTCAGGCTGATCCCTGCCTTGCTTGGTGTCTGGCTCCGCTACAAGCACGGCAGCCCCCTTGCGCTTCACGTCCTTGGCCATGGGCTTCTTCTCTTCTGGGTCGGCAGCCGGGAGTTCAAGGAGGGAAAGGCGCCCTTCCTCAGCCCTGGCGCACTTGGTCGCCAAGTTGAACTGCTCCAGGGATGTGCATAGGTCTTCATGGATTGCTAGCTCCTCCTTCATCTTGATGTCGCGTACGCCATCGGAGAAGGCCGAGATGATGGCTTCTTCAGTCACCTTGGGGATCTTGGGGCGAGCGTTGTTGAAGCGCTGGATGTATTTCTGCAGGGTTTCCCCTTGCTGCTGCTTGATGCGGCGCAGATCGTTCACGGCCGGGGGCCGGTCATGAGTGCCCTGGAAGTTGGCGATGAAGCGAGTGCGCATCTCGTCCCAGGAGGAGATTGTGCCAGGAGCTAGGTTCAGGAGCTAGGTGTGGGCCCCGTCCTTGAGCGCCATGGGAAACCAGTTCGCCATGACCCTTTCGTCTCCGTTGGAGGCTTCGATGCATAGCTCGTAGAGCTGTAGGAACTCCGTGGGGTCCGCCGTGCCATCGTAGCGAGGGGGCAGGTCAGGCTTGAACTTGCGTAGCCATGCGACGCCGCATAGCTCGGGGGCGAGGGCGCGGCAGCCTACTGTGGCCACCGGTGCCTTTTGCTGGTGCTGGGCTTGCTCCTTGGGATTACCGCGCGTCGCTGCTTGGAGCTGAGCAGGGTCTTGGCGTGGAGGCGCAGGGACGCGATCTTGGCGCGCCGGCGCTGGGAGCGCGCGAGCACCTTCTTGGGGACGAGGGATCTCTTGGCAGTTCCTTTCTTGCTGCGCAGGCACCGGACGCGGAGGGTCTCGCCCTGGGGCTGCGCGCCTTGGAGCCAGGGCGCCTCCTTGGGGAGGAGGTGGTGGAGGAACCTCCTGATCCTTGCCTCCTGCATGGAATGGTGGGCGAGGCAGCGAGAGGGACAGCAAGGGGGAGCCCCCTGCAGCGCTGACGAGCTCGGTGATGCGGGCGAGCCAGTCCTCGTAGAGGTCATCAACAGGGCGGTAGTGCAAGAGCTCTCTTGCCAGGAGAAGCGCGGCGTGCGCGTCCGTGGGGGCGCGACGAGCGTGGGACGATGAAGCGGCTGGAGTCAGCGGCGGTGTGGCGGTGCGGCCGTCCCGCCGCACCGAAGGATGCTGGGACAAGGCCTGCTGCTTGTTCCCCGCCAGGCCGGTGGCGGCGTTGGCGGCAAGCGATGGGGAACGACGAGGGCGTCTGCCGACGGGCGCTATCTGGGCGACGCGGGTGGCGAGAGCAGCCCGGCGCTCAGCGCGAGCTCGACGAGCGTCAGCCATGGACACGATGGAAGAGCGCACACGAACAGCGGAAGAAAGATTCTGGCGCACCCCTACCTAGTGCGCCAAATGTCGGATTTCGGGATCCGGCAGACCCTTGAGGTTCGAACACTAGGGTGCGCGAGGAGATCTCTCCCCTACCGATCTACATCCAATCTCCTCACGTGATCTAAGCTGGAAACAACGAACAACACAAGGGACACGAGGTTTATACTGGTTCTGGCCACCGTTGTGGTGTAATACCCTACTCTAGTGTGTGGCATGGTGGATTGCCTCAGGGGCTGATGATGAACAGTACAAGGGAAGAACAGCCTCGCGAGAGGTGTTCTTGAGCTGGTGCGATGAATTGCTTGGGTAAGTTCAGTTGCCTCTCTCCCTCTCTCTGCTGGGGCTCTATCAGATCTCTAGATGTCTCTCGATCTCTCTATCCATCCATCCTTTTTTCCCCACTCTGTGGTGGCTAGCTCTCTTTATAGAGGCCCTGGGCCTCTCCCCAAATAATGAGCGGGAAGGGCGCCAACAATTGTCCATTTTGAAGGGGAACATCTAGTACAAGTTATCCTGACCAAAGGTGGTCTTCGGCTGCCAAAAGCACTGGTGATGACACCGTCTTGGGCTCCACGGTGACCTCCGTCCTGCCGCTCTACTGGTCTTGGTCTCGTTGCACCGGAATGGTAACCTTTGCCCCATGCCTTGGTCTGTGCTTGCCCCCTTTGCACCAAAGGGGAAACAAGGACACTGCGCAGGCCGGCGCCCACCTGGTCTCGATCGTCATGGCTTGCGTCACGGGCTCCTCGCAAGGTTCCCCTGCCTGGATCTCTCTGCCTCCTCGCGAGCCTGCCTGATGAGGCTGCCTCTGAGGAAGCTTCCTGTCGTCCGCCCCGTGAGGCTTGGCCCCTCGCAAGGGTCTTGAGCTTGAGCTGATGAAGATGGGCCGCGCTGGGCCCCCACTTGAGCCACGTCGTAGGCCGCAGGCAGGCAAGTCTGGGGACCCCCGTTCCCAGAACGCCGACAGAAACGCTTGTTGTAATCATTTTTTTCTTTAGAAAAACAGTGGACACGCTCTACCGTGCGGATCCTCCTCTAGCCATGCACTAAATTACTCACTTTCGCCGACGTGTGGGACAGCCAGCACCTGGGTCCACCAGCCATGCACTAAATTACTCCGTAGTTGAGTGACGGTAGACTGCCCCGATCGAACCGCTACAGTAATGCCCAACGAGCCGTCAAATCACAAAAACCCCTCCTTTCTAGCAGTAAGTTGGACGAACGAAGCAACCATCATTTCACTCTTCTCTCTCAGCTTCCTCTCTTAAAGAAAACCCCCACTTGCTTCGCTTCTCCCTCATCTCGTTCCTCCTTTCACTCTTCTCTCTCAGCTTCATCTCTTGGATGGACGCCGGAGCACCGGCCGACGTGATGCCTATGGCTCTGGCCAAAACCGTCGAGGCTCATGGTACGAAGAAGCGCAAGCACCCCGCTGAGACTACCACGTACAAGCTCAAAGACATTGCCCTGTCCAAGCCCCCCTCCCTGGGATCCCTCATTAAGCAAGTCCAGGTAATGTCTCTTGTTGACGATCTTTTTCTCAATCTTGATCGTGTTTTTTCATCTAACACGCAGTACTAGTACTGGTAGTACAACTTTCTGGATGATCTTGCATGTGATTTTAGTGTGCCAAATGACGGTTCTAAATTCCTCTTTTGACCAAAACATGCGAGAGGTTGACACTGATTTCTTATAGATTACTTTCAACTACTCCCTCTGTCCCAAATTTCTTGTCTTAGATTTGTCTAGATACGTATGTATCTAATACTAAAATGTGACTTGATACATCCGTATCTAGACAAATCTAAGACAAGAATTTTGGGACGGAGGGAGTACTTTATGAACATCAATGCTACCTTTTAAGAGGGTATATTTGCCTCAGTAACTTGTGTTATGGATATTGCATGTAATCCCTCTGCTCTCATGCCTTTGAAGACATGTTCTAGTGTCTTTGTTCACTCATTTCTGTGCGTATATATAGTCATATATGGAGTATAATATCAAAAATCGTCTTATATTTCTGAACGGAGGTAGTAATAAAATATGGTTTCTGTTTGAATTAGAACTAGGTCCGCGATGGAGGTGAAGTTCTCAAAGTCCTGCCGTGTGAACTGGAAGACCTGATGATGAGTTCTACTGCTGAACTATCCAGGTGTTGTGTCCTTGTCGCCACGTGTCCTGAACTAGTGTTTTCATGTAGCATTGTTGTCAAGCGTGTTCTCGAGGCTGTACTTGACCACAACAATTTCCTGGCTGTGCCTTCAGTTACGAAGGGTGTGGTTCTTGTAAAGCTTCCCAACAAATCTGATGCGGCATGTCTTCGTCATCATGTTTATGAGTGGAAAGACCACTATGTTTGGTTCTCCAAGGTTGACAAGATGGTGATGGTGCATGTAGACATCTCACACGAAGTCCATGGCCTAGTCAGTTATGCGGGGTTCATCCCGTAGGTCGGTGGCAAGAAATAGTCTGCAGAGTTTAGTTAGTGAAACTTTGCTTGTCTGTAGTAAGTACTATTGTTCAGTACTTGATTTGTGTTTGTGAACCCTGTATTGTTTATTAGTACTGCCGCTTTTGGTGTGTGGTCATTCCAGAGAAAGTTCTATGTTAATGTCTGTCCACTCAATTCAGTCTGTATATTTTGAAGTATCCAGATCATATTTTTTGTGAGGACGGTTTATCAATTATGGTTACACTCCAATATCTGTATGCATTGCAGGGTTTATTGCACCCACTAGGATTTCCAGTCCCATGGATGTTTGGTCCATACGATTTGTCATGACCTTTGGACTGTCGTGCTTGTGGGAGTAGGCGGGGCCCCTGCATGCCAACGTAGTTGGATGATCAATCTTCTGTTTAGTACTTCAACATAGTGATTTCTTGGTAAGGATTCACTCATGTCACATCAAGTAAATCTTATTGATTTACTATCTAAATCTTATTGATTTAATGTCATGTTTTCTTTCTTTTCCTGCAATTTTACGATGCATGTTTTGCCATGTGACATTCATCACAGAATAAACCGTTTGGTTTGCTCTACGATGGCTATTTTTGCAGGTTTCACTTCTTATGTCGTGTCAGTAACGAAGGCAATGTCCATCACTTATATTACTAGAAAAAATTGGATCAGTCTGTTGTCTGAGTACAAGCTGAATCCCTATGATGAATTGCAGTTTGGTTTAACAAAAATGCCACAATTAGTCCTTCTCGCGTTTAAAAGAAATGAAGAAAAAAACTGGATCACGATCACGGATCCTGGTCAAGTTAGAAAGCTGATCATAGCAGACCACACACGATCGTTGCTGTCTCGCACAGATCAAGCACCGACAGTTGCTCTAGCACTGACAGCGGCAGCAGCTCAGTCTGATCCAGCTGAGGATTGGGCACCGACCGTGTCAGCGGATCAGTCTGATCTACCGGAGGATCGGGCATCGACATCGACACCTGCTGTGACACAGGCACCAGCTCTACAAGGAGCACCATCTCTGGCAGCAGCAGCGGCTTCGGCACCTGCACCGACACTTGCACTTGCATCTGCTCCGGCCCGTGCAGTTGCACCGGCAACAGTCTGGGCTGCAGTTCGCACTTCATATACCAAAGTCCTTACAAAAACCGACATGTCCACCTTCTTGGTAAGCATTGTCCACCCAAGTGCTTTGTTCTTTTTTCTTTCCATGTTGTTTCACATGATTCACTGTGTTGATCTAACTGTTTGGGTATGTCTTCTTGTTTGCAAACAGAGAATTCCTAGAGCAACGAGGGAGTCGTTCAACAATCCGGGCGACCGCGGCCAAGTTTCTCTTACCATGCGCAACCTTGGTGTGAATGAATGTGCTCAATATACCGTAAGTACAAAGGATGGTCGCATGATGATTGATGCTAAAGGATGGTCAACATTCAAATCTAAATCATATCTTGCGGTAGGGGATGATGTCAAAATCGAACTTTCTCGGCAAGGAGAGCTGGTCCAAATCAACTTTGAAATTCTTCAGTAGCGGCACACAACTGCCGAACTGATCTATCCTCCGAGAGATTTTGATGTAATAATCTGGCATGGTGAAACAAGTGTCCTGTGTGTATAAGTAGTATGACAATATTATTTATCACATGGTATATCATTGATAGAATTGCAACTCTGATTGCTGCTTAGGAACTGTCATTCGATTTCATTCCAACAGCTGCCGTGCTTTATTCAATTTTGTGTATTCTCCTTGTGACAGCATCTAAAACTAGCGCCGTACCGATCGCTTGCAATATGAAAAGCGCTGAGGTAGAACACATGGGCCCCCTGACATGCAGGGATGGCCTGCGGCCCAAAGTCCAGAACCGTGAGCCTATCTGAGTATATTTCTCGGCAAGGTGAGCCTGTGATATAAAAGATTTGTATATTTCTTTACAAAGGGAGTATCTCTCTGTCAAAATATATATTTATGTGTAACTAGTTACTCCTGTCTTTCTACTTCCTTTAGCTGATATGTGGGGCAACCGGCAATGGGGTCCACGTGCCATATGCACAAATTAGAGTCCACAACTTCACGGTAGACACACCCTGGTCGTAGCGCCGCAGTAATGCCCAATGAGCCATCAAATCACAACCCCCCTTTCCAGCTTTAGCAGTAAGCTGGACGGATGAAGCAGCAATATTTCACTGGGCCTGAATCCCTTTCTCCCTCGTCTGCTTGTTCAGAGAAAAACCCCTCTCGGCGATGCATAGGGTTTTCTCATGGAGAACCAGGTATGAATTCTTCATCCATCCCCGATAAATCCAAGTCCCTTGGTCGCAGGTAATTCTAGGATGGCCGCCGCCGCCGTTGATGCATTTTTGTTCCTACTGAATCTAGTGTGTTTCATTTGCAGTGCCCAAAGTGCGAGTACCCTACAGGTTTCTGCGCCCTCGGCGAGATGCCACACTGTTGCTTCTCATCCTAACACAACATTTTGAAACACGCACAGTATGTTCCTAGAATCCTCTTTTCTATCCGGGAGGGTGGGGTTATTTTGAACATGCTGTGTTCTAATATTATTTTTCTTGCAGTGTATTATTTTCTCTGCCAGAACACATGTACTCAAGATGCTCGGCCTTGCCACAACTGAATACACTAGTTTAATGGTCACAGTGAACACAAGCCATGGATATAAGTTCCGAGTTGGGTTCATGAACCAAGAAGATCACTGCTTTTTATGGACGAACTTGGATAAACTTTCTCAAGTGTTACGGACTGAAAGTTGGCGCACGAATTTTGATGGAAATAGCAGAACCTGGTCTCATCTTCACTGCGATCTTCCACCCCGACGTCGTTCCAATTGTTCATCCATGTTAGTTTTGTATCTAGTTCTTACTTGTTGCCTCGATTACTTCTTAATCCACCTATTCTGTCTAACTAATCACGATTTAACTTTAGAAGTAGCAACGAATCTCTCACGAAGATGCTACTTCTAACTAATATTTTCTTATAATTGGTGGCACGTGTAGGTTTTTTCAGAGTTAAGCAGTCTGCTTGTTTGTTACTCTGTAATAACTCGGCCGTTACTAATGGCACTGAAGTTGACTGGATCGACATCCACAAGTTCCTACACTTTATTGATCGTCTTGAGGTCCTTGTGGGGCATTTCAATGGTGGAAGGCCACGTGGGATATGTGTGCCACTCCTGCACTCGTTGAATAGGTCCAACTGTGTCGAGAAACTTATGGTACAAGCTGTTTTCTGTTATATATGTTGTTCATAAACTATTGCTTATACATAGGTTTACAGCTGTGATCTTCTTGAAACAGGAACTGCCGAGTTCTATTGTTCCTATACAGATGCCTGACCATGGTCGGGTCAGACTTGCGCTTGGTCACAACATGATGTTTATGTCGACCTACTCAATTCCCCTTGGAGGTGAAAAGATACTTATTCATGGGTGGTCTCAAATAATGAAGGCCCGTCGATCTTGGAGAATAGGACAGAAGATTATGTTCATGCTTTTCCATGGCTCTAAAGCGAATATCCTGTTTATTGACCGTGTTGCGACATGAAGCCGCTTTTAGAAGGTTGTGGATGCGCGGGGTGGCGCCTGGGCCTTGTCCTGGGGCTTGGCGGCCTCATCCTTGGTTAACTGTAGGCAAAGTAGCACTGTTCGAGGCGTGCTTTGTACGGTTGAACCTGTATAAGTACTCATACTGCTTTCAGCTTTGGTTGTTAAGTGCCCCTGCTGGTTTCAGTTAAGGTTGTTAAGTACTCCTGCTGCTTTTACAGTCTGTCGTGTTTCTTCAGTACTGTCTTCCTCCAGCCGCCAAAACCAAACCAGCGCCGGCAGGGCCGCCTGCTTCCGCCTCCCACGGCTGGCTACGCCTCAGCGCATGCATCGCCACCCCACCGTCTCCTAAATCGTCAACGCCGACGTCCTCCACGCGCTTTGGTGCGCTCGCCACGGCGCCGGCCTCTCGCGTTGTCAACATGGTCAACAAACAACAAGAATCGGCAGAAGAACGTGGAGAGGATGACAGTAGGGGCCCACCACGTCAGCGTATGGAAAAATAAAATGCTTCCTCCTAGTGTTTTCCTGACATCTGGGCCCCACGACATTGTGAGCGTATATAGTCAATAGACAAGAGAATAGCACAAGATCGGCTGAAACCTGGGATGTAGCTACACGAGCAGTATTTTTTTGTTTGGTATTGTTGCGACGGAGCAGGGTTTGAACTGGGCTATGGCCCGTCTAGCCCAGGCTTATATTTTATGTTCACCATGTGACCAACCCAGCTATTTTTTCTTTGTGAAAATGAGCCCAGTTTATTTTTTCTGAAAAATACCCAATCTAGGCCTACCTATTTTTCTACGCCCTGATGGGCTGCAACTCTTTCAAGACGCCTGCAAATCTTGAAAGTAATATGAAATGGGTTGTAAATATAAAAACAGATGACAAATTGGCAATTACTTTATAATTTCTGAATTTTTTCACATTCTTAGATTCCTATTTCACTGGGTATTAACCTAATTTAAATATATCTTCAAAGTACTTTAAATATGGCTCGACATTTCGGTATTAAAAATAGTTTGGAACCCACAGAAATATGGGAAATTGGCCCTGGCCAACCAAAAAAATGACTGCAATAAATTGCATAAGAAGTTGCCATGAGCTATATATAAATTATTTAAAAAAGAGGGAGTGGTCTGACTTGTGGGCCTGTTTAGTTGACGCGTATGCAAGATTTTTTTAGTTATTAGATACGTCAACAAACGATTCTAGCAGACGTTACTGTTGGATGTCAATCCAACGGCCGTCGTGTTTCTTCAATCTCTGATCTTCTTGCTCCAACCGCCAAAGCAGCGCCGGTGGGACCGCCTACTCCCGCCTCCCGTGGCTGGCTATGCTGCCGTGCAGGCCTCAGCGCCCCTACTACTCCCACCGCTGGCCAGGGCATCCCTCTACTCACGCACACCCCCTGCTATTCTGCGGCGACGGCAGCCTCACACCGCAGCCGAACCGGTGAACCCTCGTACTCCTCTCCGTGCGGGCTTCCGCTGCCGCGTCTTCCCTGGCTCCGCGTCGTCCCCTTCCTAGGCCTCGCCATCGTCCACCGCCGTGGTGCTCTCGACGTGGCGTGGTCAATGTGCTCAATGACCGACTTCCATCGGAAGAGTACTGTACATGGAGAGGTTGATAGCTGGGGCCACGGCAGCCGCAAGGAAGTGCCTCCTTATTACGCGGAAAATAATTATTCCTCCACCTGATAGCAGGGACCCACCGGACGGGCCACCAGTAATTCGCGAAAAAATGTTTCCTCCTGACTACTGGGACCCATAGGACGGGCCACTTGTGGGCCTACTAAGTTGACTGGGACGGAGGCCTTTGTCAACGTTAGTCAATATATGAATGATTCTAGCTCCAGTGACCGTACGATGTCCATCCAATGGCCGTAGTGCTTCTTCAACCTCTGGTATTCTTGCTCCAGCCGCCCAAAGCAGCGCCGGTCATGCCGCCTGCTCCTGCCGCCCGTGGCCGGCTGTGATCCGCGGAGGCCTCACTGCCCCCTACTACTCCCACCGCTGGCCAGGCCATCCCTCTACGCACCCACACCCCTGTTATTCTGCGGCGACGGCAGCCTCACATCGCAGCCGAATGAGTGAACCCTCATACTCCTCTACGCGTGGGCATCCACTGCCGCGTCTTCCCTGGCTCCGTGTCGTCCCCTTCCTAGGCCTTGCCGTCGTGCACCACCCTGGTGCTCTCGGCGCGGCGTGGTCAACGTGGTCAAGGAATGGCTTCCATCGGACGTGGACTGTACGTGGAGAGGCTGACAGCTGGGTCCACGGCCGTAGCAAGGAAGTGCCTCCTTATTATGCGCAAAATAATTATTCCTCCACCTGACAGCGGGGACCCACCGGACGGGCCACCATATTTCACGAAAAAGGTTTCCCCCTGACTGCTGGGACCGACCAGCTACATCTTCGCACGCAAGTAAGTGCGTCTGAAAAAAACGATTCGCCCCCCTGACTGCTGGGACCCACCAGCTACATCTTCACAAGCAAGGAAGTGCGTTCGAAA
This sequence comes from Triticum urartu, assembly GCF_056163025.1. Classification (NCBI taxonomy): domain Eukaryota; kingdom Viridiplantae; phylum Streptophyta; class Magnoliopsida; order Poales; family Poaceae; genus Triticum; species Triticum urartu. The sequence continues at coordinate 342,086,650 of NC_141877.1, forward strand.
AAACGATTCACCCCCTAACTGTTGGGACCCACCAGCTACATCTTCGCATGCAAGGAAGTGCATCCGGGCAAAAAAACGATTCCCCCCTGACTACTGGGACCCAGCAGCTACACCTTCGCACGCAAGCAAGTGCGTCTGGGCAAAAAAAACAAAAACAAAACGATTCGCCCCCTGACTGCTGGGACCCACCAGCTACATCTTCGCAGGCAAGGAAGTGTCTGACAGTCGGGACCCACCTGGTCGAAGCGTACATAGCGTTGTCATTCTAGTCGCGAACGTGTACGTACATATATACTGGTCCATGTAGAGGCGCACACGTGTCATAGTAGAGGCACGTACGTGTCGTAGTAGAGGTGCGCACGTAGCATGTACACGTATGTATAGCGGCCAGGGTGCAATAAATAAAATACGGCCACGTACGTACATACGGGCAGGGTCTCGAACGCCTACTCGCGCATACATACGGCCAGGGCTCGTGTACATGGCTGGGTCGGAACAGAGAAACAGCGTCGTCGTCGTGTTCATGGGGAGGCAACGGAATGCGTCGTGTTCATGGGGAGGCAACGGAATGTGTCGTGTTCATGGGGAGGCAACGGAATGCATCGTGTTCATCGGGACGCAACGGAACGCATGGGTGCCAACCGGCTGGGTTGGAACGGAATGCGTGGTCGTGTTCATCGAGAGGGCTTGGACGAAACAGGCGATGGAAACGAGGCCTGGCGTATCGCAAAACGGAGAAAACGGCCTTGTGTTCGACCGGCCACGTTCGAAACGGGATCCTGTTCATCGGGAGGGGTCTGGTGTACCACAAAATGGAGGAAACGGACCTCCTACAGTCGAAACGGGGGTCCTGTTGATCGGGAGGGGTGTGGCGTACCGCAAAACGGGACTCCACGGGATACTGTCCATCTCCACCGTCGACCTCCTCCAGCCTCCACGGGCTACCGTCGACCTCCTCCATCCTCCACGGGCTCCTGTTCATCCACCCTCCACCGCGCGCTACTCCATCAGCTACTGTTCAACCACCCCTCCACAGGTACCCCTCCACCGTCTACTGTTCATCCAGCCCTCCACACCACGGGATCCTATTCAACCACCCCTCCACGGGCACCCCTCCACCGTCTACTGTTCATCCAGCCCTCCACACCATGGGGTCCTATTCATCCAGAGGCAACGCCACCGCTCACTGTTCATCCAACCCCCCCACCCCCTCGCAACACTCACTGTTCATCCAATCCATCGGCTTCAGTTAACAGCAGTACCGAAGGAATCGCGAGATCGGGTTCAGTTAATAGCCTTCGATCGATCGCTTGGGTTCAGTAACGCGTAGCCTGTAGTGCAATCGCTCGGGTTCAGTTAGAGCCCAATGCCTCGCTCGGGTTCAGTTAGAGCCAATGCCTCGCACACACGCGCGTACGTGTACGAGAGAAACGCGCATCGCTCGGCCCCCGACCTCCCACCGTAACCGGGAACTCCCCGAAATTTTCCTCCCCCTCGCTTCTACCACAATTTTTTCCGTCATGGACGGCTCAAAGAAAGTCATGCAGCTGCGTCTCCGGCTCGCCCAGGACGAAAAGCCCATTTTCTGTCATGATTTTTTGTCATAGAAGTTGGAGCCCACCACATCTATGATGATACCGGGTTTTGTCACAATTATCATCATAGAAGTGTTATATGTATGACAGAAAAAAATTCGTTCGGCCCAAAATGTCACGGATGTGTCTTTTTTTGTAGTGCATGGTGTCCTCCATAAGCCTCAGAGTGACACTTCCGTAAGATCTGTTCTTGTTCATGCTCAGGTACACAACGTCTAATAACACCATCTACTCCTTCTTTATAAAGGTGTGGGTCATCCCGGAAGTAATGTCTTAAATCATAGAAAAACGTTTTCTTTTGCTGGTACGCGAAACTAGGTGGTATAAATTTAGCAACAATGTAATTAGCATAATCAGCATGCCATGGAGTAGTATGAGAAGCATTTATCACAGCAAATTGTTCATCAGGAAAGCTATCATCTATAGGTAGTGGGTCATCAAGAACATTCTCTAACCTAGACAAGTTGTCTGCAACGTGGTTCTCAGCTCCTTTTCTATCAAATATGCAAATCAAATTCTTGTAGTAGGAGAACCCATCTAATAAGTCTAGGTTTAGCATCTTTCTTTTCCATAAGGTATTTAATAGAAACATGATCAGTGTGAACACTTACTTTAGAATCAACAATATAAGGTCTGAACTTATCACAAGCAAATACAACTGCTAAAAATTCTTTTTCAGTAGTAGCATAATTTCTCTAGGCATTGTGTAGAGTTTTACTTCATATTGGATAACATTTAATTTCTTATCAACTCTTTGTCCTAAAACAGCACCTACAGCATAATCACTAGCATCACACATAATTTCAAAGGGTAAACTCCAATCAGGAGGCTGAACAATAGGTGCATAAATCAAGGCTTTCTTAAGTATTTCAAATGCTTCTACACAATCATCATCAAAGACAAACGGAACATCTTTTTGTAAGAGATTAGTCAGAGGCCTAGAAATTTTTGAGAAGTCTTTAATGAACCTCCTATAAAAACTGGCATGACCAAGGAAACTTCTTTTACCTTTAATGTCCTTTGGACACAACATCTTTTCAATAGCATCTACTTTAGCTTTATCAACTTCAATACCTATTTCAGAAATTTTATGCCCCAAGGCAATACCTTCATTAACCATAAAGTGGCACTTCTACCAATTCATGACAAGATTAGGTTCTTCACATCTCTACAAAACTCGGTCAAGGTTGCTTAAGCAATCATCAAAAGAAGTTCCATATACGGAGAAATCATCCATAAAAACCTCAACAATCTTTTCAGAAAAGTCAGAGAATATAGCAGTCATACATCTTTGAAAGGTAGCAGGTGCATTACATAAACCAAAAGGCATACGTTTATAAGCAAAGGTACCGAAAGGGCAAGTAAAAGTGGTCTTTTCCTGATCCTCTTTTGACACAGGTATTTGAGAGAAACCAGAATAACCATCTAGAAAGAGAAAATGTGTGTGTTTGGATAATCTTTCTAGCATTTGATCAATAAAAGGTAAAGGGTAATGATCATTTTTAGTAGCTTTATTTAATTTGCGGAAGTCAATTACCATTCTATAACCTGTAACAATTTGATACGTCTCCAACGTATCTATAATTTTTTATTGCTCCATGCTATTATTTTATCTGTTTTGGATGTTTAATGGGCGTTAATATACCTTTTTATATTATTTTTGGGACTAACCTATTAACCGAAAGCCGAGTGGAAATTGCTATTTTTTTCCTATTTCAGTGTTTCGCGAAAAAGGAATATCAAACGGAATGAAACCTTCGCGAGGATCTTTTTTGGAACAAACGTGATCCAGGAGACTTGGAGTGGACATCAAGAAAGAAACGAGGAGGCCACGAGGCAGGAGGGCGCGCCCCCACCCTCGTGGGCCCCTTGTAGCTCCACCGACCTACTTCTTCCTCCTATATATACTCTTATACCCTGAAACCTTCGGAGAGAGCCACGAAACACCTTTTCCACTGCCGCAACCTTCTGTACCCGTGAGATCCCATCTTGGGGCCTTTTACGGCGATCTGCCGGAGGGGGATTCGATCATAGAGGGCTTATACATCAACACCATGGCCTCTCCGATGATGTGTGAGTAGTTTACCACAGACCTTCGGGTCCATAGTTACTAGCTAGATGGCTTCTTCTCTCTCTTTGGATCTCAATACAAAGTTCTCCTCGATCTTCTTGGAGGTCTATTCGATGTAACTCTTTTTGCGGCGTGTTTGCCGAGATCCGATGAATTGTGGGTTTGTGAACTTGATTATCTATGAATATTATTTGATTCTTCTCTGAATTCTTATGTGCATGATTTGATATCTTTGCAAGTCTCTTTGAATTATCAGTTTGGTTTGGCCTGCTAGATTGATCTTTCTTGTAATGGGAGAAGTGCTTAGCTTTGGGTTCAATCTTGCGGTGTCTTTTTCCAGTGACAACAAGGGCAGCAAGGCATGTATTGTATTTTTGACATCGAGGATAAAAAGATGGGGTTTATATCATATTGCTTGAGTTTATCCCTCTACATCATGTCATCTTGCCTAATGCGTTACTCCATTCTGTAACATCCCAAATGATCCTCACGCCGCCCCTCTAAAGAGAGAGGAAGTCATTTTATTCTGCTGCCCCACGCCGCCGTGCCGCGCCGCCCGTCGCCGCCAACCACCGCCGCCGGAGCCGCCACGCCGCCGCCCGCCGGAGTTTGAGGTAGTCGTCGGTTTTTTAAACTGATCGGTTTTATTTCGTAAACCCTAGTTTCGGTTCGTTATTATTATTATTAATAGATCGGTTTGCCGGTTTTCTTGGTTTAGTTATTTAGCGGACGTTCGTCCGTACATTCGTTTTAGAGAACGGTTTTTCGTCCGTTAGTCACAGACAATGAACGTTCGTTCGTTAGCCTGTTTGTCAGTTTTTCTTTTTCTCAGATTTTTCGCGATTATTTTCGATCACGATTTCTGATCCGATTTTCGTTTTAGTTTATCTTTTCGCTCGTTTATCGGAATCAGGCGATTCAAGCGCCTAGATCATCGTCTCGTAGCCCTCTTTCTGTTTAACTAACTTGAACAAGATTTTGGTATTCTAAAATTTGACTTGAGTACAGATTAGTAATTGGATCTTGTTTCTTTCGTAGTTTGAGTTTCGTTGCTCCGTTTCATTTGATTCTTTTTGCAAACCGGAGTTCTTAAGTTGAACTTTCTGGTTAGATCTTCTTATTCGTGTTTTACCCATGCTTCTTTGCTTGATTGCTTATGTATGCTATTGCTTGTTTGCGATAGAACACCCGGAGTGCGAAGCGTGCTACTATGAGTCTCTAGGTTTTGCGTATCATCAGCAAGGCAAGTAACACTTTGATCATACCCCTTTATCACCCAGTTTTTATGCATTAGTTCCAATCCTCAAACATTGCATGAGTAGGTTGTGATATAACACGTGGGTTTGGGAAGTAGTTGATGAGGTAGAACCTTTTACCCTGTTATTATCAAACCCTTGGGAGTTACTTCTACGCATTGCTTATATTGCTATGCTATGCTCGTAGACGTGGTTTGGGTGAGTGAATCCATGACAGACGTGAGATTGTTAATTAACGGTTCAACTTAAGGTGTCAACTTTAATACACATCTGGGTGGATTGCTTGTCGGGCACCTGGAGAATCCAGTGCTGTCCTAGGATATCCCGGAGGACCCGTGTGATAATCCTAAGGTCCGCCACCTAGGCTCAAAGGGAACTGAGATATTTCATGCTAGAAACTTCCGTGTGCAGCCACAAGCTATTATGGGCTCTAGCATAGTTGAGTAAGTTGCATCACCTCTTCCAGTGGTAGGCTAGCAGATGTAGGGGATGTAGGTTGGTACTGTCTACCCGGGGTTAGAGTTAATGCTTCTAAAAGACTGTGTCTCGGTCATCCATTTCTCAAACACCATGTAGTGTGAGAAATCCAACGGAGGAGATCGAGTCTTGTGGGGAAAAGTGAGCAAACCTCTGCAGAGTGTATAAACTGATCATGGTTAGTCATGTCCCCGGTTATGGACATCTTGAGTATCTAGTACTTGGATTATCATATGTATCTCATCACTCAAATTTAATATTGTTGGGTTGATAATTACTTTTAATTCGGATTGAGTTGGAGGAACCTTCTCAATGATGTTTCAACTACATGATAGTTAAATAAAATCTATTCCTTTATTGTAGGGAAAAATTGGCTTTTCACAAAACTATAACCATAGAGTCTTTCCACCAGCCAAATATGCATGTAGTGATAGCATTATTCTGTTCTTGCTCTACTGTGTTATATTGCCAACATATTCCATGTGCTGACTTGTTTTCGGGCTGCAACGTATTATGTTGCAGACTTTTCAGATGAGGAGTAAGGTTCATTAGGTCGTTGCCGTGCAGCTTAGCTATGTCGTTGGAGTTGATGGACTCACTTTATCTTTCAAGCACTACCAGGGAAAACCTTATACACAGAAGTTTATCAGCAACGCGGTTTAAAATGAGCGCTACTGCTAATTAGTAGTAGCAAGGGGTATAAAAACCGCGCTACTACTAAGTTGATAGTAGTAGCGAGGGGTATAAACCCGCACTGCTACTAAATGGCCTCCAACAATGCCCCCGGGATAGGCCATAGTAGTAGCGAGGGGTATAAAACCGGCGGTACTACTAAGTAAGTAGTAGTAGCGCAGGTGAGACCCCACGCTACTACTAAGCGTGTCCACCCCAGCCCGATCCCCACCCCCACCCCACCAACCGTCCCTGTCCACCCACTCCCGTCTGTCTCAGAAAAAAACCACGGAGCCCGATCCAGATCCCCAACCTCCTCTCCTCCGTCCGTCCGCCCCCATGCCCCCCGCCGCATGCGCCATGCCGGCGGCCGCGCGCCCGCCGCTCCCTCTCTCGCGCCGCTGCCCGCCCCTGCCCCCTCTGCCGCGCACGTGCCCGCCCGCCGCCCTGAGCGTGTCATACGACCGCCGGAGGTCTCTCCACCCTCGATCGTATGTCTTCCTAAGTATGCCCGCGTGAGGGAGAGAGATGGAGATGGTGCTCCGACCGACGCCATGGAGGTCTCTCCCCCCTACCTTCCCTTCATGCGTGTGTGTGTGTGTGTTGGACACGATTTGGCCAGATCCCGGATGTTGTTCGATTCAATTTGAATTGCCATTTTCTGATTCAATTTGGCCGGATTCCTCACGCAACGCAGGTCACAAGAGACCGCCGACGCCTCCCTGCTGTGGGTCGACGCCACGCATGGATGTTGGAGCCGACAAGGTACACGACGGCTCCACCTGCGCCACACACAGCAGCAACTCCTAGCCGAGGTATGCCCTCCTCTCCTCTCCTCTCCTTCCTCCCTCTTCACAGATCTCTATCTTGCCCAAGGCAATCGATCAAGTTTATTCATGTTCTGTACGTAGATGCTGCACTATTTAGATCTCTGGTTGGATGGTCACATTGGAGACCAAGACTGGAATGTCACAAGGATTCCACTGAAGAAAACTACTGCACTTTTATGCAGGGATTGACGTCCTAACAGACACTGATTAGGCTAATCGCTACCCGTTTTTGCATATATATATATGTATTAATAAACAACAAGTTCGATCCTTCCTTCCAGCATGTAACCAACCTAACACCACAAAGTGTTCGAAAAGTGACAGAATGGATATCCGAGACCGGATCATTTTGAATTAACACGCACAATGCTGAAAGTCAACGTCTCAATCTGTTTCTCAAAGAAAATAAAAACATCTTGAAGTCCAACTCAAGATAGAAAATTAGTAAGTCCAAGAAACACCACGTGCATGCTCAGTTTCCTCAATTAAGCGCCAATAATTTCCTCCTAAAATTACTGATACCCCTACCACACTTCTGAATTTTGTTCTTGTTGCAACGAGCCATGTGCTGCTTATAGGGATCCCACATGAATCAAAAGTTTGATCGGGAAATAAGAGTGTCATGCATTGTGCATTATCTGCGGACAGTTTGTATTGTGATTTGTATTTGCACTTTTATGCGGTTGAGAGAACAAAGTATTTGTATTTGCACGTAGGCTAATGACTACTTGTGATTTCTATGTAGTATTATTTTCTGTTGGTTGCTGTAACCTGAAGGCAGAATCTGCAAGCAAAATAGCAGTGAGCAAGTCCTGGACTGGATGATATGTGTTTGGTCATGATTATTTTGGCCGTAGCATCTCTCTCTAGTGTTAAGCGCGTCGTGGATATGTCCTTGTAGTATATGTTTGCTGTCGCAATTTTTTTACAGTGATAGGAGTTCTTGCAGACCAATTTACAAAAGAAGAGGGATTACAGTGATAGAGCATTGGACCTTGTCAAGTGGTTCCAGAGGAGGATGGAGATGGCTGCCTTACTACAGTGGAGGGCTTAATAGACTCAACTGTATTTGCTATCCCTTTGTGCACTACACGCATGTTCAGTAGCTGCCATTTTCTTGTACTAGCACTGCCAAGATGGATGTTCCTAAAGAGTTGTGACTCCCAAGTACTCTCATTCAGCCAGGACATCACACAGCCATGCTTTGTTTCTTCTCAGGTCCAGCCTGATTCGAGCTTCCTGGACATCCACAAGGCATGCCTTGGCCGCCATTGAGCAGAATGCCGCTGGTGGCCGCAGCGGCGACAGAGTGCCGTCTCAGCGGACAAGGGAGTATCAAGCGAGACATCATCATCAACCCGAGCGAAGGTCATAGGTGCCGCGTGCTCCTGCATGGCAACATGTGCCGCTATACTGATTGGGAAAGCAGGTCTGCTCTCTGCATATGCAGCCTCCTCCATTTGATTTAATGAAATAAATATCATATTTGGTACCATGGCAATCCTAATTCCAGTCTTGTTACAACTGTTGTTCTTGGCCTGAGCAGCAACTCTATATTGGCTCAGGATGATTTGGTTGCTCCAGCAGCTACAAGTGAGCAAGCTGATGTAAATGTTACCGGCCTACGTCGTATAGAAGATGATTTAGTGATCTCAAATGATCACACTATCAAATGGTGAATGTGCACCGATAAAGCATGGAAGTTTTTCTTATGTTACTAGTGTCTGGCCAGAATTAGTAAGGTATGATCAACGTGGCTGTGTAATTAGATTTGGAAAAATACTAACTTGTTATTTCCTTTGCATTTTTTACTGTAAAAAGTCATGGCTCACCTATTAACCGGGGGCCGTAGAAGGACTAATCACCTAACTGAAACACTAATAATCAGAAGATAGATTGAACTTCGTTTAATGGATATACAACATATTGAATTATTTTCTATTTGGTCTAATTGATATAATCATGTCTAATAGAGTTCACAATCTTTACTTTGAAGATCTGTAGCTAGACGTTAGAACTGTTGACCTGCAAATAATTAACTAACTACATGTCGTACTTGAATTACAGGTTTTTTGGTTTTGTCACTCCTTTGTTATATGGAAGAAGACTTCATGGTTAGCATTATTTATTATAACACATTCATGTAAGATTTTCTTGCCACTGTAAGTAGGAAGTTAATTTTTTTGGTCTGTTTTGTTCTGCGGGGATTTTGGTCTGTTTTTCTAATAGTATATATGATCATTCAGTCACTGTCTGTTAAAATGCAGAAACGTGTTTTCTTTCATTATGTTTTAGTCACTGTCTTAGAAACACTAGAAAATATCTCTTGACAAACTTCTTCATGGAACTAATATTTTTATGCTAATGACAAATTGGATTTATAATCTTTAACCTCGAATCTTTATAGGATTTTGGTTACTACCATATCTGGTCTTGCAGGTCTACTAGAGTATCCACTTCTGAGGTTGATTTTCAAAATGTGTATATCTAATATTTCTTACTGCAGCATTAAGCTTCACTGTCATATAACTTTGTCTAGTTAATATACTTACTCGGCAACATGGAAAGTTTCCACATTTGTTCTAGCTGTCTCTATGGGTTAGCGAATTAGCATACATGTTGTAATAAGGTTTCACATTTGCTTCTCTGACAAGGTTTGTTTTTATTCATAGGTAGAATATAGCGACAGAGTGCTGCCAGATAATGCGATGTTGAAGCGGCAGACTGAATCCATGACACCGAAGTGCAATTGCGGTAGATTATCTCTATCTTTTCTTTTCATTTTTCTTATTATTGAGTGAGAACAGAATGAGGAACTGTGTGATAGTACATACAACAAATGTAGTAAAAATAAACATATGTTTGCAATTGTTAATGACATAGATACTTGCATGTTCTTTGAAGTGGTCATTTGTGAGTTGCAATGCATAATGAGGTTTTTTGGCTGATTTATTTCCTTCAGTTTCTGGTTAACCATGAAATAGGAGCCCATCAGTGCTCACTATTGTTGTGTTTACTGGGAACTGTATGCATAAAATGGAATTGGTGGATTTTATGTTTTTTTAAATATAAATTAGTTTAGTAGTGGCGTGGGAAAAGACTGCGCGCTACTAGTATTTAGGATACTAGTAGCGTTGGTAGTATGGACACGCTGCTACTATTTTGTTAGTAGTGGCGCGGGTACTAAATAGCAGTAGCGTGGGTGGCACACGCTACTACTAACTTTGTTAGTAGTAGCGCGGGTTCAACCCACGTTATTACTAACTATTAGCTGTAGCGCCTTATTGGTAGTGCGGGTACCCGCGCTGCTGATAGGCCTAAAACCCACGCTGCTGCTAGGCTTTTCCCTAGTAGTGAAGCCTTCCGCTGTTATCGTATTAGATGGCCTTAAGCCATATTTATTGTAATAAGTTCTCTTTTGAGACATTCGATGTAATAAGTGTGTGATTGCTACTCTGTTAGAAAGCCTTCGAGTACTGTGTGTGTCAGCATTACCGATCCAAGGATGAGACTGAAGCACAGAGACTTGACCATTTGAGGTCGGGTCGCTACAAGATGGTATCAGAGCACACGCTGAGTGTAGGACACGACCACTAAGCTAAAACCCTAGATCACTATTCTCTTCTCATTTCTGACTCCTCTCCATTTTCTACTCTTTAGGATGGCGGACGCGAGGAACAAGTTTGCACAACCGGATGAAGAAGCACCTTTTGGACGACACTTGAAGGAAGTCACTAAGTACCTGAACATTGGAATACCAAGCTTCACCGGGACTTAAAGCGCCACTTTACCAGAAGAGGAGTGATGGATGATTCAAGTTCAAGTTCCAGGAAGGACATTCGTGCCAGTCACTAAGCCCATAGAGTTTTCCTTTGATGCACGAACCTATAGTCTAGGAAAGAGTATGCACTACAAAAAAAAGACACATCCGTGACATTTTGGGGCGAACGAAAATTTTTCTGTCATACAGATGACACTTCTATGATGATAATTGTGAAAACCCAGTATCATCATAGATGTGGTGGGCTCCTACTTCTTTGACAAAAAATCATGACAGAAAATGGGCTTCTTGTCCTGGGCGGGCCGGAGACGCAGCTGCATGACATTCTTTGGGTCGTCCATGACGGAAAAAACCGTGGTAGAAGCGAGGGGGAGGAAAATTTCGGGGAGTTCCCGGTTATGGTGGGAGGTCGGGGGCCGAGCGATGTGCATTTCTCTCGTACACGTACGCGCGTGTGTGCGAGGCGTTGGCTCTAACTGAACCCGAGCGAGGCGTTGGGCTCTAACTGAACCCGAGCGATTGCACTGCAGGCTACGCGTTACTGAACCCGAGCGATCGATCGATGGCTGTTAACTGAACCTGATCGAGCGATTCCTTGGCTACTGCTGCTAACTGAAGCCGATCGATGGGATGAACAGTGAGCGTTGCGGGGGGTTTGGATGAACAGTGAGCGGTGGCGTTGCCTCTGGATGAACAGGACCCCGTGGTGTGGTGGAGGGCTGGATGAACGGTAGACGGTGGAGGGGTGCCCGTGGAGGGGTGGATGAACAGGACCCCGTGGTTTGGAGGGCAGGATGAAGAGTAGACGGTGGGGGGTGCCCGTGGAGGGGTGGTTGAACAGGACCCCGTGGTGTGGAGGGCTGGATGAACAGTAGACGGTGGAGGGGTGGTTGAACAGTAGCCGGTGGAGTAGCGCGCGGTGGAGGCTGGATGAACAGGAGCCCGGGGAGGCTGGAGGAGGTCGACGGTGGATGAACTGTAGCTCGTGGAGGCTGTAGGGGGTCGACGGTGGAGATGAACAGTATCTCGTGGAGTCCCGTTTTGCGTTACGCCACACCCCTCCCGATCAACAGGACCCCCGTTTCAACCATAGGAGGTCCATTTCCTCCATTTTGCGGTACGCCACACCCCTCCCGATCAACAGGACCCCTGTTTCGACCGTAGGAGGTTCGTTTCCTCCGTTTTGCGGTACGCCACACCCCTCCCGATCAACAGGACCCTCGTTTCGACCGTAGGAGGTCTGTTTCCTCCATTGTGCGGTACGCCAGGCCTCGTTTCCATCGCCTCTTCCGTCCAAGCCCTCCCGATGAACACGACCACGCATTCCGTTCCGACCTATGAACACGACGACGACGTTGTTTCTCTGTTCCGACCCAGCCATGTACACGAGCCCTCGCCATACGTATGCGCGAGTAGGCGTTCGAGACCCCGCCCCTATGTACACATATGTGGCCGTATTTTCTTTCTTGCACCCTGGCCGCCTCTACTACGACATGTGCACGCCTCTACATGCACCCGTATATATGTACGTACATGTTCGCGACTAGAATGACAACGCTGCATACACTTCGACCAGGTGGGTCCCGACTGTCAGGCACTTCCTTGCGTGCGAAGGTGTAGCTGGTGTGTCCCAGCAGTCAGGGGGGAAACTTCTTTTCGTGAAATACGGTGGCCCGTCCGGTGGGTCCCTGCTGTCAGGTGGAGGAATCATTATTTTCCGCGTAATAAGGAGGCACTTCCTTGCTGCCGCCGTGGACCTAGCTGTCAGCCTCTCCACGTACAGTCCACGTCCGATGGAAGTCGTTCCTTGACCACGTTGACCATGCTGCACCGAGAGCACCAAGGCGGTGGACGACGGCGAGGCCTAGGAAGGGGACGACGCGGAGCCGGTGAAGACGCGGTAGTGGATGCCCACGCGGAGAGGAGTATGAGGGTTCACTCGTTCGGCTGCGGTGTGAGGCTGCCGTCGCCGCAGGGCCTGGCCAACGGTGGGAATAGTAGGGGGCGGTGAGGCCTCCGCGGCAGCACAGCCGGCCACGGGAGGCAGGAGCAGGCGGCACGACCGGCACTGCTTTGGCGGCTGGAGCAAGAAGACTAGAGGTTGAAGAAGCACTACGGCCGTTGGATGGACATCGTACGGTCACTGGAGCTAGAATCGTGCATATTGACTAAGTTGACAAAGCCCTCCATCCCCGTCAACTTAGTAGGCCCACAAGTCAGCCTCCCACCAAGGTGGGTCCCAGCTAGCAGGGGGTATTCATTTTTTTGTGCGTAATAAGGAGGAACTTCCGGTGGGTCCGAGCTGATAGCAGGGGGAACTATTTTTTCGCGAAATACGGTGGCCCGTCAGGTAGGTCCCAGCAGTCAGGGGCAAACGTTTTTTTCGCGATATACTGGTGGGCGTCCGGTGGGTCCCTGTTGTCAGGTGGAGGAATAATTATTTTCCGCGTAATAAGGAGGCACTTCCTTGCGGCTGCCGTGGACCCAGCTGTCAGCCTCTCCACGTACAGTATTCTTCCGATGGAATTTAGTCGTTGACCACATTGACCACGCCGCGCCGACAGCACCACGGCGGTGGACGATGGCGAGGCCTAGGAAGGGGACGACGCGGAGCCGGGGAAGACGCGGCAGTGGATGCCCACGCGGAGAGGAGTACGAGGGTTCACTGGTTCGGCTGCGCTGCCGTCGCCGCAGAATAATAGGGGGTGTGGGTGAGTGGAGTGGAGGGATGGCCTGGCCAGCAGTGGGAGTAGTATGGGAGCGGTGAGGCCTCCGCGGCAGCACAGCCGGCTACGGGAGGCAGGAGCAGGCGGCACGACCGGCGCTGCTTTGGGCGGCTGGAGCAAGAAGACCAGAGGTTGAAGAAGCACTACGGCCGTTGGATGTACATCGTACAGTCACTGGAGCTAGAATCATGCATATTGACTAAGTTGACAAAGCCCTCCATCCCCGTCAACTTAGTAGGCCCACAAGTCAGCCTCCCACCAAGGTGGGTCCCAGCTAGCAGGGGGTATTCATTTTTTTGTGTGTAATAAGGAGGCACTTCCGGTGGGTCCGAGCTGACAGCAGGGGGACGTTTTTTTCGCGAAATACGGTGGCCCGTCGAGTAGGTCCCAGCAGTCAGGGGCAAATGTTTTTTTCGTGATATACTGGTGGGCGTCCGGTGGGTCCCTGCTGTCAGTTGGAGGAATAATTATTTTCCGCTTAATAAGGAGGCACTTCCTTGCGGCTACCGTGGACCCAGCTGTCAGCCTCTCCACGTACAGTATTCTTCCGATGGAATTCGGTCGTTGACCACATTGACCACGCCGTGCTAACAGCACCACGGCGGTGGACGACGGTGAGGCCTAGGAAGGGGATGACGCGGAGCCGGGGAAGACGCGGCAGTGGATGCCCACGTGGAGAGGAGTACGAGGGTTCACTTGTTCGGCTGCGCTGCCGTCGCCACAGAATAACAAGGGGTGTGGGTGAGTGGAGTGGAGGGATGGCCTGGCCAGCGGTGGGAGTAGTATGGGGCGGTGAGGCCTCCGTGGCAGCACAGCCGGCCACGGGAGGCAGGAGCAGGCGGCACGACCGGCACTGCTTTGGGCGGCTGGAGCAAGAAGACCAGAGGTTGAATAAGCACTACGGCCGTTGGATGGACATCGTACGGTCAGTCGAGCTAGAATAGTGCATATTCACTAAGTTGACAAAGCCCTTCGTCCCCGTCAACTTAGTAGGCCCACTATACTGGGTCCCAGCTAGCAGGGGGAGTATTCATTTTTTTGTGCGTAATAAGGAGGCACTTCCTTGCGTGCGAAGATATAGCTGGTGGGTCCGAGCTGTCAGCGGCGGTAACATTTTTTTCGCGAAATACAAAGGCCGTTTCGGTGGGTCCCAGATGTCAGGTGGAGGAAATCATTATTTTGCGCGTAATAAGGAGGCATTTCCTTGCGTGCGGCTGTGGACCCAGCTGTCAGCCTCTCCACGTACAGTCCACTTCAGATGCATGTCGGTCGTTGACCACGCTGACCACGCCACGCCGAGAGCACCAGGGCCGCGGACGACGGCGAGGCCTAGGAAGGGAACGACACGGAGGCAGGGAAGACTCGGTCGTTGTTTTTGTTTCCCACGCGGAGGGGAGTACGACTGTACGAGGGTTTACTGGTTCGTCTGCCGTCGCCGGAGAATAATAGCAGGTGTGGGTGAGTAGAGGGATGGCTAGGCCAGTGATGGGAGTACGGTGGGGCAGTGAGGCCTGCGCGGCAGCACAGCTGGCCGCGGGGAGGAGGGAGCAGGCAGTCCCGCCGGCGCTTGTTTGAGCGGCTGGAGCAGGAAGATCAGAGATTGAAGAAGCACGACAGCCGTTGGATGGACATCCAACAGTTACTGCTGTGCGTCAACCTTTTTTTAGGAAAGCCTCAAATCTGTGGAAAACAGCATACTGCCCATCTACCATTATTTCTAATAATTTTCAGCCCATTTGCTAATTCTTAAGGTTTTTTTGGAGCCCTTATTATTTTTGTTATCATTACAGCCCAAATTGTGGCCACGTTAAAAAATTATACGAAATTTTGCATATTTCGGTGCGGTCCGAACTGTTTTTGATCCCGAAATTTCGACTCACATTCAAACTGATTTTAAAAATAAATGTATATCAATATAAAATCCAACAAATTCTCCACGCATAAAAATTAATGTAATTTAAAATCTTGAAATGAAAAAAAAGATATTTGAAACTAATTGCCGGTTTGATGTGTTTTAAAAATGTACAGCCCATTTCTCATTACTGATGGGCCATTTTCTCGGCCAGCTGAATGAAAGCTCTCCTCGTCTTGAAAGATTTGCAGCCCAATAGGCCTGACAAAGCGACTTGCTTGGCAAATCACAAAAAAACTGGGGTGTGGCCGTGGACCCAGCTGTCAGCCTCTCCACGTACAGTACTCTTCCGATGGAAGTCGTTCCTTGACCATGTTGACCACGCCGCGTGGAGAGCACCACGGCGGTGGACGACGACGAGGCCTAGGAAGGGGATGACGCGGCAGTGGAAGCCCGCACGGAGAGGAGTACGAGGGTTCACTGGTTCGGCTGCGGTGTGAGGCTACCGTCGCCGCAGGGCCTGGCCAGCGGTGGGAATAGTAGGGGGCGGTGAGGCCTCCGCGGCAGCACAGCCGACCACGGGAGGCAGGAGCATGCGGCACGACTGGCGCTGCTTTGGGCGGCTGGAGCAAGAAGACCAGAGGTTGAAGAAGCACTACGGCCGTTGGATGGACATCGTTATTTTGCGCGTAATAAGGAGGCACTTCCTTGCATGCGAAGATATTCCGACCTGTCAGCGGGGGGGGGGGGGGGGGGGACGTTTTTTTAGTCCATTTGGTGGGCTGGGTGAAACAATGATGTAGCATCTATGCAGCCCGTTTAAATCCCATTTGCATTTTTCTCGAAATCCACGGACTTGCTGGGCTGGGTGAAAATATCATATTGGGCTAGACGGAGAAATGTTATAAAACATAAACACATGATTGCACGTCAGTAAAATCTTTGCAAGCTTATGTACGCAATCACTAGGAGTTAACTTGCCAAGTTATATATAAACAATTATTATTATTATTTTGTAAGAACTTTCAACTTACGAAATAAAATATCATTTTAATTTGATGAGTTAATAGTATGTGGGGTATTATTATTTTTTAGGCTAGACGTGGGACAGTTGAGTTGGTTCTAGGGGAAAGTACTGGGAGAAAACTCAGTTTACATCGAAAAAGAAAGTGGGAGAAAATTCAGAGACCTGCTGGGTCCACCTGAGGAGGGGAATATGTTGGGAGGAAGGAGATTCAAAGCACGGCAGCCGAGCGAACTAGTTTTTTTTACGGACAAGTGAACTAGTTTACATACATAAGCAAATAGCCACTAAAAAAGCAATCAGGTTAATGGGTTCTTAAAAGAAATATTTCGGACAAAACAGATAATTACGACACATAGGCTAATGCATGAAACACTCAGATGATAAAGGTGCTTATAAACAGATAAAGTACAACATCTAGACCTTCCTGGCACGCTTGATCATTACGCTGCGGCTGTCCGTGTACTCGTCGGTTACGGGAAGCAGACACGCCCTCATGTACAAGATCTGCCTGTACATGTCGTAGCATGCGTATGCGTCCTTGGCCGCGTAGGTTATGTAGGCTAGATTCAGAGGTACCTCCCACATGTTCAGGTCGTCTTCTTTCATGTTGGCATATTAGGGGTCGATGATGGTCTCAGCGAGGACAACCACGGAGTCCTTCTCCTGCCCGTTGCTGATGATCTTGTATTGCTTTTGGATGTCGACAAGCTTGTTGCACCAGATGGCCGAATCATCGCGTTCTTCCTTCTATCCACCGCAGCGAAGGTGCAGTCGGCGCTGCCGATGAAACGGGCGAATGCTCAAGAACCTGGTGCAGTCATAGGACTGAGGCGAGGCAGAGCTTCACCGAGTCCGTATCGTTGGTGTACATCACATTCAACTTGGTGCAGCCATAGGACTGAACGACGAACTCAAAGGGGAACTCCTTGCTGAAGTCCATATCCAGCAGGCTCACCCCTCGAATCGCCATTGGAGTCTCTTCGAGTGAACGAGTGTGTAGGCGGCGGCAGCAGTTCGTTTTTCAGCTCCTGGGGAACTGGATTCAACAGTACAGGCGACAACAGTTACTACCCCTCCCTCGTCCGCTGCACGCCCGGCAGAAGATGCACCCTCGGGCACACATTGGTTCACGAGCGGGTCTATATTGGTACTGTAATAACAGGAGTTAGTGGTCACTTCACTTAAATTTAATTAGCTCTAATAGAAATTTATACTTAAAACAAGCAATGCATTCGCTCGTTCTATCAGTGCCACAGGATCAACATGCACAACAATTAGAATTATTATTCTCAGGACGCACACGATCAGCACATTTGTCGCACTTTCACAAAGATAATACTACCAAGTTTGAACTGTTTGTTATGGTTGTTGTCCTGCATCATCATGCCGTGTTTCCCAGCTTGC
This sequence comes from Triticum urartu, assembly GCF_056163025.1. Classification (NCBI taxonomy): domain Eukaryota; kingdom Viridiplantae; phylum Streptophyta; class Magnoliopsida; order Poales; family Poaceae; genus Triticum; species Triticum urartu. Next base: position 342,104,341 of record NC_141877.1, read on the forward strand.
AAGATTCAGAACCAACAAATAAGATCCAAATAATAAGTACAACAAAGATGCCTAAACATCTCATTGATTCCCAGCTTGCAAGATTCAGAACCAACAAATAAGATCCTAATAATAAGTACAACAAAGATTCCTACACATCTCATTGATTCCCAGCTTGCAAGATTCAGAACCAACAAATAAGATTCAAATAATAAGTACAACAAAGATGCCTACACGTCTCACTGATTCCCAGCTTGCAAGATTCAGAACCAACCCATTAGAGCCTTTTGATAAAGTGAATATCGGGATTAAATCCATCTTTGCTAGCCATGTCATACAATCGAAGAACTTGGCGAATGCTCTTGACCGTCACAACATCTGTAGTTGAGTATTCCTGTTTGCATAGCACAAACCAGGAGAGCATGATTTCACTTTAATAGTGGCCTCCTGTACTCAACCTGCAGCTCCACTCGGATGAAGCCTGCCTGGACTTCCATGATTCAATTCATGCGCCTTTTTCTGCAGTTCACCTGAAATGAAGCAAAGATTGCATCATTCAGCTAGCAAGAAGTACTTGCTCTCATGAGCTGGCAGGTTGTTCTTTAGTAGCTGCACTAAAATTGAGGAACATTAAGGTTGGCTGTCCGGCTCATGTAAGGTGCAACTATAATTTTGTTATCCTTTTGTGCAGTTCCACTAAAATAAAGTGCCATTGTGGTGACAGTGACGGCTCTTCTTGCAAAGGCTAATAATGTTGCACGAGATTACCAGCAGAACTAGACGGAGATTTTGGAAACTCCAATCACCATTTTGTGTAGTTCCACCAAAATTGAGAGATGTTGCCCACGTGACATTTTAGTTGAACTGCATAAGACATTCATTCCAAAAAAAGTGTTTTGTGCAGTTCACCAAAAGGTCACAATAGGAAGTAAACAGTTGAAATTAAACAGTTGTTTGTCAATAAGAATATACGAAACATATACAAAATGAAAAGAAGCATCTTAATTATGTTCATGGCAATCACGCAAGGACAGTAGAAATTTTAAAACGTCAGCAATGCTTCATGTTACCAGAAGAATTACGATCAACAATGAGATTCCTCAAATATGGGATTACTTTAATGGTGGCATTGCTTGTTTACCAGACACAGTAAATCAACAGCAGCTAAAGAGTTGGTTTAAGGGCATGGGACCGTGGGGACACCAGGACACTCAGCAGCGTAAAGGAGCAACTTACTTATCATACTGGGGAAAACAGCAGGAGTGCCATTTGTAACACAGTTTAATTGCATCTTATCACTGGAAGCATTAGATTAACAATAACACTGGTTAGACATGTCCCTAAGGTAACAGTGTGATCGCTTCATTTTACATGAAGCCCTTACATTAACAATAGCAAAAGGTTGGTATAAGGACATGCGAAAGTGGATGCATCAGCACAATGTACCTACAAGGAGGCATAAAGTGGTAATGCTGAGTTTGTTCATGCTATGTGAGGGCAGCAAACCTAATCCTGGAGAACTTGTACTATGTGAGGGCAGCAAATCTAATCCTGGAGACCTTTTACTATGTGAGGGCAGCAAATCTAATCCTGGAGACCTTTTACTATGTGAGGGCAGCAAATCTAATCCTAAGACCTTTTACTATGTGAGGGCAGAAAATCTAATCCTGAGACCTTTTACTATGTGAGGGCAGCAAATCTAATCCTGGAGACCCTTTACTATGTGATGGCAGCAAATCTAATCCTGGACATACTCTGTTGACTTGTCCACCAGCCGCCACTTCCTATCCTTTTTTCAACCAATAATAGATCTGTTCCTTATCCAGTTTGTACTGCGTTTTCCCATTATTTCCCTTTTCAGCCAAGAGACCGGTTGGGTATCCGGTCTCTACTACTTTCACCATATTATTTCCTCTTTGAATCAAGTCCTAGATTCATGCTACAACTTTCCCCCCTTTCTTTGTTGTTTGAAAAAAGCCCTAGATTCGAATGCATGAAGTAGCTTTACCTCTAATAATACTAAAAATTTAGGTGGCTTTGGAAGAGCTGATGGGAGTAAAAAAAGATGCACATGCAGACACGTGGGGAGCTGGGGCAGTAGAGCAAGGACGCTTTTGAAGAACTTATACCTGAGGGTCGTCGAGATGTCGGCGGCAGCAGGTCGGATCTGTGGACAATATGGCAGGGAGGAAGAAGGGTCGGAGGACCTCCCGAGCCGGCGCTGTGTCGGAGAGAACGACACGGGCAGAGGATCGGGCCCCTCCGGCAGCTGTGGGTTTCCTCCCTCGGCGGCGATGACCGCGTGAACGATGCACCTTTTAGTCCTCTACACACACCGGCCGAAGGGATCCTACCGGATCTGTGACCAGCGGTGAGCAGAGAGAAAATGTCGCTACCGCTGTCTTGTTTATATATGGAGAGGATGAGAGAATGAAGAGAGCAACCCTAGTAAAGCAAGCGCTCAGGCCCCTGCATCCATATATAGTGGAGTGATTATCTTATTTCTCTCCACAACAAGCGTTTCAAGTTGTGTACGTGGCATTAAAGAAAAGAAACTCTCTATTTAAGGTGACTACTGTACGACTCCTACTTACTACTACTAGTAGTACTACAATATTGTTCACTTGTGCTCCCCGCCCCTCCATTCATTGAACAACCCCACGGGTGAATAAACATACAGTACTTACTGTATTTATATAGAATGAACAAGCTCGAACTATTTTCGCGTAGTTAAAAGTTGAGGGCGGGGCTTTTCCCGGGCAGTACGCGCGGCAGTTTTTGGGTAGGCGGTTTGACAGAGAGGCGAGGAGGTTGAGCGAGTGGGGCTGTGCGATTTGACGGCGCGTTACTGCTTGAAAGACTTATGATATGACCACTCACTATAGTCATGAATTACTGGCGCTCCGACTGCGGTGATGCCCCCCTTCTGTTTCGCGCTCTAATCTGGTGCATGACACGTCGACCCGTGTGCTGGCTCTCCCACATGTCGGAGTAGTAAGAAGGAGCAAAGAATGATGCGGTATATACACGAGCGTCCGGGCTGCGCTTGGCTCTTCGCCTCTTCGGGAAGTCGAACAATGATGGAGTACTACTGCACTGGAGGAGTACTACAGTACGCTTCTGGCCATCTGACACCGATTGAACTGCTGCATGTCCACCGCATGCGGGAGGGAGAGCGTGTAGCGAAAGCTTCTCCTAGTCTTGCCAGCCACCACGCTCATGGGCGAGGGAGGGACGCTCCTGCCTTTGCGTGTATGACAGGTGGGCCTGACAGGTGTGTGGCCAACCTGTCATACAGCCAAAGGCAGGTGCAGTTAAGTCGGGGAGGGAGAGGATAATCAAACTTCTCGTTGATGTACGAGTTGATGCGACACATCAAAGCACTGCACTCGATATATTTCAATAATTTGCGTTTACCGATGCATTAATTACAATGCATGCATGCATGCCTTGACTCTCCTTTTGATACTTGCATGTGTTGATTTAATGCACCTTGAAGTAGTATAAAATATGTGATGGTAAAGCTTTGTAATACCCCGGCCCAAGTCGAGAGATGGTTGTGCACGAGGAGGGCGAGATCACCGATACGTCACTTACCACAAGCTCGTCGATCACCAGAGCGTGTGTTCGCTCGCGCCCTGCAAATGCCCCGTGCCCGTCTGCGGATACGAAGGCCTGCCGCCGGCGCTCTACCACCACATCAGCACCGCGCATCCCATGCCCGTGCACAGGATCCAGTACGGCAACGTGCTCCAGCTGCAAGTGCCACTGTCGGAGCCACGGCTCTTGCTGTTCGCGGAGGAGGACCGCCGCGCGTTTTTCTTGGTCGACGGCGTGCTTGACATCGGCGCGCCTATCGTCGTGTCGGTCGTCTACATCAGAGCGGGGGCGTCCCCACTGCCGCACTACGTGGCCAAGCTGTGGGCGAACGGCCCGCCGGGAGAGCCCAAAGGCACGACCGACGCCGTCAAGGTGGAAATGGAGGTGACAAGCAGCAAGGATCCTGGTGACGTCGACGTGCAGGAGCTGACCTTCTTGACAGTTCCGCCCAAGCTGCTGGCCGGGGCTAAGCTTGTGTCCCTCCACATTCAGATTGACAAGCTCACGTCCTAAATGTTTCTACAGTGCCTTCTGTTTATCTTAGTAATATGCTAATGTAGGGATTACCTTGGTCTACTTTAGCTTAAGAAATGGTGGGTTTTGGTGGCGATAAAAAATTATGTTTATCAATGCATTAATTGCAATGCATGCATGCATAAAGTACATGCATTGGTCAATTTTCTCTTAATACTTGCATGCAATGATTTAATGCACCTTGGAATCTAAACATGTGTTGGGGAACAACCAAATTGAGCCTTATAAAATGGAAAAACTAAAATTTTGAGATAAGCCCTATAAAACCGGAAAGGAGAGAGTAGAAAAAGAAGTACTCCATCCGGGAATAGTGCCGCACTTCGAAACTTGAACCATCAATAAATTTTGAGCTTGCGTCTCATCACATTCCAAATTACTCCACGCTATATTGAATTGCAAACATGTTCACACCGATCACAACCTAAACGGTTTCCCACTTAGGAGCGTATTAGTACTCGGTTATAAATACATAGTATGCCAAGATGACTGCGCATTCCTCCTCAACTCCTCATCCACAAAAACAAACAAGCCATTCAGCATCCTTCCCTTGCGTCTGCCGTGGCCAGCGTGAGTTCTGGGTCGAGAGATTGCCACCTGGGAGAGGCGAGCATGGAAGCGGAAGCACGAGAGATGTCCCGCCTCGCTGCGAGAGCAGCCGACATGTCCCGCCGCGCGGAAGTAGCAGCACAGAGGTCCCGCCGCGCCGTCGATGCAGCAGAATGGTCCAACCGCGCCGCGGAAGCAGCAGAGATGTCCCGCCGCGCCACGAATGCGGCAGAGATGTCCCGCCGCGCCACGGCGGCCTGGGAAAATTTCTCGCGTGCAGGCGATGACTGTTACAGGCGCATGCATGCGATCATCCATGGCCAGATGGATCAGATCTCCCGTTTTGTGAGGTTGCAGGACGACATGAAAGCCTCGTTTGAACAGGCTATCGGCACACTAAGGGAGGGAAATGAGAGGCTCCGGGTTGAGCGCGACCTGCTGAGGGAGAAGATCACCTGAAGTGCAGACCAGCAGGAGGAGACTAGTGCCTTGTTGAAGAGAACCGGCGTCATCGTCAAGAAACTTATGGATGAGAATGACATGCTCCGCAACGAGCGCCAAAGGCTGGTGGAGGAATCAGTGGATGTTCTCAAGCAGCGTCTTGAGGACACGAAAGAGCTCATCACCGCTCGCCGCGGAGACTAGTTCCCGCAGCCTGCAGCAACGCATCAAGAAAGTAGAGATCAGTGAGCCAGATCCTTGTCTTCCTTCTTCTTTTGCCCTTGTGTATTTCGGGCGTAGCCGCATGTGGCTTTTTTAATTATCTTTCTAATTATGTAAGACAATTAATCGTCCTTATCTTTCTGTGGAAGAGAAATGTTGCGAGGCTGGGATGAAGAAAACTCTTGCTGTGGCGACCCCGGCGTTGTTGTTCTTCTAGTTGCTGCTGGGCTTCCTTCAGTTTCCTAGTTTCTTTTAATGTAATAATCGGTTTAGGATGTGGATTGTGTCGTCGGTTGTAATGTTGGGTTCTAGCGTGGATGTTTGGCCTTTGTTGGCCTCTTGGGATGTTGCGATTTCAATCTGGTAGCTTTTAGTCCTTCGTGTTAGGCTGGAGTTGTGTTGATCTTCTTGTGAATTGTGGTGGTTTTCGGTAATGAAAATCGGAAGGGACAAACCCTTCTTTGATCAAAAAAAATTAACCGTCCTTATATATTCATCAGTCTTGCTATAAGTCGCACTAGATGCTATATAGGTTCGTCGGATCTTACATCAAGATCCGTGCTTTTAGATTTTCTTTTTTCTCTCTTAAATCTCAGTCGAGTGAGACATAGCCACGCCATTAAACAGAGGCTCGGGCGCCATTAATGGAGATCTTGGGAGAGAGGTGGACGGCAGATGGATGTCAAAGGGCTCTCCTCCCGATAAGCACGCATAGGGGTCTGATCGCACGCCTCTCGTACTACTCAAATAGCTACCCTGCACGGCGCCTCCTAGCTAATAAAAAATGGGGATGCGTGGCGGCACGTAAATGGTACTAGTAAGTAGAACGCCCACGGTTTCAACAATACTTGTGTTTCCGATTGTAACGTGGCAGCACTTCTTCCAAAATGACTTTGTTGATTGTTAATGTGTGCGCCTTCGCAAATCGGACTGCAAATTTACCACAACATGTTGGTGCCATGTCATGGCACCAAGCCAAGTTTCATTATTTTCATGCGTGTTTTGGATTTACAGGAATTAAAAAACTAAGTTTCTCAATGTTTCCAACCCAGCCACGACGCCCAGAATTTTGAATTTCATTCCCATTTCTTGCATGTAACCTAGAAATTTACCCGAGGACACACATGTGATTTTTCAACCAACTTTGGTGCAGTGGAACATGTGCTTGTATTTCAAATTTGAATTATGCACACAAAGGAGACACGTTCCCTCCCAGAACCACGAGCCTTCTTGAGAGAAGCTCCGATTTGCAAGAAGCTTATACCAAAATTTGTTCCTATTCGGCCAATTTTTTTACCACGGCATGGTACTACCATCACATGACACCATGCCAAGTTTCATGATTTTAAAACCAAGTTTCTCAATGTTCTCGACCGAGCCACGATGCCCAGATGTTTGAATTTGATTCTCATTTTTTGCATGGGACCTAGAAATTCACCCGAGGACACAAATGTGATTTTTCAACCAACTTTGGTGCACGGGAGCATGTGCTTGTAGTTCAAATTTGAATTATGCACATTAAATGACCAAAACCTCAATTAATGTGTAAATAAGGCCAAACGAAGCCAGAATAATTCCAAAATTTAACAGGGCACTCATGTAGTTCTATGTTGCCTTTGTAAATAAACTCAAGGGGGACAAGGTATATCGTTTCGCACTCAAAGGTGGCACGTTCCCTCTCAGAACCACGAGCCCTCTTGAGAGAAGCTTGGGTTTGCAAGAAGCTTATACCAAAATTTGTTCCTATTCGGCCAATTTTTTTACCACAACAGGGTAGTACCATGACATGACATCCACGCCAAGTTTCATGATTTTCAGACGTGTTTTGGATTTACAAGAATTTTAAAACCAAGTTTCTCAATGTTCTCAGCCGAGCCATGATGCCCAGATGTTTGAATTTGATTCTCATTTCTTGCATGGGACCTAGAAATTCACCCGAGGACACAAATGTGATTTTTCAACCAACTTTGGTGCACGAGAGCATGTGCTTGTAGTTCAAATTTTACTTATGCACATTAAATGACCAGAAACTCAATTAATGTATAAAAAACGACAAACGAACCCGGAATAATTCCAAAATTTAATAGGGCACTAATGTAGTTCTATGTTGCCTTTGTTAAACTCAAAGGGGGGCAGCGTATATTGTTTTACACTCAAAGGTGGCACGTTCCCTCTTAGGACCACGAGCTTCCAAATCGGCCCAATTTTTTACCACAACATGTTAGTGCCATGACATGACACCATGCCAAGTTTCATGATTTTCAGGTGAGTTTCGGATTTACATGAATTTAAAATCAAAGTTTCTCGATGTTCTCGGCCGAGTCATGACGCCCAGATGTTTGAATTTCATTCTCATTTCTTCCATGGGACCTAGAAATTCAACCAAGGACACACATGTGATTTTTCAACCCACTTTGGTGCACCGGAGCATGTGCATGCAATTCATATTTAGATTATGCACATTAAAAGTCCAGAAACTCAATTAATGTATAAAAAGGCCAAATGAACCTAAAATAATTCCAAAATTTAACAGGGCACTCATATAGTTCTATGTTGCCTCTGTAAATAAAATCGGGGGGGAGGAAGCGTATATCGTTTCGCACACAAAGGTGACACGTTCCCTCTCGGAACCACGAGGCTTGTTGAGAGAATCTCTGGTTTTCCAAGAGGCTTATACGAAAACTTGTCCCAATTCAGCCAAAAATTATACATATGAAAACAAGGTTTAGATTATCCCAAACATCTCGCTACCTAGACCAATAATGTACTATGATTTGAATTCAACATAAAATGGATACACATATTTGAATTGGAGAGCATATGGTACATGTAGTTCATAGTGAAATATGATTACTGCTATATGTATGTTTTTTGTTATCAAGATAATATTTAAATTATTGTATAACTTGACAACAATCGTATTCAAATAAGGAAAATTGATTCAAATTTAGACCATATGGTAGACGAAAATATATATGTTCACATGGTGGAGTAAAATGTTCATATATGATGGAAGATCAAAATGTACGACTACATCAATTATAAACCGCAAGGTCAGCTAACGATATATTCGAATTCAACATAACGTGGATTCAAAAATTGAAATTCGAGATCATGGCATATGTAATCATATAAAAAGGGACATTACTCTTTCTTTGGTGGGAATTGATTTGTTTTTTGTTCTTGTTGAGGGAAGTGCGAATCGATTTGGTACTGTGCAGGGTAATCTTGTTCTCCCGGTTTTTTTTACATTTTTCTTGTAGTTTTTTAAATGGCATCTATAGCAATATAGTAAAAGGGGACATGACTCTCTTGTGTCTTGTATGAATTGTTTTTTACACGTTAAGTTTGTTCTGCCGAACAAGGAATCCGCACCTTGTTATCCCGAAATTTTCAAGCTCGAGTATCTTTTGTCTCACTTGCTTTGAAACTGCCGCTTCTTCAACCCACGCCGCGCCTTGTTATCCCGAAATTTGGATGCACGCGAGAACTCCCTCCTCATCCGAAATCGCTCCTGCAGCCCAGACACGCGAAATCCCCCCTCTACCCCTCAGCCGGAAATGAAGCTCCACGTCACGGTGTCAAAACCGGTGGGGGTACGCTGGTAACTTACCCTACATTTCGGACAAGCGCGTCCCTAAGCTTGGCTCCCCCTCCCCCTTCGCCCCCCATTCGTACACCGAGGCCGCCAAAACCCGTGAAACCCCACGCTCCTCCGTTGGCCTCCCGACCGCCGCCCAGCCGGAGACTCTTCCCCGACTACATCGTCCACCGCAACAGCTCGCCGTCCCTCATCCACCGCACCGGACGAGGATCCGTTGTCGATCTCGTCGTCCCGCCGGATCAGCCGCCCCGTCCTCCACCTCCAAGGAGTTGCCCCGACGTTCGCCTCGTCTATCGCGCCACCTCAATCCCCACAGTGCCGTCTTGACCTGTCCCACCGGAACCGCAGCACCCTCACCAATTCCTCCGATGAAGCCGAGGCCAACTCGACGCAACCAAGGAGGTTTTGCACTCACCGCTGCATTTTATATTTTATTTGATCTCACGGGGCTGCCGGTGCTCGATACCGAGCAGACATGGCGTGTCCCCATCACGGCGCCGTCGCCGGCCACATCATCCACGGCGTCTCTCCCCCATGTCGTTGCTTCCTCGGCGGCGACTTCCACAACTGCACTAGCTGCAGCTGCTATGGCTCTCGCTCGCGCTGCGGCTCTGTTCTTGCTGTCGGTCGCGCTGCTGCACTGCTCCTGCTTTCGTTCGTGCCGCTGCTCTACTCTTGCTCTCGCTTGCGCTGCTGCTGCTGCTGCACGACCTCCGGCAGCTACAGGAGTTGCTGCTTTAGCACTCGCTCGCGGTGCTACTGCACAACTTGCTCTCTGCTAGTGCGTTCCCTGCTCGAGCGTCTGCTGATTTAGATCACTGCTTCTCTGATACTAGTGCTCGAACGCCCTAAACATCTATTGCAATGCTCTGTTACTAGTTCAATCAGTTTCGACAGTAAAATTCAGTTTCGACTGTGAAGTTCATTTTCTTTAGTTAAGTTCAGAGTGAACAGTACTTACAGCATCTATCGGAGCGGTCGTGGCGCGGCTGATGCATTTTACATCTAGCACTTTTTGGTGATGTATTTCACATCATCTATTGCAGATGATATTAGGGTCCCACTTCAGATTAATGTTGTCTGTCTTTTCATGCTTCAGCCTTGTCGCCGTACACCTTAGCGGAGCTGCTCCAACGACGGAACTGTCCATCACAATGGAGCAGTACCCTCGGTGCCGTTTCCAGAGGCCTCGGATCTTCTTCCCCGCCTCTGACAGTCACACCAGCATCATCACCATCCTCCACGTCCAACCCAATGATGCTGAGGTCCACAAGGCTATGCTAAAGAGATTGTACACTCGTCGCATCACTTTGTTTCTCCATTCCTCTGTTCTTCCAATTCATGTGAGCCAAACACATAGGTTGACTGAAATCCTATGTTTCCAAATGCTCTGTTTTGCACATGCATTCCTATCCTATTCGTGTGTTTTTCCTATCCCTGCGTTTATAGAATCCTCCAATTCTAAGGAGCCCTTATAGATTTACTTCATTTTCAGATAGGCGTCAAAGAAAACTCTGTGTGTTATGTCCTGCTCCTGCCGTGCCGTCATCCACCCCACCTGAGGTGCACCATCGATAGAAGCTTTCACTGCAGCAGAGATCCCCTGCAGACTTCCTTTTGCCGCCTCAGATCATCTGCCCCGTTGCCGGCAGCCACGCCAACCGCACTACCATCACCGACTGAGCAGATGAACCTGAGGACTACACAGTTCCGGAAGAGAGGTCGTAGTCTTTCGTGTTTGCTTACGTTATACATCGGTTATTATTACCTGCTACTTTATCGTTCAATCTTGAGTTTTGAATTGCCCATGGTGTGTGCATTTCTCTCGTACACGTGTGCACGTGTGTGCGAGGTGTTGCGCTCTAACTGAACCCGAGCGGACGTTGGGCTCTAACTGAACCCGAGCGATTGCACTAGCTACGTTACTGAATGCGAGCGATCGATCCCTTGTTGTTAACTAAACCCGAGTGATTCCTTCGCTACTGCTACTAACTAAAGCCGATCGAACACTTCTGCCTCCTTCCCTTTATGAACACTGAGCATTGTTGGGGGTTTGGATGAATAGGACCCAGGGGTAGTAGAGGCCGTTGCCGCAGGATGAATAGGACCCTGATCGATCGAGCCGGCTGGGGGTGGATGAACATGACCCCGTGGAGGGCTGGTTGAACAGTAGCCGGTGGAGGGCAAGATGAACAGTAGCCCATGGAGGGGTGGTTGAACAGGACCCCGTGGTGAGGGCTGGTTGAACAGTAGCCGGTGGAGGAGCGGTGGAGGCTGGATGAACAGGAGCCCATGGATGAACAATCATGGGTGGAGGCTGGAGGAGGTCGACGGTGGATGAACAGTAGCCCATGGAGGCAGTCGACGGTGGACATGAACAGTATCACATGGAGTCCTGTTTTGCGGTACGCCACACCCCTCCCGATGAACAGGACCCCCGTTTCGACCGTAGCGCTCCAACACAATTACGTTTTCTCCATTTTGCGGTACGCCACACCCCTCCCGATCAACAGGACCCCGTTTTGACCATAGGAGGTCCAAGAGAAGTCTGTTTCCTCCGTTTTGCGGTACGCCAGACCCCTCCCGGTGAACAGGATCCCGTTTTGACCGTGGCCGGTCGAACACAATGCCGTTTCCTCCGTTCTTCGGTATGCCAGGCCTCATTTCGGTCGGTTGTTCCATCCAAGCCAGTTGGCTCCAGGTGAACACGACGTATTCCGACCCAGTCGTTTGCCTCCCGATGAACAGGATGTTGTTTCTCCGTTCCGACCCAGCCGGTTCGCTACCCGATGAACAGGACACCGTTGATGTCGTCCGTTGCCTCTCCATGTACACAAGCCATGGCCGTCCGTATATATATGCGCGAGTACTCGCTCGAGACCCCGCCCATATGTACGTACGTGGCCATATTTTTTGCCCTGTGGTTGTACATACGTGTACAGGACTTAGACGGGACTGCGCGAACTGCTATGTCGGGTGCTCTACAACGACACGTGCCGCTACTTACTTAGACATAGTTCATACTTGCAGAGAGACCGATTGACCAGTATGTACGTACACATTCGCGACCAGAATGACAACTCTACGTACGCTTCGACCAGGTGGGTCCCGACTGTGAGGCACTTCCTTGCGTGTGAAGATATAGCTGGTGGGTCCCAGCAGTCAGGGGGGAAACATTTTTTTCATGAAATACTGTGGCCCGTCCGGTGGGTCCCTGCTGCCAGGTGGAGGAATCATTATTTTGCGTGTAATAAGGAGGCACTTCCTTGCTGCGGCCGTGGACCCAGCTGTAAGCCTCTCCATGTACAGTACTCTTCCGATGGAAGTCATTCATTGACCACATTGACCACGCCGCACCGAGAGCACCAAGGCGGTGGACAACGGTGAGGCCTAGGAAGGGGACGACATGGAGTCGGGGAAGATGGGGCAGTCGATGCCCACGCGGAGAGGAGTACGAGGGTTCACTGGTTCGGCTGCGGTGTAAGGCTGCCGTCGCCGTAGGGCCTGGCCAGCAGTGGGAGCAGTAGGGGCGGTGAGGCCTCCACGGTAGCACAGCCGACCACGGGAGGCAAGAGCACGTGGTGGTTTGGACGGCTGGAGCAAGAAAATCAGAGGTTGAAGAAGCAGGACGACCGTTGGATGCTACAATCCAACGGTCACTCGTGATTGAATCGTTTGTTGACTAAGTTGACAAAGCCCTCCATCTGCGTCAACTTAGTAGGCCCACAAGTCAGCCTCCCACTATCGTGGGTCCCAGCTAGCAGGGGGAGTATTCATTTTTTTTGTGCGTAATAAGGAGGCACTTCCTTGCGTGCGAAGATATAGCTGGTGGATCCGAGTTGTTAGCGGGAGTATTCCTTCTTTTTGGCGTAATAAGGAGGTACTTGCTTGCGTGCGGCCATGGACCATGTGGGTCCCAACTGTCAGCCTCTCCATGTACATCCCTCTTCTGATGTTGTCGTTTGTTGACAATGCTGACCACGCCGTGCCGAGAACACCAGCGCGATGGACGACGGCGAGACCCAGGAAGGGAATGACCCTGAGGCGGCGAAGCCATAGCAGTGGAGGGATGTGGGTGAGTAGAGGGATGGCCTGGCCAGTGGTGGGAGTAGTAGGGGGCGGTGAGGCATGCGTGGCAGCACAGCCGACCACGGGAGGCGGGAGCTGGCGGTCCCGCCGACGCTGGATTTGGCGGCTGGAGCAAGAAAATCAGAAATTGAAGAAACACGATGGCCGTTGGATTGACATCCAACGATCCAACGGTTACGTCTGCTAGAATCATTGTTGACGTATATAATAAGTAAAAAAATCTTGCATACGCGCCAACTTAATAGTCCCACAAGTCAGACCATTTCCTATTTTTTTAATAATTTATATATAGCTCATTGCAACTTCTTATGCAATTTATTGCAGTCCGTTTTTTTGTTGGCCACAGCCAGGGTTAAAAATTTAAACGGCATTTCGCATATTTCTTTTGGTTCCAAACTATTTTTAATACCCAAATGTCGAGCCAGATTTGAAGTACTTTGAGGATATATTTAAATTAGGTTAAAGCCTAGTGAAATAGCAATATGAAAATGTGAAAAAATCCAGAAATTATACAGTAATTGCCAATTTGTCATCTATTTTTATATTTACAACCCATTTTATATTACTTTCAAGATTTGCAGGCATCTTGAAAGAGTTGCAGCCCATCAGCGCGTAGAAAAATAAGTAGGCCTGGATTGGGTATTTTTCAGAAAAAATAAACTGGGCTCATTTTCACAAAGAAAAAAATAGCTGGGCCGGTCATATGGTGAACATAAAATATAAGCCTGGGCTAGACAGGCCACAGCCCAGTTGAAACCCTGCTCCATCTCAACAATAACAAAAAAATACTACTCGAGCAGCTACGTCCCAGGTGTCAGCCGATCTTGTGTTGTTCTCTTGTCTATTGACTATATACGCTGACAATGTCGTGGGTCCCAGATGTCAGGAAACCACTAGGAGGAAGCATTTTCTTTTTCCATACGCTAACATGGTGGGCCCCAACTGTCATCCTCTCGACGTACTTCTGCCGATTCTTGTTGTTTGTTGACCATGTTGACAACGCAAGAGGGCAGTGCCGGGGCGAGCGCACCAAAGCACGCGGAGGACGACGACGAGGCCTCGGACATTGGCGTTAATGATTTAGGAGACGGTGGGGCGGTGATGCATGCGCTGAGGCGCAACTAGCCGAGGGAGGCGGAAGCAGGCGGCCCCGCCGACGCTGGTTTGGTTTTGGCGGCTGGAGGAAGATAGGACTGAAGAAACATGACAGACTGTAAAAGCAGCAGGATGATGGCAGCTGGAACTACGTCGGTATTTCCCCGGAGAGGGAGGGATGATGTAGGATAGCGACGGTAGAGTATTTCCCTCAGTTACAAAACCAAGGTATCGAACCAATAGGAGAACCAAGCAACACAACGTAAACAGCACCTGCACACAAATAACAACACCTCGCAACCCGACGTGTTAAAGGGGTTGTCAATCCCTTTCGGGTAATGGCGCCAGAAATTGGTGCGTGACGGTAAAAAGGTTGTAATAGATTGGATAAATAGATCGCAAATAAAATAAAGTGCAGTAAAGTATTTTTGTATTTTTGGTTTAACAGATCTGAAAATAAAAGCAAGGAAAAAGTAGATCGCAAAGGAAAATATATGAGAAATAAGACCCGGGGGCCGTAGGTTTCACTAGTGGCTTCTCTCGAGAAAAATAGCAAACGGTGGGTAAACAAATTACTATTGGGCAATTGATAGAACTTCAAATAATTATGATGATATCCAGGCAATGATCATTACATAAACATCACGTCCAAGATTAGTAGACCGACTCCTACCTGCATCTACTACTATTACTCCACACATCGACGTGTTGGTGGTAGATATAGATCTCATCTTTTTATCCTCCAGCATGCATCTAGTGTATTAAGTTCATGGGAAAACAGAGTAATGCAATTAGAACGATGGCATGATGTAGACAAGATCCGTTTATCTATATGGTGGTAGATATAGATCTCATCTTTTTATCCTTAGTAACAACGATACATACGTGTTGGTTCCTTTTCTGTCACTGGGATCAAGCACCGTAAGATCAAACCCACTACCGGGCACCTCTTCCCATTGCAAGATAAATAGATCGAGTTGGCCAGACAAAACCCAAATATCATAGAAGAAATACGATGCTATAAGAGATCACGCATAAAAGAGATCAAAGAAACTCAAATACTTTCATGGATATAAAAATATAGATCTAATCATAAACTCAAAGTTCATCGATCCCAACAAACAGACCACAAAAGAGTTACATCATATGGATCTCCAAGAGAGCATTGTATTGAGGATCAAGAGAGAGATGAAGCCATCTAGCTACTAACTACGGACCCGAAGGTCTACAAAGAACTACTCACGCATCATCCGAGAGGCACCAATGGAAGTGGTGAACCCCTCTGTGATGGTGTCTAGATTGGATCTGGTGTTTCTGGACTCTGCGGTGGCTAGATGAATATTTCGTCAACTCCCCTAGGGTTTTGGGATTATTTGGGTATTTATAGAGAAAAGAGGTGGTCTGGGGGGCACCTGAGGTGGGCACAACCCACCGGGGTGCGCGAGGGCCTCCTGGCGCGCCCTGGTGGGTTGTGCCCCCTCGGGGCACCCCCCAGGTGCAACCAGGGCCCATCTGCATCCTTTTGTCCCATAAAAAATCATAGTAAAGTTTCGTGCCATTTGGACCCCGTTTGATATTGATTTCCTGCAATGTAAAAAACATGGGAAAACAGGAACTGGCACTCGGCACTATGTCAATAGGTTAGTAACAAAAAATTATATAAAATTACTATAAAAATGATTATAAAACATCCACGATTGATAATAAAAAGGCATGGAACAATCAAAATTTATAGATACATTGGAGACGTATCACAGGAGTACTTAACAACCTTAACTGAAACTAGCAAGGGCACTTAACAACCATAGCTGAATGAAGTATGAGTACTTATACAGGTTCAACCGTACAAAGCACGCCTCAAAAAGTGCTACTTTGTGTACAGTTAACCAAGGGTGAGGCCGCCAAGCAACAGGAGTTGGCCCAGGCGCCACCCCGCGCATCCACAACCTTCTGAAAGCGGCTTCATCTCGCAATGTGGTCAATAAACAGGATATTCACTTTAGAGCCATGGAAAAGCAGGAACATAATCTTCTGTTCTATTCTCCAAGATGGACGAGCCTTCATTATTTGAGAGCACCCATGAATAAGTATCTTTTCACCTCCAAGGGGATTGGAGTAGGTCGACATAAACATCATGTTGTGACCAAGCGCAAGTCTGACCCGACCATGGTCAGGCATCTGTATAGGATCAATGGAACTGGGCAGTTTCTGTTTCAAGAAGATCACAACTGTAAAACTGTGTATAAGCAATAGTTTATGAACAACATATATAACAGAAAACAACTCGTAACATAAGTTTCTCAACACAGTTGGACCTGTTCAATGAGTGCAGTAGTGGCACACATATCCCACGTGGCCTTCCACCATTGAAACGCCCCACAAGGACCTCAAGACGATCAATAAAGTGTAGGAACTTGTGGACGTCGTCCTAGTTAACTTCAGTGCCATCAGTAACATTCGAGTTCTTACAGAATAACAAACGAGTAGCCTGCTTAACTCTGAAAAACCTACACGTGCCACCAATTATAAGAAAATATTAGTTAGAAGTAGTATCTTCGTGAGAGATTCGTTGCTACTTCTAAAGTTAAATTGTGATTAGTTAGACAAAATAGGAGGATTGAGAAGTAATCGAGGCAACTAGCAAGAACCAGATACAAAACTAACATGGATGAACAATTGGAACGACATCGGGGTGGAAGATCGCAGTGAATATGGGACCATGTTCTGCTATTTCCATCAACATTCGTGCGCCAAGTTTCAGTCCGTAACACTTGAGAAAGTTTATCCAAGTTCGGCCATAAAAAAAGTAATGATCTTCTTGGTTCATGAACCCAACTTGAAACTTATATCCATGGCTTGTCTTCACTGTGACCATTAAACTGGTGTATTCAGTTATGGCAAGGCCGAGCATCTTGAGTACATGTGTTCTGGCAGAGCAAGTAATGCACTGCAGGAAAAATAATATGAGAACACAATGTATTCCCTATCCAAGTCTAGAAATATTTTCCTCCTTCACGTCAATGTTGACCATGGTACTAGTACCTTTTATCCAAATATAGCAATCCAAATTTCCAAATTAGTCGACAGCATGTTCAAAAAACCCCACCCTCCCGGATAGAAAAGAGGATTCTAGGAACATACTGTGCATGTTTTAAAATCCTATGTTAGGATGAGAAGGAACAAGTGTGGCATCTCGCCGAGGGCGCAGAAACCTGTAGGGTCCTCGCACTTTGGGCACTACAAATGAAACACACTAGATTCATTAGGAAGAAAAATGCATCAACGGCGGCGGCTGCCATCCTAGGATTACCCACGACCAAGGGACTTCGATTTATCGAGGATGGATGAAGAATTCGTACTTAGTTCTCAATGAGAAAACCCTATGCAATCGTCAAGAGGGTGTTTTCTTTGAACAAGCAGACGAGGGAGAAGGGGATTCAGGCCCGGTGAAATATTGCCACTTCGTCCGTCCAGCTTACTGCTAAAGTTGGAAAGGTGGGGTTTTTTGTGATTTGACGGCTCATTGGGCATTACTGTGGTGCTACGACCGAGGTGTGTCTACCGTGCAGTTATGCACTCTAATGTGGTGCATATGGCACATAGACCCCGTTGCCGGATGCCCCACATATCAGCGAAAGGAAGTAGAAAGACATGAGTAACTAGTTACACATAAATATATTTTTGATAGAGAGATACTCCCTCTATAAAGAAATATAAAAATATTTTATATCACAACCTTATACATAAGAAAAATCAAGGGGAATATATATAACATATATAATTATAAAAAACAGAGTTTTTTAACATAGTATAGACGAGTTAGTGATGATGGTGTGCTTGCCATCCTGCAATATAGGCCGTCCGATTTATATCTGGCGGATAGGAAGGAAACTATGACAATTTTGAAAAAAGGTACCCACACACCTCTCCACATTCGCAAATAAGGCCTTCCCTCGTTCATCCTTCTCCTCACGAGATAAAATACTCATACAAATGCATCTTGATGTTACATGCAACGCACGGGAATTATGGGGGTTCAGCTGAGAATATAATACTCAGACAGGCTCGCGGGTCTGGACTTTGGGCCACAGTCTAGTGGGCCTGCATGTTTGGGGGCCCATGTGTTCTACCTCAGCACTTTTCATATTGCAAGCGATCGGTACGGCACTGGTTTTAGATGCTGTCGCAAGGCGAATACGCAAAATTGAATAAGGCACGACAGCTGTTGGAATGAAATTGAATGACAGTTACTAACCAGCAACCAGAGTTGCAATTCTATCAACGATATACCATGTGATAAATAATACAGTCATACTACTTATACACACAGGACACTTGTTTCACCATGCCAGATTATTACATCAAAATCTATCAGAGGATAGATCGGTTCGGTAGTTGCGTGCTACTACTGAAGAATTTCAAAGTTGATTTGGACCAGCTCTCCTTGCCGAGAAAGTTCGATTTTGACATCATCCCCTACCGCAAGATATGATTTAGATTTGAACCTTGACCATCCTTTAGCATCAATCATCATGCGACCATCCTTTGTACTTACGGTATATTGAGCAGGTTCATTCACACGAAGGCCGCGCATGGTAACAGAAACTTGGCCACGGTCGCCCGGATTGTTGAATGACTCCCTCGTTGCTCTAGGAATTCTCTGTTTGTAAACAAGAAGACATACACAAACAGTTAGATCAACACAGTGAATCATGTGAAACAACATGGAAAGAAAACAAAACGAAGCACATGGGCGACAATGCTTACCAAGAAGGTGGACATGCCGATTTTTGTAAGGACTTTGGTATATGAAGTGCGAACTACATCCCAGTCTATTGCCGGTGCAACTGCTGGTTCCATTGCCACTGCACGGGCCGGAACAGATGCAAGTGCAAGTGTTGTGCAGGTGTCGAACTTGTTGCTGGTGCCCATGCCGGTGCAACTGGTAGTGCCGCTACTGCTGGCCGGGAAGGTGCTCCTTGTAGAGCTGGTGCCAGTGTCGGATCAGGTGTCGGTGTCGATGCCCGATCCTCTGGTAGATCAGCCTGATCCGTTGATGCGGTCGGTGCCCAATCCTTAGCTGGATCAGACTGAGCTGTTGCCGATGTCAGTGCTAGAGCAACTGTCGGTGCTCGATCCATTGCTGAAGGTGGTACTGATGTGCGAGACAGCGGAAATTGTGTCTGGTCTGCTATGATCAGCTTTCTAACTTGACTAGGATTCGTGACCGTGATCCAGTCTTTTTCTTCATTTCTTTTAAACACGAGAAGGACTAGTTGTGGCATGTTTGTGTAGTTCATCATAGGGATTCATCTTGTACTCAGACAACAGACTAATCCAATTTTTTCCAGTAATATAAGTGATGGACAGTGCCTTCGTTACTGACATGCCATAAGAAGTGAAACCTGCAAAAATGACCATCATGGAGCAAACCAAATGGTTTATTCTGTGATGAAAGTCACATGGCAAAACCTGCATCATAAAATTGTAGCAAAAGAAAGAAAACATGACATTAAATCAATAAGATTTAGACAGTAAATCAATAAGATTTACTTGATGTGACACGAGTGAGTCCTTACCAGGAAATCACTATGTTGAAGTACTAAACAGAAGATTGATCGTCCAACTATGCGTGGCATGCAGGGCCCCACCTACTCCCACAAGAAGGACAGTCTAAAGGTCATGAAAATCGTATGGACCGAACATCCATGGGACTGGAAATCCTGGTGGGTGCGATAAGCCATACAATGCATATAGATATTAGAGTGTAACCATAATTGATAAACCGTCCTCACAAAAAATATGATCTGGATACTTCAAAATATACAGACTGAATTGAGTAGAAGACATTAACATAGAGTGTTCTCAGGACTCACCACACACCAAAAGCGGCAGTACTAAACAATACAGAGTTCACAAACACAAATCAACTACTGAACAATAGTACTTACTACACACAAGCAAAGTTGCACTAATTAAACTCTGTAGACTATTTCTTGCCACCGACCTACGGGATGAACCCCGCATAACTGACTAGGCCATAGACTTCATGAGAGATGTCTACCTGCATCATCACCATCTTCTGAACCTTGGAGAACCTAACAGAGTGGTCTTTCCACTCATAAACATGACGATGAAGACATGCCACATCAGATTTGTCGAGAAGCTTTACAAGAACCACACCCTTCATAATCGAAGGCACAGCCAGGAAATTGTTGTGGTCAAGTACAGCCTCGAGAACACGCCTGACAACAATGCTATAGGAAAACACTAGTTCAGGACACATGGTGGCAAGGACACAGCAGCTGGATAGTTTAGTAGTAGAACTCATCCTCAGGTCTTCCAGTTCACACGACATGACTTTGAGAACTTCATCTCCACCGCGGACCTGGTTATAATTCAAACATAAACCAAATATTTTATTACTACCTCCGTTCAGAAATATAAGATGATTTTTGATATGTTACTCCATATATGACTACATATACGCACATAAATGAGTGAACGAAGACACTAGAACATACCTTCAAAGGCATGAGAGCAGAGGGATTACTTGCAATATCCATAACACAAGTTACTGAGGCAAATATACCATCTTCAAAGGTAGCATTGATGTTCATAAAGTAGTTGAAAGTAATCTATAAGAAATATATGTCAACCTCTTGCATGTTTTGGTCAAAAGAGGAATTTAGAACCGTCATTTGGCACACAAAAATCACATGAAAGATCACCCAGAAAGTTGTACTACTAGTACTAGTACTGCGTGTTAGATGAAAAAACATGATCAAGATCGAGAAAAAGATCGTCGAGAAGAGATATTGCCTCGACTTGCTTAATGAGGGATCCCGGAGAGGGGGGCTTGGACATGGAGATGGCTTTGAGATTGTCTGCGGTAGTCTCAGTGGGGTGCTTGCGCTTCTTCGTACGATGAGCCTCGACGGTTTTGGCCAGAGCCATAGACATCATTTCGGCCGGTGCTCCAGCGTCCATCAAGAAACTGTCAAATAGAAATAAAAGAAAAGAAACCATAATCACAAACCCAAAATAAGAACAGAGATGGAGTTATAGGATCAGTCTCGGGGTTGCAAGACCGGGCCTTGGTCAGAATCAACACCATTGATGCACTCACCTTTCCTTCTTTGAGGGAGAAGAACAATGGCAGAAGCAGGTCGGAGTTTTCTTGAAGAAATGAGGAACAAGATGAGGGAGAAGCGAGTGGGGGTTTTCTTCAAGAGAGGAAGCTGAGAGAGAAGAGTGAAATGATGGTTGCTCGTTCGTCCAACTTACTACTGGAAAGGAGGGGGTTTTGTGATTTGACGGCTCATTGGGAATTATTGCGGCGCTTCAATCGGAGTAGTCTACCGTACCGTTGGGCACTCTACTATGGAGTAATTTAATGCATGGCTGGTGGACCCCGATGCTGGCTATCCCACACATCGGCGAAAGTGAGTAGCATGGTTCCCAACGACCGTCAAGGAGGATCCGCACGGTAGAGCGTGTCCACTATTTTCCTGAAGAAAAAAATGATTACAACAAGCGTTTCCACTCTTACGACGGAGGAGTGCGAAACATGATAGCCACTTGAACATACACAATGCTCCTACTACTAGGCATGTGTAGTGGTTCATACGTCAGTACTACATAATCTTGTTGCTAGTGTAGTAAGATATGACGATAACAAATGATGTTGTGCGCATGTCAACTATATGAATAGTAACGGTCCAGTTGAGAATGAATGATGAGATCAATGTTAACAGAACTAGGTCTACAGCGCATGGAGAGTATGGTGCTACAATACTCCACGAAACATGAACCATATGAAGCACGAATCAGTGTTTGGTAGGGTGTATGAAGGGTGCACGGGATGGGAGCAAAAGTTCCCTTCTCGACCCACTTTTGGGTGTTTGGTAGAGTGCATGAAGGGTGCATGAGTCCACATTAGTAGGTTAATTAACACAAATACACGAAGAGGGAACAACTATGTTGAGATGAGAATGCAACCAAACACACCCACACGCTTTGTGCTATAGTGACTGATCTGCACCATCTGAGTTTGATCCAACGGTCATGTTGCGCTGAGACATGGACATGCCCATGCAGAGGATGCCTAAACACCACCGAAGTCCCTCTGCTTATCGAGGCGCATGATGTTGGTGATGCAGGGTGCAACAGCCCGTAGAGCCCGCTCCCAGTCGACGAAAGCCAGTTTGTCAAACACGGCATCCAATGGCACGAATGGATTCCGGTGACGGAGCCCTGAGAGGATTCGCCCGGCAATGGCGACGGCAGCCCGCAACCCCTCCTTGTCCAATTTAGCCCCCACCATCGCGCGGAGACGGCTCAGCTCCTCAAATATATAGGTGAAGAAGAAGACCAGGTCAGGAAGCCTCAGCTCATTGAAGTCGACGGGGTGGTCGAACGGGTTTAGCCTAACGGCCTGCATGGTCGTGCTGGTGCGACGGTAGGCATCGCGCAGCCGCAACACGTGCATGGCAACTTGGTCCACCAAGTGGTTGAGGCGATCCTGGACCTCGTCACGATCGGCCCGCTCGCGCTCCAGCCGGCTCCCCTGATGGCCTATCGTATCTCCCGCTTTCTACAACAACGCCACTGATGCCTCGATCATCTTTGTGGTGGACGCCTGCCGCTTTTGAAGCTCCGTGAACTCCCACACATAACGGAGGAGCATGGCACTCCTCTCCTCCTTGAGCTCATGAGCTCCACGTCCTTGGCCCTAAGCTCTGCATCCTTGGCCTGGAGCTCCTGTGTCAGGCGCTTCACCTCAGACTCCGTGATCTGCTGCGCCGCCATGGCACCAGGTAGAAGAAATGGGGAGAGGAAGCAAAGGGGGCGAAACGGCTGAAAGGCAATGCAATCTACAGGGAGGCGGAGGGAGCTAGCCGAGGAGCGGGGAATCTTTTGGTTTTCACCATTGGAAAACACCAGTCGACTACTTCTCACATTAGGGAGCAGTGGGTTTTACAGGCGGAGTCATCGTGACTAATTGCTACCGTTCCTGCTCCCGTCAATCAAAAAAATTAAAAATCATGTCACGCTTTCTCCCGTCAAACAAAAAAATAAAAATCCTGCAGCACCCAAACACCAGAGCAACGCCGTGATGGGTATTTAAATTTACCTGCCGGCAAGGAGATAAAAAAAGGGGTGAAAAAACAAATGTGGCAGTGGCCTAGCTAATCGGTCGCACTAGCCCAACTAGCTAGCAACCGTGCTTCACTGATGTACTCAGCGGGAAAGGTACTCTTTCGTGATTAGATGACTCATTTACTTGCTTCGGCGCTACGACCGAGGAGGACCCAGAAAATGCGCGGTAGGGCACCCCACGTCTCGGCAAGGAAGAATATATGCGTGCACCACCCAGGAGGACCCCGAAACCGCGCGGTACGGTGTGCCGCATCTCGGCACAGAGGAAAAATGTGCGTGTAAAAATATAATGTATCAAACATAGTACCTATGGTTCGACCTCGGGACCCAGCAAGTCGGTCGAAAACACCCCACTAGCCACACAACTTCATCATGCTAACGTGGCACAAAGGATAGGTGTGGTCAGCTCCGTCTCGACTAGCTACAACATCTCTTGTTCTAGGCGATTCTTCTATTTTCCAAACGTTTCTTAGTTATAATAACACCACGGCAAGCTAGCGCCGCTCTTCGTGTGTGACCGTGTGTCTAAAGGTTAGACGATGGAGAGGAGAGAGAGAACACAGACCTGGTGTAACGGCATATTTATCCCTTAGTAGTTTTGGTGGTTGATGACAATGCTTTTGCGGACTAATCATGTGCATAGAGCATTTCAGATATATCATGTCTAGGCACAAGACGATTTGGTGCCCCTCGAAGAATATTGAAGACGACGTTTCCCTACGTTTCTTTTTGGTGGTTTGAGTCGTAGGAAAGCCGTACTATTAAGAGGGGTCCGCGTTGGAAAGGTTTGGGTGGAATCAACACATACATGTCTGTTCCTTTTGCACCACCTTTCCTTTGGCTCTTTGGAGCATCCTCCGTTTCGCCTTGTCCCTGCAAAATGAAGAACTCCTAGTGTGGCTGAACTGGGGCATGGTAGTACCGTGGCCTCAGGCCAGGCTCAGCAGCACGAGCGGAAGTAGGGGCGGATGTAATTTTTTACATCCGCGCCCTACGCAGTAGTACCGCTCCAGTTTTGTGGTACTACCGTGTCGGATTTTTGCATAGATCTAAACTCAGCAGAAGTTGCCACGGATTTATTTTTATATGTCCATGCCTTCCCAAATCTGAACTATCCATGTATTGGGGTAGTACCACAAGGGGGAGCGGTAGTACCGCGCCAGTGGTTCTACCGCCCTATGCTTCATCGCATCAGGGCTGTTTTGGATACTGCTGCGTGGGTGGTAGTACTGCAGTGCCTTGTGGTAGTACCGCGGGACCTGGCGATAGTACCACGTCTTCGGTGTGGTAGTACCGTGCGTCGCAGGCTGAGTTGGTGGATAATGGTTGGATTTGTTCTTCCACTATAAAAGGAGAGTCTTCTCCTCCGAGTTGACTTACCTCTTCCACCCCCAAGCTCCATTGTTGCTCTAAGCTCCATTTTCGCCCGATCTCTCTCCCTAGCCAATCAAACTTGTTGATCTCCTAGGTATTAGTTGAGAAGGCCTAGATCTACCCATCCACCAAGAGATATTTGATTCCCCCCACTAATCCCTCGCGGATCTTATTACTCTTGGGTGTTTGAGCACCCTAGATGGTTGAGGTCATCGCGGAGCCATACTCCATTGTGGTGAAGCTTCATGGTGTTGTTGGGAGCCTCTAATTAAGTTGTGGAGATTGCCCCAACCTTGTTTGTAAAGGTTCGGTCGCCGCCTTCAAGGGCACCAATAGTGAAATCACTACATCTTGCATTGTGTGAGGGCGTGACGAGAATACGGTGGCCCTAGTGGCTTCTTGGGGAGCATTGTACCTCCACACTGCTCCAACGGAGACGTACTTCCTCTCAAAGGGAAGGAACTTCGGTAACACATCCTCGTCATCACCAACTCCACTCTTGGTTATCTCATCCCTTTACTCGTGCAAGCTTATCTTGTGTTACATCCCTTGCTTGCTTGTGTACTTATTGTAGTTGCATCATATAGGTTGCTCACCTAGTTGCATATCTAGATAACCTACTTTGATGCAAAGTTTAAATTGGTAAAGAAAAGGTAAAAATGTTATTTGCCTATTCACCCCCTCTAGTTAACTATATCGATCCTTTCAATCGGTATTAGAGCCTCGTCTCTTTTTAAGGAATTTGCCGTCCGAAGAGTATTGTTGACACCGTAGATGGTGAGGAGGAGCACCCCAGTGTGATTCCGTCCTCGTCTACGGACGATGGGGGAACCTCGGTCTCACGTGAGGAGCTCAATGTGGCCTTGGATACATTTAAAACCTCCATGACGGCAAAGGCGTGCTTAAGGATTTTCTTGATGGTCTTAAATTGTCCACCGGACCATTGGAAGTGGTTTATCCCACTAACAAGGTAACGGTTGCGAACTCCGACAAAGGGGGAAGCTTCAAGTGATAAAGTTCCTTTGTCTAGTGGTAAAAGTGGAAATGGCATCTTTGCCCATGTGGAACCTCCACTTACCTATGGAGGACCGATTCCCTCCACTCATTTAAATCATGCCGGTTCTCCTCCTAAGATTGTGAAAAATGAGGATTTTGACACTTGGGTCTATCACTTTAAACGTCATTTAAATCATGTTCATACTAACCTTTGGAGAATCATTGAGCAAGGTTTCTATCTGCATGACCCAAGCAACTTCACCCCAAGAGAAGCCATGGATCATCAATTCAACGAGAATGCTCTCTTCATCATCCAAGATGCAATCCCTCCCGAAGATATTGCGCATCTCCGACCATTCACCATGGCAAATGAAGCATGGCACCATGTTGTTTCCCTTTACAAGGGAAGTGCAAGCATTCAACGCTCCAACTATGAAGTGGTGCAAGATGAAGCCGATGAATTTGCTATGAATGAAGGTGAAGAACCTCGTGAGCTCTATCGGAGACTAACCACACTCGCGATCTCACTCCAAGATGATGGGAGCAAGGATACAAATGACAATTGGATCAAGCGGAAATTTCTCAAAGCTATGATGCCTTACCATAAGGGCATGTCCTCTATCATCCGTCAAAGGCCGGGCTTCCACACCTTGTCCTCAAGTGAAGTGTTGGATGATTTTGTGGCAATGACTATCTTGGACAAGACCGCCGACAATGAGGTATTGCGTTCTCAAAGAGCAAAGAAGCCCAACCTTGCCTTGAAAGCCAAGGCTAGTGTGGAAGAAGAGGAGGAAGATGTAGAAGAGGAGAGCAACCCCGAGGATACAAAATATGATTATCATGAGCACATGGCTCTCGCTTCAAGACAATTTTGGAGCAAGAAGAACTCAAGGCACAACTTCAACAAGAGCAACTCAAGTGGCGCCAAGGGCAAGCAATGTGTGAGGACTTGCTACAATGGTGGCAATGTGTTCCACTTTGTTGCAGAGTGCCCCTATGAGAAGAGGGAAGACAATGGTGGCAAGCTCATCTGGAAGGACAAGCTCAAGTCTTTCCCCAACAAGAACCACTTCACCAAGAAGGCTCCTCCCAAGGGATTGGTGGCACAAGAAGAGTACAATGAGGATGGTGATGGTGAAGACGGTGAGACAGTTGTCGTGGCCTCCGTGGCCACTGCGACAACCCCACGGGCATCTCTCTTCGACTCACTCAATGAGAACATCACAGCCAAGTGTCTCATGGCTAAATCCACCAACAAGGTAACCCCAAACATCAAAACTACCATCATTACTTATCCTTCTTTGACGGATTGCAATGATGAAAGTGGGGGGTCCAACGTGGAGGAAAATGAGTTTGAGTCTTTTATGAGTAAGCTTAAGGGTAAATCCAAGAAGCACTTCGTTGCTCTCTTGGAACAACTTGGTGAAGCCAATGACATGATCGAGGCTCACGAAGACACCATCTCTAAGATGGAGGAGCATAGTCATGACTATGCCGATGAGATATCGGATCTCTCTAATGCTCTTGAGGAAGAGCGTGGTCATCGCTTGGCTCTTGAGGAGTCACACAATGATGACCATGCTAAATTAATGAAAGATCTTGATCATGCTCTTGTTGTGTCTCGTGTACTAAATTCCGAGAAGGCCAAACTTGGTGTTGATCTTGCTAGACTCAAGGAGGAGTTTGATATACTTGACAAGGCTCACAAGGCCTTGAAGAGTACTCATGCTAGTCTTACAGAGTCTCATGATCAACTCCAAGTGAGGCTAACCAAGGAGAAAGCCACTTTTCTTCATATGGTTTTAATTGATAGTGCAAATGCTACTAACCCATGTTGTGAGCATGTGCATCTTGTTGAGGAGAATGCAAAGTTGAAGGAGCAACTTGAGAAAGGCCTTGTGTCGTGCATACAAGGTGAGAAGAACCTCAACGATCTTTTGAGGAATCAAAAGGAAGTTGTGGCCAAGGAAGGGATTGGTTTCGCACCCAAGTCCAAGAACAAGAAGAAGAATGACAAGGCCAAATGACCTCCTCCTCTCATGCAAACTTTTGTCAAAGAGGGAGAGGGTGCCTCTCAGGAGAAGAAGAACAATGTGAAGGGTGGTGGTGTCAAGAAGGGAAATGCCACCCCTTCCAACAAAGTCGGCAACTTTAACCCTTCCTATGTGTTATGCTGTGCTAGTGATGGGCATGTTTATGCTAAATTTGTTGGTTCTCCTTATGAGTACATTGAATGGTCTATTTGGGTTCCTAAGACCCTTGTCACTAACATCAAAGGACCCATTACAAAATGGGTACCTAAAACCAAGCATTGATCCCTTGTAGGTGTTTGCTTTCGGTGGGGGATCATGGTTGCTTGATAGTGGAGCCACTAATCATATGACCGGAAGCAAGGAATTGGTGGTGGACATGCAAAAGATTCCATCTATGCCCACCAATGTCGAGTGGGGTGATGCCTCGTCCTCTAAGCTATTGGGGCTTGGCAAGGTTGTCATTTCTGGTGATCTCACGATCGAGAAGGTCATGCTTGTTGAGTCCCTTGCATACAATTTACTTTCCGTTCGTCAACTTGCAATCATGGGCTTTGCCACCTTCTTTGATATTGATACTGTGGCCCTCTTGTGGAGCAAGACTCTTAAAGTAGCCTTTGTTGGGTATGTCGAGAACGGTCTCTATGTGATTAACTTTTCGGAGCAACCCACTAAGACCGCGACATGCCTAATGGCTAAAGTTGACATGGGATGGCTTTGGCATCGCCGTTTAGCCCACGTCAATATGAGATCTTTGCAAAGTCTTCTCAAGGGGGACCATGTTTGTGGACTAACAAATGTTAGTTTTGCCAAAGATCGTGCTTGCAATGCTTGCATTGAAGGAAAGCTACATGAGAAGGCTCACCCTCCCACGACTATCATTTACTCATAGAGGCCTTTGGAGCTCCTTCACTTGGATCTCTTTGGGCCTCCATACTTTGATAGCCTTGGGGGTAGAAAGTATTGCTTGGTGATTGTGGATGACTATTCAAGATACACTTGGGTGTACTTCTTCAAGAGGAAGAGTGAGACCCAACAAACCGTCATTGACTTTGCAAATGAAGCTCAATGTCAACACAATGCAAAGATCTTGACAATAAGAAGTGAAAACGGCATCGAGTTCAAGAACTACACCTTGGATGAGTTTCTTAGTGATGAGGGGATCAAACATCAATATTCCGCACCTTACACCCCTCAACAAAATGGTGTAGCATAGAGGAAGAACCGGATGTTGATGGACGCGGCAAGAACCATGATGGCGGATTTCAAGTCTTCATACAACTTTTGGGCTGAAGCCATCAACACCGCATGTCATGCATCCAATCGGCTCTACCTCCACAAAGGCTTGAACAAGACTCCATATGAGATACTCACTGGTAACAAGCCCAACCTCAAGTACTTCCGGGTGTTCGGGTGTAAGTGTTTCATTCTCAAGAAAGGTGTTCGTTTGTCTAAATTTGAGGCTAGAGCTCATGAGGGCATATTTGTTGGTTATGCTACAAACTCTCATGGTTAGCGTGTCCTCAATAAGTCCACGAGACTTATTGAGGAGACGTGTAACGTGGAGTTTGATGAGAATAACGGCTCCCAAGTGGAGCAAAGTGGTACTTGTGATGTAGGTGATGAAATTCCTCCCCAAGCCATAACAAGAATGGGTGTTGGTTTTATACTACCCATTGAGGAACCCCTTGTGGCCGAAGGAGAAGGACAATGTTCCACTCAAGTGGAACCAACACCAACCCAAGACCCACACGCTTCCGAAGAACAAAGTGAAGGCCCTCGACCTCATGAACAAGACCAAGGGCAAGATCAACCTCAAGATGGCGTTGAACCACCAAGTGATGCCCAAGGTCAAGTTCTCTCCTCCGAGCAAGTTCAAGATCAAGAGCAAGCTCAAGATCAAGAACAAGCTCAAGATGACCCTCAAGATGATCAAGTAGCCCCTCCTCAATTCACTCATGAGGAGGAATTGGAGCATCGTGCCGCCAAGATTGCATCCAAGCTATCTACCAAGGGTCATCTCATGACAAATGTGCTTGGAAGCATATGAAAGGGGGTAAGCACTCGTAGAAAATTGGCAAAGTATTGTGAACATCATGCGTTTGTCTCTTGTGTTGAACCCCAAAAGGTCTATGAGGCGCTCGAAGATACGGATTGGCTTAATGACATGCATGAAGAACTCAACAACTTCGAGCACAACAAGGTGTGGAGATTGGTGCCAAGGCCAATGGGGAACCATAATGTCATTGGAACCAAGTGGATATTCAAGAACAAGCAAGATGCTCATGGAATTATTGTCCGCAACAAAGCTCGCTTGGTAGCTCAAGGCTACTCCCAAGTCGAGGGTATCGACTACGGTGAAACCTTTGGTCCCATTGCTCGCCTTGAATCTATTCGTTTGTTGATTGCTTATGCTTCTCATCATAACTTCAAGTTGCAACAAATGGATGTGAAGAGTGTTTTTCTTAATGGTCCTATTAATGAGTTGGTGTATGCCAAACAACCCCCCGAGTTCGAGGATCCCTATTTCCCGATCATGTGTGCCAACTCGATAAGGCACTCTATGGCCTTAAAAAAGCCCCACGTGTGTGGTATGACCACCTTACCGAGTTGTTGCAAGATCGTGGGATTGAAATTGGGAAAATCGACCCCACTCTTTTTACTAAGAAGGTCAAAGGGGAGTTGTTTGTGTGCCAACTATATGTTGATGACATTATCTTTGGTTCTCCTAACAAAGCTTTCAATGAGGAATTTGCCACTCTCATGACCTCGAAGTTCAAGATGTCCATGATGGGAGAGTTGAAGTTCTTTCTTGGGTTCGAAATCAAGCAATGAAGAGAAGGAACCTTCATCAACCAAGAAAATACACTCAAGACATGCTCAAGAGATTCAAGCTAAGTGAAGTCAAGCCGGCTTCCACTCCAATGCCCGTCAAATGCCAACTTGACATCGTTCCCAATGGTAAAGCGGTGGATCAAAAGGTATATTGCTCCATGATTGGCTCCTTGCTTTACCTTTGTGCATCTGGACTGGATATCATGTTGAGTGTGGGAATTTGTGCATGGTTTCAAGCCACACCTAAGGAAAGTCACTTTGTGGCAGTCAAGCGAATCTTTCTATATTTGGCTCATACCCCAAACTTTGGCTTATGGTACCCAAGAGGAGCAAAATTCAACCTTGTAGGCTATTTGGGCTCCAATTGGGCGGGAGACAAAGTGGATAGGAAGTCAACTTCCGGAGGGTGTCAATTCCTTGTTTGCTCTTTGGTGCGTTGGTCTTCTAATAAGAAAAGTTGTGTGTCTCTCTCGTCCACCGAAGCGGAGTATGTGGCCGCCGGTAGTTGTTGTGCACAACTTCTATGGATGAGGCAAACTTTAAAGGATTACAGTGTCATTTGTGACAAAGTGCCTCTTTGGCGTGACAATGAAAGTTCCATCAAGATTTCTCTCAACCCGGTGCAACACTTCAAGCCGAAGCATATTGAGATTCGGTATCACTTCATCCGGGATCATATTAGGCGAGGGGAGATCGAGCTCAACTATGTCAACACTCATGATAACCTTGCAGATATCTTCATGAAGCCTTTGGATGAAGCAAGATTTCGCGAGTTAAGGCATGAGCTAAATATCATTGATTCGAGCAATGTTGCTTGAACCCTTGCACACCCCACCATACTCAACTTGTTATCTTGTTTAGATGTAGGCATGGACATAGGGAGAGTGTCGTTCTATCAATGAACTCTCCCTCCCCCCATTATGCATAAATTGATCAAGTCTTTCACATTCTCCATTTTTTATGGTACTTGTGCTTCAAAGATGAGTTTTGGTCATGGGCCCAAGGATAATTCTTCGCGGTGACATACCAATTAACTCACACATAGGTGGCTCCCGCCACCGCCCTCTCCTTGGAGAGGTTGAGTTTCGTGTTTGTGTTGCCTTTTGTTGTTCCTTGTCCCGTGCTTGTATTTGAGTTGTGTCGTGGGTGTATTTTGAGTGTCCGGTTGCTTGTGCATAGCGTTGCTACAGCCTTGTTTCTCTTTGCTTGTCAAAACTTGCATTTTCTTGGGGTTACGGTACTACCGTGGCAAGCCACGGTACTACCGCAGGAGATGGGGTGCTCTGTGCGTGCACAGGTGCATCTACGACACGGTACTATTGCTTCCATTTGCGGTAGTAATTTTTTACTACCGCTGGAAGAGCGGTACTACCGCCTTGGCTGCGGTACTTCCGCCCAGGCGGTACTACCGCGATGACCCACGGTACTACCATGCCGTCGCGAGCGGGTGGAGGTAAAGAGCAGGCAGGGGCGGTTCTAACTCCCCCATACCTATTCTACTCCTTTTCCCCACTTCGTCTCTCTCTCCTTCCCAAGAACGTCGCCGGAGGACCTCGCCGGATCTTCGCTTCCAGCCACTCTCCTCGTATTCCGACCGGTGGGATCGATCCCCACCTCATCCTCTTGCCATGGAACAAGGTTTCTCCCCAACTCCCTCTCTCGTTGCTTCGTTGTTTTGCTTTTAGGCTTTTGGGGAGATGCATGTTGTTCTTGAGATTTTAGGCTAAATCTTTGCAAGACTAGGATTTAGGAAAGGTGTAATGTTGTGGAAATGCCATTTGGAATGTTTCCACACTATAATATCGATCAACCGTAGTACCGCTCCAAAGCTACGGATGCGCCTAGATCCGTTTCGTGCCAGATTGGGTTCCGAGCTATACTACTGCACCTCCCGTGCGGTACTACCGCTCTATCCATGTGACAGCCTGATTTTTGGCCCTTTCTTTTTCTTTTGTTTTTCTGAGGTTTTTTGCTTGAGTTTTCTTTTTCCGTGGCTTTGTGGTCTGGAAAGTGAAGAAGATGCTCTCTTCTTTGTTTCCAAAGTGTCTTGTCATACCCAAATCCTTCCCTAGACCCTGTCATTTTCATCCTAGCCCAAATCCCAATATTCTTTTTATTGGGAATATTCCTTTTCTATTAAAGGAATAACCCAATTTTCCCTAGGTTGTGAAGCAACCTTTATTTCCATCACTCCTAAAATTCCCAAGTAATTCTCATAAATTGTTTGGGTCACATCTTTCTCAAATATGGCAAAATATTTCATTTGCCATGTTCCCCATCATGCTCAAATAATTCATTTCCTATTTTGCCCAAAATGGCAGAATGTGAAGCAAGTGCCATTTATCTTTTCCCAATTGACCTCAAACTCCTTGGAAACCTTTTCGTGTCCATATCATTGCCACATGCCAAAGTGCAACCTCATTTGCCTACTAATTATTTAATTATGATTTTCCAAAGTTCCTATCTGAGGGAAGTGGTTGTGAAGGAAGTACAAGCTAGGCATATCCAAATGAGTTGCAATTTTGCATGGCCCTTCATATAACCAAATCATCACTCTCCACCAAAGTAGAGCTCATGTCATGCCTCCATATGAGCTCACCTTCAATTCTTTGATGCTGTCCAAAATTTCAGATTGTGAAGCAACTATATTGTATCTTGCTCCATTATGGCTGCCAATTTTTCTAGGCCTTCTTTTATCCATATAACCTACCTCCACCCATTTTGGGCATGTCTCATCAAGCCATTTGTCCTCTAGAATTTTTGCAAGTTTCTGGTCAATGGAAATGTTTGTGAAGGAAGTACCATTTTGGTTTATCCAATTGGTATGAAACCTTTTGCAGCATCTTCATATGGTCAAATAAGCCTGCCTTGCCAAAGTTCAGCTCAAGTGGCTTCTCCATTTGAGAGCATCATCATGATCTTCATTCTGGACCAGATTACTTAGTTGTAAAGCAACTATATTAATTCATGGTCCAATTCTTCTCAAAATTACCAGGATGTAAGTCCTTCTTACCCTGAATCTACCAGACAACTCCATTGCTTCCAATCCCTCTCCTGTGGATCGCCAGTGCTCCTCAAAGTTTACTGCAGTAAACTTCAGAGGTTAATTGCAATCTACCAATCTACCACCTCAGATGCAACCTCCCCAGGAAGGACTCCACACCAGACATCGTCTGGCATCGCTTGTGCCACTGTGTGCACCAGTGCGCGCGGTGACCACTGCTTTGGCATGCAGTGTGCGCGGCCAGAACGTCGTTTGTGCTCGGGCGCCTTCCCCTCTCGTCGGCTTCGCGCGCGTGAGCATGTCCTTTGTATTCCTCTCGTCATCGCTGATCACCTGGACCCCGCTCCCCCTCCGCAGCATCCTCACTGACGCAAAACGCCGCGTGCCCACGGACGCACAGTGCCAACAAGGCATTAATGGCGTTCGGATCCTTCTCTCTGCGCTCCCTTGGTCGCCTCTGCCCCGTGAAGCTCTCCCTTGTGCCTCCCCCGTCGTCTACCTTCGAGCTCGAGCACGTGCACACGCGTCCGCGGTGCCGGCCGCATGTCCGCGGCGACGCCAGCGTGGAAAGTCCTTGCCCCGCCTATAAATAGGCCTTCCCCGAGCCATTCGAGCACACCACTGGCCTCCCCGCACTCCACTCCCCTCCCCGTCCACTCGCCCGAGCTTCTAAAGCTCTCTGTGCCCACCATCGCCGCCATGGTTGCCACCTCTGCTCACTCCAATTCCGGCGACCCCAAGCCCCGTTCTCTCTTCCACCACCTCTAGTAGATCACCCAGCCACCAGAGCCTCTCCCTCGACTCTCCGTTCGTCGCCGGAGTCGCCATGACCTCGTCCTCAACTTCCGGCCGAAGCCCCGTCCACTTCAACCGCGGCTCTCCTCGACGCTGACCTCCTCCGGATGTCTGGATGGTCCAGGGTGGCTCGGCTCGGCCTGCTGATCACGCCGGTAGGTGGCACGGCCCGAACGGTGGCCGGAGTCGCCGGCTATCGCCGTCGGGGCCGGCACCGCTCTCTGCCGCGCGGGATCAGGGGAGGTTGAAGACGAAGAACCTGCCAGGCGGGCCCCGCATCGCCCCGGCCCACCCGTCAGCCGCGTGAGGGGTTGACCCGGGCGCTGACGTGGATAAGTGGCCACGCATTTCGTGAAATACGCTTTCACCAAATCGAAAGTGCATTTTCCCTCTACTTCAGCTCAGAGTATGTTTTCATTATTCTAAAAGCGTATTCCTCTCTGTTTCAGCGCAGACTATGTTTTCTTAGTCAGAAAGTGTATTTCTAACTTTGTGCTTCTGCCTTATCCACTCAGGGACTTGTTTGTGATGATATTTTTGCAGAAAAGTCCCTGAACTTCAACCCTTCATATCTTTTTAACCACAACTCCAAATGAGGTGATTCCAAAGCCCACTTCTTCGTTTCGTCGAGCCCGTTCTGTTGGGTTCATTTTCACGTTGGTTTGAAACTGTGAAAATGACCTTTTTGCCCCTGCACGTAAACAGACCCTCCGAGAGAGAACTGTTTCCGGCAAATTTTTCTGCGGCTTCACCGCACTTCTTCCCGGTGCCTTCTTCACCCCCAGGCAAGCCACAATACCCACTTGCATGATAGTCATGCAGTAGCAATGGTTTTCAACTTGAGTATTTATTAAATGATTGCTTGTTTAAAATATGGTTATCGTTGTTTCGGAAATGCTTCTGGGATTGTGCTTACTTGTTTGCCATGTTGTTATGCACCTGGTTATCATGCCCTGCTAGTTGCTAGTATTACTTTCATATTGCCATGCTTGATAGTAGTACATGGTGGGTTGGTCATGCTCTTCGGTGCATGACTAACGTCGGTTACCGAGTACTGTTAATAGGCATTGTTCCGTTGCTGTTAGTTGGTTAAGTGTTACTCGGTGATGTTATTGATAAGTTCTTGCATGTTATTTATGGTTGATGCTAGTGGTCATGTTATGTTATACTATGAGTAGTGTTGCACTTGTAATATGTATGCTCTTCATTATGCAATGTTCAGTTGGAGATTATTTCATAGTTGATATGATGGACAGTTATGTTGCATCCCGTGTTTATGTTGATATTATGCTCATGCATTGTCATTGCATCATGTTATTTTATCATGGCTCAGCATATTGCATTCAAATTTAACCGGATTTAATTGAACTTGAACAACTGTTGGCTGAGTCATGGTGCCACCATATCGAAACTGACCAGTGCAACCACACTTACCGTATGGGTAAGGTCCTAACTGGGTCTATTATCGTACATCTCGCCGGTGCCTCCCACGAGGGAAGGTTATGGGCGTGCTTACCCTGATCAGGTAGGCGGACATAACCTTGTGTGCCCGTTGTTTTTATTTTTCTGGATCCGGTCCTCGTGAGGGAGTTTTGACCACGACGGTGGTCGGGGTATCTTTGGTAGACACGGGGCCACCCAGGACTAGCCCAGTTGGGAGTGGGTCGGAGTGGCCGGGAGAGTGTCACGGCAGTAGATCGGTTTGTTCGGAACGCCATTGGTCCACCCGAATGGGAGTGCGAGGCCATGGGTTCCGTGGTGTGGGTACAGTGTGCTACCTCTGCAGAGTGTATATAAAGTCTATCAATAGCAACCCAGTTCGTGTCGGTCCCACCGTGAGTCAACAATATTAATAATAACTTGATTAATGACAACCCCGGTTCGGTGATGAAATAAGTTGGTGGTGATCGCCGTAAGGATCACGAGTTACTTTGGTGGTGATCGCCGTAAGGATCACGAGTTACTTTGGTGGTGATCGCCGTAAGGATCACGAGTTACTTTGGTGATGATCGCCGTAAGGATCATGAGTTACTTTGGTTGTGATCACCGGAATGATCACCGTGGTATCGAGGATACCGAGTTGTTGGATATTCATGATGTTGTGTGAGAATCATGGGTAAAGATCAAGCTCCTTGTGGTCATTTAATGATTACTACAGTATTGTTTATACCAAGCTTGATTTGATCCTGAGATGATCGTGTAATGTCCGAGGTGGGTAAGTGCTACGTGTGATGGTTGCGAGATAACCCGAGCAGAATAATTGGTGCATATAGTGTCATCATGTTGCATGCTAGTATCGTCAGATTCATATGTTCATGCTATGCTCATATTGTTTTATCGGTATCATGTTCATGTTGCCTTTGAATTCTTAGTGGCTATTATGATTATTTTCATGATGGTATCTGGTATTAATTTGGAGTATTACTTTGGATATCATGTTGCTCATGTCATGTTCTTATAAGGATCTCATGGTAATTCCTGCTTAACCAGTAATTGCCATGTTGTTGTTTGTCTTGAATGCTTCTGGTTAATTGTGAGCTTGCAAGTACATTCAACGTACTGACCTAGCATGTCATGCCAGCTTGCAGGTCATGCCTGGATTGCTTGCTTGTTTGGTGTTGTTCCTGTGTTCGCGATCTAGGATAAGCGTTCTAGCCAGAGTCCCTGTGGATTGGAATCCTCCACCTCGTCGTTGTTCCGCTGCCAATAGTTTTTCCGCTACTAGAGTTATTCCGCTGCTTCGAGTTGTTCTGCTGCTTGCATAGAGCAACTGAGGATGGCATAGTGTCGCCACGCCGTTGTTATTCATTGTAATATCGGAGACCTTGTAATCATATCCGTGTAATAATAGAAAGCTGGTTTCTTCTATGCTAAGCAGTGCCGTATTCCAGAAGACTTCTCCTCGATCTCTGGGCTAGAATACGGGGCGTTCCGGTTTCTCTGAGCCGGGGTGCCACAATCCATAACCACCTTGTGCGGTACTACTGCTCCTCCGGAGCGGTACTACCGGCCGAGGCACAGAAGTAGAATTTTACTTCCGCTCCAGGCGCGGTACTATCATGCCATCCCGGCACGGTACTACCGTGGCTAGAGCAGCAGTAAAATTTTACTTCCGCTTAGGAGTGCGGTACTACCATTGACTTTGAAACTACCTTGTGGCAACTACCCAATCTTCTTCTACATGTTTCACTCGCCTGGATGTGGTCTTTGTTTTGATTCTTCTCGTTTCTCTCATGTGTTCTTGTGTGTGTCTTAGGTGGTGGCTCTGGTTCACAGGCTCATCGCTCGAATCCCAGTCGTGACACACGCTCCAAGCGTCTGCATAACCAAGAGGCTCCGGAGGGCTCCAATGCCCCACAATGCCGCACCAAGACCACCGCATCCAAGATGAAGGAGCCCACTATGAGCATGGATGAGATGCCTCTCTCTGAGTTCATCCGTCGGAGGAGGATCAACCCCTATGTGCAACCTCATGAGAATGTTCGAGGCTGTGATCTTTTCTGGACCAAGCAGCAGGCTCTCATCTACCTCGATGTGATTAAGTCCAAGCAGAATATCTATGTTAATATTTAATGGATTGACTTGAATCATATGAGGAAGGACGACCGACCATACTTTGGTGAGGCATTGGATGCCGTGGAGCAGTTTCGCATTGAAGACTTCATCTCGTTCCACAAGGATTTTGACCCCGAGATCGTGGCTCAATTATTTACCTCTGTTCACTTCCATCCGGATGAGGCAAGGACCATGACTTGGATGACCAATGCGAAGAGGTTGTTTGCTACATGGAAGGAGTTCATGAATATGATGAACATTCTTGATAAGGGGATCAATCAGCCCGTTGGTGCCTGCCCTCATGCTAAATCAGAGTCCACCAACAAGCTTCAACCCTACTATGTGGAGAAGATGTTGGCCAACAATAGGAAGACATGAGTGCTCAACTCCTACCTTGATGTCATGTACCGCATCTTCCGCAACAC
The DNA here is from genome assembly GCF_056163025.1 of Triticum urartu. NCBI lineage: Eukaryota > Viridiplantae > Streptophyta > Magnoliopsida > Poales > Poaceae > Triticum > Triticum urartu. The sequence goes on from NC_141877.1 coordinate 342,142,627, forward strand.
CCTCTTTCCACGCATTGGTGACAAGGACAAGGTGCATGCTTATCTCATTGATATGATGCTTCTTTGTGAGAAGGCCCGTGTCCAAGTTCCTGGCATTCTTGATGTCTCTCACATCATGTGGTGTGAACTCCAGTTTGCAGTCCTCAATCGCAAAGTGCCTATCTATGGACCATACCTGCAACTCCTGATCTCACAGACTTGGGAGAAGCTCTTTCCTCAAGAAGAGTTTCATGCTCCAGACTGGGTTCGTCATGAGCCCATCCGCCTACGCCAGAAGAACAAGTGGGCCAATACCACTACCAGGGCTGAGGCTGCAAGGATGGAGGGTGGTGAGGAAGGGGCTGAGGAGGAAGTGGCTGCTGGTCGTGCTGAGGGGTCTGCTCCTCCTTCTGCTGAGCCATCATGGGCTAAGAAGCTCAAGGACAAGATGAAGACTCTTTTCTGCACGTAGGCTAAGGGATAGTACATGACTCATGTTGCTCAGAAGCAAAGTCGCCAGCGCGACAAGAGGATCTTGAGGACGTTCGGCGAGCACGTGTCGAGCGGGTCTGAGAGGGTCATCACTCCTGAGGCTGCCTGGATGGCGAAGTAGGGCTACAAGTGGTCTGAGTCAGAGGAGGAGGAGGAGCCAATTCTAGCTGCTGAGACCGATGAGGAGCTTGATGAGTGATCCCTGGAGTTGATCTACCACCTGTGTCGTAGGTGTCCTCTCTGCCTTTTTGGTGTCTCGATGCCAAAGGGGGAGAGAGTGTAGGGAATTGCGAGTTGTGTGTTGTGTTTGCTTGTGTCGTGTTTGCTCTTGTTCTGTTGGACCTCGTTTGCTTTGGTTTGGTTTGTCGTGAGTCGTGTTCCCTTATCATATGGTGTAAGACATATGCATTCTATCATATCTTATTGTCTTTCCTGCTTAGTAGCCTGTGAGATTATGCTATCTTGTGCTAGTTAATTTATGCTCATATGTATTATCTTGCCTCTCTGTTAGTATTAGTTACTCCTTTGCAAGATTTGCCTCGTCTATAAAATATAGGGGGAGTGTTGATCCTAGTATGTGTGCGTGCAGTCGAAAGCACATCTCCAGAGTACACACATCTAGGGGGAGTCCGTCTATATTTTATATATGGTGGATTTGCCTATGCTTTATTTATATTCCTTTGTGCAAATCCCGTATTGTCATCAATCCACCAAAAAGGGGGAGATTGTAAGGGCATATTTATCCCTTGGTAGTTTTGGTGATTGATGACAATGCTTTTGCGGACTAATAGTGTGCATTGAGCATTTCAGATATATCATGTCTAGGCACAAAACGATATGGTGCCCCTCGAAGAATATTGAAGATGGCGTTTCCCTACGTTTCTTTTCGGTGGTTTGAGTCGTAGGAAAGCTGTACTATTAAGAGGGGGTCCGTGTTGGAAAGGTTTGGGTGGAATCAACACGTACACGTCTGTTCCTTTTGCACCACCTTTCCTTTGGCTCTTTGGAGCATCCTCCATTTATCCTTGTCTCTGCAAAATAAAGAACTCCTAGTGTGGCTGAACTGGGGCATGCGGTAGTACTATTCTTCGGAGTGGTAGTACTGCAGGCCCCTACGATAGTACCGGCCGCGGGTGCGGTAGTACCGCTCCGAGGGCGTGGTAGTACCATGGCCTCAGGACAGGCTCAGCAGCACGAGCGGAAGTAGGGGGCGGACGTAATTTTTTACATCCGCCCCTGACACGGTAGTACCGCTCCAGTTTTGCAGTACTACCGTGTCGGATTTTTGCATAGGTCTAAACTCAGCGGAAGTTGCCATGGATGTATTTTTATATGTCTGCGCCTTCCCTAATCTGAACCATCCCTGCCTTGCGGTAGTACCGCAAGGGGGAGCGGTAGTACCGCGCTAGTGGTTCTACCGCCCTCTACTTCATCGCATCAGGGCTGTTTTGTATACTGCTGCGTGGGCGGCAGTACTGTAGTGCCTTGCGGTAGTACCGCGGGCCCTAGCGATAGTACCGCGTCTCCGGTGCAGTAGTACCATGCGTCGCAGGCTGAGTTGGTGGATAACGGATGGATTTGTTCTTCCACTATAAAAGGGGAGTCTTCTTCTCTGAGTTGACTTACCTCTTCCACCCCCAAGCTCCATTTTCGCCCGATCTCTCTCCCTAGCCAATCAAACTTGTTGATCTCCTAGGGATTGGTTGAGAAGGCCTAGATCTACACATCCACCAAGAGATATTTGATTCCCTCCACTAATCCCTCGCAGATCTTGTTACTCTTGGGTGTTTGAGCACCCTAGACGGTTGAGGTCATCGCGGAGCCATACTCTATAGTGGTGGAGCTTCATGGTGTTGTTGGGAGCCTCCAATTAAGTTGTGGAGATTGCCCCAACCTTGTTTGTAAAGGTTCGGCCGCCGCCTTCAAGGGCACCAATAGTGGAATCATGGCATCTCGCATTGTGTGAGGGAGTGAGGAGAATACAGTGGCCCTAGTGGATTCTTGGGGAGAATTGTGCCTCCACACCGCTCCAATGGAGACGTACTTCCTCTCAAAGGGAAGGAACTTAGGTAACACATCCTCGTCTTCACTGACTCCACTCTTGGTTATCTCATCCCTTTACTCGTGCAAGATTATCTTGTGTTACATCCCTTGCTTGCTTGTGTACCTATTGTTGTTGCATCATATAGGTTGCTCACCTAGTTGCATATCTAGACAACCTACTTTGATGCAAAGTTTAAATTGGTAAAGAAAAGCTAAAAATTGTTAGTTGCCTATTCACCCCCCTCTAGTTAACTATATCGATCCTTTCACGTGGGACCCACCAGTAAGTGAGTCAACGGTCATGCACGTGTTGACGAGGCACTCCCTCTACTCTACTCAACGTAATACTATATAAAATCAAGTTATGGGACAAAGCCAACAACCATTGTTGTTTCGGGCTATCGATTTATGCTTTGTAGTCCAGGTTGCCAGTTCGAATCTCGTCTTTCAAATTTGTTAGTTTTAGGTCCAAATTTGATCAATGACAAGTGGGACCCCCGTGTGTTGTTTCGATATTTTATTGTAGGATGTTTTTTTGGAACAAACACTTTGCTCGGTTAGACAAGTAACGGCACGAGTTACATGTATTTTGCAAGTTTATGAGTTATGGCGCGGTTAGACAGTGGCATAGAATATCACATCCACCCCGCAGCTTAGATGCTATGGTGATACGAGTTTTTACATCGTTGGAACTGAGATACAATGGCTTGGGAGTAGTCTTTGTAATTATCCGCAATTTTCAAACTCTCCAAGGTTTCTTTTGCAAATAAAACATTCATGCCTCATGTGTGCCGCTACATCTTGGATCCAACGGCCTCCCGTTGCTCATATTAGGTGCTCCCAGTAGCTTAATTAGCCGCTATGGTGATACGAGCATCTAGGTCGTATGATCTGTGATCAGATGCCACATGCATAGTACTTGTACTTTCTGCGCAATTCCCAAACTCTCTCAGGCGTATATTACAAAAACATTCAAACCTCCTACTATGAGCCATTAGATCCCCATGAACTCGTATCACCACAGAATCTACGGTGCGGGAGCACCTCATATTCTCCCATGCGAGAAAACATCAGGTGCTCTCGTAGCTTGGATGCTACAGTGATACGAGCTTCGAGGTCATTTGATATGAGATCCTATGGCATCTGAGCAGTCTTTATGCTTGTAATTAAGCAGTGGCCAAACTCTTTGGGGGATTTTCTGCAAAAAACATTCGAACCACCGAGGAGTTGTTTGGTCACAAATCCAATGGCTCCGAAGAGCTTGTATCACCAAAGCATCTAAGGTGTGGTAGCACATGATATTCTTACATACAGGAGAATATGATGTCCTCCTTCATCTTAGATGCTACGGTGGTACAAGCTTCGAGGTCATTGGATATGGGATCCAAGGGCATCTGAGTAGTTTTTGTACAAATTGTGTGCAATTCTCAAACTCGTTAAGGTTTCCTGTAACAATATTAAGACATCCTGTGAGCTCCTATATCTCAGATCTACAAGCTCCAAGCAACTCGTATCAGCATATAACATCTAAGGCGTAGGGGCACATGATATTCTCCCGGGGAGGAGAGGGGTGCACAACCAATCGGTGTTTGGGAGGGTGGGGACAAATATAATCTAAACAATCCTAAACAGAGCTTCACAATTTTATCTAAGGTCGAGGGGTTAACCCCCGACAATCTACATAGCTCCGCCTAAACACAACATTTGCATGTACTGTAGTACTAGATTTAATATTCATGTTTTAGTTTCCTGTTCATTTTAAATATTGAATTGAGGACCATGCATGTCTTACATTTTACTCCCTTTGTTCCTAAATATTAATCTTTTTAGAGATTTCAAATGGACTGCCACATACGGTTGTATATAGACATATTTTAGAGTGTAGATTCACTCATTTTGCTTCGTATGTAGTCACTTGTTGAAATCTCTAAAAGACTAATATTTAGGAACAGAAGGAGTGTTTTTGAATTTGTGTCGTACATGCATGATTTGGAAAAATTGATGCACTATACTTATTGGATTGTTGTTCTATTCGTGTGTGTGTGTGCGTGTGTGTGGTCATATGCTTGATACATACAAAGTTTTCTCACCACCATACCGTTCATCTTTTAAATTTGAATTTGCAATGAAAAACTTACTAGGGATACCATGAAATGTGAAATCCATGTTGAGATCACTATATCACAAACTCACTCTAATTCAAGAACTCGTCATAAATCAATTACCACATTGAGATTACTATTTGCAAGGAAAATACAGGCATTGTAACACACATAGATTCGTTCGGCAATTTGAAAGATTCCTTTCGTATTCTCGAATGGTAGGACCCAACGGCGTACCAACCAGACCTTGGCTCGTGTTGATCCTAAAAAAACAGGCTCGTGTCCTTCTTGTGGCATGCGTGGTACACACATTAGCTAACCCTAACCAGTCGAGCCTCCACGTTTCGAGTCGAAATATCTGGCGGCCAGAATTCCAGCCCTAGGAAATTCCCCTCATGTCCCCGGTCCATAATGACCACCGATGAACAATTGAGGGATGCTTTAGTAACTAGACAACATTACCTACCGTGCCGAGCATGGTTCAATTCCCTCGGTCAATGCTCCCCAAGGTCACCCGTCAACTGCATTGCCTAGTACTACTACTACACCGGAATGAGCACAAACTTGAGCCCATTTGTTCATGCCTACTACTTGAGTTAATATATTAGGCAATGCACTGGTACGGAGAGATTAACATTTTACTCTGCATATATAACTTGTCTGAAGTCTGACTAAATGTTTGACCAAATCCTTTCTTAAGAAATACAAGAGGAAAATGTATCGCTTGAAAATTTATCGCATGATGCAGGTTATGATATTGTTTTGAATCCTGGATTTTAAATTTCAGAAAATCCAAAAGTGACCAGAAATTCATGAAACTAAGCATGGTCGTGATATGGCACAAATATTCCTACGTAATTTTTTTCTTCAATTTGAGACAAGCTGCTTATGAGAAGTTGCACAAATGAAGAGCCAAGGTATTTTGGAACAAAGACCTATCACATTAAGGCGAACACTTTCACTATTGAAACCGTGGGCATTTACATGCCGCCATGAGTCCCTCTTCTCATCGGTAGGTGCCGTCCAAGCAAGCATGTGAGTCGACGGGAGGCGTGCGAGCAGACCGCTGCGCCGGCTGATAGGGAGGCATGCGAGCAAACCGCTCCGCAGGCTCACCAGGAGGCGAGCCCTTTGACCAGGCTCCGCCACCCACCTTCGTCCCAACTGCTCGTACTTTTAATGTCACCGGTGCCGCAGTTTAAAATCAACCCCGCAGTACCCGATATCGCTTCAATCTTCTCTCTTCCTCTCCGATTCTCCTGTCGTCTACCTCCAACCAGCTTGACCTAACCGTACGCCATGCCGCATCACTATGGTCTGCCCTTAGTCTTCCAGTTTCCTGAGGAAGACACCTAGCCGGACTCTCAAGAACATAAGGCGCTTTGGGATGAGCTTGAACCGGCCTTGCGGGAAGATGCCGCGCCTATCCCGCTCCCGTTCCGGCTCCCGTCGCCCCGACTGTGCCAGCGCCCATCCCCGTGGCATTGATGGGCTGGGAGCCGCACATTGTCGCCGAGCTTGATTCCACGGGGTTCCACGAGGTCCCCGCCGACTTTCATGTGCCCGTGCACCTACTAGCGCATGCGCCTGCGCGTGCACTGACGCGCACGCCCATGCCGGTGCCCGTGCACCTGCCAGCGTATGCGCCTGCACGTGCACTGACATGCGCGCCCATGCCGGTGCCCATGCACACGAATGTCTCCGCCGCGCCGTTGCCAGCGCATGTTCCCATGCGGGTGCCAGTGCCCCCCTCAGCGGCATGGATGGTCGTCGTCGACCGCTTGGTTGCACCAACGCCAGTCGCCTCCTCCCACCACTTGACTCGCTCCTGGAGACCGAAGTCCAGAACATTGTGGCCTTCGTTGAAGCTAGGGCCAACGTCCAGGAGTATGCTAACAACGGCGCAAGATGCCGCCGTCGCCATCTTCGTCATCGTCGGTCAGTGGCCCGACGACACACAGAGCATGGCAGAGGAGCCGCTTCCCACCGCAAGACGCCCCCGCCGCCGCCGCGTAATCTAAATTTGCCATGAAAAACTTTCGGATTGTGATGCTTAAATCCGAACATTTATCATTTCCATTTATTTTAGATCGATCGTCGTATGAATGTAAAGTCAGAGTCAGACTGAATGAAGTCTATGGTTTGATCGATTGAATGTTCTGCTAGAGCCGTATCAAATTAAATATAAAACGTCATCAAGCCACATGTATTCATTCTTATCCAACGACCTAGACTGCTTCAATGTCGAGCGCTCAACACGTTTAGCGTGTAGTTAATTTGATGCCAAAATAGTGCTAATCACATAATAACACGCAAATAATATCCTACTTAATATCTTCATGCACTTAATATACTTCCAAATTAACGTGCATTGCATGTACACATTGACTAGTACTACTAGTACATGAAACTGGTGCCGTAACTTGTGAACGTGTCCAGATATGGTCAACGCCAACATCGCCCGCGAGTTCTTCGTGTTTGCCCGTGCGTCCAAACCTAGAAGAGGAGGAGAGAGAGAGCACACATGGAACCCACCAGTAAGTGAAGGCGAATAGTACGTGCTAACGAGCCGGTCCCACTAATGTACAAAAAATAATATTACATGTTATCCATTAAATAGGCTGTGGTAATATAAAAAAATTATATGAACAAAGGGGGAACAACAAACATTGTTGTTCTACGTATGTTGCCTATTGACGTGTGGCTTGAAGGCCCTGGTCGCATGTTCAATCCTCGTCCTTTATTTTTTATTTGTATATGGGCCCAAATTTGTTTCATGACAGGTGGGCCCCTCGGTGTGTAGTTTGTAGCACTTTAATTTGTGGGTCGAAATTTGTTCCATTCCAGGTGGAGTATCGGTGTGTAGTTTTGTAGCTTATTTGTAATAATTAAAGAGAACAACAGAGTTTTTTGCAATTAATACCATGGTGCGAGGTTGAAGGCGAGAAAGGACGTGGGAGAGAGCGATGACCGAGCCAGAGGGAAATCAATTGGGGGAGGTGCGGGGGTTGCAACGGTGTTTGGAGTAATTGTGGGCCGAATGCTACGAAAATATAATCTAAACCCACCGGAATAAATGCCTACACAAATTAATCCAAGGTTGGAGTCCCCCTCGCAATGTAAATAGCTCCGTCTTTGCGAGGGATGGAGAGGTAGCTTCAATGTGTGGAAGATACGGCGTGAGAAAGAGAGGTCAATTGAGAGACATATAGATAGAGAGATAAAGTGAGTGTGGTCCGACATTCATTGAAAAGATATATATGCTCTGGAGAGATATTGTCCGATTGAGCTTTTGGGAAGGGTGAGGGCTGTAAGATAGAGTTTGAGAGATGATCTAGTCACAGACATGTAGATATATTTTGTGCGTGGGAGGAAGCAAGGTCAATCGATTACATATATAAAGGGAGAGAGATTGAGTGAGTGTGGGTCATCGTGCGATCGAAAGAGTGAGATGGGTTGGAGAGAGTGACCAAGATAGACAATGTGCGTGAGAGTATACAATATTAATATGTCGAATTGGGCTCAAACATGGAGATATATCATTTGTGTCCGAGAAAGAGCGAGGTCAATCGAGACATACAGAGAGAGAGAGAGAGATTGAGCGAGCGTGGCCCGCCATGAGGTCAAAAGAGTGGGGCGGCTTGGATGGACTGACCTAGATAGACAATCTGCGTGAGAGAGTATAGAGTGTGTTGATCGAGGCCCGAATAGGGAGATATATCATTTGTGTGTGAAAGAAAACGAGGTTAATCGAGGCTCGGATAAAGAGAGCGAGATTGAGCGAGTGTGGCCTGCCGTGCGAAAGAAAGAGTGAGACAGTCTCGAGGGAGTGACCTAGATAGACAATGTGCGTGCGTGCGCACGAGAGGTTGGGGGCTAGATAGGCAATGCATGTATCTAGCGATAGAGGGTGGTAGGGAGAGAGAGAGAGAGAGAGAGCTCGGCTTGGGGTGCAATGGCGGGTGTGTGAGGTAAATACATTTGGTAACAGAGTGGGAAAAGGGGGTTGTGTAGTTGAGAGAGTTAGAGATCGAAACATGGAGAGAAAGAATGAACGTGTGTCGGAAACCGATAGCTTCCTAAGGTGGTTAGGAGAGGAAGATTGACCGATACAAGAAGTATGTAGCGTGTGCGCCGAGGGGGTGGGGCTAAAAACAACATTTGAATGTAGATAGTACGAGACTTAATATCGATGTTTCAATTTGGTGTACATTGTAAGATTTGAACTGAGGACCATGCATATGGGTAATTATTTCGAATTCGTGCCATACTAGGTTTGGAAAAGTTGACATTGACTCGATTGTTGCGCTATTTGCAGGTCATATGTTTGAATCCATCCAAAAGTTTTATCACTACCATGGTGTTCATCATATACATATGAATTTGTATTAAAAAAGTAGCATCGATACCGTGAAATGCGAAATCCACATTAGAATTGGAGATCGCTATGTGACACACACTCTAATTCAAATAACTAATTATGTGACACACACTCTAATCCACGTTAGCATGGATACCGTGGATACCGTTTCGACTTTTTTTCAAATAAGTCCTCATTAATTAATTTATAATATCTCGTTTCGAATGACTAATTATTTGCAAGGAAAACACGGGCATGGTAATACATACAAATTCGTTTGCAAATGAAAGAATATTCATTTGCATTCTCAAATGTAGGCGCACTAGGCAGACCAGGGTCGTGTCATGGTGGTCGCGTGTGTCGTACGGACGCTTAGCACCCAGCCACCCCCTCCCTCCCCTCCCCCCCAAAAAAAAGAATGACAACAAAATAAGTTCACGCTTCCATGTTTTGGATTGAAATATCTAGCGGCCCCAATTCCATCCCTGCAAAATCTCCCTTCTCCACCGTCCCCTTCCACGCCCAGATTGCTCAAATCCCTAATTCGCCGCCAACCAAGGCAAAGTTTGAATCGCCCCTCATCTTGTTTCTTTCCCCACCTCTGTGTCGGACGACAACGACGAAGACGACGGTCGCGCTTCACCACCCGCACCGGAGCTACCTCATCTACGCCCTCGTCCACCACACCGGGTGGTCCACCAACAACGTCGGCCGCCGCAACCGCCGTGCCTCACAGACACCGACTTCCACCGCATCAGGTGCGCTTCACCGACGCCGTCTCCCACCTCACTGGGGCTACTTCACCGAGCACATCGTTGCACCTCCGCCCCCGAGGCCGTTGGGGCTTCACCAAAGGTCTCGTCCACCGCATCGTAGCGCTCCGCTGCCACTCAAGATCTGCATCCGTGCATGGCTAGCCAACGCATCACCCTCAATGGCTCTGAAGTGACCCGCACTCTAGCTAGGTGAGCATGCCCAAATGCCGACATGAACTAGGTATCCACACATCACTCCCTTGTGCACTATTCCGACGATGTTTGGATATCCTTTCACTGCTCTCTTAGCTTACACGCCTATGCAACTCTGACTTTAACTCTTATTTCTTCTAGAGATATCATCTGAAACAAGAAAACCCATTTTTTAGAGAAGCATGACGGCGCTACGGAATCTGGTACACATCCTACACACCCGTATAACCTTGTAAGTATATGTCCTCCGGTACGACAGCAAGGTTGATTCCTCTTATTTGATCAACCATTCACCATGTCAAAAATGCAGAGTGGAACGCAAGGAGCACAAGGCCTGCACATCCAAGCAAGTGGTAACTTGGACTTGTACATGGAACATCCCAAGTGCAAGTAGAGCTGTGGTGAGCCTGTACAACGAGCTAGTGTAAGTCCCTGCATTTCATTTAATTTGTACTGGCTTGCGTGTATGATTTGTGTGTAGTGGCGGATCCACGAATTCAAGTTACCAGGGGCGAACATTTAACTTAAAAAATACAAAGGCACTTGCACTCCGAAAATCAACATAACTTGAGAAATGTGAAGCTATATGCACTTTGAAAATCAGCTAATGATCCAAAGTAGTTCAGATTATAAAACACTAAATGATGCAAGCACCAAAAAACACAAAATGCAACATGGTGTACAAGGACTACTAACATGGTCTGTACCTGCTTGAATTATTCATTCTCTGGCTGAAAATATCGAAGTGTAATTGCACCTATAACTAGTGCGCAAACTGCATATCAATATATCTATCCTGCACAAGTATGCCAATAGTTTCAAACAACAGATTAGAAAAGTATTTATGCTACATTGTCATGATATGGGGACTTTCTGGTAGATGGCCTCGACGTTCCCTCAAGCCATGAAAATGTACTATAATTTGCTTGTCATCAATGCCTGCAAATCTCTATGTCTTTCTCAACATAGCAGATCATCATTAGACACTAATCCTTCAATGGGAGCTTGCAAAATGCTTGCATTACATCCCTCATTAGACACTATATGTTCATCATCAGGAGCATGTAAAATGTTTGCATCAAATCCTTCATTAGCAGTCTGTTCATTAGACACTTCAGCCTCAAGAACAACATGAGCTTGTATGTTTGCACCGGAAACTTGATTAGATACATCAGATTCAGTCAATTCATTATTGATTGGGGGAGTTATAAAATAAGTAGAAATTGGTTTCATTTTCTCATAGATTCCCTACATACAAGCAGTTTTACAACACCGTCAGGTTTAACTATTGGCCAGAAATTGAACAGTTGAATTAGACATAATCAGGGATGTGATGTACCTGCTCATTGCGCATGCTGCTCTTGCAAGCTGCGACTTTCCGTTTGCGCAAGCTCAATGCCATGCTCGTGCTGCCGCCGCTGCCTCCCACGCAGGCTACACCCAGGGTTGGATCTTCATCTTCTTGTCCTTCCATTCGCTTGAAGCCCGGTGACCGCCCTCCAACGAGGGCGCGAGGAAGTGCTGTGTCGGTCTGTCCAGCGGCGGCTAGGTTAGGAGCGAACCAGACTGGAGGCTGGAGTGAACGAATTGGGATTTTTCCTGCTGTCAATCAATATGGGAGGCGCTCGTTTGGGTCGCGAGCCTGCCATAGGGCATGCCTTGCACTTATGTTATTGGCCCATCCAAATTGAAAAGTTTTTCTTCATTTTTTACATTGCCTGCTCGTGCGTTGGGACGAACAAAACTAGCCTGGGCCAACTTGGACGACTCAAACTAGGTGCACACATTACAGCCACCCGAGGTGGCCGCCCATACCAGCCCCTACGGTGGCGTCACCCCTTTTTGCGTGTATGATTGGGGCAGTGAAAATTTTTCCAGTGATGCTTTTGATTTACCCACAAGATGGTTGAATTGCTTGTTTCTATGAACTGAGTTCGCCAATAATGTGAAGGATGCCAGTCTTTTCATCCTATTGTACATTTCTTAGATCTAGATATGCCAAATGTAATCGCATGAAATATACAGTAAAAGCCAGTGTGATGTGTGTGGCTACAACTAGTCTGACTACACGTCCTCATATAACATATCAAGGACGCACCATCCTACGAGATTAACCATTCGACTTACCAATGTAGTGTGGGAAGAAAGAAGTATTGGGACCGCGTATCCAAGCAATTGATGCCATGGACTCCTTTGTCGAACCTTGTAAGAGAAAAAGAAGTTGCAATGTCCTATACAAAGAGCTAGCGTAAGTTCAGCTACCTGCTTCTCGGAATTTTAGTTAGCCACTTATTGCAAAATTGTTCAATTATGTTGCTTGGCTTAATTTAGTTTGCTACTGATTACATAATGCCATAGCCTGTTAATCCTATTATAGATTGCGCCTGTCTATGTGTTTGATACTTACTGTTAAGAACTACCTGTTTGCCTGAACTTAAATAGCTACTTAAGCACGTAGATAGCTGGTGATATGTACTTCTAGGGTGCAGCAGAATTCACGTGTAATTTATGTTCTGATACCCTACTTGTTCAAATGGTTTGCTATTATCACTTGTAGCACTAGTAATGCTTGCATGTTCATAGATAGAGAACTGTCAGGTTTATATGAGGGACACTGTATTTTTAACTTATATATGTGTTGGAATCATTTTGCTTACATGAAAGAAATTTACAGATGTCTGTGTTGCTGGTAAACGGTACCGACTTGTTACTTTAATATGTTGCCAAGAACTTGTTAGTTTTACTAGTTCATGTGTAATTAAATATGTTGACAAAACTGGGAGCACTACAACCTTTCTGATAAGTATATGTGAATGACATATTGTTGATTGGAAATGATGTAGAATTTTCTGGAAAGCATAAAGGAGTGTTTGAAAGTATTTTTTTCAAAGAAATACCTCAGTGAAGCTACTTACATGTTGAATCAAGATCTATAAAGATAGATCAAGACACTTGATACGACTTTCGATGAGTACATACCTTGATAAGATTTTGAAGGAGTTCAAAATGGATCAGTCAAAGAAGGAGTTCTTGCCTGAGTTGTAAGGTATGAAGTTGAGTAAGACTCAAAACCTGACCACGACAGAAGATAGAGAGAGAATGGAAGTCATTCCCTATGACTCAGCCATAGGTTCTATAAAGTATGCCATGCTGTATATGAGACCTAATGTATACCTTGCCATGAGTTTGGCAAAGGGCTACAATAGTGATCCAGGAGTAGATCACTTGACAGCGGTAAAAAGTATCCTTAGAGGACTAAGGACATATCTCTCGGTCATGGAGGTGATAAAGAGTTCAACGTAAAGAGTTATATCGATGCAAGATTTAACACCGATCTGGATGACTCTGAGTCATAATCTAGATACATATTGAAAGTGGGAGAAATTAGCTAGAGTAGCTGTTGGGGAACGCAGTATTTCAAAAAAATTACCTATGATCACGCAAGATCTATCTAGGAGATGCATAGCTACGAGCGGGGAGAGTGTGTCCACGTACCCTCGTAGACCGAACGCGGAAGCGCTTAGTAACGCATTTGATATAGTCGAATGTCTTCACGATCCAACCGATCCAAGCACCGAATGTATGGCACCTCCGTGTTCAGCACATGTTTATCTCGATGACGTTCCTCAATATCTTGATCCAGTTGAGGACAAGGGAGAGTTCCGTCAGCACGATGGCGTGTCGACGGTGATGATGAAGTTACCGACGCAGGGCTTCGCCTAAGCACTACGACGATATGACCGAGGTGTGTAATTGTTGAGGGGGCACCGCACACGGCTAAGAGAAGACTTGGTGTGCCTTTGGGGTATCCCCCTCCCACGTATATAAAGGGGGGAGGAGAGGTGGCCGGCCCAAAGCGGGGCGCGCCAAGGGGGGAGTCCTACTTGGACTCCCGGTCCAAGTAGGATTCGTTCCCCTCCTTTCCTTTCTGGAGAAGGGGGAAGGGGAAAGAGGTGGAGGAGCAGAAGGAAAGGCCCCCGCAACCCTAGTCCAATTCGGTTTGGGCTTGGGGACACGTGCCTCCACCTGGCCACCGCCTCCTCTGTCCACTAGGGCCCATGAAGGTCCATTAACTCCCTGGGGGGGGGGGGGTTCCGGTAACCTCCGATACTACGGAAAATATCTGAACCTTTCTAAAACCTTTCCGGTGTCAAAACATAACCTTCCAATATATCAGTCTTTACATCTCGACCATTTCAAGACTCCTCGTCATGTTCGTGATCTCATCCGGGACTCCAAACAAACTTCGGTCATCAAATCACATAACTCATAATACAAATCATCATCGAATGTTAAGCGTGCGGACCCTATGGGTTCGAGAACTATATAGACATGACCGAGACACATCTTCGGTCAATAACCAATAGCGGAACCTGGATGCTCACATTGGCTCCTACATATTCTACGAAGATCTTTATCGGTCAAACCACATAACGACATACGTTGTTCCCTTTGTCATCGGTATGTTACTTGCCCGAGATTCGATCATCGGTATCATCATACCTAGTTCAATCTCGTTACTGGCAAGTCTCTTTACTCGTTCCGTAATGCATTATCCCATGACTAACTCATTAGTTTGCAAGGCTTATAGTGATGTGCATTACCGAGAGGGCCCAGAGATACCTCTCCGATACACAGAGTGACAAATACTAATCTCGATCGGTGCCAACTCAACAAACACCATCGAAGACACCTGTAGAGCATCTTTATAATCACCCAGTTACGTTGTGACGTTTGATAGCACACAAGGTGTTCCTCTGGTATTTGGAAGTTGCATAATCTTATAGTCATAGGAACATGTATAAGTCATGAAGAAAGCAATAGCAACAAAACTAAATGATCATTATGCGAAGCTAACGGATGGGTCTAGTAGAGGCATACTAGGGACACTCTGCTTGTCTATGTATTCATAGATAATAGCAACAGATCTGGTATTCTCTAATGATGTGATCCCATTCATCAAATGATAACACATGTCTATGGTAGGAAACTTAACCATCTTCGATTAACGAGCTAGTCTAGTAGAGGCATACTAGGGACACTCTGCTTGTCTATGTATTCACACATGTACTAAGTTTCTGGTTAATACAATTCTAGCATGAATAATAAACATTTATCATGATATAAGGAAATATCAATAACAACTTTATCATTGCCTCTAGGGCATATTTCCTTCAGTCTCCCACTTGGACTAGAGTCAATAATCTAGATTGCATAGTAATGATTCTAACACCCATCGTGTCTTGGTGTTGATCATGTTTTGCTCGTGAGAGAGGCTTAGTCAACGGGTCTGCAACCTTCAGATCCGTATGTATCTTACAAATCTCTATGTCTCCCACTTGACTTGATCGTGGATGGAATTGAAGCGTCTCTTGATGTGCTTGGTTCTCTTGTGAAATCTGGATTCTTTTGCCAAGGCAATTGCACCAGTATTTGAAGGAAATATGCCCTGGAGGCAATAATAAAGTTATTACTTATTTCCTTATTTCATGATAAATGTTTATTATTCATGCTAGAATTGTATTAACCGAAAACATAATACATGTGTGAATACATAGACAAACATAGTGTCACTAGTATGCCTCTACTTGACTAGCTCATTGATCAAAGATGGTTAAGTTTCCTAACCATTGACATGAGTTGTTATTTGATCAATGGGATCACATCATTAGGAGAATGATATGATTGACTTGACCCATTCTGTTAGCTTAGCACTTGATCGTTTGTTTAATGCTATTGCTTTCTTCATGACTTATACATGTTCTTATGACTATGAGATTATGCAACTCCCAAATACCGGAGGAACAGTTTGTGTGCTACCAAACGTCACAACGTAACTGGGTGATCATAAAGGTGCTCTACAGGTGTTTCCGATGGTACTTGTTGAGTTGGCATAGATCAAGATTAGGATTTGTCACTCCGATTGTCCGAGAGGTATCTCTGGGCCCTCTCGGTAATACACATCACTATAAGCCTTGCAAGCATGATAACTAATGAGTTAGTTACATGATGATGTATTACGGAACGAGTAAAGAGACTTGCCGGTAATGAGATTGAACTAGGTATTGGATACCGACGATCGAATCTCGGGCAAGTAACATACCGATGACAAAGAGAACAACGTATAGTGTTGTGCGGTTTGACTGATAAAGATCTTCGCAGAATATGTAGGAACCAATATGAGCATCCAGTTTCCACTATTGGTTATTGACCGTAGACGTGTCTCGGTCATGTCTACATAGTTCTCAAACCCGTAGGGTCCGCACGCTTAAAGTTCTGTGACGATCGGTTTTATGAGTTTATATGTTCTGAAATGGTCGAGACATAAAGATTTATATATTGGAAGCCTATATTTGGATATCGGAAGTGTTCCGGGTGAAATCGGAATTTTACCGGAGTACCGGGGGTTACCGGACCCCCCCCCGGGGGTTTAATGGGCCATGATGGGCCTTAGTGGAAGAGAGGAGGGGCTGGCAGGGCGGGCCGCGCGCCCCCTCTCCCTCTAGTCCGAATTGGACAAGGAGGGGGGCGGCGCCCCCCTTTCCTTCCTCTCTCCCTCCTTCCCCCTTCTCCTATTCCAACTAGGAAAGGAGGGAGTCCTACTCCCGGTGGGAGGAGGACTCCTCCTAGCGTGCCTCCTCCTGACCGGCCGCCTCTTCCCCCTTGCTTCTTTATATACGGGGGCAGGGGGCACCTCTAGACACAAGTTGATCATTGAGATCTCTCCAGCCATGTGCGGTACCCCCCTCCACCATAATCCACCTCGGTCATATTGTAGCGGTGTTTAGGCGAAGCCCTGCTGCAGTAGCTTCATCAACATCGTCACCACGCCGTCGTGCTGAAGAAACTCTCCCCCGAGCTCTACTGGATCGTGAGTTCACGAGACGTCACCGAGCTGAACGTGTGCTGAACGCGGAGGTGACATACGTTCAGTGCTCAGGATCGGTCGATCGTGAAGACGTATGACTACATCAACCGCGTTGTCATAATGCTTCCGCTTAACGATCTACGATGGTACCTGGACGACACTCTCCCCTCTCGTTGCTGTGCATCACCATGATCCTGCGTGTGTGTAGGAATTTTTTTAAAATTACTACGTTCCCCAACAGTGGCATCCGAGCCTGGTTTTATGCGTTGATGTTATATGCACGAGTAGAACACAAGTGAGTTGTGGGCGATACAACTCATACTGCTTACTAGCATGTCATACTTTGGTTCGGCGGTATTGTTGGATGAAGCAGCCCGGACCGACATTACGCGTACACTTATGCGAGACTGGTTCTACCGACGAGCTTTGCACACAGGTGGCTGGTGGGTGTCAGTTTCTCCAACTTTAGTTGAACCGAGTGTGGCTACGCCTGGTCCTTGAGAAGGTTTAAACAACACTAACTTGACGAACTATCGTTGTGGTTTTGATGCATAGGTAAGAATGGTTCTTACTCGGCCCGTAGCAGCGACATAAAACTTGCAACAACAAAGTAGAGGACGTATAACTTGTTTTTGCAGGGCATGTTGTGATGTGATATGGTCAAGACATGATGCTATATTTTATTGTATGAGATGATCATGTTTTGTAACCGAGTTGTCGGCAACTGGCAGGAGCCATATGGTTGTCGCTTTATTGTATGCAATGCAATCGCCCTGTAATTGCTTTACTTTATCACTATGTGGTAGCGATAGTCATAGAAGCAATGGTTGGCGAGACGACAACGATGCTACGATGGAGATAAAGGTGTCGCGCCGGTGATGATGGTGATCATGACGGTGCTTCGGAGATGGAGATCACAAGCACAAGATGATGATGGCCATATCATATCACTTATTGTCAGGACCCCGATTCTAAGTCACACTGATCTAGCTTGTAACACCTCATATCACTTTGCGGCCTCACGCACGGTATCCCCATGGGTGTCGCCTTACCATGGCCCGGGACCGTTTGCGCCTTTTGGCTCACGTATATGATAGTGTCGCTAGCATCCATATGAAAGAGAACCCGGGCCGACATGACTAGTCGTGAACCCAAAATGGCACTAACTTACGGGGACAGGCATACATGAATCAACATCGAGTATGTCGGTCAGCAGCGTGCGAATCCGGGCTGTAGCACTGGGCTAACAGGACTTCGGGAACCCGGGCTGTAGTAGGCTAGGCAGGACTCCAGATGTCACCGCGTGACATTTCCCCGAAGGGACAGACACAGGAATGAAGTGAATCACATGCCGGCGAGTCAAGTGTTCTGGAGCAGTAGTGCTGGGCTAGCAGGACTCCGGTGAACCGGGTTGTAGCGGAATTCTATGGCTCATGGAAGCACAAGACTACATTTCCCCATAAGAGAGGCTACGAAGGATAAACAACTAGGTTGTCGGATCCCACACATACCAAGCATTTCAATCATACACACAATATGCTCAATATGTGCAATACAACATGGCATCACAACAAGACTCTACGACTCAGAGTATTTATTCATTAGGCTCCGAGGAGCCAAGTATTACAAACATGGGTCTCATGACCCAACATACAGAGCATACAAGCAACAAGCACATGCAGAAGCTTAACTTGTCTGAGTACAGACAACTACAAATGAAGAAGGCTCAGAAGCCTGACTATCTACAAGATCCTCCCAAGGGTACAAGACCGTAGCTGAGGTAACAAGCTAAACGTCGAAGTCCACATGGAACTACTAGCGAGACTGAAGTCTCTCCGCAAAAACATAAATTAAGCAAACGTGAGTACAAATGTACCCAGCAAGACTTACATCAAAAATAGCTACATATGCATCAGTATCAACAAAAGGGGGTGGTGGAGTTTAACAGCAGCAAGCCAGCTTTGACTCAGTGGCTATCCTGAACTACGACTGCAAGTAACTCCTTGAGGTGGCGCACACGAGTCCACATATTCACCATATCAATACTCCACTATGGATCCGCTCCCGCCTCCCTGCGAGAACGCCATCCATAGCACTCACACTTATCTTGCGCATTTTAGAGTATCCACTTTCACTTATCTATGAACTATGCAAGGGGTCCAAGTTTCCATATCCAAGGAATCCGGCTATTCGAATAGATAATGAAAACCCTGCAGGGGTGTACTTCTTCACACACGCTCTCGCCACTTACCACCATGTACACATCGTGTATCTCGGCAACCTTCAAGCGGAAGGCTGGCGAGGGAGTTGGCCACGACATGACTAACCAACAAGTCTCTAGTCCAGGTTTATCGCCTATTCGGGTTCCATCCGCAAGGAGATCCGGCCGGGGTGTCACTCACGGCCCCAAATGATGTGTGTAGGGTTCCCAAGCCCACCATGTGGGTGCCACTTGGTACACCGTGCCACTGTGCCTAGTCTGTCCCAAGCCCACCTGTACCGGGTGCCACTTGGTAGACTACTAACACTACCTACAAACACCAGAAACTAGTTGCAACTCCTGGACAGAGATTGAGTTGATTAATAAGTCGAGAGGGGTCGAGTTACCGGAACCCAATGTGTGGTAGTAACTGTTCATGGATCACAAACATAGAACTCAGTTCCTGAGGACGGCTACAATGAGACAACCCACCATGTACTCCTCATGGCCTCTCACCGCTACCTTTACCAAATCGTGTTCACACACTTAGCTCACACACAGTAGGACATGTTCAACACCATTCCAATTCATCCCCGATGAATCAGACCTGACTCAACTCTAAGCAGTAGCAGGCATGACAAACAAGCATGAATGTGTAGGCACATCAGGGCTCAAACAACTCCTACTCATGCTAGTGGGTTTCATCCATTTACTGTGGCAATGACAGGTCATGCAAGGAAAGGGGTTCAACTACCCTAGCATGTAACAGTTGAATCGTTGTTGTCCTAATGCAGTAAAAGAGAGCAGGAGCGAGAGAGTGGGATTGTATCGGAATGAACAAGGGGGTTTTGCTTGCCTGGCACTTCTGAAGATAGTATAGTTCTTCATCGGTGTCATCGATCTCATCGTCGGAACCACATCTATTGAGAGGGGACAAACACTAGCAACTGAGAAAGAACACAATCAATGCAATGCCACAATATGATGCATGATCATGACATGGCAATATGCTGTGATTTGAGCTAGTGCGTCTAGCTATGATTTAAATGAACTTGGTTTGAATACATGATTTAAATTCCAACTCCATATATGATTATTTAAATGCCCTTTATTTGTTTTGTCCAAAACAGAGGACCAACATTGTTCAAACATGCATGAAAATGGTACAGATGGATTCCTTGAATTTTTCTAATAATTTTTCATATATAAATTATTTCATTTGGAGTTACGGTTGAATTTCTATGATTTTTAGAAGTTTATGCTAATTTCTGGAATTTTCTGAATTATTTTAAAACCAGAAAATTATTAACTGTGTCAGCATGACGTCTGTGTGACGTCATCAAGTCAACAGCGTCAGACCAGGTCAAACCTGACGCTGGGGCCCACATGTCAGCCTCTAACTAAACTAACCTAGCTTAGTTAATACTAACCTAACTTAATTAGCCGGATGGGGTCATTAGCACTAACCTAAACAGGGTTAGGCCGACGTTAAGCCGCCGGCGACGGCCAGAGGCGGCGGAGCGCTGCGGGAACGGGCTATGGTGCCTTGTTCGCAGCGTGGTTGGGCTCGTTTGAGAGCCCAGACCAGCATGCATCAGGCGGTGGTGCTAGCCGGGCCTGGGGTGGCCGGAGGCGTCAGCGAGGAGCTCAGCCGCGGTGGTCGGAGCCCGGGTGAGGCGCGAGCGGTAGCTACGGCGTGCGTGCGGGAGAGCTGAAGTGCTGGTGTGTGCATGCGCGATGTGGCGAGGGCGATGGACGCGCCTGGTGTACCAAATGGTCGCTGGAGGTGCGTCGGCGGCGAGCGCAGGCGGCGGCGCATTTGGGCGCAAGTGACGCGGTCGCTACAGCGTGCAAACGAGGCAAAAGAGAGGGGGGGTTCGAGACAGGAGCTCACGGTGAGCACGTTGGGCGGGTCGACGAGCTCGGGGAAACACCGGAGCGAGCGGAGTGGCGAAGGGATCTCCGGTGGCCGGTGATGAAGACGTCGAAGATGACGACGCTGTGGGGCGTCCGGTGGCGTGCGGTTTGTCGAGGAGGTCGAGGGAGTCATGACGGAGGTAATGGACAACACGGGGTGGCGACGGGAGCATGGTGGCTGTGGTGGTGCTCGTCGGCGCACTCCGGCTCGTTCGGGCGGCCGCGAGGGAGAGAGCAGAGGAGAGGAGAGGAGAAATGGATAGGCCAGGGAGGTCGGGGCGGCGCCGAGAAGAGGCAACGCGGCGTCGCGCTGGCAGGGGAGGCAGGCAGGCGAGCTGGTGGTGTGGCGCTCTGCCCATGCGCGCGCGTCGGCCACACGCCTGGCCAACTGGCGCCAGGAGGACGACGGCGGTGGTGGGCTCTGGTGGGCTGGCTGCTGCTGGGCCTCTCAGGTAAGGCCAGTGAGTTTCTGCCCTTTCTAATTTTATTTATGTTTTTATATTTCTGACATTTCTTTTAATTTGGTTTTTGAACCAAACTATTTTTTATGCTTCTGACAATTTTTGCAGGGACTAAATGGATTATTCCAAAGCCCCTCAACAATTATCAAAATTATTGGACATATAGTTAATATATCACATATATAAATCCAATGCAAATAATTATTGGATTAACTCAAATGCCCAAAATAAATATTTCTGTGACTCCAAAAATATTGGTTTGAATTTTACTTCTTGCCAATATTTTTTATAGCTTAACAAGAACATTTTCTTGGGTTATTTGAAGCAATTTTTAATGTATGTCATTTTTTTGAAATGATTTCTGAGGCTTTCCACTTTCCCCAATTCAACTTTCATGTATTTAAACATGATGCAAGATGATTGATGCAAGGACAAGCAATGACTAGCTAGGGATGTGACACTTATATTGATTGCATGTGATGTTTATCTTTTATGCATCTTATTTTGCTTTGATTGACGGTAGCATTATAAGATGATCTCTCACTAAATTTCAAGATAAAAGTGTTCTCCCTGAGTATGCACCATTGCTAAAGTTCGTCGTGCCAAGACACCACGTGATGATCGGGTGTGATAAGCTCTACGTCCATCTACAACGGGTGCAAGTCAGTTTTGTACACGCAGAATACTCAGGTTAAACTTGACGAGCCTAGCATATGCAGATATGGCCTCGGAACACTGAGACTGAAAGGTCGAGCGTGAATCATATGGTAGATATGATCAACATAGTGATGTTCACCATTGAAAACTACTCCATTTCACGTAATGATCGGTTATGGTTTAGTTGATTTGGATCACGTGATCACTTAGATGATTAGAGGGATGTCTATCTAAGTGGGAGTTCTTAAGTAATATGTTGTAGATCAATAGCTCGCGTTTAGCTCCTCTGTTTTATTTTTGATATGTTCCTAGAGATAACTAAGTTGAAAGATGTTAGTAGCAATGATGCGGATTGGATCCGTGATCTGAGGATTATCCTCATTGCTGCACAGAAGAATTATGTCCTTGATGCACCGCTAGGTGACAGACCTATTGCAGGAGCAGATGCAGATGTTATGAACGTTCGGCTAGCTCAATATGATGAATACTTGATAGTTTAGTGCACCATGCTTAACAGCTTAGAATAGGGACTTCAAAGACGTTTTGAACGTCATGGATCATATGAGATGTTCTAGGACTTGAAGTTAATATTTCACGCAAATACCTGAGTTGAGAGATATGAAGTCTCCAACAAGTTTTATAACTAAAAGATGGAGGAGAATAGCTCAAGCAGTGAGCATGTGCTCAGATTGTCTGGGTACTATAATCGCTTGAATCAAGTGGGAGTTAATCTTCCAGATAAAATAGTGATTGACAGAATTCTCTAGTCACCATCACCAAGTTAGTAGAACTTCATGATGAACTATAGTATGCAAGGGATGACAAAAACGATACCCGAGCTTTTCATGATGATGAAATCGATGAAGGTAGAAATCAAGAAAGAGGATCAAGTGTTGATGATTAACAAGACCACTAGTTTCAAGGAAAGGGCAAATGGAAAGAAAGGGAACTTCAAGAAGAACGGCAAGCAAGTTGTTTCTCAAGTGAAGAAGCCCAAGTCTGGACCTAAGCCTGAGACTAAGTGCTTCTACTCTAAAGGGACTGGTCACTGGAAGCAGAACTGCCCCAAGTATTTGGCAGATAAGAAGGATGGCAAAGTGAACAAATGCTATATTTGATATACCTGTTACTGATGTGTACTTTACTAGTGTTTATAGCAACCCCTCGGTATTTGATACTGGTTCAGTTGCTAAGAGTAGTAACTCAAAACGGGAGTTGCAGAATGAACAGAGACTAGTTAAGGGTGAAGTGACGATGTGTGTTGGAAGTGGTTCCAACATTGATATGATCATCATCGCACACTCCCTATACTTTCGGGATTAGTGTTAAACCTAAATAAATGTTATTTGGTGTTTGTGTTGAGCATGAATATGATTTGATCATGTTTATTGCAATACGGTTATTCATTTAAGTTAGAGAATAATTGTTGTTCTTTTTACATGAATAAAACCTTCTATGGTTATACACCCAATGAAAATGGTTCGTTGGATCTCGGTCGTAGTGATACACATATTCATAATATTGAAGCCAAAATATGCAAAGTTAATAATGATAGTGCAACTTATTTGTGGCACTGCCGTTTAGGTCATGTTGGTGTAAAGCGCATGAAGAAACTCCATGCTAATGGGCTTTTGGAATCACTTGATTATGAATCATTTTGATGCTTGCGAACCATGCCTCATGGGCAAGATGACTAAGACTCCGTTCTTTGAAACAATGGAGCGAGCCACTGACTTATTCGAAATAATACATACCGACGTATGCGGTCCAATGAGTGTTGAGACTCACATCGAGTATCATTGTTTTCTGACCTTCACAGATGATTTGAGCAGATATGTGTATATCTACTTGATGAAACATAAGTCCGAAACATTTGAAAAGTTCATATAATTTCAGAGTGAAGTGGAAAATCATCATATCAAGAAAATAAAGTTTCTACGATCTGATCGCGGAGGAGAATATTTGAGTTACGAGTTTGGTCTTCATTTGAAACAAATGCGAAATAGTTTCGCAACTCACGCCACCTCGAACACCACAGCGTAATGGTGTGTCCGAACATCATAACCGTACTTCATTAGATATGGTACAATCTATGATGTCTCTTACCGATTTACCACTATCATTTTGGGGTTATGCATTAGAGACAACTGCATTCATGTTAAAAAGGGCACCATCTAAATCCGTTGAGACGACACCGTATGAACTGTGGTTTAGCAAGAAACCTAAGCTGTCATTTCTTAAAGTTTGGGGTTGCGATGCTTATGTGAAAAAGTTTCATCTTGATAAGCTCAAACCCAAGTAGGAGAAGTGCGTCTTCATAGGATACCCAAAAGTAACTGTTGGGTACACCTTCTATCACAGATCCGAAGGCAAGATATTTGTTGCTGAGAATGGATCCTTTCTAGAGAAGGAGTTTCTCTCGAAAGAAGTGAGTGGGAGGAAAGTAGAACTTGATGAGGTAAATGTACCTGCTCCCTTATTGGAAAGTAGTTCATCACAGAAATCTGTTTCTGTGACTCCTACACCAATTAGTGAGGAAGGTAATGATGATGATCATGTAACTTCAGATCAAGTTACTACCGAACCTCGTAGGTCAACCAGAGTGAGATCCACACCAGAGTGGTAAGGTAATCCTGTTCTAGAGGTCATGTTAATTGACCATGACGAACCTACGAACTATGAGGAAGCGATGATGAGCCCAGATTCCACGAAATGGCTTGAGGCCATGAAATCTGAGATGGGATCCATGTATGAGAACAAAGTATGGTCTTTGGTTGACTTCCCCGATGATCGGCAAGACATAGAAAATAAATGGATCTTCAAGAGGAAGACGGACGCTGATAGTAGTGTTACTATCTACAAAGATAGACTTGTCAAAAAATATTTTGACAAAGTTCAAGGTGTTAACTATGATGAGATTTTCTCACTCATAGCGATGCTTAAGTCTGTCCGAATCATGTTAGCAAATTGCCACATTTTATGAAATCTGGCAAATGGATGTCAAAACTACATTCATTAATGGATTTCTTAAAGAAGAGTTGTATATGATGCAACCAGAAGGTTTTGTCGATCCTAAAGGTGCTAACAAAATGTGCAAGCTCCAGAGATCCATCTATGGACTGGTGCAAGCAGCTCAGAGTTGGAATATACGCTTTGATGAGTTGATCAAAGCATATAGTTTTATACAGACTTGTGGTGAAGCCTGTATTTACAAGAAAGTGAGTGGGAGCACTACATCATTTCTGATAAATATATGTGAATGACATATTGTTGATCAGAAATAATGTAGAATTTTCTGGAAAGCATAAAGGAGTATTTGAAAGGATTTTTTCAAATAAAGACCTCGGTGAAGCTACTTACATATTGAGCATCAAGATCTATAGAGATAGATCAAGACGCTTGATAAGTTTATTCAATGAGTACATACCTTGCGAAGATTTTGAAGTAGTTCGAAATGGAACAGTCAAAGAAAGAGTTCTCAGCTGTGTTACAAGGTGTGAAATTGAGTAAGACTCAAAGCCCGACCATGGAAGAAGATAGAAAGAGAATGAAAGTCATTCCCCATGCCTCAGCCATAGTTTCTATAAAGTATGCCATGCTGTGTACCATATCTGTTGTATACCCTACACTGAGTTTAGCAAGAGAGTACAATAGTGATCTAGGAGTAGATCACCGGACAGCGGTCAAAATTATCCTTAGTGGAATAAGGATATGTTTCTCGATTATGGAGGTGCAAAAGGTTCGTCGTAAATGGTTACGTCGATGCAAATTTTGACAATGATCTAGATGACTCTAAATCTCAATCTGGATACATTTTGAAAGTGGGAGTAATTAGCTAGAGTAGCTCCGTGCAGAGCATTGTTGACATAGAAATTTGCAAAATACATACGGATCTGAATGTGGCAGACCCGTAGACTAAACTTCTCTCACAAGCAAAACATGATCACACATTAGTACTCTTAGGGTGTTAATCACATAACAATGTGAACTAGATTATGACTCTAGTAAACCCTTTAGGTGTTGGTCACATGACGATGTGAACTATGGGAGTTAATCACATGGTGATGTGAACTATTGGTGTTAAATCACATGGCGATGTGAACTAGATTATTGACTCTAGTGCAAGTGGGAGACTGAAGGAAATATCCCTAGAGGCAATAATAAAGTTATTATTTATTTCCTTATTTCATGATAAATGTTTATTATTCATGCTAGAATTGTATTAACCGGAAACATAATACATGTGTGAATACATAGACAAACATAGTGTCACTAGTATGCCTCTACTTGACTAGCTCACTGATCAAAGATGGTTAAGTTTCCTAACCATTAACATGAGTTGTTATTTGATCAATGGGATCACATCATTAGGAGAATGATGTGATTGACATGACCCAATCCGTTAGCTTAGCACTTGATCGTTTGTTTAATGCTATTGCTTTCTTCATGACTTATACATGTTCTTATGCTTATGAGATTATGCAACTCCCGAATACCGGAGGAACACTTTGTGTGCTACCAAACGTCACAACATAACTGGGTGATCATAAAGGTGCTCTACAGGTGTTTCCGATGGTACCTGTTGAGTTGGCATAGATCAAGATTAGGATTTGTCACTCCGATTGTCGGAGAGGTATCTCTGGGCCCTCTCGGTAATACACATCACTATAAGCCTTGCAAGCATGATAACTAATGAGTTAGTTATAGGATGATGTGTTACGGAACGAGTAAAGAGGCTTGCCGGTAACGAGATTGAACTAGGTATTGGATACCGATGATCGAATCTCGGGCAAGTAACATACCGATGACGAAGAAAACAACGTATAGTGTTGTACGGTTTGACCGATAAAGATCTTTGTAGAATATGTAGGAACCAATATGAGCATCCGGGTTCCGCTATTGGTTATTGACTGGAGACGTGTCTCGGTCATGTCTACATAGTTCTCGAACCCGTAGGGTCCGCATGCTTAAAGTTCTGTGACGATCGGTTTTATGAGTTTATATGTTTTGATGTAGCGAAGGTAGTTCGGAGTCCCGGATTTGATCACGGACATGACGAGGAGTCTCGAAATGGTCGAGACATAAAGATTTATATATTGGAGGCCTATATTTGGATATCGGAAGTGTTTCGGGTGAAATCAGGATTTTACCGAAGTACCGGGGGTTACCGGAACCCCCTCGGGGGTTTAATGGGCCAAGATGGGCCTTAGTGGAAGAGAGGAGGGGCTGCCAGGGCAGGCCGCACGCCCCCTCTCCCTCTAGTCCGAATTGGACAAGGAGGGGGGCGGCTCCCCCATTTCCTTCCTCTCTCCCTCCTCCTTCCCCCTTCTCCTATTCCAACTAGGAAAGGAGGGAGGCCTACTCCCGGTGGGAGTAGGACTCCTCCTGGTGCGCCTCCTCCTGGCCGTCCGCCTCTCCCCCCTTGCTCCTTTATATATGGGGGCAGGGGGCACCTCTAGACACAAGTTGATCATTGAGATCTCTCCAGCCGTGTGCGGTGCCCCCCTCCACCATAATCCACCTTGGTCATATTGTAGCGGTGTTTAGGCGAAGCCCTGCTGTGGTAGCTTCATCAACATCGTCACCACGCCGTCGTGCTGACGAAACTCTCCCCCGAGCTCTACTGGATCGTGAGTTCAAAGGACGTCACCGAGCTGAACGTGTGCTGAACGCGGAGGTGCCGTACGTTCGATGCTGAGGATCAGTCGATCGTGAAGACGTACGACTACATCAACCGCGTTGTCATAACGCTTCCGCTTAATGGTCTACGAGGGTACGTGGACGACACTCTCCCCTCTCATTGCTGTGCATCACCATGATCCTATGTGTGCGTAGGAATTTTTTTGAAATTACTATGTTCCCCAACCTTATTCTCACAAAAGATTTTCATTGGAACCGATGCACTAGGTATTACACCTTGATCGGATATGAACTCCTTCATCCAGACTCCTTCATTTGCTGCTTCCGAAGCAGCTATGTACTCCGCTTCACACATAGATCCCGCCACGACACTTTGCTTGGAACTACACCAACTGACAGCTCCACCATTAAATATAAATACATATCTGGTTTGTGATTTAGAGTCATCCTGATCAGTGTCAAAGCTTGCATCGACGTAACCATTTACGACGAGCTCTTTGTCACCTCCATAAACGAGAAACATATCCTTAGTCCTTTTCAGGTATTTCAGGATGTTCTTGACCGTTGTCCAGTGATCCACTCCTGGATTACTTTTGTACCTCCGTGCTAAACTAATAGCAAGGCACACATCAGGTCTGGTACACAACATTGCATTCATGATAGAACCTATGGCTGAGGCATAGGGAATGACTTTCATTTTCTCTCTATCTTCTGCAGTGGTCGGGCATTGAGACTGACTCAACTTCACACCTTGTAACACAGGCAAGAACCCTTTCTTTGACTGATCCATTTTGAACTTCTTCAAAACTTTATGAAGGTGTGTGCTTTGTGAAAGTCCAATTAAGCGTCTTGATCTATCTCTATAGATCTTGATGCCCAATATATAAGCAGCTTCACCAAGGTCTTTCATTTAAAAATTCTTATTCAAGTATCCTTTTATGCTATCCAGAAATTCTGTATTATTTCCAATCAATAATATGTCATCCACATATAATATTAGAAATGCTACAGAGCTCCCACTCACTTTCTTGTAAATACAGGCTTCTCCAAAAGTCTGTACAAAACCAAATACTTTGATCACACTATCAAAGCGTTTATTCCAACTCCGAGAGGCTTGCACCAGTCCATAAATGGATCGCTGGAGCTTGCACACTTTGGCTCCCTTTGGATCGATAAAACCTTCTGGCTGCATCATATACAACTCTTCTTCCAGAAATCCATTCAGGAATGCAGTTTTAACATCCATTTGCCAAATTTCATAATCATAAAATGAGGCAATTGCTAACATGATTCGGACAGACTTAAGCATCGCTACGGGTGAGAAGGTCTCATTGTAGTCAACTCCTTGAACTTGTCGAAAACCTTTCGCAACAAGTTGAGCTCTGTAGACAATAACATTACCGTCAGTGTCAGTCTTCTTTTTGAAGATCCATTTATTCCCTATTGCTTGCCGATCATCGGGAAAGTCAACCAAAGTCCATACTTTGTTCTCATACATGGATCCCATCTCAGATTTCATGGCTTCAAGCCATTTTGCGGAATTTGGGCTCATCATCTCTTCCTCATAGTTCGTAGGTTCGTCATGGTCAAGTAACATGACTTCCAGAACATGATTACCCTACCACTATGGTGCGAATCTTACTCTGGTTGACCTACGAGGTTTGGTAGTAACTTGATCAGAAGTTTCATGATCATCATCATTAGCTTCCTCACTAATTGGTGTAGGAATAACTGGAACTAATTTCTGTGATGATCTACTTTCCAATAAGGGAGAAGGTACAATTACCTCATCAAGTTCTACTTTCCTCCCACTCAATTCTTTCGAGAGAAACTCCTTCTCTAGAAAGGATCCATTCTTAGCAACGAATATCTTGCCTTCAGATCTGTGATAGAAGGTGTACCCAACAGTTTCCTTTGGGTATCCTATGAAGACACATTTCTTCGATTTGGGTTCGAGCTTATCAGGTTGAAGCTTTTTCACATAATCGCATCCCCAAACTATAAGAAACGACAACTTGGGTTTCTTGCCAAACCACAGTTCATATGGTGTCGTCTCAACAGATTTCGATGGTGCCATATTTAACATGAATGCAGCCGTCTCTAAAGCATAACCCCAAAATGATAGCGGTAAATCAATAAGGGACATCATAGATGTTGGGGAATGTAGTAATTTCAAAAATAATCCTACGCACACACAGAATCATGGTGATGCATAGCAACGAGAGGGGAGAGTGTGTCTATGTACCCTCGTAGACCAAAAGCGGAAGCGTTAGCACAATGCGGTTGATGTACTCATACATCTTCACGATCCGACCGATCCAAGTACCGAACGCACAGCACCTCTGATTTCAGCACACGTTCAGCTCGATGACGTCCCACGAACTTCGATCCAACAGAGCTTCACGGGAGAGTTTCGTCAGCACGACGGCGTGATGACGGTGATGATGATGCTACCGACGCCAGGCTTCGCCTAAGCACCGCTACGATATAATCGCGGTGGATTATGGTGGAGGGGGGCACCGCACACGGCTGGAATAGATCAATAGATCAACTTGTGTGTTCTAGGGTGCCCCCTGTCCCCGTATATAAAGGAGCAAGAGGGAGGCCGGCCGGCCCCTGTAGGGCGCTCCAGGAGGAGGATTCCTCCTCCTAGTAGAAGTAGGAAATCCTCCTTCCTTTCCTCCTCCTAGTAGGAGTAGGAAAGGGGAGTCCTACTCCTACTAGGAGGAGGAAAGGAAGGGGGAGAGGGAGAAGGAAGGAGAGGGAGGAAAAGGAGAAAAGTGGGGCCGGCCCCTAGTCCAATTCGGTTTGGGCTAGGGGGTCGCGTGCCCTGCCTCCTCTCTTCCACCACTTGGCCCATGAGGCCCATTACTTCTTCCTCGTATTCCCGTAACTCCCCGGTACCCCGAAAAATACCCGAATCACTCGGAACCATTCCGATGTCCGAATATAGTCGTCCAATATATCGATCTTTACGTCTCGACCATTTCGAGACTCCTCGTCATGTCCCTGATCTCATTCGGGACTCCGAACTACCTTCGGTACATCAAATCACATAAACTCATAATGCCGATCGTCACCGAATGTTAAGCGTGCGGATCCTACGGGTTCGAGAACTATGTAGGCATGACCGAGACACGTCTCCGGTCAATAACCAATAGCGGAACCTGGATGTTCATATTGGCTCCTACATATTCTACGAAGATCTTTATCGGTCAAATCGCATAACAACATACGTTGTTCCCTTTGTCATCGGTATGTTACTTGCCCGAGATTCGATCGTCGGTATCTCAATACCTAGTTCAATCTCGTTACCGGTAAGTCTCTTTACTCGTTCCATAATGCATCATCCTGCAACTAACTCATTAGTCACAATGCTCGCAAGGCTTAAAGTGATGTGCATTAGCGAGAGTGCCCAGAGATACCTCTCTGACAATCGGAGTGACAAATCCTAATCTTGATCGATGACAACTCAACAAGTACCATCGGAGACACCTATAGAGCACCTTTATAATCACCTAGTTATGTTGTGACGTTTGGTAGCACACAAAGTGTTCCTTCGGTACTCGGGAGTTGCATAATCTCATAGTCATAGGAACATGTATAAGTCATGAAGAAAGCAATAGCAACAAACTAAACGATCATCGTGCTAAGCTAACAGATGGGTCAAGTCAATCACATCATTCTCTAATGATGTGATCCCGTTAATCAAATGACAACTCATGTCTATGGCTAGCAAACTTAACCATCTTTCATTCAACGAGCTTGTCAAGTAGAGGCATACTAGTGACACTCTGTTTGTCTATGTATTCACACATGTACTAAGTTTCCGGTTAATACAATTCTAGCATGAATAATAAACATTTATCATGATATAAGGAAATAAATAGTAACTTTATTATTTCCTCTAGGGCATATTTCCTTCAGTCTCACACTTGCACTAGAGTCAATAATCTAGTTCACATCTTTATGTGATTAGTTCACATATCCATGTGACTAATACCCAAAGAGTTTACTAGAGTCAATAATCTAGTTCACATTGCTTATGCGATTAACACCCATAGAGTGATCATGTTTTGGTTGTGAGAGAAGTTTAGTCTACGGGTCTGCAACATTCAGATCCGTATGTATTTCGCAAATTTCTATGTCTACAATGCTCTGCATGGAGCTACTTTAGCTAATTGCTCCTACTTTCAATATGTATCCAGATTAAGACTTAGAGTCATCTAGATCGATGTAAAAAGCTTGCATCGACGTAACTCTTTACGACGAACTCTTTTTTCACCTCCATAATCGAGAAATATTTCCTTAGTCCTCTAAGGATAATTTTGACCGCTGTCTAGTGATCTACTCCTAGATCACTATTGTAATCCCTTGCCAAAAACATGCTAAGGCATACAATTGGATTGGTAAACAACATAGCATACTTTATAGAACCTATGACTGAGGCATAGGGAATGACTTTTCATTCTCTTTCTATTTTCTGCTGTGGTCGGGTTTTGAGTCTTTACTCAACTTCACACCTTGCAACACAGGCAAGAACTCCTTCTTTGACTGTTCCATTTTGAACTACTTCAAAATCTTGTCAAGGTATGTACTCATTGAAAAAACTTATCAAGCGTCTTGATCAATCTCCATAGATCTTGATGCTCAATGTGTAAGCAGCTTCATCGAGGTCTTTCTTTGAAAAACTCTTTTCAAACACTCCTTTATGCTTTCCAGAAAATTCTACATTATTTTCGATCAACAATATGTCATTCACATATACTTATCAGAAATGATGTAGTGCTCCCACTCACTTTATCAAAGCATATATTCCAACTCCGAGATGTTTGCACCAGTCCATAGATGGATCGCTGGAGCTTGCTCATTTTGTTAGCACCTATAGGATCGACAAAACCTTCTGGTTGCATCATATACAAGTCTTCTTTTAAGAAATCCATGAAGGAATACAGTTTTGACATCCATTTGCCAGATTTCATAAAATGCGGCAACTGCTAACATGATTCGGACAGTCTTTTAAGCATCGATATGAGTGAGAAAATCTCATCGTAGTCAACACCTTAAACTTGTCGAAAACATTTTGCGACAATTCGAGCTTTGTAGATAGTAACACTACTATTAGCGTCCGTCTTCCTCTTGAAGATCCATTTATTCTTAATGACTCACCGATCATTGGGCAAGTCAAGCAAAGTCCATACTTTGTTCTCATACATGGATCCCATCTCAGATTTCATGGCCTCAAGCCATTTCGCGGAATCTGGGCTCATCATCGCTTCCTCATAGTTCGTAGGTCAAGTAACATGACATCCAGAACAGGATTACCGTACCACTCCGGTGCGGATCTCACTCTGGTTGACCTACGAGGTTCAGTAGTAACTTGATCTGAAGTTACATGATCATCATCATTAGCTTCCTCACTAATTGGTGTAGGAGTCACATGAACAGATTTCTGTGATGAACTACTTTCCAATAAGGGAGCAGGTATAGTTACCTCATCAAGTTCTACTTTCCTCCCACTCACTTCTTTCGAGAGAAACTCCTTCTCTAGAAAGGATCCATTCTTAGCAACGAATGTCTTGCTTTCGGATCTATGATAGAAGGTGTACCCAACTGTCTCCTTTGGGTATCCTATGAAGACACATTTCTCCGATTTGGGTTTGAGCTTATCAGGATGAAACTTTTTCACATAAGCATCGGAACCCCAAACTTTAAGAAACGACAACTTTGGTTTCTTTGCCAAACGACAGTTCATATGGCGTCGTCTCAACGGATTTAGATGGTGCCCTATTTAACGTGAATGGAGTTGTCTCTAATGCAAAACCCCAAAACCATAGTGGCAAATCGGTAAGAGACATCATAGGTTGCACCATATCTAATAAAGTACGGTTACAATGTTCGGACACACCATTACGCTGTTGTGTTCCAGGTCGCGTGAGTTACGAAACTATTCCGCATTGTTTCAAATGAAGACCAAACTCATAACTCAAATATTCTCCTCCACGATCAGATCGTAGAAAATTTATTTTCTTGTTACGATGATTTTCCACTTCACTCTGAAATTATTTGAACTTTTCAAATGTTTTAGATTTATGTTTCATCAAGAAGATATACCCATATCTAACTCAAATCATCTGCGAAGGTCAGAAAATAATGATACATGCCGCGAGCCTCAACACTCATCGGATTGCATACATCAATATGTATTATTTCTAATAAGTCTGTTGCTCGCTCCATTGTTCCGGAGAATGCAGTCTTAGTCATCTTGCCCATGAGGCATGGTTCGCAAGCATCAACTGATTCATAATCAAGTGATTGCAAAAGCCCATCAACATGGATTTTCTTCATGCGCTTTACACCAATATGAACTAAACGGCAGTGCCACAAATAAGTTGTACTATCATTATTAATTTTGCATCTTTTGGCTTCAATTTTATAAATATGTGTATCACTACGATCGAGATTCAATAAACCATTCACCTTGGGTGTATGACCTACAGAAGGTTTTATTCATGTAAACAGAATAACAATTATTCTTTGACTTAAATGAATAACCGTATTGCAATAAATATGATCCAGTCATATTATGCTCAACGCAAACACCAAATAACATTTATTTTAGGTTCAGCACTAATCCCGAAGGTAAAGGGAGTGGGCGATGGTGATCTTATCAACCTTGGAATTACTTCCAACACACATTGTCACCTCGCCCTCAACTAGTCTTTGTTTATTTTGCAACTCCCGTTTCGAGTTACTACTTTTAGCAACTGAACCAGTATCAAACACTGAGGGGTTTGCTATAAACACTAGTAAAGTACACATCAATAACATGTATATAAAATATACCTTTGTTCACTTTGCCATCCTTCTTATCCGTCAAGTATCCAGGGAAGTTCCACTTCCAATGACCATTTCTTTTGCAGTAGAAGCACTCAGTTTCAGGCTTGGGTCTAGCTTTGGGCTTCTTCATGGGAGTGGCAACTTGCTTGCCATTATTCTTGAAGTTACCTTTCTTTCCTTTGCCCTTTTACTTGAAACTAGTGGTTTTGTCAACCATCAACACTTGATGCTTTTCTTGATTTCTACCTTCGTCGATTTCAGCATCACGAAGAGCTTGGGAATAGTTTCCGTTATCCCTTTCATATTATAGTTCATCACAAAGTTCTAGTAACTTGGTGATAGTGACTAGAGAACTCTGTCAATCACTATCTTATCTAGAAGATTAACTCCCACTTGATTCAAGTGATTGTAGTACTCAGACAATCTGAGCACATGCTCACTGGTTGAGCTATTCTCCTCCATCTTGTAGGCAAAGTACTTGTCAGAGGTCTCGTACCTCTCGACTCGGGCATGAGTCTGAAATACTAATTTCAGCTCTTGGAACATCTTATATGCTCCGTGGCGTTCAAAACGTTTTTGATGTCCCGGTTCTAAGCCGTAAAGCATGGTGCACTAAACTATCAAGTAGTCATCATACCGAGCTTTGTAAAACGTTCATAACGTCTGTATCTGCTCCTGCAATAGGTCCGTCACCTAGCGGTGCATCAAGGACATAATACTTCTGTGCAGCAATGAGGATAACCCTTAGATCACGGAGCTTGTCCGCATCATTGCTACTAACATCTTTCAACTTATTTTTCTCTAAGAACATATCAAAATAAACGGGGAGCTACATCGCGAGCTATTGATCTACAACATAGTTACGCAAATACTATCAGGACTAAGTTCATGATAAATTAAAGTTCAATTAACCATATTACTTGAGAACTCCCACTTAGATAGACATCCCTCTAGTCATCTAAATGATCACGTGATCCAAATCAACTAAACCATGTCCGATCATCACGTGAGATGGAGTAGTTTTTAATGGTGAACATCACTATGTTGATCATATCTACTATATGATTCACGCTCGACCTTTCGGTCTCTAGTGTTCCGAGGCCATATCTGCATATGCTAGGCTCGTCAAGTTTAACCCGAGTATTCCACGTGTGCAAAACTGGCTTGCACCCGTTGTATGTGAACGTAGAACTTATCACACCCGATCATCATGTGGTGTCTCGGCACGACGAACTGTCGCAACGGTGCATACTCAGGGAGAACACTTATACCTTAAATTTAGTGAGAGATCATCTTAAAATGCTACCGTCGAACTAAGCAAAATAAGATGCATAAAGGATAAACATCACATGCAATCAAAATATGTGACACGATATGGCCATGATCATCTTGCTCCTTTGATCTCCATCTCCAAAGTACCGTCATGATCTCTATCATCACCGGCATGACACCATGATCTCCATCATCTTGATCTATATCAACATGTCATCATATGGTCGTCTCACCAACTATTGCTCTTGCAAATATTGCTATCGCATAGCGATAAAGTAATGCAATTATTTGGTGCTTGCATCTTATGCAATAAAGAGACAACCATAAGGCTCCTGCCAGTTGCCGATAACTTTAACAAAACATGATCATCTCGTACAACAATTTATATCTCATCACATTTTGACCATATCACATCACAATATGCCCTGCAAAAACAAGTTAGACGTCCTCTACTTTGTTGTTGCAAGTTTTACGTGGATGCTACGGGCTGAGGAAGAACCGTTCTTACCTATGCATCAAAACCACAACGATATTTCGTCAAGTTAGTCATGTTTTAACCTTCAACAAGGACCAGGCGTAGTCACACTCGGTTCAACTAAAGTTGGAGAAACTGACACCCGCCAGCCACCTGTGTGCAAAGCACGTCGGTAGAACCTGTCTCGCGTAAGCGTACACATAATGTCGGTCCGGGCCGCTAAATCCAACAATACTACCGAACCAAAGTGTGACATGCTGGTAAGCAGTATGACTTGTATCGTCCACAACTCACTTGTGCTCTACTCGTGCATTGTGACGCCCGGATAATCAAGCGACAGTAACCTCTGGTAATGATGCCACGTCATCATGATTACTGTTGCTAATCTCGCGTTAGTTCGAAACCCAGTTCAATTTAAAAAATAAAGTCAAACGATAAAAATTTACAAACGTTAAAACTAAAATGCTCTAGACGTGCCAAATAATGCATAGGTAATTATGGTTAAGAAACTCCATTTTTATAAAATGTTTAAATACCCTTAGGTGAATAAAACAATAGCAAAAACCAATATATAAATGCTTTTATAATTAACAAAATACTAAACTAAGTTGCTTTGGGGTAAAACCTTTTGTTGTAGTGGGTTTTAATGTACTACTAAATTAGGGATCATTTTAATATTAGATAAAAAACTAGATGAAAAAGAAACTGAAAAAAATGAAAACTAACAAAAAGAAAAGGAAATGAGAAAACCCTCCCCTCCCCGATGGGCCTTGGCCCAGCTGGCCGCTCCCCGTCATGCCAGTCACTTGGCCCAGGCTGCCCTCCCTTATCCCCCAACCCGATCGAACCCTAGGGCAACCACCGCCCCCACTTCCCCCCACCGATCCAGATTGGAACCATCCCCGTCGCCCCGCACGATCCCCCCCCACTCCTCCTGACCGAGACCCCCACCATCTCCTTCTCCAGCGATGACAAGAGCCCCGCGCTGGACCCCCTTGACGCGCCGGAGCCCACCTCGCCGGCATGCCCGCACGCGAGGAACCCCCGCAAACCACCGCGACCAACACCACCGAATCAGCAACCCCTCGCGTCTATGAGGTCTGCCTCGTCGTCTTCGTCATCTACACTGGCGCACGCGAGCTAGGACGCCCCAACGACGGCTCCCTCGACGATCTTCTTCGACGACGGCCGCCACATGCCTCGCCTGGATCCACGCCGGCCGCCCCGAACTTCGCCGACCGAACCCCTGCACCAGGGGTATGACCCCATGTCCCCTACCCCTTTTCCTAGGTCGTCCGCGCCGGTGCCGCCCCGTACTTCTGCCGTCGTGCTCCCGGCCTCGCCGCGCCTACGCGCCACGCGCGCGCGCGAGCCCGCGCCCGCTCGCGCCTCGCCCCGCGGCCATCTCCGCCTTCAGCCTACCGCTTCTAGCGCCCGCCTCCGCTCGCCGTGGCTGCCGGCCGCGTCCTCGCCCAAGCTACCACCCCCTTCCGCCGTGGCCCGCGCCCGCTCGCGCCTCGCCCCGCGGCCATCTCTGCCTTCACCCTACCGCTTCTAGCGCCCGCCTCCGCTCGCCGTGGCTGCCGGCCGCGTCCTCGCCCCAGCTACCACCCCCTTCCGCCGTGGCCCGCTCCCTTCCATGGCCGGCGTCATGCCCCGCCATGGCTGCCGGCAAGGCAGCGCCTGGGTCCAGGCGACCCGGCGCCCGCAACTGCGCCCGTTCGGGCGCCCAAAACCCGTTAAGGCCCCCTGTGCCTATGACAGGGGCCCCCCACGACCAGAACGTTTTTAAAAAATAAATAAATAATAAATATAATAATTAAAATGTTAATTAATTAATTAGAGAATTAATTAAATCGGATTAGATTAACCTAATCATTTAGTTAAAGCAAATTATCCCTATTTAATTACTATGAGCCTATGACATATGGGCCCCATGCCCCTTTAAAAAAAGAGGAATTAGAAAATTATAATAATTAATTAATTGACCAGTCAACTGGTGGGTGGGGCCCGTCGGTCATTGACTGTTATCCCATTATCAGAATTAATTAGCCTAATTAGGTTTAGGTTAACTAAACAGAATTAATTAAGTTAATTAATTATCCTAATTAATTAATTATTATAATTTTCTAATTCCTCTTTTTTTTAAGGGGCATGGGGCCCATATGTCATAGGCTCATAGTAATTAAATAGGGCTAATTTGCTTTAACTAAATGATTAGGTTAATCTAATCCGATTTAATTAATTCTCTAATTAATTAATTAACATTTTAATTATTATATTTATTATTATTTTTTTTGTTAAAGACGTTCTGGTCGTGGGGGCCCCCCTGTCATAGGCACAGGGGGCCTTAACGGGTTTTGGGTGCCCGAACGGGCGCAGTTGCGGGCGCCGGGTCGCCTGGACCCGGGCGCTGCCTTGCCGGCAGCCATGGCGGGGCACGACGCCGGCCATGGAAGGGAGCGGGCCGCGGCGGAAGGGGGTGGTAGCTTGGGCGAGGACGCGGCCGGCAGCCACGGCGAGCGAAGGCGGGCGCTAGAAGCGGTAGGGTGAAGGCAGAGATGGCCGCGGGGCGAGGCGCGAGCGGGCGCGGGCTCGCGCGCGCGCGTGGAGCGTAGGCGCGGCGAGGCCGGGAGCACGACGGCAGAAGTACGGGGCGGCACCGGCGCAGACGACCTAGGGAAAGGGGTAGGGGAGATGGGGTCATACCCCCGGTGCAGGGGTTCGGTCGGCGAAGTTCGGGGCGGCCGGCGTGGATCCAGGCGAGGCATGTGGCGGCCGTCGTCGAAGAAGATCGTCGAGGGAGCCGTCGTTGGGGCGTCCTAGCTCGCGTGCGCCAGTGTAGATGACGAAGACGACGAGGCAAACCTCATAGACGCGAGGGGTTGCTGATTCGGTGGTGTTGGTCGCGGTGGTTTGCGGCGGTTCCTCGCGCGCGGGCATGCCGGCGAGGTGGGCTCCGGCGCGTCAAGGGGGTCCAGCGCGGGGCTCTTGTCGTCGCTGGAGAAGGAGAGGGTGGGGGTCTCGGTCAGGAGGAGTGGGGGTCGCGAGAGGAGTGGGGGGGGTCGTGCGGGGCCACGGGGATGGTTCCGATCTGGATCGGTGGGGGGAAGGGGGGGCGGTGGTTGCCCTAGGGTTCGATCGGGTTGGGGGATAAGGGAGGGCAGCCTGGGCCAGGTGACTGGCATGACGGGGAGCGGCCAGCTGGGCCAAGGCCCATCTGGGAGGGGAGGGTTTTCTCATTTCCTTTTCTTTTTGTTAGTTTTCATTTTTTTTCAGTTTCTTTTTCATCTAGTTTTTTTATCTAATATTAAAATGATCCCTAATTTAGTAGTACATTAAAACCCACTACAACAAAAGGTTTTACCCGAAAGCAACTTAGTTTAGTATTTTGTTAATTATAAAAGCATTTATATATTGGTTTTTGCTACTGTTTTATTCACCTAAGGGTATTTAAACATTTTATAAAAATGGAGTTTCTTAACCATAATTACCTATGCATTATTTGGCACGTCTAGAGCATTTTAGTTTTAACGTTTGGACATTTTTATCGTTTGACTTTATTTTTTAAATTGAACTGGGTTTCGAACTAACGCGAGATTAGCAACAGTAATCATGATGACGTGGCATCATTACCAGAGGTTACTGTCGCTTGATTATCCGAGCGTCACATGCATATAACGTCTACGCATAAACCTGGCTCGGATGCCACTGTTGGGGAACGTTGTAATTTCAAAAAAATTCCTACGCACACACACAGGATCATGGTGATGCATAGCAACGAGAGGGGAGAGTGTGTCTACGTACCCTCGTAGACCGAAAGCGGAAGCGTTAGCACAACGTGGTTGATGTAGTCATACGTCTTCACGATCCGACCGATCCAAGTACCGAACGCACGGCACATCTGAGTTCAGCAAACGTTCAGCTCGATGACGTCCCACGAACTCCGATCCAGCAGAGCTTCACGGGAGAGTTTCGTCAGCACGAGGCGTGATGACGGTGATGATGATGCTACCGACGCAGGGCTTCGCCTAAGCATCGCTACGATATAATCGAGGTGGATTATGGTGGAGGGGGGCACCGCAAACGGCTGGAATAGATCAATAGATCAACTTGTGTGTTCTAGGGTGCCCTCCCGCCCCCGTATATAAAGGAGCAAGGGGGGAGGCCGGCCGGCCCCTGTAGGGCGCGCCAGGAGGAGTCCTCCTCCTAGTAGGAGTAGGACTCCCCTTTCCTAATCCTACTAGAGGAGGAAAGGAAGGAGGAGAGGGAGAAGGAAGGAGAGGGAGGAAAAGGAGGAAAGGGGGGCCGGCCCCCTAGTCCAATTCGGTTTGGGCTAGGCGGGCCGCGCGCCCTGCCTCCTCTCTTCCACCACTTGGCCCAAGAGGCCCATTACTTCTTCCTCGTATTCCCGTAACTCCCCGGTACCCCGGAAAATACCCGAATCACTCAGAACCATTCCGATGTCCGAATATAGTCGTCCAATATATCGATCTTTATGTCTTGACCATTTTGAGACTCCTCGTCATGTCCCAGATCTCATCCGGGACTCCGAACTACCTTCGGTACATCAAATCACATAAACTCATAATACCGATCGTCACTGAACGTTAAGCGTGCGGATCCTACGGGTTCGAGAACTATGTAGACATGACCGAGACACGTCTCTGGTCAATAACCAATAGAGGAACCTAGATGTTCATATTGGCTCCTACATATTCTACGAAGATCTTTATCGGTCAAACCGCATAACAACATACGTTTTCCCTTTGTCATCGGTATGTTACTTGCCCGAGATTCGATCGTCGGTATCTCAATACCTAGTTCAATCTCGTTACCGGCAAGTCTCTTTACTCGTTCCGTAATGCATCATCCCACAACTAACTCATTAGTCACAATGCTTGCAAGGCTTATAGTGATGTGCATTAGCAAGAGGGCCCAGAGATACCTCTCCGACAATCGGAGTGACAAATCCTAATCTCGATCTATGCCAACTCAACAAGTACCATCGAGACACCTATGGAGCACCTTTATAATCACCCAGTTACGTTGTGATGTTGGGTAGCACACAAGGTGTTCCTCCGGTACTCAGGAGTTGCATAATCTCATAGTCATAGGAACATGTATAAGTCATGAAGAAAGCAATAGCAACAAACTAAACGATCATCGTGCTAAGCTAACGGATGGGTCAAGTCAATCACATCATTCTCTAATGATGTGATCCCATTAATCAAATGAAAACTCATGTCTATGGCTAGGAAACTTAACCATCTTTGATTCAACAAGCTAGTCAAGTAGATGCATACTAGTGACACTCTGTTTGTCTATGTATTCACACATGTACTAAGTTTCCGGTTAATACAATTCTAGCATGAATAATAAACATTTATCATGATATAAGGAAATAAATAATAACTTTATTATTGCCTCTAGGGCATATTTCCTTCAATAGATCGCACCATATCTAATAAAGTACGGTTACGATGTTCGGACACACCATTACGCTATGGTGTTCC
Source organism: Triticum urartu (assembly GCF_056163025.1). Lineage (NCBI taxonomy): Eukaryota > Viridiplantae > Streptophyta > Magnoliopsida > Poales > Poaceae > Triticum > Triticum urartu. Next base: position 342,184,417 of record NC_141877.1, read on the forward strand.
AGGTGGCGTGAGTTGCGAAACTATTCCGCATTGTTTCAAATGAAGACCAAACTCATAACTCAAATATTCACCTCCATGATCTGATTGTAGAAACTTTATTTCCTTGTTACGATGATTTTCCACTTCACTCTGAAATTCTTTGAATTTTTCAAATATTTCAGACTTATGTTTCATCAAGTAGATATACCCACATCTGCTCAAATCATCTGTGATGGTCAGAAAATAACGATACCCGCCACGAGCCTCAACAATCATTGGATCGCATACATCAGTATGTATTATTTCCAATAAGTCAGTTGCTCGCTCCATTGTTCCGGAGAACGGAGTCTTAGTCATCTTGACCATGAGGCATGGTTTGCAAGCATCAAGTGATTCCAAAAGCCCATCAGCATGGAGTTTCTTCATGCGCTTTACACCAATATGACATAAACGGCAGTACCACAAATAAGTTGCACTATCATTATTAAACTTGTATCTTTTGCTTTCAGTATTATGAATATGTGTATCACTACTATCAAGATTCAACAAAAGTAGACCACTCATCAAGGGTGCATGACCATAAAAGATATTACTCATATAAATAGAACAAGCATTATTCTCTGATTTAAATGAATAACCATCTCGCAACAAACAAGATCCAGATATAATGTTCATGCTCAACGCTGGCCCCAAATAACAATTATTTAGGTCTAAAACTAATCCCGACAGTAGATGTAGAGGTAGCGTGCCGACGACGATCACATCAACTTTGGAACCATTTCCCACACGCATCATCACCTCGTCCTTAGCAGATCGTCGTTCAATCCGTAGCCCCTATTTCGAGTTGCAAATATGAGCAACCGAATCAGTATCAAATACCTTGGCGCTACTACGAGCATTAGTAAGGTACACATCAATAACATGTATATCAAATATACCTTTCACTTTGCCATCCTTCTTATCCGCCAAATTCTTGGGGCAGTTCCGCTTCTAGTGACCAGTCCCTTTGCAGTAGAAGCACTCAATCTCAGGCTTAGGTCCAGACTTGGGTTTCTTCACTTGAGCAGCAACTTGTTTGCTGTTCTTCTTGTAGTTCCCCTTCTTCCCTTTGCCCTTTATCATGAAAATGGTGGTCTTGTTAACCATCAACACTTGATGCTCCTTCTTGATTTCTACCTCCGCAGTCTTTAGCATTGTGAAGAGCTCGGGAATTGTCTTATCCATCCCTTGCATATTATAGTTCATCATGAAGCTTTTGTAGCTTGGTGGCAGTGATTGTAGAACTCTGTCAATGACACTATCATCAGGAAGATTAACTCCCAGTTGAGTCAAGTGGTTGTGGTACCCAGACATTCTGAGTATATGTTCACCGACAGAACTATTTTCCTCCATCTTGCAGCTATAGAACTTATTGGAGACTTCATATCTCTTAGTTCAGGAATTTGCTTGAAATATTAACTTCAACTCCTGGAACATCTCATATGCTCCATGACGTTCAAAACGTCGTTTAAGTCCCGATTCTAAGCCGTAAAGCATGGCACACTGAACTATCGAGTACTCATTAGCTTTGCTCTACCAGATGTTCATAACATCTGGAGTTGCTCCTGCAACGGGTTTTGCACCTAGCGGTGCTTCTAGGACGTAATTCTTTTGTGCAGCAATGAGGATAATCCTCAAGTTACTGACCCAGTCCGTGTAATTGCTACCATCATCTTTCTACTTAGTTTTCTCTAGGAACGCATTAAAATTCAAGGAAACGGTAGCACGGGCCATTGATCTACAATAACATAGACATGCAAAATACTATCAGGTACTAAGATCATGATGAATTAAAGTTCAATTAATCATATTACTTAAGAACTCCCACTTAGATAGACATCCCTCTAGTCATCTAAATGATCACATGATCCACATCAACTAAACCATGTCCGATCATCACGTGAGATGGAGTAGCTTTCAATGGTGAACATCACTATTTTGATCATATCTACTATATGATTCACGTTCGACCATTCGGTCTCAGTGTTCCGAGGCCATACCTGCATCTTCTAGGCTCGTCAAGTTTAACTCGAGTATTTTGCATGTGCAAAACTAGCTTGCACCTGTTGTATGTGAACGTAGAGCTTATCACACCCGATCATCACGTGGTGTCTCGGCACGACGAACTATAGCAACGGTGCATACTCAGGGAGAACACTTATACATTGAAATTTAGTGAGGGATCATCTTATAATGCTATCTCCGTACTAAGCAAAATAAGATGCATAAAGGATAAATATCGTATGCAATCAAAATAAGTGATATGATATGGGCATCATCATCTTGTGCCTTTGATCTCCATCTCCAAAGCACCGTCATGATCACCATCTTCACCAGCTTGACACCTTGATCTCCATCGTACCATCGTTGTTGTCTTGCCAACTATTGCTTCTACGACTATCGCTACCATTTAGTGATAAAGTAAAGCAATTACATGGCGATTGCATTTCATACAATAAAGTGACAACCATAAGGCTTCTGCCAGTTGCCGATAACTTCTACAAAACATGATCATCTCATACAACAATTTATATCTCATCACGTCTTGACCATATCATATCACAACATGCCCTGCGCAAAAACAAGTTAGACGTCCTCTACTTTGTTGTTGCAAGTTTTACGTGGCTGCTACGGGCTTCTAGCAAGAACCGTTCTTACGTACGCATCAAAACCACAATGATTTTTTGTCAAGTATTCTGTTTTAACCTTCAACAAGGACCGGGCGTAGTCAAACTCGATTCAACTAAATTTGGAGAAACAGACACCCGCCAGCCACCTGTGTGCAAAGCACGTCGGTAGAACCAGTCTCATGAACGCGGTCATGTAATATCGGTTCGGACCGCTTCATCCAACAATACCGCCGAATCAAATTAAGACGTTGCTGGTAAGCAGTATGACTATTATCACCCACAACTCTTTGTGTTCTACTCGTGCATATAACATCTACGCATAAACATGGCTCTGATGCCACTATTGGGGAACGCAGTATTTCAAAAAATTCACCTATGATCACGCAAGATCTATCTAGGACATGCATAGCTACGAGCGGGGAGAGTGTGTCCACGTACTCTCGTATACCGAAAGCGGAAGCATTTAGTAACGCGGTTGATGTAGTCGAACGTCTTCGCGATCCAACTGATCCAAGCACCGAACGTACGGCACCTCCGCGTTCAGCACATGTTCAGCTTGATGACGTCCCTCGATCTCTTGATCCAGTTGAGGATGAGGGAGAGTTCCGTCAGCACGATGGCATGGCGACGGTGATGATGAAGTTACTGGCGCAGGGCTTCGCCTAAGCACTATGATGATATGACCGAGGTGTGTAACTGTTGAGGGGGCACCGCACACGGCTAAGAGAAGACTTGGTGTGCCTTTGGGGTGCTCCCCTCCCACATATAAAAAGGGGGAGGAGAGGTGGCCGGCCTAAGGGTGGCGCGCCAAAGGGGAAGTCCTACTTGGACTCCCGATCCAAGTAGGATTCGGCCCCCTCCTTTCCTTTTCGGAGAAGGGGGGAAGGGGAAAGAGGTGGCGGAGAAGAAGGAAAGGGCGCCCCCCCAACCCTAGTCCAATTCGGTTTGGGCTTGGGGGGCGCGCGCCTCCACCTGGCCGCCGCCTCCTCTCTCCACTAGATCCCATGAAGGCCCATTAACTCCCTAGGGGGGGTTCCGGTAACCCCCGGTACTCCGGAAAATGTCCGGACCTTTCTGAAACCTTTCCGGTGTCAAAACATAACCTTCCAATATATCAATCTTTACTTCTCGGCCATTTCGAGACTCCTCGTCATGTCCGTGATCTCATCCGGGACTCCGAACAAACTTCAGTCATAAAATCACATAACTCATAATACAAATCGTCATCAAACATTAAGCGTGCGGACCCTATTGGTTCGAGAACTATGTAGACATGACCGAGACACATCTCCGGACAATAACCAATAGCGGAACCTGGATGCTCATATTGGCTCCTACATATTCTACGAAGATCTTTATCGGTCAACCCGCATAATAACATACGTTGTTCCCTTTGTCATCGGTATATTACTTGCCCGAGATTCGATCGTCGGTATCATCATACCTAGTTCAATCTCGTTACCGCAAGTCTCTTTACTCGTTTCGTAATGCATCATCCCGTGACTAACTCATTATTCATATTGCTTGCAAGGCTTATAGTGATGTGCATTACCGAGAGGGCCCAGAGATACCTCTCCGATACACGGAGTGACAAATCCTAATCTTGATCTATGCCAACTCAACAAACACCATCGGAGACACCTGTAGAGCATCTTTATAATCACCCAGTTATGTTGTGATGTTTTATAGCACACAAGGTGTTCCTCTGGTATTTGGAAGTTGCATAATCTCATAATCAGAGGAACATGTATATGTCGTGAAGAAAGCAATAGCAACAAAACTAAACGATCATTATGCTAAGCTAACAGATGGGTCTTGTCCATCATATCATTCTCTCATGATGTGATCTCGTTCATCAAATGACAACACATGTATATGGTTAGGATACTTAACCATCTTTGATTAACGAGCTAGTCTAGTAGGGGCGTACTAGGGACACTCTGTTTCTCTATGTATTCACACATGTACTAAGTTTTCAGTTAATACAATTCTAGCATGAATAATAAAAATTTATCATGATATAAGGAAATATAAATAACAACTTTATTATTGCCTCTAGGGCATATTTCCTTCAGTACCTCCATGTAGAGCATTGTAGACATAGAAATTTTGCAAAATACATATGGATCTGAATGTGGCAAACCCGTTGACTAAACTTCTATCACAAGAAAAACATGATCACACCTTACTGCTCTTTGGGTGTTAATCACATAGCCATGTGAACTAGATTATTGACACTAGTAAACCCTTTGGGTGTTGGTCACATGGCAATGTGAACTATGGGTGTTAATCACATAAAGATGTGAACTATTGGTGTTAAATCACATGGCGATGTGAACTAGATTATTGACTCTAGTGCAAGTGGGAGACTGAAGGAAATATTTCCTAGAGGCAATAATAAATTTGTTATTTTATATTTCCTTATATCATGATAAATGTTTATTATTCATGCTAGAATTTTATTAACCGGAAACTTGATACATGTGTGGATACATAGACAAAACACAGTGTCCCTAGTAAGCCTCTACTAGACTAGCTCGTTCATCAAAGATGGTTAAGTTTCCTAACCCTAGATATGTGTTGTCATTTGATGAACGAGATCACATCATTAGGAGAATGATGTGATGGACAAGACCCATCTGTTAGCTTAGCATAATGATTGTTTAGTTTTATTGCTATTGCTTTTTTCATGACTTATACATATTCCTTTGACTATGAGATTATGCAACTCCCGAATACTGGAGGAAAACTTTGTGTGCTATAAAATGTCACAACGTAACTGGGTGATTATAAAGATGCTCTACAGGTATCTCCGAAGGTGTTTGTTGGGTTGGCATGAATCGAGATTAGGATTTGTCACTCCGAGTATCGGAGAGATATCTCTGGGCCCTCTCAGTAATGCACATCATAATAAGCCTTGCAAGCAATGTGACTAATGAGTTAGTTGCGAGATGATACATTACGGAATGAGTAAAGAGACTTGCCAGTAACGAGATTGAACTAGGTATGGAGATACCGACGATCGAATCTCGGGCAAGTAACATACCGATGACAAAGGGAATTACGTATGTTGTCATAAGGTTCGACCGATAAAGATCTTCGTAGAATATGTAGGAGCCAATATGGGCATCTTGGTTCTACTATTGGTTATTGACCAGAGAGGTGTCTCGGTCATGTCTACATAGTTCTCGAATCCGTAGGGTCCGCACGCTTAACGTTCGTTGAAGATATAGTACTATATGAGTTATGTATGTTGGTGACCGAGTGTTGTTCGGAGTCCCGGATGAGATCAAGGACATGCTGAGGAGATCTAGAATGGTCCGAAGATAAAGATTGATATATAGGATGATATGGTTTGGCCAGCCCACGGGGCTCTAGGTCGGTGCAAAAGGATTTTTGCGGAGGCCAGGGGGCCAAATGCCGGAGACCCTGGCGTTTGGCCCTGGTGTTGGGGAACGTAGTAATTTCAATAAAAATCCTACACACACGCAAGAGCATGGTGATGCATAGCAACGATTGGGGAGAGTGTCGTCGACGTACCCTCGTAGACCGTAAGTGGAAGCGTTATGACAAAGCGGTTGATGTAGTCATACGTCTTCACGATCGACCGATCCTAGTACCGAACATACGGCACCTCTGCAATCTGCACATGTTCAGCTCGGTGACGTCCCACGAACTCATGATCCAGTAGAGCTTCGCAGGAGAGTTTCATCAGTGCGACGGCATGATGATGGTGTTGATGAAGCTACCGACGCAGGGCTTCGCCTAAGAACCGCTACGATATGACCGGGGTGGATTATGGTGGAGGGGGGCACCGCACACGGCTAAAAGATCAATGACCAACTTGTGTGTCATGGGGTGCCCCCTTACCCCGTATATAAAGGGGCAACGGGGGAGGCCGGCCGGCCCTAGGAGGGCGCGCCAAGAGGAGGAGTCCTCCTCCTAGTGGGAGTAGGACTCCCCTTTCCTAGTCCCACTAGGAGGGGGAAGGAAGGAGTGGGAGAGGGGAAAGGCAAGGGGGGCGCCGCCCCCCCTTCCTTGTCCTATTCGGACTCACGGGGAGGGGTGTGCGGCCTGCCCTGGCCGGCCCCTCTCTCTCTCCACTAGGGCCCATTAAGGCCCATTAGTCCCCTGGGGGGTTCCGGTAACCTCTCCGGCACTCCGGTTTTCTCCGAGATCACCCGAAACCCTTCCGATGTCCGAATGTAGTCGTCCAATATATCAATCCTTATTTCCCAACCATTTCGAGACTCCTTGTCATGTCTGTGATCACATCCGGGACTCCGAACTACCTTCGGTACATCAAAACACATAAACTCATAATACCGATCGTCACCGAACATTAAGCGTGCGGACCCTACGGGTTTGAGAACTATGTAGACATGACCAAGACTCATATCCGGTCAATAACCAATAGCGGAACCTGGATGCTCATATTGGTTCCTACATATTCTACGAAGATCTTTATCGGTCAAACCATCCTGAACACCATTTATTGGTCAACCCGCATGGATCAAATGCTAAGCTAATGGAATGGATCAAGTCAATCACATCATTCTCTAATGATGTGATCCCATTAATCAAATGACAACTCATGTCTATGGTTAGGAAACTCAACCATCTTTGATTCAATGAGCTAGTCAAGTAGAGGCATACTAGTGACACTTTGTTTGTCTATGTATTCACACATGTACTAAGTTTCCGGTTAATACAATTCTAGCATGAATAATAAACATTTATCATGATATACGGAAATATAAATAACAACTTTATTATTACCTCTCGGGCATATTTCCTTCCCTCGGGCCAGACGCCGAGGCCCATGGCGTCTGGGCCAGACGCCAAGGACCGTGGCGTGTGGTCCTAGAAGTCCGAGAAGGACTCTTCCTTGCGGGTAAAACTGACTTTGAGGAGGCTTTTACTCCAAGTTTCGATCCCAGGGCTCAACATATAAATAGAGGGGCAGGGCTAGCACCTGGAACACATCAAGAATCACCAAGCCATGTGCCGGCAACCCTGTCCTCACTAGTTTATCCTTCGTCATAGTTTTCGTAGTGCTTGGCCAAGCCCTGCGGAGATTGTTCTTCACCAACATCGTCACCACGCCGTCGTGCTGCCGGAACTCATCCACTACTTTGCCCGCCTTGCAGGATCAAGAAGGCGAGGACGTCATTGAGCTGAACGTGTGCTAAATGCGGAGGTGTTGTACGTCCAGTACTTGATCGGGACGGATCGCGAAGGTGTATTGTCACATCCCTAGCGTTACCTTGGCCTTGGACTATCTTGGTTGTTGCATCATGTTAAAATTGAATTGAGGGAATTCCCAAAGCCTCGGAAATATTTTAAAAATGAGCAAGTTAAAAATTCCTTCAAATGAGCCCAAGGAAATGTTCACTTTAATCCCTGAAAATATTGGCAAGAGGTAAAAATCCAAACCAATATTTTAGGGCATTAAGGGTAATTAATTTGGGCATTTTGAATTAAACCATAATGTATTTGAATTGGCTTTATTTCTGTTATAAAAGAAATACATGTCCAATAATCTTGGAAATTATTGTGGGGCTCTAGAGTAATATCTCTAGTCCGTACAATAATTTACAGAAGCAACAAAAATGGTTTAGTTTTTAAACTAAATCAAAACAGAGGAAAGAATAGAAAACATAAACAAAACAAAAGAGAGAGAGGAAGGACCCCAGGTCCACTTACCCGGCTGGGCTGGCCCACCTGGCCTATGCCAGTCGTCACCCACCTCTGCCAGTAGGCAGAGGAGGGAGAGCACACAGCGCGTGCGGGCGCCACGCCACCAGGCTGCCTGCCTGCGTCGCCTGGCCACCGCGACGCCTCGCGTCTTCTCCCCAGCGCCGCCTCGACCCCCCTGGACACCACTCTCCCTCCCTCTTCGCTCTCTCCCTCATCCTCTCCCGCTATGGCGACGCGCCCGTAAGCCGCCGCCGTCGTAGTTGACGGCACCGCCTTCCCCCCGACCCCTCGCCATGCCTTCGAGCTCCGCCTCGACGTCTTCGACCTCCTCGCATCCCCACACGTCGCTGGACGTGCTCCTCTGCCCTCACCGACCTCGTCCTCGACCTCTCGTCGCCGGAGATCCCTCTCGCCACCCCGTTCTACTCCGACCTCCTCCGAGCTCGCCGTCCGCTCCACTACATCCACCGTGAGCTCCTGCCCCTAACCCCCTCCTCTACGCCTCGGTTGCGCCCCCTAGCCGCAATCTCCACCGAGCCCAAGCGCTCTGCTCTGCCGGTGATGCCGCCGTCGTGGCCACAGCCACGCGGGCTCGAAACCGAGTGTGTCACTGCGTTTGCCACACTCCCAGGAGGCCGTAGCCCCTCTCCGCGCCCCTGTTGTGCATCCCAGCGCCAAACCCGAGCACGTCTGAGCTCCGACCGCCGCGCCGAGCTCCCCGCTGTCGCCTCCGGCCGCCCCAGGCCTGGCTGGCACCACCGTCCGACGCGCGCTGGCCTGGGCTCTCGAACGAGCCCAACCACGCTGCGAACGGGGCCCCAGAGCCCGTTACCGCGGCCCTCCGCCGCGTCTGGTCATCGCCGGTGGCTAAACACCGGTGGTTTAGCCCCGGTTGACCAGGGGTTTAACCTCCCCTTTCGTGTGGGCCCATGCGCCTGTTTAATTAGTGTTAGGTTTAGTTAGTGTTAATTAACTTAGCTAATTAGATGAGCCACTGATATGCGGGCCCCGCCCTACTAATTAACCTAGGATTGGGACTAACAAAAATTAGTTAGTCTAATGACACTGACACGCGGGACCCACTGATCAGGTTCGACCTGGACCAGCCCTGTTGACTCACTGACGTCACGGTGCTGACGCACTTAATCTTTTCTGGAATTAGTTTATCTTCGAAATAATTCAGAAATTCCCGAAAATAGTTAAAACTTTGAAAAATCATAGAAATTCAACCGTAACTCCAAATAAGATAAATTATATATGAAAAATGATCAGAAAAATCCAATCTATCCATCTGTACCATTTTCATGCATGCGAGAACAACTTATAGCTACTGTTTAGGACATATCAAATGAATGGCATTTAAATAACCATATGTGGAGTTTGAATTTGAACCTTGGGTTCAAACCAACTACACTTAATTGTGTTGCTAGTTGCATTAGGCCAAATCACATCATATTGCCATGTCATGATCATGCATCATATTCTGCATTGCATTGATTGTGTTTCTTCTCTGTTTGCCGGTGTTGTTCCCCCTCAGTAGACGTTGTTCCGACGCTGTGATCGTTGACATTGATGAAGACCCAATGCTATCTTCAGAAGTGTCAGGCAAGCAAAACCCCCTTGTTCATTCTGATACAATCCCACTCTCTCGCTCCTGCTCTCTTTTACTGCATTAGGACAACAGCGATTCAACTGTTACATGATGTGGTAGTTGAATCCCTTTTCCACTGCATGACCTGTCATTGCCACAGTAAATAGATGAAACCCACTAGCATGAGTAGGAGTTGTTTGAGCCCTAATGTGCCTACTCATTCGTGCTTGTTTGTCATGCCTTCTACTGCTTAGAGTTGAGTCTGGTCTGATTCATCGGGGATGAATTGGAATGTGGTGAACATGTCCTACCGTTGAGAGCAAAGTGTGTGAACATGATTTGGTAAAGGTAGCGGGGAGAGCCCATGTAGGAGTACATGGTGGGTTGTCTCATTGTAGTCATTCTCGGGAACTGAATTCTGTGTTTGTGATCCATGAACAGTTACTACCACACATTGGGTTCCGGTAACTCGGCCCCTCTCGGCTTATTAATCAACTCGATCTCTGTCCAGGAGTTGCAACTAGTTTCTGGTGTTTGTAGGTAGTGTTAGTAGTCTACCAAGTGGCACCCGGTACAGGTGGGCTTGGGACAGACTAGGCAATGTGGCACGGTGTACCAAGTGGCACCCGGATGGTGGGCTTGGGAACCCTGCACACATTGTTTGGGGCCGTGAGCGACACCCCGGCCGGATCTCCTTGCGGATGGAACCCGAATAGGCGATAAACCTGGACGAGAGACTTGTGTGGTTAGTCAGGTCGTGGCCGACTCCCTCGCCAGGCTTCCACTTGAAGGTTGCCGAGGTACACGACGTGCACATGGTAGTAAGTGGCGAGAGCGTATGTGAAGAAGTACACCCCTGCAGGGTTATCATTATCTATTCGAATAGCCGGATTCCTCGGATATGGAAACTTGGACCCCTTGCATCGTTCATAGACAAGTGAAAGTAGATACTCTAAAATGCGCAAGATAAGCGTGAGTGCTATGGATGGCGTTCTCGTAGGGAGACGGGAGTGGATCCACAGTGGTGTATTGATATGGTGAATATGTGGACTCGTGTGCGCCACCTCAAAGAGTTATTTGCAGTAGTAGTTCAGGTTAGCCACTGAGTCAAAGCTAGCTTGCTGCAGTTAAACTCCACTGCCCCCTTTGTTGCTACCAATGCATATGTAGTTAGTTCTGATGTAAGTCTTGCTGGGTACATTTGTACTCACGTTTTCTTAATTTATGTTTTGTAGAGAGACTTCAGTCTCTCTTGTAGTTCCACGTGGACTTCGACGTTTAGCTTGATACCTCAACTACGATCTTGTGCCCTCAGCAGGATCTGGTAGATAGTCAGGCTTCTCAGCCTTTTTCATTTGTAGAAGTCTGTACTCAGACATGTTAAGCTTCCGCATGTGCTTTGAATTGTATGCTCTAAATGTTGGGTCATGAGACACATGTTTGTATTATCTGGCTCTTCGGAGCCTAATGAATAAATACTTGAGTCATAGAGTTATGTTGTGATTCCATGTTGTATTTACACATATCGAGCATATTGTGTGTATGATTGAAATGCTTGGTATGTGTGGGATCCGACAACCTAGTTGTTCATCCTTGGTAGCCTCTCTTATGGGGAAATGTAGTCTTGTGCTTCCATGAGTCATAGTAGTCCGCTACAGCCTGGTTCACCGGAGTCCTGCTAGCCCAGCACTATTGTTCTGGAACACTTAAACTGGCCGGCATGTGATTCACTTCATTCTTGTGTCTGTCCCTTCGCGGAAATGTCACGCGGTGACATCCGGAGTCCTGCTAGCCTGCTACAGCCCGGGTTCTCGGAGTCTTGTTAGCCCAGTTGCTACATCCCGGATTCACACGCTGCTGACTGACATGATCGATGTTGATTCATGTATGCCTGTCCCCATAAGTTAGTGCCACTTTGGGTTCATGACTAGTCATGTCAGCCTGGGTTCTCTGTCATATGGATGCTAGCGACACTATTATATACATGAGCCAAAAGGCGCAAACTGTCCCGGGCCATGGTAAGGCGACACCCGTGGGGATACCGTGTGTGAGGCTGCAAAGTGATATGAGGTGTTACAGGCTAGATCGGCGTGACTTAGAATCTGGGTCCTGACAGATTTGGTATCAGAGCCTGACTGCCTGTAGGATTACCAAGCCAAGCTGGTCGAAGTTGAGTCTAGAAATGCTTTAGTTATATAAGGGAATTGATTGTGGAAGGGAACGTAAGGATCTTTTTACTCCTTTACCTTATGCCCTTCTGATCTGAGTCAACCTCTTCTTTTCTACGGGGTTAAGGAACTAGGCTTCTCATCTTTCTATCAGGATCACGTGTTACTAATCTGTAGACTTATAGGATTGATGGATTCAAGCCCCAATTCAGTTCCTACTACTTCCGTGTGTTGTTAGTTGATCTCGGAACCTTGTTATTATGATGTTGAGTGGTTACGCCACCATTTTGCAGGATGTCTCAAATATTTTTGAGCATTTACAACTGTTATGTTGTCCGAGTCATCCCAGGTCTCTAAATAGTCTGATGCATTTGCAAATTCCTTCTTTCCGTTCTCGATGTTCCTTTGGGCCAGATTAACCACACTAATCGTCGAGTTGAGGTACTTCGTTGCCTTGGCATATATGTTGAAGCCTTTATTATGACCCTAGGCATCCTGGAGAACCGCCCACTAATCTAACAATGCTTTGTATCCCTAGTGTGATGATTCTGGCCATTGTTCTCGAAAGCATCATGTGATGCCATTTAGTTAGTAGGCATTCTATTTCTGGGTTTTTGAGCCCAAGTTTCACTCTACTTATCTCTTGTTGATAGTGTTGCTAGTTCCTTTAGGATATTAGTAACCCTTGCGATGGACCTCGAGGTCCGTGGTATTTCCTTCTTCCAAATCCCATGAACCATTCTTGGCAGAAGTTCTTTTAACCAAAAGATCATAGCCAGAGTGCTCTTGATGAGTTCTCCATTCTATATTGTGACTCTGCCAATTCTACCTCTCTGCATGGATTATCCGGAAGAAACCTATGAACTTGGTTCAACATACTAATCTATGCGTCCACAACTCAAAAAGTTATATGTTGCTTTGAGTTGTCCCTTTTCACCTATATTTTGACCATCGTCTATCAATTGATAGTCAAGAGTATGCGTGCATTCGTTCATCGATGCCTATTATTCTTATGGTCCGTCAAGCCATTCTATTTCGGAATGTCTAGGAGAAACAAACTCTAGTACCTCGTCCATTTCTAGGATTGGGTCAAAGTAGTTGTATTCCATAGATCAAAATGCCAATGCAGTTTTTGTTCTGTTCTACCTTGGAGTATTACCATCTTTATATCAAGAATATCATGGCAATTGCACACCATCCTATGAACTCTTGATACAGTGGTACTTCTCACCATCATTTTTCATTCCCCGGTCCCCATGTTGTTGCAACCAGAATGACGACGAGTGAATTATGATGTGTGAAATGAATACTACTAGCAACTTCGTTGCTTGGTAGCTAATGGACAATAATTTCATCCTTAGCGTGTTGGTTATTGAATCATCATCCTAAGATTGATCGTGCTACCTAGTCCTTATTTCTGGTGCACTCTTCGATCAATGAGTTAGGATTGTGTCAATCCCTCTCTCTTTTGATCACATCGTCTTGCCCTGAAAAGCAAGATTGTTCTCGAGCTTAGTAACATATCGGTGGTTCATGATTTTCTAAATACCGTCTCGGAAGTATCACCAGGCTATTCCCTGACTGCTATGTTGAGCTCGTGATCAAGTTGGTTCCTTGTAACCACCCCTTCTCCAAGAATCTGTGTTGGGTACCCCTGAGCTAGTTGGTTAAGCTGAACAACAACTTGGAGAGTTGGAGGATAAAAGCTGCCTGATTTAGTTCATTTTCAAAGGGATATATCTGTGTGTGTTGAAGAAAGATGATATCTTCATTGATTGGTCCCTATGATCAGTTGTTGGACCTATTGTCTTATCAACTTTGATTTGAGTATGGGCTATCGCCAAATCAAATCAGAACCAACGATGCTCGTAATGTTGTCTTACTCGTGGTTGATCCCTCGAGCATACACCATTATATATTTTGGGTCTGACCAATGCTATCACCTTGTTCACATAATTGTGGAATTCCACTTATATGGAAACCTGGATGAATTGTTGTTGAGCCCAGCAGCAACATAATTTTCATCATGTCCATGATTCATGTTGAACATCTAAGTTAGTGTTGGAAACTTTGTAAGCAATGCTTTCGTGTTCCGTTAATGAAGCTTATGCTTGGATGGAAGAAGTGACTTCCTTGAATTCATGTGCATTCTATGCAAGTTGCCGCCATGAATACGAGAAAGATTGTTTTGCTTCCTCTGGAATCATCCCAAGTTATTCATGCACGTGCGAAGTGCTCTATGGTTTGATAGGTTGGCCGCCTCCACTCCATATGTGTTCCTAGCACACCAAGCCACTGATTGATTTGTCCAAGGAGAAGAAGTTCCTTCTTAAGAGCTAATCCGGACTTACGCAAGGACTTTGATATCCTCGATGATGGTTCCTGACCTGAACTTCGGTAGTGTTTTATTATAAGACTACTATGTGGTCATGCTTGTCTTGGACAGCGTGTTCACATGTTGTAGCAGAACCAGCTCATGTTTTGGAGCTTACTACCATAGTCCATCTCCCGAGAATTTGGCAACTTCATCTCGTCGATTTGTGTTGCAAACTTTCTTTTCAGACATGCTGAGTCTGAAGTATCCTATCACCAATAGGATCTGAATCTCAGGCAGATATGATGGTTGGAACTTTCCCAACAGTTGCATTTTGTTCCCAGCTTGCACCGCCATTGTGCCAATCCCCCATGGGCTGCCCTTCTCAGCAGTTGATGTCCAAGATCATCTTCCAAAGTGGACTTGCCATGGGTCCCATCCATTTTCGATGATAAGAAAAATCATCCATTGCGTTGTCTTTAACAAGGTAGTCCACATCACCCATTCTAGTCCGAGTATGTCATTCTTTTGAACTCCTTCGAATGATCAGTTGTGATTGCCTTAGGTTGGTATAACGAATCTCAATGATCTATGAATCAAAAGTAATTCTGTTTGCCACTTAAGGGATATTTCTGCGAGTCACCTTCCTTAAGATGTCTCGTTATGGTATCATGGAAACTCAACTCCTCGCTACGTTGACAACCGTTCACCACCTTCTTAAGCGTGAAACTGTTGCCTACCTAGTGAACCTTCATCATCTGTTCCACTCCATCTCTTTGGATGTGTACTTCGTGTCTCATCTCGAGAGATGTTGCTATGTCTCACTCTGTGAGTTGATCCTGAGTTACCCGATCTTCGAGAAGATCGATCCCTCTAGAGTTTCCCCTTTCCTCTCGTTGCCATGTTGGTTGAAGTTCTCAGAGCAAGACATCGAGACAAAGATGGTGATCGAATCAACGCTCTAAAAGCAGTGCAAGTTGGATCGAGAAGATTGTGATAATTTGTGACCCCCTTTCTTCTTACCTCACGTCTCAAATCTCGGGACGAGATTCTTCTTTAGTGGGGGTGAGTTGTCACATCCCTAGATTTACCTTGGCCTTGGACTATCTTGGTTGTTGCATCATGTTTAAATTCAAAGGAAAATTGAATTGAGGGAATTCCCAAAGCCTCAGAAATCTTTTAAAAATAAGCAAGTTAAAAATTCCTTCAAATGAGCCCAAGGAAATGTTCGCTTTAATCCCTGAAAATATTGGCAAGTGGTAAAAGTCCAAACCAATATTTTAGGGCATTAAGGGTAATTAATTTGGGCATTTTGAATTAAACCATAATGTATTTGAATTGGCTTTATTTCTGTTATAAAAGAAATACATGTCCAATAAATTTGGAAATTATTGTGGGGCTCTAGAGTAATATCTCTAGTCCATACAATAATTTACAGAAGCAACAAAAATGGTTTAGTTTTTAAACTAAATCAAAACAGAGGAAAGAATAGAAAACATAAACAAAACAGAGAAGAGAGAGAGGAAGGACCCCAGGTCCACTTACCCGGCTGGGCCGACCCACCTGGCCTATGCCAGTCGTCACCCACCTCTACCAGTAGGCAGAGGAGGGACAGCACACAGCGCACGCGCGGGGGCCACGCCACCAGGCTGCCTGCGTGGGTCGCCTGGCCACCGCGACGCCTCGCGTCTTCTCCCCAGAGCCGCCTCGACCCCCATGGACACCACTCTCCCCCCCTTCGCTCTCTCCCTCGTCCTCTCCCGCTATGGCCGAAGCGCCCGTAAGCCGTCCCGCCGTAGTTGACGGCACCGCCTGCCCCCCCCCTCCCGACCCCTCGTCGTGCCTTCGAGCTCCGCCTCGACGTCTTCGACCTCCTCGCGTCACCACACGTCGCCGGACGCGCTCCTCTGCCCTCACCAACCTTGTCCTCGACCTCTCATCGCTGGAGATCCCTCTCGCCACCCCGTTCCGCTCCGAGCTCGTCGTCCGCTCCACTACATCCACCATGAGCTCCTGCCCCTAACCCCCCTCCTCTACGCCTTGGTTGCGCCCCCTAGCGGCCATCTCCACCGAGCCCGAGCGCTCTGCTCCGCCGGCGACGCCGCTGTCGTGGCCACGCGGGCTCGAAACTGAGCGTGTCACCGCTTTTACCACATTCCGAGGAGGCCGTAGCCCCTCTCCGCGCCCCTGTTGTGCATCCCAGCACCGAACCCGAGCACGTCCAAGCTCCGGTCGCCACGGCCGAGCTCCCCGCCGTCGCCTCCGGCCGCCCCAGGCCCGACTGGCGACACCGTCCGACGCGCACTGGCCTGGGCTCTCGAACGAGCCCAACCACGCTGCGAACGGGGCCCCAGAGCCCGTTCCCGCGGCCCTCCACCGTGTCTGGTCATCGCCGGCGGCTAAACGCCGGTGGTTTAGCCTCGGTTGACCAGGGGTTTGACCTCCCCTGTCGTGTGGGCCCAGGCGCCTGTTTAATTAGTGTTAGGTTTAGTTAGTGTTAATTAACTTAGCTAATTAGATGAGCCACTGACATGCGGGCCCCGCCCTGCTAATTAACCTAGGATTGGGACTAACAAAAATTAGTTAGTCTAATGACACTGACACGCAGGACCCACTGGTCAGGTTTGAACTGGACCAGCCCTGTTGACTCACTGACGACACGCTGACGCAGTGCTGGTGCAGTTAATCTTTTCTGGAATTAGTTTATTTTTGAAATAATTCAGAAATTCCAGAAAATAGTTAAAACTTTGAAAAATCATAGAAATTCAACCGTAACTCCAAATAAGATAAATTATATATGAAAAATGATTAGCGAAATCCAATCTATCCATCTGTACCATTTTCATGCATGTGAGAACAACTTATAGCTACTGTTTAGGACAAATCAAATGAATGGCATTTAAATAACCATATGTGGAGTTTGAATTTGAACCTTGGGTTCAAACCAACTACACTTAATTGTGTTGCTAGTTGCATTAGGCCAAATCACATCATATTGCCATGTCATGATCATGCATCATATTGTGCATTGAATTGATTGTGTTTCTTCTCTGTTTCCCGGCGTTGTTCCCCCTCAGTAGACGTTGTGATCGTTGACACTGATGAAGACCCAATGCTATCTTCAGAAGTGTCTGGCAAGCAAAACCCCCTTGTTCATTCCGATACAATCCCACTCTCTCGCTCCTGCTCTCTTTTACTGCATTAGGACAACAGCGATTCAACTGTTACATGCTGCGGTAGTTGAACCCCTTTTCCTCTGCATGACCTGTCATTGCCACAGTAAATAGATGAAACCCACTAGCGTGAGTAGGAGTTGTTTGAGCCCTGATGTGCCTACTCATTCGTGCTTATTTGTCAAGCCTGCTACTGCTTAGAGTCAGGTCTGATTCATCGGGGATGAATTGGAATGTGGTGAGCATGTCCTACCGTTGAGAGCTAAGTGTGTGAACACGATTTGGTAAAGGTAGCGGTGAGAGGCCATGTAGGAGTACATGGTGGGTTGTCTCATTGCAGCCATTCTCAGGAACTGAGTTCTGTGTTTGTGATCCATGAATAGTTACTACCACACATTGGGTTCCGGTAACTTGGCCCCTCTTGTCTTATTAATCAACTCGATCTCTGTCCAGGAGTTGCAACTAGTTTCTAGTGTTTGTAGGTAGTGTTAGTAGTCTACCAAGTGGCACCCAGTACAGGTGGGCTTGGGACAGACTAGGCACAGTGGCATGGTGTACCAAGTGGCACCCGGATGGTGGGCTTGGGAACCCTGCACACATCGTTTGGGGCCGTGAGCGACACCCCGGCCGGATCTCCTTGCGGATCGAACCTGAATAGGCGATAAACCTGGACGAGAGACTTGTGTGTTTAGTCAGGTCGTGGCCGACTCCCTCGCCAGGCTTTCGCTTGAAGGTTGCCGAGGTACACGACGTGTACATGGTGGTAAGTGGCGAGAGCGTGTGTGAAGAAGTACACCCCTGCAGGGTTATCATTATTTATTCGAATAGCCGGATTCCTCGGATATGGAAACATGGATCCCTCGCATCGTTCATAGACAAGTGAAAGTGGATACTCTAAAATGCGCAAGATAAGCGTGAGTGCTATGCATGGCGTTCTCGTAGGGAGATGGGAGCGGATCCATAGTGGTGTATTGGTATGGTGAATATGTGGACTCATGTGTGCCACCTCAAAGAGTTATTTGCAGTAGTAGTTCAGGTTAGCCACTGATTCAAAGCTGGCTTGCTGTAGTTAAACTCCACCACCCCCTTTGTTGCTACCAATGCATATGTAGTTAGTTCTGATGTAAGTCTTGTCGGGTACATTTTTTCTCACGTTTGCTTAATTTATGTTTTGTAGAGAGACCTCAGTCTCGCTAGTAGTTCCACGTGGACTTAGACGTTTAGCTTGATACCTCAGCTACGATCTTGTGCCCTCGGCAGGATCTGGTAGATAGTCAGGCTTCTCAGCCTTTTTCATTTGTAGAAGTCTGTACTCAGACATGTTAAGCTTCCACATGTGCTTTGACTTGTATGCTCTGAATGTTGGGTCATGAGACCCATGTTTGTATTATCTGGCTCTTTGGAGCCTAATGAATAAATACTTGAGTCATAGAGTTATGTTGTGATGCCATGTTGTATTTACACATATCGAGCATATTGTGTGTATGATTGAAATGTTTGGTATGTGTGGGATCTGACAACCTAGTTGTTCATCCTTGGTAGCCTCTCTTATGGGGAAATGTATTCTTCTGCTTCCATGAGCCATAGTAGTCCGCTACAGCCCAGTTCACCGGAGTCCTGCTAGCCCAGCACTATTGCTCCGGAACACTTGGACTGGCCGACATGTGATTCACTTCGTTCCTGTGTCAGTCCCTTCGGGGAAATGTCACGCGGTGACATCCGGAGTCCTGCTAGCCTGCTACATCCCGGGTTCCCGGAGTCCTGTTAGCCCAGTTGCTACAGCCCGGATTCACACGCTGCTGACCGACATGATCGATGTTGATTCATGTATGCCTGTCCTCGTAAGTTAGTGCCACTTTGGGTTCACGACTAGTCATGTCGGCCCGGGTTCTCTGTCATATGGATGCTAGCGACACTATCATATACGTGAGCCAAAAGGCACAAACGATCCCGGGCCATGGTAAGGCGACACCCGAGGGGATACCGTGCGTCAGGCCGCAAAGTGATATGAGATGTTACAGGCTAGATCGGTGTGACTTAGAATCGGGGTCCTGACATGTACGACTACATCAGCTGCATTGATAAACACTTCTGCTTTGTGATCTTCAAGGGTATGAAGATGCTCTCCCCCTCTTGTGGCTATGCATCTCCTAGATAGATCTTCCGTGAGCGTAGGAAATTTTTGAATTGCATGCTACGTTCCCCAACACAAGGGAGGAGGTGCACTATCCCCTTGTGGGCTGGTCTACCCCCTCCTTTGGCCCATAAGGCCCATAACTTGCCGGGGGGTGCCCGGAACCCCTTCCGGTGACCTGATTCCTTCTTGGTACGTCCCGAAACACTTTCGATGTCCAAGTTGTCACAGCCCTAGCCTTAGCCTTTGCTTGACCTTGCATGATCATCATGTCATCATGTTTAAGTTTTATGAAACTCTGAAATGGGGATGGTCAAGCCCTAGCACAAATGCAATTCAAATAGTTTCAAATAAAACTATTTTCAATGAACTCAAAATGCCTTTTAAAAATGTTCATCATCTCTGGTTTAAGGTGGAAGCATCTACCCAAGATGATTTGCATTTTTGCTGGACACATTTGGGCTTTGAATTAAATCACTAGGTATTTGAATTTGGGCATTTAATCAATATAAATATTTTAAATGCTCGAATAATCCTGGAAACAATTTTGGGCAGTCGTAAATATTTCAAATAAAGCCCAAAATATATCCCAGGATTTATGGAAATGAGTTAGTATTATTACTAATTCCTAACATATCAAATAAATAGAAAACAGAAAACTAATAGAAGGAGAGAGAGAGTTTCCTTACCTGGCGCCACCTGGCGGCCCAGCTGGCCCAGCCAGCCCACCAGGGGCACGGGCGTCTTCTTCCCTGCGCCAGCGCACGAAGCAGCTCGCTGGAGCGAGCCGACGCCGCCTTGGCCACCTCCAGCTTCCTCCCCGGGCCTTCTAGCGACGCCACGGAGATGCCCCGTGGCCCCTCGCTCCTCTCCCTCACTCTCTGCTCTCCCCCTTGCCCTCTGCTCCCTCTCCCGAGCACACTCGAGCGGAGCTCGTCGTCGCCGACGCAATTTATCGCGGCCACCGTCCATCCCGTGCCTCCCCGATGGGTCCAGAGGAACCGCCTCGACCCCTGCGTCCTCTGCACCAATCCAGGCACCGCCAGGAGCTCCGTGACGACGACCCCGAGCTCTTCTTCCTCCTCGGACCCGTGGGTCACCACCGGTCGATTCACGCCACCGAGGACGTCCCCAAGCCCGCTGAGCCATTCTTCGACCTCCCTGTGAGCTCCTGTTGTTTCCGCCTCGTTCTCCCCCTCCGTTCCTGTTCCCTAGCCCCGTCTTCCGATCAAGCCCGAAGCTCCCCGCCGCCATCCATGTCGCCATCGTAGCTACGGCCGCGCAACTTGGCATTCGAGCTCACCGTTGCACTCACCGCACTTCCGTGAGTCGAACACGACTAACCACAGCTCCTCCCTTGCTCGGCATCGCCCAAACCATTGCCGGCAGAACTCCGGCCGCCGCCCAACTCCCCACCGCCGCCGCTACAGGACACCCCAGCTCCGGTCGCTGCCACCACTGGATGCGCGCGTGTGCCAGCAACCCATAGCCGCAAACCTCGCCGGAAACCGTCGCCCGTAGCTCAATTCCGAGCGGACTCCGCCACGGCTTGAGATCGCCGCCAGCCAAACTCTGGCGTGCTGACGTGGCCGCGTAATTAGTGCTAATCACCGCCAGCTAAACCACTTTTAGACGCTGACAATGGGCCCCGCAGCGGGTCAAAGCCCAAGTCAACGCGGGATTAGTGTCTGACTCACTGGCCAATGGACCCCACGGGTCAGTTTTGACCCTGTTGACCTTGCTGACGTCGTGCTGTCGTCATGCTGACGCAGTAAGTGATTTTCTGGATTTTAAAATAATCCAGGAATTCCAGAAAATTGCCTAAACTTCGAAAAATAATAGAAATTCAACCGTAACTCCAAATGAAATAATTTATATATGAAAAATTATTAGAAAATTTCAAGGAATCTGTTTATGGCATTTTCATGCATGTTAGAACAACTTATGGCTGCTGTTTAGGCCAATTCACATAAATGGAATTTAAACTCTCACATATGGAGTTTGAATTTGAACCTAGGGTTCAAACCAACTCCATTTAACATGTTGCTAGTTGCATTAGCTCAAAACACAGCATATTGACATGTCATGATCATGCATCATATTGTGCATTGCATTGATTGTGTTCATTCTCTGTTGCCAGTGGTTGTCCCCTCTCGATAGACGTTGTACCGACGATGTGATTGTTGACACTGATGAAGACCCAATGATATCTTCAGAAGTGCCAGGCAAGCAAAACCCCCTTGTTCATTCCGATACAATCCCACTCTCGCTCCTGCTCTCTTTTACTGCATTAGGACAACGACGATTCAACTGTTACATGCTGCGGTAGTTGAACCCTTTTCCTCTGCACGACCTGTCATTGCCACAGTAAATAGATGAAACCCACTAGCATGAGTAGGAGTTGTTTGTGCCCTGATGTGCCTACTCATTCATGTTTGTTTGTCATGCCTGCTACTACTTAGAGTTGAGTCAGGTCTGATTCATCGGGGATGAATCGGAGGTGTGTAAACATGTCCTACTGTTGAGAGCTAAGTGAGTGAACACGATTTGGTAAAGGTGGCGGTGAGAGGCCTTGTAGGAGTACATGGTGGGTTGTCTCATTGAAACCGTTCTTAGGAACTGAGTTCTGTGTTTATGATCCATGAAACAGTTACTACCATGCATTGGGCCCGAAACCAATGGACCCTCTCGGCTTCTTGATCACACTTGTCCTCTGTCCAGGAGTTGCAACTAGTTTCTGGTGTTTATAGGATATGTTGGCGTCCGTGCGTAGCGCTGACCCTAGGGGTGGGCTATGATGCGGTAGATACACCGTGGCCGGGCATGCCGGGCGCCCGTTTGGTGTCTCGGAACCCTGTACACATCGTCCGGGGCCGTATGTGGAAACCTCGGCCGGACTCCCTGCGGATGGAACCTGGATAGGCGATAAACCTGGACTAGAGACTTGAGTGTTTAGGTAGGCCGTGGCCGACACCCTCGTTGGGCTTCTGCTTGAAGGTTGCCGAGTACATGTCGTGTAAACGGCGGTAAGTGGTGAGAGCGTGTGTGAAGAAGTAAACCCCTGCAGGGTTATAAATGATCTATTCGAATAGCCGTGTCCGCGGTAAAGGACTTCTGGGTTGCCTATAACAGTTCATAGACAAGTGAAAGTGGATACTCTAAAACTCGCAAGATAAGTGTGAGTGCTATGGATGGCCTTCTCGTAGGGAGACGGGAGCGGATCCATAGTGGTGTATTGAATGGTGAATATGTGGACTCGTGTGCGCCACCTCAAAAGAGTTGCTTGCAGTCGTAGTTCAGGTTAGCTACTAAGTCAAAGCTGGCTTGCTGCAGTTAAACTCCAACACCCCCCCCTTGTTGATACTGATGCATATGTAGCTAGTTCTGATGTAAGTCTTGCTGAGTACCTTTGTACTCACGTTTGCTTAATTTATGTTTTGCAGAGAGATTTCAGTCTCGCTAGTAGTTCCGCGTGGACTTCGACGTTTAGTCTGATACCTCAGCTTCGATCTTGTGCCCTCGGCAGGATCTGTTAGATAGTCAGACTTCTCAGCCTTTTTCATTTATAGATGTCTATACTCAGACATGTTAAGCTTCTGCATGTGCTTTGGTTTGTATGCTCTGAATGTTGGGTCATGAGACCCATGTTTGTATTTCTCGCTCCTCGGAGCCTAATGAATAATACTTGAGTTGTAGAGTTATGTTGTGATGCCATGTTGTATTTACACATATCGAGCATATTGTGTGTATGATTGAAATGCTTGGTATGTGTGGAATCCGACAATCTAGTTGTTTATCCTTGGCAGCCTCTCTTATGGGGAAATGTAGTCTAGTGCTTCCATGAGCCATAGTAGTCCGCTACAGCCCGGTTCACCGGAGTCCTGTTAGCCCAACACTACTGCTCAGGACACTTGACTGGCCGGCATGTGTTTCACTTCGTTCCTGTGTCTGTCCCTTCGGGGAAATGTCACGCAGTGACATCCGGAGTCCTGCCTAGCCTGCTACAGCGCGGGTTCACACGCTGCTGACCGACATGCTCGATGTGATTCATGTATGCCTGTCCCCATAGGTTAGTGCCACTTTGGGTTCACGACTAGCCATGTCGGCCCGGGTTCTCTGTCATATGGATGCTAGCGACACTATCATATACGTGAGCCAAAAGGTGCAAACAGTCCCGGGCCATGGTAAGGCGACACCCGTGGGAATACCGTGCGTGAGCCGCAAAGTGATATGAGGTGTTACCGGCTAGATCGATGTGACTTAGAATCGGGGTCCTGACACAAATACCATCGTCCTATATATCAACCTTTACCTCTCGACCATTTCGAGACTCCTCGTCATGTATGTGATCTCATCCGGGACTCCGAACAACATTCGGTTACCACAACATATAACTCATATAACACTATATCGTCAATGAACATTAAGCGTGTGGACCCTACGGGTTCGGCAACTATGTAGACATGACCGAGACACCTCTCCGGTCAATAACCAATAACGGAACCTGGATGCCCATATTGGCTCCTACATATTCTATGAAGATCTTTATCAGTCGAACCGTTATGACAACATATGTAATCCCTTTGTCCATCGGTATGTTACTTGCCCGAGATTCGATCATCGGTATCTTCATACCTAGTTCAATCTCGTTCCATAATACATCACTTTGTGACTAACTCCTTAGTCATTTGCTTGCAAGCTTATCATGTGTATTACCGAGAGGGCCCAGAGATACCTCTCCGATACTAGGAGTGACAAATCCTAGTCTCGATCTATGCCAACTCAACAAACACCTTAGGAGATACCTGTAGAGCATCTTTATGATCACCCAGTTATGTTGTGAAGTTTGATATCGCACAAGGTATTCCTCCGGTATCCGGGAGTTGCATAATCTCATACTCGAAGGAATATGTATTTGACATGAAGAAAGCAATAGCAATAAACTGAACGATCAATATGCTAAGCTAACGGATGGGTCTTGTCCATCACATCATTCTCCTAATGATGTGATCCCGTTATCAAATGACAACACGTGTCTATGGTTAGGAATCCTTAACCATCTTTGATCAACGAGCTAGTCTAGTAGAGGCTCACTAGGGGCGCGATATTTGTTTATGTATTCACACATGTATTTAAGTTTCCGATCAACACAACTCTAGCATGAATAATAAACACTACAAAAAAGACACATCCGTGACATTTTGGGCCGAACGAATTTTTTTCTATCATACTTATGACACTTCTATGACGATAATTGTGACAAAACCCGGTATCATCATAGATGTGGTGGGCTCCTACTTCTGTGACGAAAAATCATGACAAAAAATGGGATTTTCATCCTGAGCGGGACGGAGATGCAGCTGCATGACATTCTTTGGGACGTCCATTATGGAAAAAACCATGGTAGAAGCGAGGGCGAGGAAAATATCGGGGAGTTCCCGGTTACGGTGGGTGGTCGGGGGCCGAGCGATGCACGTTTCTCCCGTACGTACGTGCATGTGTGCAAGGCATTGGTCTCTAACTGAACCCAAGTGAGGAATTGGGCTCTAACTGAACCCGAGCGATTGCACTTCAGGATACACGTTACTGAACCCGAGCGATCGATGGATCCCTTGCTGTTAACTGAACCTGAGTGATTCCTTCTCTACTGCTGCTAACTGAAGCCGATCGAACACTGTTGCCTCCTTCCCTTGATGAACAGTGAGCGTTGTTGAGGGGGTTTGGATGAACAGTTCCTGCTGGGGGGTTGGATGAACAGGACCCCGTGGTAGTAGAGGTCGTTGCCGCTGGATGAACAGTACCCGGATCGATCGAGCCGGTGGATGAACAGGACCCCGTGGAGGGCTGGATGAACAGGACCCCGTGGAGGGCTGGATGAACAGGACCCCGTGGAGGGCTGGTTGAACAGTAGCCGGTGGAGGGCTGGTTGAACAGTAGCCGATGGAGGGATGGATGAACAGTAGCCCGTGGAGGGGTGGTTGAACAGGACCCTGTGGAGAGGGTTGGCTGAACAGTAGTCGGTGGAGGAGCGGTGGAGGCTGGATGAACAGGAGCCCGTGGATGAACAGTTGCAGGTGGAGGTTGGAGGAGGTCGACAGTGGATGAACAGGAGCCCGTGGAGGCAGTCGACGGTGGATGGACAGTAGCCCGTGGAGGCAGTCGACCATGGAGATGAACAGTATCCCGTGGAGTCCCATTTTGCGGTACGCCACACCCCTCCCGATGAACAGGACCCCCATTTCGACCGTAGCGCTCTAACATAAGTCTGTTTCCTCCATTTTGTGGTACGCCACACCCCTGCCGATCAACAGGACCCCGTTTCAACCTTTGGAGGTCCGTTTCCTCCGTTTTGCGGTATGCATGCCAGACCCCTCGCAATGAACAGGATCCCATTTCGACCGTGGTCGGTCGAACACAAGGCCGTTTCCCCCGTTCTGCGGTACGCCAGACCTTGTTTCCATCGGTTGTTCCGTCCAAGCCGGTTGGCTCCTGATGAACAGCACGCGTTCCGTTGCCTCCCGATGAACAAGACGGATTTCCTTGCCTCCCCATGAACACGACGATGACACAGTTTCTCCGTTCTGACCCAGCCATGTACACGAGCCTTGGCCGTACGTATGCATGAGTAGGCGTTTGAGACCCCGCCCGTATGTACGTATGTGGCCATATTTTCTTTCTTGCAACCTGGCCGTTGTACATATGTGTACATGCTATGTGCGTGCCTCTACTACGACACATGCGCGCCTCTACGACACATGCCCTTCCTTACACGGCCACGGTTCATCGCTGCATCCTGTAGACAGACCGATCGTATGTATGTACACGTTCGCGACAAGAATGACAACGCTACGTATGCTTTGACCAGGTGGGTTCCGACAGTCAGGCACTTCCTTTCATGTGAAGATGTAGCTGGTGGGTCCCGGCAGTCAGGGGGCGAATATATATTTTTGCCCGTAATATGGACGCACTTCCTTGCGTGCGAAGATATAGCTGGTGGGTCCCAGCAGTCAGGGGGGAAACGTTTTTTCACAAAACACGGTGGCCCGTCCGGTGGGTCCCTACTGTCAGGTGGAGGAATCATTATTTTCCGCATAATAAGGAGGCACTTCCTTGCTGCGGCCGTGGACCCAGCTGTCAGCCTCTCCACGTACAGTACTCTTCCGATGGAAGTCATTCATTGACCACATTGACCACGCCGCGTCGAGAGCACCAGGGCGGTGGACGACGGCGAGGCCTAGGAAGGGGACGACGCGGAGCTAGGGAAGACGCGGCAGTGGATGCCCATGCGGAGGGGAGTACGTGGGTTGACTGCTTCGGCTGCGGTGTGAGGCTATCATCGCCGAAGAATAACAGAAGGTGTGGGTGAGTATAGACGGATGGCATGGCCAGCGATGGCAGCACAGCCGGACAGGGAGGCAGGAGCAGGTGGCACAGCCGGTGCTTGTTTCGGCGGCTGGAGTAAGAAGACCAGAGGTTGAAGAATCACTACGGCCGTTGGATGGACATCGTACGGTCACTGGAGCTAGAATCTTTCATATTGACTAAGTTGACAAAGCCCTCTGTCCTCGTCATCTTAGTAGGCCCACAAGTCAGCTTCCCACTATGGTGGGTCCCAGCTAGCAGGGGGAGTATTCATTTTTGTGTGCATAATAACGAGGCACTTCCTTGCGTGCGAATATATAGCTGGTGGGTCCGACCTGTCAGTGGGGGAACATTTTTTCGCGAAATAGAGAGGCCCTTCTAGTGGGTCCCAGCTGTTAGGTGGAGGAATCATTATTTTGCGCGTAATAAGGAGGCATTTCCTTGCATGCAGCCGTGGGCCTAGCTGTCAGCCTCTCCAGGTACAGTCCACTTCCGATGCATGTCGTTCGTTGACCATGTTGACCACGCTGCACCGAGAGCACAAGGGTGGTGGACGGCAGCGAGGCCTAGGAAGGGAAACGACACGGAGCCAGGGAAAACTCGGCAGTTGTTTCCCACGTGGAGGGGAGTGCGAGGGTTTACTGGTTCGTCTGCCGTCGCCGGAGAATAACAGTAGGTGTGGGTGAGTAGAGGGATGGCTAGGCTAGCAATGGGAGAACGATGGGGCGGTGAGGCCTGCGTGGCAGCATAGCCGGCCACGGGAGGAGGGAGCAGGCAGTCCCGCCGGCGCTTATTTGAGCGGCTGGAGCAGGAAGAGCGGAGATTGAAGAAGCACGACGCCGTTGTATGGACATCCAATAGTCACTGCTCTCATGTGTTGACTAAGTTTACACGGTGTTGCGTGTGCGTCAACATTATTTTTTAGGAAAGCATACACGTCAACCTGTAGTAGGCGCACAAGTCAGCCTCAAATCTATGGAAAACAACATACATCCCATCTGCCATTATTTCTAATAATTTACAACCCATTTGCCAATTCTTAATAATTTTTCTAGAGACCATCTTCTTCTTCTTTTTTGAGCGTATGGAGCCCATCTTCTTTTTGTTAGCATTACACCCCATATTGTGGCCACGGTTAAAAATTATACGAAATTTTGCATATTTAGGTGCGGTCAACTGTTTTTAATCCCGAAATATCGAGTCACATTCAAACTATTTTGAAAAATAATTTATATAAATATAAAATCCAAATAATTGTCCATGCATAAAAATCTATGGAATTTAAAATCTTGTAATTAAAAAAATTGAAACTAATTCCTGGTTTTGTGTGTTTTAAAAATGTACATCCCATTTCTGGGCAAACCGAATGAAACTCTCCTCGTCTTGAAATATTTACAGCCTAGCAGGGCTGATAAAGCAAGTAGGCCTCGTTTGGGTATTTCTTTAAAAAATAGAACTGGGCAAGCCATTTTCAGCAAGGAAAAACTACAACTGGACTCATGATGTGGTAAACATAAATAAAACCTTGGCTAGACGGGCCACAGCCCCCGCATAGCCCCATTGTTACCCTGATCCATCGCTAAAACTAGTATAAATAACAACTACTTGTTCCTCAAAAAAACTAAATAACAGCTGCGCGACCTGTTGGGTCACTGGTGTCAGCCGCTCGTTGTGTAGTAATTCT
This sequence comes from Triticum urartu, assembly GCF_056163025.1. Classification (NCBI taxonomy): domain Eukaryota; kingdom Viridiplantae; phylum Streptophyta; class Magnoliopsida; order Poales; family Poaceae; genus Triticum; species Triticum urartu. The sequence goes on from NC_141877.1 coordinate 342,213,191, forward strand.
CTCGTTTATTGACTACGTTGACAATGGCGTGAGCCCCAGATGTCCAACCAATAGGAGGAACCTTTTTTGGGGCTTATAATAACGAGGCACTTTCTTGCATACTGCCATGACACTGGTGGGTCCCTACTGTCATCCTCTCCACGTACAGTCATATCCTTGTTCCTCTCGATTGTTGACGGAGTTGACAATGCAAGAGGGCGGCACACCGTGCACGGCGAGCGAACCAAGGTCGAGGACAACGACGAGGCCTCGGACGGAACAAACATGAGCCGTGGAAGATGCGCCGGTCCAGTCATAGGGGAAGGGTAGTACGAGGGTTGACTGGTTCAGGTGCGGGTGCGTGTTGGGGCTGACGTCGTCGGAGAATAACAGGACGTGTGGGGGAATAGAGGGAGGGACTGGCCAACGTTGGAGGGTACGGTAGGGTGGCGAAGGCGCAGCCAGCCATGGGAGGCGGGAGCAGGCGGAGCCGACGAGGTGGTTTGGTTTGGGTGGCTGGAGGAAGAAGACCAGAGATAAAAGATACACGACAGATGTTGGATGTCAATCCAACGGCTGGTAGGCAGAATCATTTGTTGACTAGCTAGTAAGTCAACACCACCTTGGATAGGTTATTTCCTCGTGGGTCCCAAATGTCAGAATCCAAATCTGTCATGGTCGTGCAGCCTTTCCCTTCAAAATTTACAGCCCATTTGGTGTGCTAGTTCGAAATAAGTTTGTGGGGGCTAGTGGGGGCTAATCACTTGGATTCTGTAATGCACAGTGAGCTCAAGCAACCGGCGAGAGTGATGTTATTTCCCTTGGTTGGGATTTGTTACAATATTTCACTCTAAATTAAATGTATGGCAAGCCATTTGCCTTGTTTCAAAGAAAATATGACAGTCACAGCCGAGTTGAAAAGGGCAAGAACATCTTACTCCAGCTTACAAACTTTACAAAAGAACGAGGGTTAATCGTTCATCAGATTTAGACAAAACCCAGGTTGAAAAGGGCAACAACATCTAACTCCAGCACTATTTTCGGCAGTCACAGTTAAATGGATCGGTCAGGTCCATAGAATGAACATCCTGGTCGTAAAATTTACTAGATTATGACCACAATATGTTGTAAATAGAAGCCCGACACGTTCAGAAGCTCTTTTGCCCACCTGAAACTCCTTTTTTTGCTCTTGGACATACCCATCTGTCAAAACCATGCTGCTAATAAACTTAAGCCTGATGGACAATAGTAACCTCGCATTCAGCAGGAAGAATGTGACAAATTTAGTGTTTGCATGGTTGGCTACATATCGTTCTAGCATTATTGTCTTCTATCGATTGTCATGAGAAGTGAGGAAATCCCGGTGCTTACGAATCCACCGATTGGTTATAACTTTCTTACCCCGTCATATTGCCTAAATAGACATGAAGATTGAAAACTGTTAAGGTCTAAAAAAAGAGTGTGGAAAGAGCAACAACTGAACGGTTAATTCTAGTACACTATATGCGGGCTTCCAATGTGCGTGAAATCATCACCTTTATATACAACTTCTCCAGACATGGAAAGCATTGCAGCAAGCCAATAATCTTGTTCAGATCAGAACTATTCATTTGGATATATAAGATCTTGACAGAATCCAGCACCATTGATAGGCTATCCATGAAGAAACTCTTCATTGAGCATAAAACATAATATTAGTACAAAATGTGTACTCCGAGATGATATATTACTTATGCATAGAAATTTAAAATGCAGCTTATGGTTACAAGTGTAGATGATAATATAAAGTACCTGAAGAACTGTGGAGCCAAACACCATCTGGAAATCAACACAGAGATCATGTATTACACCCAAGGTCTCCAGTTTAGGCGCAGAGAGGACGGTTATTTGCGATGGTGAATAACTAGAATCAAGGATCAACCTTTGAAGTGAAGGGGCATCTTGGATGATGAGCTGCCTTCCGTCAAAACAAATTCCAATTCTTACAAGGTTAGGCGACTTTATTTGGAGACAACTGATTCTAACTGTGAAAACAAGCACCAAGCACTCCGGGGCAGGGCAACTGGAGTGGATGATGTTGTGCAATGAGGCCTCCGATATACGAACCTGCACAAGTGAAAGTTTCTTGAGAAATGGGAGTCGAAGGTTTAGTACCAGATTGTCTTGTAGGTCGCACAGCGCAAAGGTGGTGGTGTGGAGAGAGGAGGAAAACCGCGAGATGGACATCAGTGCTGAGGGCACAGGTAGATGCCGTTCGGTATCTGGTAGGTGATTTCTAGGGGAATAGTAGAACTCAAGCAGCTGTAGTTCTATGAATTCAAGGGATTTCAGCTAGGCATCCACCGTACAGGGCATGGTATGCTTGCTCAGGTAGCATGACAGGATGCAGAGGCTCTGAACGGAGCCCTGGTGGGAAGAGATGATGGCTCTGGGGATTTCAAAATCATTGAAGAGAGATAGCTGATGACAGTCGAGATTAAGGGGCACAGCGTGCCATTGAGAGGACTTGGGTGCGGCAGCAATCCTTGGTGGGGAGAAGTGAGATGATCTCCCCAAGGACGACGTCCGGGAGAATCGCTGATGCGGTCCACCCGAGATTCTACGGGTTCCTGGGATCTGATGGGGGCAGGGTCGCCGCTTCTCCCCGTGCTGCCGGGTGCGACATCTACAACAGGGGTCGCCACTGGCGGGAGCCTCATCTTCTTGGCGCTAGGGTCAGCCGATTCCATTTTCCTCGAGGGCTTCACGTCGCGCTCACGGATTTGAGCAGAGTAACGAATGACGAGCCTAGTTGTAGTGCGAGTGAAGAAGAAGGGGGCTGGAGTTTTTCTGTAGTAGTGAGGAAGAAGGGGAGATGGGGTTTTCTGTAGGAGTGAGGTGAGGAATTTGGGGGTATGATTGGAGCGAGCTGAAGTGAGGTGGGTGGGAGTGAGGAGGAAGAATAGCACCCAGGTTTTTTTTGGGGGGGGGGGCGGTGTGCTGGGTGTGGGTAGCGCCTCCTATTAAGTAAATATATGGGCTTTTGAATTGATTTTATTATTTACTAGGGTGGATGGGCTGTTTTGTCTTGGGCCCATAGAAACAATTACTACTAGTACAGTGGAGACACTCTACAACTACCAGCAAAAAAATTACTACTAGTACAGTGGATACATTACCACTTCTGGCTCCTCCTAGGTCATCGAAATGTCTCCCTCTACTGAATGTCGTTTTACTTTTGTTCACCGACATGCGGGCCATGCTGCGCGCGGGCCCAAATGCCATCCACCAAATTAGAAGGTAGTATGCAGGCGGAGAGTCACCCCGGTCGTAGCGCGACAGTAACGAGCCGTCGTATCACAAAACCCCACCTCCCCGCAGTCTAAGTTTGACGGACGAAGCAACCATCATTCCACTCTTCACTAAATCCCATTTTCCCTCACCGTCTTCAAGAAAGCCAACACTCGCATCTGCCACTGTTATTCTCTCCCAACGAAGGGAAGGTAAGCGGATCCATGATATTGGTATATTTTCGTTCAGAGAAAAAAAAAGAACCTTTTGCAAATCAGTAACCGATCCTCACTCTCTTTTTTGTTTCATTGTCATTGCAATTGTGTTTTCCTTTCAGTTGTCTCCTAGTATTCGTCAGTTTCATGATGGACCAAGGAGAACTAGGCAAAGATCTGCCGATATTGGAGCAGACGCAGGAGGCTGATCCCCACGAGACATAGAGCTCCAAGAAGATGGATGCAGCCACCGAGCCGACCCCAGATACGCTCACGGCTACTACTGAGATGGTCAACGCCCCGTTTGAGGTTACAGCCCCCGTGGCACTGCAGGAGCAGTTTTCCCCCTTTGAGGATGTGCCCCCCCACCCCACCCCCCCCCCCCCCGCTGAGCTGCCCAAGGTGATTTTCTTCTTTGTCGATCTCGATTGTGGTTTTTAATCTAAGTATGTGGTGATGAATAATGCAAAATTTTATTAGCTTCGATGCCACGCTATACATAGTGGTTTAAATAACTTGTGTTTCTTATATTGTAAAGTAATTCAAAATTTGTTTCTGTTTCAGTTAGAGCCCTGATGCGGACAAGGATTGTGTGGTTGTACATGTCACTCGCTATGAGGCCGATGACCTGAATATACGCACTGGGAAAACAGAGTTCTTAGGCTGTTGGATCCTGGAAGCCATTTGTCCTTATACCAATGCCGAGTTGTATTCCAGCCTCACTGTTGTCAGGCGTGTTGTCCAGGGTGTACTGAAGCACAAGAAGTTCAAAGCTACTCCTTCGTTTGTGAGGCATACTGTTCTTGTCAAGATTACGCAGGAAGATGACATGACATGCCTCCACAAATAATTTTATGAGTGGCAAGGCCACAAGGTTATCTTCATGAAGGTTCACAGGATTGAGCTGCTGTCGGACGTCCTCGATGATGTTCATGGCAAGATCCGTCTTGTGTCCAAACCCAAATTAGATCGAGGCATGAAATAGTTTCCCCAGCTAGTGTTTAATACTAGTTTGGATTGTGTCTACTTATCCGAACCTTGCCTATTATCGAGCCCTCTGGGGCTAGTACTCTGTTTGAATCCGTCTATGGGAACTGCTGCTACTTTTGTGTGCCCATGAATCATGTGAGAACCATCGTAATTGTTGCCGAAACAGATGCATCCTCACTAGTTTTTTCATGAATATGGCATGGTAAGACAAAAGTTGTCACGGTTTATCATACAAGCAGTGTGTGTTTGATGAAATAGAGTACTCGTTCGATAAATGGGCACCGACGTATACATAAGTACATGTAAACACTGTTGGTGCTACCCCACTTGTAAGCAGTTGTGCAAAACACGGCACATTGGCTCAGCTCGCTTCAATACTAGGCTATCGACCAGCTAACAATCAATAATCTATTGTCTGACATATAAGCAACTACGTATCTTGTTACAGTGGTTCATGCAGTTAACTAAGGCCACAATGTAAATTCCAAACGTTCACACGCTAGTAAAGCGTTCATGTGGAACACTCACATTAAACTCAGCTTCATAAAAATCTTGAAAAGCATAAGTTAAGCAATTTTATACATCTCAATGATTCATAGAACATAACAAACAAATACTAGTTCACAGCAAAAGACAAAGTTGTGAGAAGGTTTACAAATCAGGAAAAAACAAGGAAGGTTTCTCTGAGCAAAGGGCCTCCCGGCAGGCTTAAATTTCCTAGAGTTCACTCTGGTTTTTTCTTGTTGCCACCATCCAGGGTTAGGTTCTCTCAATCCAGAATAACCAATTATAATTGTGTTCTTAGATGGAATGTTGAACTGAACCATGTAGTATACTGACAAGGTGAAATTCTTGTGCATTCCATTAAATTTAAGCACCGCTATTTGCAGAAATAAGTAGACCACAATGCCTCTTGTCCGCGCACCTGTCCCAAAAACCTTCATGCAGCCGTGCCAGCTAGTCCTTGGTCCATGGATCAACTTCTAGAAAGTGCATTCCGGACTAGGATGCAGTTGTTTTCGCTTGTCTCTGCACTGCAATCAGGAAGTAAAACATACGAATCAGCTTCTTTTAGATTGCGTTGGTAATTCTACCTAGTTAGAACCAATGTAGGAATAGCTGGAACACTGGTGGTTAGAGGACGGCAGCTAGGAATAGCCATCTCGTTTTGTGCGGTTGTACTGAAAATGAGGTGTGTACTTTTGATTGCACAGTTAGAAATGATATGGAGACAGAGATCCCTGTTTGCGCAAATACGAAATATGGTTATTTAAACAGTGGCAGATATTTGCAGTGGCATATGATTAACAGCAGCATCTATTGTGTTATAATTGGCACTAGACTGACAGTATGAAAGTGCCCTTAAGTAAGTAGCATCACATCACATCAACACTACCACTAAATTAACATGCAGAACAATAGCATTAGTATTACTGTCATGAGAGTAGCACATGGACAGTAAATGTGCAATCAAATTTGTGCAGTTCCACTGGGATGAGGCAATGTTAGCGGTGTGAGATTTAAGTATCTACTACTTTCCCCCATTTCCCACCACCCTTCGCCATCCACCATGCTTTCTTCGCCTTTTCAACCAATATACCGGTTGGGTAGCCAGTATCTACTACTTTCCCCCGTTTCCTCTTAGAACCAAGTCCTAGATTCATGCTACAGCTTTCCCACTTTCTTCCCTGTTTGAACCAACTCTTAGATTCTATGGTATGAACTAGCTTTACCTCTAATAATAGTAAAAGTCTAGGTGGCTTTGGAACAACCGACGGAAGTAGAAAAAGATCCACACGCAGCCACGTGGGGAGCTGGGGCAATAGAGCAAGGCAGGTTTCTAAGGAATATATACCTGAGGGTCGTCAGCATGTGGCAAAGACGGTGTCGGGAGGCCGCATCTTGGCCACAATACCGCATGGAGGAAGAAGGGGTCGGAGGCCCTCCCGAGCCGGCGCTCTCTCGGAGAGAACGGCATGGCCGCCGATCAGGACGCGCGGGCAGCCGTTGGTCTCCTCGCTCGCCGCTGACGACAGCGTGAATGATGCACCTACACCCCTGCCCCGGTCGAGGTGGTTGTCGGTGTTCTGGGAACGGGGGTCCCCAGACTGTCCTGCCTGCGGCCCACGGTGTGGCTGAGCTAGCAGGTCTGTACGGCCTATCTTCATCGACGAGGTATTCAAGACCCTCGCGTGGGGCCAAGCCTCGCGAGGCGGACGACGCAAGACCTCCTCAGGAGTGGCCTCGCCACGCAGGCTCACGAGGGGCGGAGAGATCAAGGCAAGGCAAACCTCGCGAGGTCCTCGTGACGTGAGCCATGATGATCGAGACCAGGCGGGCGCCAGCGTGCGCAGTGTCCTTGCTTCCTCTTTGGTGCCAAGGGGGCAAGCACAGGCGCGGAGTACCGAGGCATCAAGGAAAGGTTTCCATATCGGTGCAACTAGACCAAGACTAGCAGGACGGCAAGACGGAGGTCACCATGGAGCCCAAGACGGCGACACCACCAGAGCCTTTTGCAGGCGAAGACTGCTTTTGTCAGGATAAGTTGTACTAGCTATCCCCTTTCAAATTGGCCGTTGTTGGCTCCCTTCCCGCTCAATATTTGGGGAGAGGACCAGGGCCTATATAAGTAGAACTAGCCACCACAGTAGGGGGAAGAGAAGGAAAAAAGGAAGAACTCATTCAGAGGCATCTCACCCACACAAGTTCGTCAAGCACAAGAACACCTCAACCTCAGGAGGCTGTTCTTCCCCTTGCACTGTTCATCATCAGCCCAAGAGGCAATCCACCACCACCACACTGGAGTAGGGTATTACACCACAACGGTGGCCCGAACCAGTATAAATCTTATGTCTTTGTGTTCCAAGTTTGTGGGGTTCATCCGCGAGATCTTAGCGAGCTAGGGTGTGGATCGGTAGGGAGAAAACCTTCGCATGCACCCGAGTGTTCGAAACTCGAGGGTTTTGTCGGAACCCGTGATCCGACATTTGGCACGCCAGGTAGGGGTGCGCCGGAGCCTCTTCCCCGCCAATCGACCCGCCGACGCTTCGCGGCCCCGATGTCCGACGACCCAAGGGTCGACTCCGACCACTGGGCAGCCTGGCCAGCCCGGGCGGCGCCGCCTGCCCATGAAGACCTCAACCCCGCGCTCCAGGCAGCACAAGCGCCGCCTAACGCTGCGGGGCACGGGTGGCGCGGCCAGGCATCGTCCACCCTCACTCCACAACAAGCGCAAGCCGCTGCAAGGGCCGCAAGCCACGCCGCAGCAATGGCGCCACACACCCGGCGGGAGCAGGCGAACATGCGGCCGTGATGCACTGCTGGAACGTGTCACTGAGCTGATGGATGCGGCGGCGTCAGGAGCGCCGCCTTTCTTCTATCTGCTCCCTTTCTCGAGCCGCTACTGGACCTCATGACGGGCCTCACCGCAACCACGCGCCCTCGGGTGCGCCTGGGGGCTTCATCATCACCAGGACGGCCAGCGGCGCTGGGGGCCCTATTTCCCCCACGCCGCCTCCGATGAGCATGGGCACGAGCGTTGCCCCCATGGCCCTAGCGAGGCGTCGCGCTATCATCCTCAGGACGCCGCGCTGGGCTGGGAGACGTGGAGTGCGGGGCACTACGGCAAGGTGTTTGGGGTAACAGCCCCGGAAGCCTATGTGCCCCGCATGATGGACCAGGGGTACAGGCCGGAGGACGACCCTGACTCGTTTCTCGGGCCAGGTTGGGAGGAGGAGGCATTAGGAGCTGAAGCCTTCGAGGAGCCGCCGGAGAGCCCCGCCAACCGCGCCGTCGACAACAGATATGGGGTATCACTAATCCCTCAGTAGCAAGCTTACGCTAACCATGGGTCGCAGGAGAATCAGGTCAACACAGCGGCTGGCGGCCCCAGCTCGGCGACCTCCTTCCCGCCAGGAGGATCGCGCTGGGGGCAGCAGGAGAGAAGCTGGGAGCCAGATCCCTCGCCGCGTCACACGGAGCAAGCCCCCCCCCCCCACAAGGTAGGCCCTCTGCTGGGGAGGTGCTAAAAAGCCTACCCCTGGCAGAGGACCCGTGGTCGCCGAGGGCACCGCTGGCGTCCCCTTTCCCCCCTTTGTGTCGTCCTGGTTGCCGGTCGGCTCAAAGGTGGTCAAGGGCGGTGCAAGGCGGGGCCCTCGCCTGGCAATATGAAGTAAGGCCGGTACCTGTGAAGAAGGCCCAGTGCCTGTGAATATCACCGCCTGTGACACTCTCAAGTAATAATGAGTGGGTCTGTACACGCCCTGGAGTCTCCGGAGAGCCGCCCTCAGGGCCTCGGGGGCTCCCTCCCACGCCTAGTGGCAGCACTTAGCTCTGCGCTGGTGAGAAGACTTGAAGACAAGAAGACTAGGCTAGGTGCCGGACATGGCCATTTGCTTTGAATCTCTTTTCTGTAACCTTGCCTTCTGGATTTGGATTTAAGTTGAAGTTGAGTTTCCATCGATGCGCGCGGGGGGTGCCTTTTCTCGTTCAAGCGATTTCTTGCCATCCGGTTTTCGCCTTGTTCTAAAGCTCGTGCTCGCTGCATCCCCCTCGCGGGCCCCTCATGAGCGGGGCTAGGCACGGCACACGCACCGAACGCGTAGGTTGGAGCTAGATCCTCATGAGGCCCACTCGAGCGGATCTGTAGGCCTTTCGGGAGCTCCGCGGCAACTCTCAATCTTGCAATTCGGTTCGGGGCCCGCCCCAACCAAAGTAAGCTGCGGCAGCAAAACTTGCCCCCAGGCTCATGGATCCATGAAGGCGCACACTCGGCTTGGCATAACAGAGTAAAATTGCAATTTTTTTACATGAGGGGCTCCCCCTCTCAAAATGCTCTCACAATCTTTAAGGGCCATGCCCAAGTTTTTGCATACAAGTTTCAGCCGGATATGTCGCTCACCGCATCGCCTTCGGACGCGTCACTCGCGTCGTCGCCGTCTTCGCCGGCATCGTCACCACCTTCGGCGACGCCTCCATCACCGTCGTTGACCACGTCACCTTCGTCTGCCGTGAGTACCACCGCTTCGTCTTCGGAAGTGAAGGCCCTGACTAGCGCGTCCATGTTGTCCTCCACCCACCGCGCTAGGTCACCACGAATGGCTTGCGGTACAGGGGCAATGGCGGCACCGAAGTCGAAGTTGGGGAAGGAGTTCCGAAGATGGTTGAAGACACGGGAGAACGCGCGCCCGAGCAGGCCCCGGCTTCTCTCTTCCACAAGCTGGCGAGCCCTATCAGACCGGGCTTCCAGGCGCGTCACCATGTTGGTGAAGAAGTTCAGGTGACTGGCGTAGTCATTCAAGTGGGGGTGCGGTGCATTCTCGTCACAGATGTAGCCCAGGGTGGTATTAGCCCTGTTCCGGAGGTCCTGTAGCATGGAGGCGTGCTCGCGCTCCAGCGTCTGCCATTGAAGCACTTCCTTCCTGTTTTGCCGCATGACTGCCTCGGCATCATCAACCCGTTTCTAAAGAGAAAGCAGCTCGGCGCGGGTGGAGGCCAAGTCCGCCTACGTCGTGACCAGGGCGGCAGCCGTGGCCTCCTCACGCCTCTCCGCCTCATCTAACCTGGGCCTAAGAGCGGCGGTTAATACGTCTCCAACGTATCTATAATTTTTGATTGTTCCATGCTATATTATATTCTATTTTGGACATTATTGGGATTTATTATACACTTTTATATTATTTTTGGGACTAACCTATTAACCGGAGGCCCAGCCCAGAATTGTTTTTTTTGCCTATTTTAGGGTTTTGCAGAAAAAGAATATCAAACGGAGTCCAAACGGAATGAATCCTTCAGGAACGTGATTTTCAAAACGAACATGATCCAGAGGACTTGGACCCTACGTCAAGCAATCAACGAGGAAGGCACGAGGTAGGGGCGCGCCTACCCCCCCCCCCCAAGGCGCGCCCTCCACCCTCGTGGCCCCCTTGTTGCTCCACGGACGTACTCCTTCCTCCTATATATACCTACGTACCCCCAAACTACCAGATACGGAGCCAATACCCTAATTCCACCGCCATAACTTTCTGTATCCACGAGATCCCATCTTGGGGCCTCTTCCGGAGCTCCGCCGGAGGGGGCATCGATCACGGAGGGCTTCTACATCAACACCATAGCCCCTCCGATGAAGTGTGAGTAGTTTACTTCAGACCTACGGGTCCATAGTTATTAGCTAGATGGCTTCTTCTCTCTTTTTGGATCTCAATACAAAGTTCTCCCCCTCTATTGTGGAGATCTATTCGATGTAATCTTCTTTTGCGGTGTGTTTGTTGAGACCAATGAATTGCGGGTTTATGATCAAGTCTATCTATGAACAATATTTGAATCTTCTCTGAATTCTTTTATTTATGATTGGTTATCTTTGCAAGTCTCTTCGAATTATCAGTTTGGTTTGGCCTACTACATTGATCTTTCTTGCAATGGGAGAAGTGCTTAGCTTTGGGTTCAATCTTGCGGTGTCCTTTCCTAGTGACAGTAGGGGCAGCAAGGCACGTATTGTATTGTTGCCATCGAAGATAACAAGATGGGGTTTATATCATATTGCATGAGTTTATCCCTCTACATCATGTCATCTTGCTTAAAGCGTTACTTTGCTCTCTTGAACTTAATACTCTAGATGCATGCTGGATAGTGGCCGATGTGTGGAGTAATAGTAGTAGATGCAGGCAGGAGTCGGTCTACTTGTCTCGGACGTGATGCCTATATACATGATCATACCTAGATATTCTCATAACTATGCTCAATTCTGTCAATTACTCAACAGTAATTTGTTCACCCACCGTAAATACTTATGCTCTTGAGAGAAGACACTAGTGAAACCTATGGCCCCCGGGTCTATCTTCCATCATATTAATCTTCCAATACTTAGTTATTTCCTTTGCCATTTATTTTACTTGCATCTTTTATTTCTCTTTATCATAAAAATACCAAAAATATTATCCTATCATATCTATCAGATCTCACTCTCGTAAGTGACCATGTAGGGATTGACAACCCCTTATCGCATTGGTTGCGAGGATTTATTTGTTTGTGTAGGTGCGAGGGACTCATGCGCGGCCTCCTACTGGATTGATACCTTGGTTCTCAAAAACTGAGGGAAATACTTACGCTACTTTGCTGCATCACCCTTTCCTCTTCAAGGGAAAACCAACGCAGTGCTCAAGAGGTAGCAAGAATGATTTCTGGCGCCGTTGCCAGGGGGGTCGCGCAAGACAAGTCAAGATTTGACTCCCGACAACAAGTCACTTGTGGCGCCATTGCAAGTCAAGACATACCAAGTACCCATCACAAACCCTTATCTCCTGCATTACATTATTTGCCATTTGCCTCTCGTTTTCCTCTCCCCCACTTCACCCTTGTCGTTTTATTCGCCCTTCTTCTGTTTGTCTTTTCGTTTGCTTTGATGTCTTACTTGGCTCGTTTACTCGTTTGGTTGGATTAGTTGTTTATTTATTACTAAATAGAGAACCTAAGATCTATGGATCCTCATCCACTTTCTAGTCTTTTTAGGAGATCCAATTATGATGAACCAACTCCTAGTGAGTTTTCTGCACTAGATTATCTTTATGAGGTTTTGCTTGAAATTCGTGAATCTGAAAAGTGTGATGAATTACTTTATGAAGCGATTCACGATAGATCTTTGAATAAAAAGCATGATTTCAATGATTTTATTATAAATTCTATTTATGTAAATTGTGCTAATAATATGCAAAACCCTAAGCTTGGGGATGCTAGTTTTGCTATGTCTACTACTTGTTGCACTGATCATGGTTGGGGTGATTCTTCTTTTGATCTTGAAAATTTATTTAAGCCCCATGATGAATATGAGATTGATAATAGTGTTTGCAATATTATTGAAAGTGGGTTTGGAGAGGTCATGACTTTAGTTAATGTTAATCCCACTATTTTGGAGGAGTGTCAACTTTGCATGCATGTGGATCGTGTTGAAAATATTTTATGTGATAGATATTTTGTTGAATTTGCTTATGATCCCACATGCAATTATTATGAGAAAGGAAAATATGGTGGTAGAAATTTTCATGTTACTAAATTACCTCTCATTATGTTGAGATTGCTATTTTTTCCGCTTCCTTGCATATGCTAGTTTTTGCTTGCCTTGATAATTTGTTTGCCTATAAGATGCCTATGCATAGGAAGTATGTTAGACTTATATGTGTTTGTCACGTATTTTATGATGCTCTCTTTGTGCTTCAATTCTTGTCTTTCATGTGAGCATCATTAAAATTATCAATGCCTAGCTATAAGGCTTTAGAGAAAAGCGCTTGTTGGGAGACAACCCAATATTTTTCCTTGCTGTTATTCAATAAATAATTTATCTATCCTCTGTTTTGGTTGTGTTTTTTATGTCTAATTAGTGTTTATGCCAAGTAGAACCGTTGGGAAGACTTGGGGAAAGTCTTTTTAATCTTGCTGTAAAAAACAGAAACTTTAGCGCTCACGAGAATTGCTGCCATTTGTATTTGGAAAGTGATATTTAGCTAATTCTTTTTGTATATGATTAATATATAAATTCCTCACGTTCAGAAATTTATTTTATAATTTTCGGAGTTCCAGATCTTGAGTTAGATACAGATTACTACAGACTGTTCTGTTTTTGACAGATTCTGTTTTTCGTGTGTTGTTTGCTTATTTTAATGAATCTATGGCTAGTAAAATAGTTTATAAACCACAGAGAAGTTGGAATGCAGTAGGTTTAACACCAATATAAATAAATAATGAGTTCATTACATTACCTTGAAGTGGTGTTTTGTTTTCTTTCGCTAACGGAGCTCACGAGATTTTCTACTTTAAGTTTTGTGTTGTGAAGTTTTCAAGTTTTGGGTAAAAGATTTGATGGATTATGGAACAAGGAGTGGAAAGAGCCTAATCTTGGGGATGACCATGGCACCCCAAGATAATCTAAGGACACATAAAAGCCAAAGCTTGGGGATGCCCCGGAAGGCATCCCCTCTTTCGTCGACTTCCATCGGTAACTTTACTTGGAGCTATATTTTTATTTACCACATGATATGTGTTTTGCTTGGAGCGTCTTGTATTATTTGAGTCTT